>NW_027219175.1:0-677755 GCF_027580195.1 Bos mutus
TAAGTTTAAGTAGGTCCCATTTGTTTTAGTTTTGCTTTTATTCCCATTATTCTGGGAGGTTCGCCAGAGAGGATCCTACTGTGCTTTACACCAGAGAGTGTTTTGCCTATATTTTCCTCCAGCAGTGTAATCGTTTGCGGTCTCATGTTTAGATCTTCGATCCATTTTGAGTTTATTTTTTGTGTGCGGTTTTAGCAAGTGTTGTAGTTTCATGCTTTTATGCGTGGTTGCCCAGTTTTCCCAGCGCCCCTTGCTGAAGAGATTGTCTTTTCTGCATTGTACATCCTCGTCTGCTTTGTCAAAGAAAGGTGTCCGTAGGTGCAGATATGTATCTCTGGGCTTTCTCTTTTGTTCCATTGACTTATGTTTCTGTCTTTGTGCCAGTACCATACTGCATTGATGACTGTGGCTTTGTAGTATAGCTTGAAGTTAGGCAGGCTGATTCCTGCAGTTCCATTCTTCTTTGTCAAGATTGCTTTTGCTCTTCCAGGTGTTTTGGATTTCCATACCAATTGTGAAATGACTGGTCCTAGTGCTCTGACAAATACTGCTCGTAGCTTTATAGGGACTACACTGACCCTATCGATTGCTTTGGATAGATTTTATTCCTCTATTTACTATTGCAGGAGGGCAAAATGTCCAGCATGAACTGACACCAACACCAATGTGTACACAAGGAACTGGGGTTTTAAAGGGAGAATTTGGGAATAGGCAAGGGGAATCATGGGACCTCTCAGAAAATGACAGTTTTACACAACGTGCGCAGGGGATTTTCGTCCGTGTGAAATATCTGGGTTTGTTATCCCTGTTACCTCTTATGTGGTGTTGGAGAAGACTCTTGAGAGTCCCTTGGACTGCACGGAGATCCAACCAGTCTATTCTGAAGGAGATCAGCCCTGGGATTTCTTTGAGAGGAATGATGATAAAGCTGAAATTCTAGTACTTGCGCCACCTCATGTGAAATGTTGACTCATTGGAAAATACTGTGATGCCTGGAGGGATTGCGGGCAGGAGAATAAAAGGATGACAGAGGATGAGATGGCTGGATGCATCACTGACTCGATGGGCATGAGTCTGAGTGAACTCCAGGAGTTAGTGTTGGACAAGGAGGCCTGGTGTGCTGTGATTCATTTGATCGCAAAGAGTCGGACAAGACTGAGTGACTGATCTGATCTGATCTGTTAACGTTGTATATCTATTTCTTCTTTCTTTTCTTTCTTTCCTTTCCTCTCAACATATTTGTTAGTTTTCTTTTCATGGCTTTATTCACGAATTTGCACATATTTCTAGTTTCGTATTCCAGTTTGTTTTTCAGTTAGTTTTCTTCTGGTAGATACAGTTTTGTTTTTTCTTTTGTTTTTCTGCTCAATCTATTGTACTTTACTTTTGTTGGACTGTTTTGATTTTGCTTATGGATGTATATGTATATGTGTATATTAAGTCACACATTTTATTGTTTCCATAAACTTCTGTCACTGCATTGGTCTTTTGCTGTTTTTTGGAGTTTTCTATTTTATTGTTTCATTTTTAGTTTCTTATTCCATTTTTTATATATGTATATATATATGTATATATATATATATATAGTTTTAACCAATTATATATATTTTTACATTCAGTTTTCCTTTTTATTTTTTCTTTTTAGTTTCTTCTGTTTTTTTCTCTTTTTATAACTTTAATTTTTTAAACATGATATTTTTCTACATTTATTCCTTTGTTTGTGTATCTATTCTTCTTTTCCCCTTGTGGTTAATCTTTAATATATATAAATCTTCTTCATCTACCTCTTTTAACTTTACATATATTTTTCTTTCTTTCTTTTCTTCGTTTCCTTTTTTCATAACATTTTGTTGGTTTTATTTTCACTGTTTTATTCCTCAGTTGGCATTTTCCTTTAGTTTTCTTTTTCCAGTTTGTAGTATATCTATATTTGTTCTTAACTGGTAAATACAATTTTTTAATTTACTTTGTTCACTGGATCAGTGTACTAAACTTAATTTTTGTTGGCTGTTTTCACTTTCTTTGTGGGTATATCGGTGTATGTATATGTGTATATTCCATTAATATTATTTGCCTGATTTTGTAACTGCCATTTCTCTGAGGTTCCTCTTTAGCTTCTCATTTTTTGATATTTGTTTTATTTCACTTAATGCTATAACAAACCAGTTGTGGAATCTTTTTTACTGACCAGAAAACAATCCCTGAGCCTTTGCAATGTGAGGACTGACTCCAAGAACCTAGACTACCAGAGAACTAACCCTAGGAACTATAAAACAGTGAGAACTCACAGAATGGAAACCACTTGTATACAAGGGCTGACATCACCCAACCACCAGTAACACCTTATGAAGTAAAAAAAAATAAAAATAAAAAAATAAAACCCCAATCATCTGCAGTTAGGATTATCATCTCAGTCACCCTTGCCAATCAGAGGGAAAGCAAAGAAACAAAAAAAAAACAAAAAACCCCAAAACTCAGCACAAATCTCACTTTAAAAACCATACACAAACAAGTGGACCAATCTTAGGAGGTCCAAAAGCGAAGAAAGGATTCAACCTTCAAGCTGTGAAAAGAAGACCTGAAACACAATAAGTTAAAAAAAATTATGAAAAGACAGAGAAATACTACACAAATGAAGGAACAAAGTAGAATCACAGAAGTCCAAATAAATGAAGGAACAAAGTAGAATCACAGAAGTCCAAATAAATAGACAATAGGCAATGTACCTGAAAAATAATTCAGAATGATAGTAAAGATGATCAAAAACCTTGAAAACAAAATGGAGAAAATGTAAGAAGCAATGAACAAAGACCTAGAAGAATTAGGAAATAAATGTAGAGACAAACAACAGAATCACTCAAATGAAAAATACTCTAAAAGGAATTAATAGCAGAATATCTGAAGCAGAAGAAAAATTCTGTGTTTTGGAAGAGAGAATGGTGGAAATAAATGCTGAAGAGCAGAATAATGTAAAAACAATTAAAAGAACTGAGAATAGTTTCAGAAACCTCTTGGAATCTATAAAGAGCACTAACATTCAACTTATAGGGTTCCCAGAAGAAGAAGAAAGGACATGAGAAAATTTTTGAAGAGATAATAGTTGAAAATTTCCCCAACTTGAAATAGGAAATAGTCAAACAAGGGAAACTACATACACTTAACAGCTGATCTTTCAGGAGAAACTCTGTAGGCAGAAGGGAATGGCAGGACATATTTAAAATATTGAAAGGGAAAAATCTACAACCAAGATTACAATACCTGGCAAGAAATTAATTCAAAATTGACTGGAAAAAATAAGCTTTTCAGACAAGCAAAATGTCGTAAAATTCACTAACATGAAACCAGTTTTACAACAAATATTAAAGGAACTTATATAGTCAGGACATACAAGAGAAGACAGCAGATCTACAAAATCAATCCCAAGCTAATAAGAAAATGAAAATACGAACATATATATCAATAATTAATTTAAATGTGAATGGATTAAATACTAAAACCAAAAGACTGGCTGAATGGATACAAAAATAATATAATGAGGGCCTTCCCAAGATCTCAGAGGAATAGGACACAGAGATGACTGCCCCCACCCCCCACACACAAATTCATCAAAAGATCGTTTGGATGAATGCTGAGCAATTTCCTCAACACAATTATTTTTTTCAATAATCATGATAAACTATTTACTTTTTGTGTTTTTTAACAAATTATTATTGTAACTGGAGGTTAATTACTTTAAAATATTGTAATGATTTTGCCAGACATTGATATGAATCCCCCATGGGTGTACATATGTTCCCCATCCTGAACCTCCCACCCACCTCCCTCCCCAACCCATCCCTCTGGTGGCTCAGATGGTAAAGAATCTGACTGTGATGCAGAAAACATAATTTCTGAATGCTAGTGGAGGACACCAGGAACCCAGAAGGCAACCGATTCTCTTGTAAAGGAGAACAGAGAATTGAGAGAATACAAAGGAGAGCTAGGCAGCTGCCTAGAGGCCCTTCCCTCCTGCCTAAGGCAGAGAGACAGGTGTGTGACAGAGAGAGCCAGATGCAAGGGGCAAGCTCAGCACCAAAGACTAGCATTCTCCAGGAAACTGTGAGCAGGCTATCAGTTTCTAAACACATCTTTCTGGGATCCTGGGCGGTTGACATCTGCTAGGATGGTTGCAGCCTGAGATCAACTCCCCAGAGGAGACACAACTGAGACAGTGCTCTCATGGCACATCCTGGAAACTGAGCGGCCCAGACCAGGGATGATGAAGATGGATGGCCCACCTAGAACAGGGAGCTCCATAAGCACATGGTCACCTGAGGTGCTTCGACCTGGGAATGACACAAAAAGCACAGCCAACTGAGTCTGGCCCTTGCAGAGTACCCAAGAACCTAAACCTGAGTAGCTTATACCAGGGAAAGGCACAAAATGCAGGGACCTCTTTGGATAATACTCCTTATTATCTCCAGGTTTCAGAGCAACCTGGAGACTGAGAAGTGTAGACCCAGAAAGCATATGCCACTGTGAGCTGGGGCAAACCCAATGTGGTCCAAACACTGTGAGCACTGCCCCCCAACACACATGCCAGCGATATTTGTTTGCAGTGTTCCTCTCCCCAAAACACAACTGAATAAGTGAGCCTAAATTAGTGACCACCGTCACCCCCTTGTGTCAGGATGGAAATTAAACACTGAAGAGACTTGCAAACAGAGGGGACCAGAAGAAACAAAGAAGAGGGAACCGCTTTGGGAGTGACAGGTGCAACAGACTAAAACCCTGTAGTTACCAAAGACTAAGCATTGGAAGTGGTCTATAGACCCTGAGAAGAAGTAAAAGCTAAACAAGGAATTATCTGACACTGATCTGATCCCACACTGCCCACAACAGCTCCAGAAAAATTCCTAGATATATTTTTACTATCTTCAACTTCGTATTTTTTGTTTTTAAGTTCCATATTACTCCTTTATTTTATTTTTTTTAATTTTATAAGCAACTATTACCTAGCCAAAAAAAAACACATAATTTTTTTAAAGAAAATTTAATATATATATAATAATTTATATGACTGATTTTTCTTTGTATTTTAATATTGTATTTTGTATTATATATATTGTATATATACATATATGTGTATATATAATATATATATATATAATTTTATAATTGATTTTTTTCTTTGCATTTTTAATATTGTATTTTGGAGAGCTAACCTCTATTCTAGACTTCTTTTTAATTTATTTATTTATTTTATTTGGAGGCTATTTACTTTATAATATTGTAGTGGTTTTGCCTATATTGACATGAATCAGCCATGGGTATTCATGTGTCCCTCATCCTGAACCCCTTCCCACCTCCTCCCATCCCATCCCTCAGGGTCATCTCAGTACACTGGCCCTGAGAGCCCAGACTCATGCATCTGGACTGGCAATCTAGTTCACATGAGGTAATACACGTTTCACTTCTATTCTCTCAGAGCATCCCACCCTTACCTTCTCCCACTGAGTCCAAAAGTCTGTTCTTTATCTCTCTGTCTCTTTTGCTGTCTTATATATAGGGTCATCCTTAAAATATTTCTAAATTCATATATATATATATGTTAATATACTTTATTCGTGTTTTTCTTTCTGACACATTTCACTCTATAAAATAGGCTCCCGGTTCATCCACCGCATTAGAACTGATTCAAATCCATTACTTCTAATAGCTGAGTAATAATCCATTGTGTATATGTACCACAGCGTTCTTAAAGATTTATCTGCCAATGGACATCGAGGTTGTTTCCATACTCTAAATATTGTGAAGAGTGCTGTGATGAACATTGGGGTACATGTGTCTCTTTCAATTTTGATTTCCTTGGTGTGCATGCAAAGCAGTGGGTTTGCTGGGTTGTGTAACAGCTCGAGGTCCAGTTTTTTTTTAAAGAATCTTCACATTGCTTTCCATAGTAGCAGTATTTGGTTACATGCCCACCAGCAGTGTAAGAGGGTTGCCTTTTCTCAGAAACCTTTCCAGCATTTATTGTTTTAGAGACATTGATAGCAGCCATTCAGACTGGCATAAGATGGTACCTCCTTGGGGTTTTGGTTTGCATTTCTCTGATAATGAATGATGTTGAGAATATTTTCCTGTGTCTATTAGCCATCTGTATGACCTCTTTGGAGAAATGTCTGTTAGTTCTTTGGCCCATTTTTTTAATTGGGCCATTTATTTTTATGATATTGAGTTTCATAACTGCTTGTATATTTTTGAGATTAATTCTTTGTCAGTTGCCTCATTTGCTATTATTTTATCCCATTCTGAAGGCTGTCTTTTCAGCCTGCATATAATTTCCTTCGTTGTAAAGAAATTAGGTTCCTTTTGTTTATATTTACTTTTATTCCCATTACTCTGGGAGGTAGATCATAGAGGATCTTGCTGTGATTTATGTCAGAGAGTATTCCCCCTATGTTTTCCTCTAGGAGTTTTATAGTTTCTGGTTTACAATTGGTTGCCCAGTTTTTTCACCACCACTTGTTAAATAGATTGTCTTTTCTCATTATATATCATTGGCTCCTTTGTTAAAGATAATGTGTCCATAGGTTCGTGCATATATCTATGGACTTTTTATTATGCACCATTTATCTATATTTCTGTTTTGTGCCCATGGCATACTGTCTTGATGACCATAGCTTTTAGTATAGTCTGAACTCAGGCAGACTGTTTCCTTCAGTTCCATTCTTCTTTCTCAAAATTGTTTTGGCTATTTGAGCTTCTTGCACTTTCATACAAACTGTGAAATTATTTGTGCTAGTTCTGTACAAAATGTCATTGGTAGCTTGATAATTACTTTAAATGTAAGTGAAATAAATGCCCCAACAAAAAGACACAGACTAGCTGAATGGAAACAAAAACAAGACCCATATATATGCTGTCTACAAGAAACCAACTTCAGATGTAAAGATACATATAGACTGAAGGTGAGAGGATGGAAAAATATATTCTATGCAAATGGAAAGCAAAAGAAAGCTGAAACTGCAGTCCTCATATCACAAAAATAAGATCTAAAAATAAGAATACTTCAAGAGTAAGGAAGGACACTACATAATGATCAAAGGATTAACCCAAGAGGAAAACATAACAATCATAAATATCTATGCACTGAACACCTTATTGCCAAATTAACACTTAATTGAGGAAAATAGGGAAAACCACTAGATCTTTCAGGTACGAACAAAATCAAATCCCTTTCTATTATACAGTTGAAGTGACAAATGGATTCAAGGGAACAGACCTGATAGACAGAGTGCCTGAAAAACTATGGATGGAGGTGCGATCATTCACCTAGGGCCAGACATCCTGGAATGTTAAGTCAAATGGGCCTTAAAAAAGAAAATGACTATAAACAAAGCTAGTGGAGGCAATGGAATTCCAGTTGAGCTCTTTCAAATCCTAAAAGGTGATGCTGTGCAACTGTTGTACTTAATATGTCAGCAAATTTGGAAAACTTAGCAGTGGCCACAGGACTGGAAAAGGTCAGTTTTCCTTCCAATCCCAAAATAAGGCAATGCCAAAGGATCTTCAAATTAACTCACAACGGTACTCATCTTACATGCTAGCAAACAATGCTCAAAATACTGCAAGCCAGGTTTCAACAATATGTGAACTGTGAACTTCCAGGGGTTCAAGCTGGATATAGAAAAGCCAGAGGAACCAGAAATCAAATTGCCAACATCCACTGCATCATCAAGAAAGCAAAAGAGTTCCAGAAAAACATCTATTTGTACATTGTTGACTATGTCAAATCCTTCAACTGTGTGGATCACAACTAACTGTGGAAAATTCTTCAAGAGATGGGAATACCAGACCACCTGACCTGCCTTCAGAGAAAGCTGTATGCAGGTCAGGAAGCAACAGTTCAAACCTGACGTGGAACACAGACTGGTTCCAAATTGGGAAAGGAGTGCAACGAGGCTGTATTTCATCACCATGCTTATTGAACTTATAAGCAAAGAACATCATGTGCAAAGCTCGGTTGGATAGAGCCCATGTTAAAATCAAGTTTGCTGGGAGAAATATCAGTCAATTCAGATATACAGATGACACCACCCTTATGGCAGAAAGCAAAGAAGAACTAAAGAGGCTCTGAGTGAAAAAGAGAGTGAAAATATTGGCTTAAAACTCATCATTCAGAAAACTAAGATCATGGCATCTGGTCCCATCACTTCATGGCAAATAGATGGATGGGGAAACAATGGAAACAGTTACAGACTTTGATGGTAGATGGGGAGGAGATGACTGCAGATGGTCACACAGCCATGAAATTAAAAGATGCTTGCTCCTTGGAAGAAAATCTTTGACCAACCTAGACAGCATATTAAAAAGCAGAGAACAAGGGGCCATATGGTCAAAACAATACTTATTACAGTAGTCATGTATGGATGTGATAGTTGAACTATAAAGAATGCTGAATGTCTAAAAATTGACTTTTTGACCTGTGGTGTTGAAGAACTGAGTCATATGGTGGTTTTATTCCCAATGTTTTAAGAAATCTCCATACCATCTTGATAGTGGCTGTATCAATTTACATTGCCACCAATAGTGAGAGAGGATACCCTTTACTTCACAATCTCTCCAGAATTTATTGTTTGTAGACTTTTTGATAATGAGCATTCCGACTCGTGTGGGATGAAATTTCATTGTACTATTGATATTCATTTCTACAGTAATGAGTGATATTGAGCATCTGTTCGTGTGTTTGTTAGTAATCTGTATGTCTTCCTTGGAAAAAAATGTCTGTATATGTCTTTCCTCACTTTTTTATGTTCCCACTTTTTGATTGGGTTGTTTCTTTTTTCTGGTATTGAGTTGTATGAGCTGCTTGTATATATTGGAAATTAAAGCCTATTCAGTTGTTTCACTTGTTATTTTCTCCTGTTCTGAGGGTTGTCTTTTCACCTTGATTATAGGTTCCCTTGCTGTGATAATAGGTTTTAAGTTTATTCAGGTCTCATTTGTTTACTTCTGTTTTTATTTCCATTACCTAGGAGGTGGGTTATAGAGGATCTTGCTTTGATTTATGTTATCGAGTGTTCAGCCTAGGTTTTCCTCTATGAGTTTTACAGTTTCTGGTCTTGCATTTAAGTCTCTAATCTGTTTTGAATTGATCTTTGTGTTTGATGTTAGGAAGTGTTGTAATCTCATTGTTTTACATGTATTGGTCCAGTTTTCCCAGCATCACTGCTTGAAGAGGCAGTCTTTGCCCCATTGTATTTTCTTGCCTCCCCTGTCAAAAATAAGGTACCCATATGTGCATGGGCTTATTTTTGGCCTTTCTATCTTGTTCCATTGGTTTTTATTTCTGTGTTTGTGCTAGTACCATACTTTCTTGATGACCGTAGCTTTGTAGTATAATCTGAAGTCAGAAAGGTTGATTTCTCCAGCTACATTTCCTTTCTCAAGACTGTTTTGGCTATTTGGGGTCTTTCATATTTCTATATGAATTGTGATTTTTTTTTTTAATTTTACTGCTGTGAAAAAAATCCATTGGTAATTTGATAGGGGTTGCAATGAATCTGTAGATTGCATTTGGTAGCATAGTTGTTTTCACAATATTGATTCTTCCTACCCAGGAACATGGAATACCTCTCCATCTGTTTATGTCATCTTTGGTTTCTTTCATACATACTTAACTTTCATCTATATTTGACTGCTGGAAAAGACATATCTTTCACTATACGGACATTTGCCAACAAAACAATGTCTCTGCTTTTTAATATCCTAAGTTGGTCATAGGTTTTCTTCCAAGGATCAAGTGTCTTTTAATTTCATGGCCTCAGTCACCATCTGCAGTGATTTTGGAGCCCTCAAAATAAAGTCTGTAATTGTTTCCATTGATTCCCCCACCTACTTGCCATGAAGTGATGGGACTGGATGCCATATTCTTACTTTTTAAAGGTTGAGGTTTAAGCAAAATTTTCACTTTCTTTCACTTTCATCAAGAGGCTCTTTAGTTCCTCTTTACTTTCTTCCAGAATGATGGTATCATCTGCATACCTCAGGTTATTGCTATTCTCCTGACAATCCTGATCCAGCTTGTCCTTTATCCACCCTGGCATTTTGCATAATGTACTTTTCATATATGTTAAATAAGTAGGGTGACAATATACACATGACCTACCAATGTAATTCTTGGATACATGTTTTTAAAAGCCCACAATGTTAATTAAAAAGACACATGTACCCCAGTGTTCCTTGAAACACACAATTCACCAAGACATAGAACCTACATGTCTATCAGAGAATAGATTAATGGATAAAGATGTGGTATATTTGTCAGAGGAACCCCAGTAAGACAGTACACACTGAGAGAGGGCATTAGAGGGCTTTCAGACTGAAACCACAATCACAGAAAACTAACCAATATAATCACATGGACCACTGCCTTGTCTAACTCAATGAAACTATGAACCATGCCATATAGGGCCATCCAAGATGGACGGTTCATGGTGGAGTGCTCTGACAGAATGTGGTCCGCTTGAGAAGGGAATAGAAAAGAACTTCAGTATTGTTGCATTGAAAACCTCATGAACCATATGAAAAACCAAAAATATAGGACACTTAAAGATGAACTCCCCAGGTTGGTAGGTGCCCAGTACTGGAAATCAGTGCAGAAATAAGTCCATAAAGAATGAAGAGATGGAGCCAAAGCAAAAACAACACTCAGCTGTGGATGTGACTGGTGATGGAAGCGAGGTCAGATGCTGTAAAGAGCAATATTGCATAGGAACCTAGAAGGATAAGTCCATGAATCAAGGCAAATCGGATGTGGTCAGACATGACTTGGCAAAAGTGAACGTCAACATTTTAGGAATCAGCAAACTAAAATGGATTGGAATGCATGAATTTAATTAACTAAGATGACCATTATATCTACCACTGTGGACAAGAATCATTTGGAAGAAATGGAGTAGCCATGATAGTCAACAAAAGATTCTGAAATGAAGTACTTTGATGAAATCTCCAAAACCACAGAATGATCTGTTTGTTTCCAAGGCAAGCCATTCAATATCATGGTAATCCAAGTCTATGCCAGACAAGTAATGCTGAAGAAGTTGAAGCTGAACAGTTCTAATAATTACAAGACCTTCTAGAACTAACATGCAAAAAAAAAATGTCCTTTTCATTATAAGACATTGGAATACAAAAGTAGGAAGTCAAGAAACACCTGGGATAGCAGGTAAGTTCTTTAGAGTACAGAATGAAGCAAGGTAAAGGCTAACTGAGTTTTGCCAAGAGAATGCACTGGTCATAGCAAGCACTGTATTCCAACAACACAAGAGAAGACTCTACACATGGACATCACCATAGGTGGTCAACACCGAAATCAGATTCAATATATTCTTTGCAGCCAAAGATGGAGAGGCTGTATACAGTCAGCAAAAATAAGACTGGGAGCTGACTGTGCTCAGACCATGAAGTCCTTACTGTCAAATGCAGACTGAAATTGAAGCAAGTAATGAAAATTACTAGACCACTCAGGTATGACCTAAATCAAATCCCTATCGATTATACAGTGGAAGAGAGAAATAGATGTAAGGGACTAGATCTGATAGACAAAATGCCTGATGAACTATTGACAGAGGTTCATGACATTGTACAGGAGACAGGGAAAAAGACAATTGCAAAGAAAAAGAAAGGCATAAAAGCAAAACAGCTGTTTGAGGAGGCCTTATAAATAGCTGTGAAAAGAAGATAAGGGAAAAGCAAAAGAGAAAAAGAAAGATATGCACTGGCATGCAAAGTTCCAAAGAATAGCAAAGAGAGATAAGAAAGCGTTCCTCAGTGATCAGTGCAAAGAAATAGAGGAAAGCAATAGAATGGTAAAGATTAGAGATATCTTCAAGAAAATTAAAATTACCAAGGGAACATTTCATGCAAAGATGGGCTCAATAAAGGAGAGAAATGGTACAGACCTTACAGAAGCAGAAGATATTAAGAAGAGGTGGCAATAATACACAGAAAAACTGTACAAAAAAGATCTTCATGACCCAAATAATTAAAATGGTGCCATCACTCACAGAAGAACTGTTCAAAAAAGATCTTCACGACCCAGATAATCACGATGGTGTGATCACTCACCTAGAGCCAGATATCCAGGAAGGTGAAGTCAAGCGGGCCTTAGGAAGCATCATTATGAACAAAGCAAGTGGAGGTTATGGAATTCCAGTTGAGATATTTCAAATCATAAAAGAAGACGCTTTGAAAGTGTGACACTCAATGTGCCAACAAATTTGAAAATCTCAGCAGTGACCATGGGACTGGAAAAGGCCTGTTTTCATTCCATCCCAAAGACAGGCAATGCCATAGAATGTTCAAACTATGGTACAGTTGCACTCATTCACACACTAGTAAAATAATACACAAAATTCTCTAAGGCAAGCTTTCCATTAATGCTTATTTCAAATTGCTGGCTATTCCCCATGTTGTACAATACATCTTTGGGCTCATCTTATACCTAACACTTTGTGCCTCCCAGTCCACCAGCTCTGTATTGCCCCTTCTCCTCCCCCTCCCCGCTAGTAACCAGTAGATTGTTCTCTATTTCTTTACACCTCCATTTTTGTTAAATTCTCTACTTTCTTGTAATTATAGGTTCAGTAAATGATGTCATACACTATTTGGCTTTTTCTGCCTGAGTTATTTCACTTATTACTAGGCCTTCCATGTTGCTGCAAATGGCAATATTACATTCTTTTTATAGCTAAGTAGTATTCCAAAGGTCTTCTTGGTGGCTCAGTGGCAAAAAGATCTGCCTGTCAGTCAGGAGATGTGGGCTAAATTGCTGGGTAAGGAAGATCCTTTTGAAAAGGAAATGGCAACCCATTGGAGTATTCTTGCCTGGATAATTCCATGGGCAGAGGAGCCTGGAGAATTAGAGTACATGGGGTTGTAAACGGGGGGACATGGATTAGTGACTGAACAAAAAGTTTCCCATAGTACATATATGCCACATCTTTATCCATTCACCTATCATCTGAAGGCCATTGAGGTCGCTTCTCTGTCTTGATGAATGGTGTACTTCAAGGAAATTTGGGGTACATGTGTCTTTTTAATTAATGTTGTGTGTGTTTGTTTTAATATATATCCAGTAATGAAATTGTTAGGTCATGTATTGTTCCATTTTTAGTTTTTTGAGAAATCTTCATACTGAAAACCATGATTGTTTCATGCCTATGGACTGACTACCTTTAGAAAGCAAGATTGAGTTTTTGAAGCTGTTAGTTTCTGACATATTTTGAGGTATAATAAACACTACTATGTGGTAGGCACCCTAGGGACAACTACGTTATATGCCTTTTTAGCAAATGGCACTGCAACCCCACACATGACAGCTCCCCAGCTAAGTTTCCACCTCTGCCCTCACACACAGAAACACCAAGTCCTCTTCTTCTTCTCCCATGGGAAGTGCATCTTTGGGGCTCAGTCTAGACCCAGTTCTTCTCTCTACTTTCAGGCTAACTGGACTTTCAGGTCTCATAGTCAACTCCCCAGGATCCATCTGGCTCCCTTTCACACACTTATCCCTTCCCTGTCCCTCTACTCTCCCCACTCCATTATCTATCAGAGAGCTCAGAGACACACATAATTCCACATCAGGTTGAATTTATTTAAATTTCATTATTAATGTATGCTGTTGGTATGAGTCAACATCTGTACTGCTGGCCATTTCTTAGTAGCAAGACCTCCGAAGATTTCTGAGCTCTCTAGCCAGGTTCTGAAGTGATTGGCTGCCCACTGGTCCAGATGGAATAGCAGGGGTCTATGCAATCTCTGGGACCTCGCCCAGTTTGTTCTAATTCAGCTCTGCATTCACCTTGGAACACTAGATTCAGAGCTTTGAGCCTCTGATTTCTTTTTTTTTTAAGTTTCTCTGAGGTGGGAGATTTTGAGAAGCTTTCTTCTTCTTTGATTGAATTTGCTTATTCATCCTCACAGTTACCCTGTCCACTTGGAAAAAAAAAAAAGAGCATGAGCAAAGAATGGCATTGGTTTGGGGAAGGATGATCATGTTTGGAATTGAGGGCTTGAGGAAAAAGGTGTAGGCAGAGAAGGGGTATGTGCCAGGTAATGACAGTGTAGGGGATCTTATAGGGTGGTGTCAACGGGCATGAGAAGCTTTTGTGGGTTCAGCTCATGTTGACACTTCTTTTGGCCCTCAGTGGGCAGGAGATCTTCATTTTTTTCTCCTGGGTATCTACAGTTGGCTTTTCTATAACTTCTCTAGAGGCCTGTGGCTTCTAAGTCACCTTAGTCATTTTGAAGACTCCTAGCAGTCTGCTCCAGAGCCCCTGAGCACCAGTATCTCCCTCTCCAGGGAGCCAGACCCTTATACTTAATGAGGTCAGCAGTGGTGAGCTCAGCCATTGATGACTTCCTCAGCCAATGGTGGCCCTGGGTGGGTATTGACATTACAAACCCTCATCCTATCACTCCAGGGGAGAATGGGGAGCAGCTCAGATGATTTAGTGGGAGAAATTAGGCGTTTCTAATGGGCCTTAAGAGCTCTCCAAACTCAACTGCCATCCTCATCTCTCTAAGTCTACTCTGAAAGGTCACATGGCAGGGAGAGTGTGTATTCTCCAAACCTTATCCTACAGCCACAGTATCCAGGCTTTCGTTCTGTTCTCTCTCACCTTTGATCATTATATAGTTTTTAATATATTGCCTAAAATCCCTCCTTAATAATTAGGTTGTATTCAAGTGTCTATGGAAATGAGAATCATTCCACTTTCCTCCTACACGTTGGTCTTAAACAAATGAAGACCAATTAATTCTTAGCCACCAATCAGAACCCTTTACCATCCCACCTCCTTTTCTCAGTGTACACATAGCTCTCCTCAGTTTTGTCGTTCCAGGTCAGAAACTCCTGACTTTAGGCTGTGACAATGCACTGAATATATATGCTTTTGATCCACTTGGAGCTGTCTTGTTTCAAGTCTACGTATGCTTACCTCACTAGGTGTACTACTCAGGTTTGAGTTTTAACAGGGCTTTTTAACATGGGTATGAGGCAGATACATGCATGCTTCAGGCTTTGCTGGGTGATTCCAAGAAGGAAATGACCACCTGTGACTGATTAGTATTCCCAGGAATGGGTGGTGCTCGCCCAGAAGTGTGTGAGCCTGGTGTACAAAGGTCTCCTCAACATGGGCCCTCACAAATCTCTTTTCTCATCTTGTTTTCCTGCTGGCACCTCCATTGGAGCTTACCTGAAAGGTAATTCATTTCTGTAAAGAGCTACCACAAGTTTCCAGTTTCATTTATTGCATTATTCATTTTATATTGACTCTTTTATTTCTTCTAGGTCCTTGTTAAACCTTTCTTGCATCTTCTCAATCTTTGTCTCCAAGCTATTTATCTGTGATTCCATTTTGATTTCAAGATTTTGGATCAATTTCACTATCATTATTTGGAATTCTATATCAGGTAGATTCCCTATCGCTTCCTCTTTTGTTTGGTTTGGTGGGCTTTTATCCTGTTCCTTTGTCTGCTGGGTATTCCTCTGTCTCTTCATCTTGTTTAAATTACTGAGTTTGGGGTGTCCTTTCTGTATTCTGGCAGTTTGTGGAGTTCTCTTTATTGTGGCGTTTCCTCGCTCTGTGTGGGTTTGTACAGGTGGCTTGTCAAGGTTTCTTGGTTAGGGAAGCTTGTGTCGGTGTTCTGGTGAGTGGAGCTGGGTTGCTCCACTTTTGAAGACTTGGGTTGCTTTTCTGGGTGCCTGATGTCCTCTGCCGGCTTTCAGAAGTTGTTTTGTGGAATTTACTCGGCATTTAAATGTTCTTTTGATGAATTTGTGGGGGAGAAAGTGTTCTCCTCGTCCTACTCCTCCACCATCTTAGCTCCTCCCACAAGTTTCCAGCTTCTTGGAGGAAACACTGAGTAATCAAGGTCTCTCATTGAGGTTGTTGTCTCTGGAGGAAAGGTAAATGAGTTGTTGGCTTCATCTCCATCCTTGTGTTTCTAATTGACAACCAGGGTTAGCCAGCCTGGGGTGTGCACCTGGCTACACAATGTTTTTTGTTTTTTAGTGGGACTTCCTGTGAAGTTCTCACTTTATGGTGTGCAATGGTTGCTTATTCACCCTGGATACATCACACTCCTTAAAATTTTAAGAGGTAAACTAAAGCACACCATAAATAAACACAAAAGATGACTCTCAAAATTTTTAGAACAAAGAAACTTAAAAAAAAAAACAGTAGAAAAATGTAAAAATGACATGAGCCACCAGTTTCTAAGAAAGATGTAGCACTGGACATTCAGTTTATTAAGAAACGTTCAAAAGACATGAACAGCCATTTGACAAGCCATATTTGGGACTAGACTCTCAGTTCAGTTCAGTTCAGTTCAGTAGCTCAGTCGTGTCCAACTCTTTGCAACCCCATGAATCACAGCATGTCAGGACTCCCTGTCCATCACTAACTCCCGGAGTTCACTCAAACTGATGTCCATTGAGTCAGTAATGCCATCCAGCCATCTCATCCTCTGTCATCCCCTTCTCCTCATGCCCTCAATCCCTCCCAGCATCAGTCTTTTCCAATGAGTCAACTCTTCGCATGAGGTGGCCAAAGTACTGGACCCTAACCACATTAAAAAGATATTTAATCTCACTACAGTACGAAAAATCATATTAAAATTCTCTTGAGAAATTAAACTGACCCAGAAGTGGCATAGATTTTAGAAGTTGCAGATAGAGACATTAAATACTTGGCATAGATGTGTTTTGCATGTTGTAAAATTCAGTAGAGACATGTAAATAAAATGGCCCCAATTTCATCTTATAGATATGAAAACTATAGTGGCAGATGACAAACACAGTGGATAGAATAAATTACAGATTAGCCAGGGCAAAGGGAGAAAATTGGGCACTTGAAGAGGTAGTAACAGAAAGTGTTCAGAATGATGCCAGATTACAGCAATATATACAAAGATGACATAGGATAGTCTATTAATTTTTGTCCCCTACAAATGCAGCATTGGTTAAACATTTGAAAATCAATCAGTGTAATTCAAATTACTAAAGAACTAAAAGTGAAACACATTTGGAAAAATAAATGCTGAAAAATAACTTGACAAAATCTAATATCTATTCCTGTGTTTGGAAGATCCCCTAGAGGAGGCCATGGCAACCCACTCCAGTATTCATGCCTGGAGAATCCCCAAGGCCAAAGGAACCTGTTGGGCTTACATTCAACGAGGTAGCAATGAGCTGGACACAATTGAGCGACTGAGCACATTCTGTATAAAAATTCATAGCAAACTAGAAATAGAAAACTTCCTCAACTTGATGATGGTAAATAAACTGTATAACTAACATCACACTTTATGGTAGAACAGCATGCCAATCTTCCCTTTACCTGTCCATCACCAACTCCCAGAGCTTGCTAAAACTCATGTGCATTGAGTCAGTGATGCTATCCAACCGCCTCATGTTCTGTCATCCCCTTCTCTTCTGGCCTTTCAGTCTTTCCCAGCGTCAGGGTCTTTTTAAATGAGATAGCTCTTCACATCAGGTAGCCAAAGTATTGAAGCTGAAGCTTCAGCATCAGTCCTTTCAATGTATATTCAGGACTGATTTTCTTGGGATTGTCTGCTTTGATACCCTTGCAGTACAAGGAATTGTCAAGAGTTTTCTTCAACACCTCAGTTCAAAAGCATCAATTCTTAGGCACTCATCTTTTATTATACTCCAACTATTCCATCCATACATGACTACTAGAAAAAGCATTGCTTGGACAAGTTGACCATTTGTTCACAATGTAATGTCTCTCCTCTTTACTATGTTGTTTAGGTAGGTCATAGATTTTATTCCAAGGAGCAAGGGTCTTTTAATTTCATGGCTGCAGTCATCATCTGCAATGATTTGCCTCCCTCAGTCTGGGTGGGGGGAAGTCTGACACTGTTTCCATTGTTTCCTAATCTATTTGCCATGAAGTGATGGGATTCGATTCCATGATCTTAGTTTTCTGAATGTTGCCTTTTAAGCCAACTTTTTCACTCTTCTCTTTCACTTTCATCAAGAGACTCTTTAGTTCCTCACTTTCTTCCATAAATGTGGTGTCACCTGCATATCTGAGGTTATTGATATTTCCCTTGACAATCTTGATTCCAGCTTGTCTTCATCTAGCCTGGCATTTCACACGATGTCCTTTGCTTATGCATTAAATAAGCAGGGTGATGAAATGCAGCCTTGATATTGTCCTTTACCGATTTGCAACCAGTCTGTTGTTCCATATCCAGTTCAAAGTGTTGCTTCTTGACATGCATGCAGATTTCTCAGGAGGCAGGTCAAGTGGTATTCCCATCTCTTTCAGAATTTTCCACAGTTTGTGCTTCACACAATCAAAGGCTTTAGCATAGTCAATAAAGCAGAAATATGTTTATTTGTTTGTTTTCTGGAATTCTCTTGCTATCTTGATGATGCTGTGGGTGTTAGAAATGTGATTTCTGGCTCCTCTGGATTTTCTATATCCAGCTTTAACATTTGGAAGTGCACGGTTCATGTTCTGTTGAAGCCTGGCTTGGAGAATTTTAAACATTACTACCATGTGTGATGAGTGCAATTGTGCAGTTGTTTGAGCATTTTTTGGCATTAACTTTCCTTATGATTGGAGTGAAAAGTGACCTTTTCCAGTCCTGTGGCCACTGCTGAGTTTTCCAAATTTGCTGACATAATGAGTGTATCACTTTCACAGCATCATCTTTCAGGACTTAAAAAAGCTCAACTGGAATTCCATCATCTCCTATAGCTTTGTTCATAGTTATGCTTCCTGAGTCCCACCTGACTTCACATTCCAAGATGTCTGCCTCTAGGTGAGTGATCATATCATGCTGGTTATCTGTATCATGAATATATATATATATATATGTATGTGTATATATATATATATATATATATACAGGATTATATTTTATACATATATATTGTATAGTTCTGTGTATTGTTACCATCACTTCTTAATATATTTTGCTTCTGTTAGGTCCATACCACGTCTGTCCATTATTGTTCCGGCTTTTCATGAAATGTTCCCTTGGTATCTTTAATTTTCTGGAAGAGATGTCTAGACTTTCCCATTCTATTGTTTTCCTCTGTTTCTCTGCATTGATCTCAGAGAGATCTTATCTCACCTTGAAATTCTTTGGAACTCTGCATTCAAATAGGTATATCTTTCCTTTTCTCCTTCGGCTTTGCTTCTTTTTTTCAGCTATTTGTAAGACCTCCTCAGAGAACCATTTTGCGTTTTTGCCTTTGTTTTTCTTGGAGATGGTCTTGATCACTGCCCCCTGTACAATGTAACAAACCTCCATCCATAGTTCTTCACACACTCTGTATATCTTGATTCTGCCTTGAATCTTCAAAATGCTGCCTTGAATTTACTTGTCACTTCCACTGTATAAGCATAATGGATTTGACTTAGTTCATACCTGAATTGTTCAGTCATTTCCCCTAGTTTCTTCAATTTGAGTTATAATTTGGCAATAAGGTGTTCATTGCATCAGATCAGATAAGTCGCTCCGTCGTGTCTGACTCTTTGTGACCCCATGAATCGCAGCATGCCAGGCCTCCCTGTCCATCACCAACTCCTGGAGTTCACTCAGACTCACGTCCATCGAGTCAGTGATGCCATCCAGCCATATCATCCTCTGTCGTCCCCTTCTCCTCCTGCCCCAATCCCTCCCAGCATCAGAGTCTTTTCCAATGAGTCAACTCTTCACATGAGGTGGCCAAAGTACTGGAGTGTCAGCTTTAGCATAATTCCTTTCAAAGAAATCCCAAGGCTGATCTCCTTCAGAATGGACTGGTTGGATCTCCTTGCAGTCCAAGGGACTCTCAAGAGTCTTCTCCAACACCACAGTTCAAAAGCATCAGTTCTTCAGCGCTCAGCCTTCTTCACAGTCCAACTCTCACATCCATACATGACCACAGGAAAAACCATAGCCTTGACTAGACGAACCTTTGTTGGCAAAGTAATGTCTCTGCTTTTCAATATGCTATCTAGGTTGGTCATGAGCTTTAAGCCAAATTTTTCACTCTACTCTTTCACTTTCATCAAGAGGTTTTTTAGTTCCTCTTCACTTTCTGCCATAAGGGTGGTGTCATCTGCATATCTGAGGTTATTGATATTTATCCCAGCAATCTTAATACCATCTTGTGCTTCTTCCAGCCCAGCATTTCTCATGATGCAGTCTGCATATAGGTTAAATAAGCAGGGTGACAGTATACAGCCTTGCTGTACTCCTTTTCCTATTTGGAACCAGTCTGTTGTTCCATGTCCAGTTCTAACTGTTGCCTCCTGACCTGCATATAGGTTTCTCAAGAGGCAAGTTAGGTGGTCTGGTATTCCCATCTCTTTCAGAATTTTCCACAGTTTATTGTGATCCACACAGTCAAAGGCTTTGGCTTAGTAAATGATAATACAGGGTTTTAATCTGTTGCACCTGTCACTCCCAGAGTGATTCTCTCTTCTTTGTTTCTTTTGGTTTCCTCTGTTTGCAAGTCTCTTTAGCATCTAATTTCTACCCAGACACAAGGGGGAAAAGGCTGTCATTTATTTAGGCTCACTTGTTCATTCGTGTTGTGGGAAGGGAGGAACACTGCAAGTATCACTGGCATGTATGTGTGTGTGAGGAGGGGCTGCAGTGCTCCCAGTATATGGACTACACTGAGTTTTCCCAAGCTCACAGTGGGATGTGCTTTCTGTGTCTACACTGCTTAGATTTCAGATTGCTCTGCAGGGGTACTGTCCAAAGTGGGCTCTGCATTTCCTGCACTTCCCAGCTCTAAGCTGCTCAGGTTCAGGTTTTCAGGTGCACCACAAAGGCATAGAATCAGTTGCACGTGCGTTTTGTGTCCTCCTCATGTCCCAGCAGCTCAGCCAACCAGATGCTTAATGAACACACTGTCCCAAGTGCGCTGAGCATCTTAATCACCTCTTGGGTCCAGGCCACTCAGTTTCCTGGGTGTGCCATGAGAGCACTCTCTCAGGTGTCTCCTGCATCCTGTTGAAAGATCAGCTGTTGGATGTTACTTCTTACTTTTAACTTGCTACTTTTAATATTCTTTCTTTGTGTTTCATCTTCCTTAGTTTGCTTAGTATATGTCTAGGGCTGTTTCTCCTTGGGTTTATCACAAATGGGACTCTTGGCACCTCTTGGACTTGATTGACTATTTCCTTTTCCATGTTGGGGGTTTTTCAAGTATAATCTCCTCTAAACTTTTCTCATACCCTTTATTTTTCTCTCTTCTTCTGGGACCCCTATAATTTGAATCTTGGTGCATTTAACATTGTCCAAGAGGTCTCTGAGACTATCCTCAGTTCTTTTCATTCTTTTGACTTTATTCTGCCCTTCCGCAGTTGTTTCCACCATTTTGTCTTTCAACACACTGATCCATTTTCTGGTTCAGATACCCTGCTCTTGATTCTTTCTAGAGTATTTTTAATTTCAGTAATTGTTGTTTGTCTCTCTATGTTTATTCTTCAATTCAACTAGGGGTTTGCTCATTGATTCTTGCATTGTCTCCATGTCATTTTCAAAGTTTTTGATCATCTTTACTATCATTATTCTGAATAGTTTTTCAGGCAGTTTGCCTATTTCCTCTTCATTTGTTTAAATTTCTGTGTGTCCAGTTTGTTCCTTTGTTTGTGCAGCATTTCTTTGTCATTTCTTCATTTTTAAAAAGATCTTATTGTGTTTGAGGTCTCCTTTTGCCAGCCTTCAAATTTGCATTCTTTCTTCCTTTTAGTTTCTGCACTCCTAAGTTTGGTCCAATGGTTTGTGTAAGCTTTGCATTGGGTGAGATTGGTGCTGAGTTTTTTTTTTTTTTTTTTCTTTCTTTTCCTTCTGATGTGCAGGGCTGATTGAGAAGGGTAATCCTGTCTGCTGATGACTGGGTTTCTATTTTTGTCCTATTTGCTGTTTGGATGAGGTGTCCTACACTGGGTTGGGTTGTCCTGATTGGTGGTTGGGTGATTCTAGGTCTTGTATTCAAGTGGTTTAGTTTGCGTGAGTGAGTTCTCAGTAATTGATACTCCCTAAGGTTAGGAGTTCTCCAGTTGTATAGGGTCTTGGAGTCAGTGCTCCCACTCCAAATGCTCGGGGCTGGATCATTGGCCAGGAACACCGTTACAACAGGTGGTTTGTTATGGTATTAGTTTAGATTAAAATAAATATCCAAGAAAAAAGAGAAACCAAAGGGGAACCCCTGACAAATGGCAGTTACACTGTCACACAAATAATAATTAAAATAAAGGAATATACACATATATTCCAATATATGGGAATATACACATATACAACCATCAGCAAAATCCAAACAGTTCAACAAAAATAAACTACAATAGACTGACCTAGCAAACAACGGAAACCAAAAATGATATCTACCAGTTAAGCACAAAACTAACGAGTGCACAAGCTGGAAAAGAAATCTAAAGCAAAGTCCCAAGTGGGAATGAAAGCACTGAAAATAAAACTAACAAAATGTTTGAGGAAAGGAAGGAAAAAAAAAAGAAAGAAAGAATAGATATGCAAGGTTCAATAGAGGTAGATGAACAAGGTTTGTTTAAAGTTTAACGACTATTAGAAACAACACTGCTATGAACATTCATGTGCACATCTTTGAGTAAACATAGTTTTTGCATGTTCAGTTCAGTTCAGTCACTCAGTTATGTCCGACTCTTTGCAACCCCATTAATTTCAGCCAGGCCCCCATATAGGATTTCTCCATTTTCGTTTCTAATTTTGGTGAAGTGATTCTTCTCCCTTTCTTTCTTGATGAGTTTGGCTAATGATTGGTCTATTTATTTTCTCAAAGAACCAGCTTTTACTTTTGCTCATTTTTGCCATAGTCTCCTTTCTTTCTTTTTCAATTATTTCTGGCCTCATTTTTATGATTTCTTTACTTCTAATATTTGGGTTATTAACTTCTTTTTTTTAAGTTGATTTAGGTGTAAAATTAGGTCATTGATTTGATTTTTCTCTTATTTCTTGAGGTAACCTTGTATTTCTATGAACCCTCTTAGCACTGCTTTTACTGAATCCCATAGGTTTGGTGTTGTTGTGTTTTCACTTGTTTCTATGCATATTTACTTTTATTTTTTTCTGTTATATGTTGGTTATTCAGAAGCATGTCGTTTAGCCTCCATATATTTGTATTTTAATCATTTTTTTCACCTGTAGTTTATATACACTCATGAATTCTGATCAGAAAAGATGCCTGAAATTATTTCAATTGTTTTTTTCAATTTACCAAGGCTAGATTTCTGGCCCATGATGTGATCTATCCAGGAGACTGTTCTGTGTGCACTTGAGAAAAGGTTAAATTCATTGTTTTATCATAAAATGCCATTTTGATATAAACTATAAATAGCTGGCCCATTGTATCATTTAAATTTTGTGTTTCCTTGTGAATATTCTGTTCAGTTGATCTATCGATAGGTGTGAGTGGGGTATTAAAGTCTCATATCATTATTGTGTTACTCCCCTTTCATACTTATTCAGTTCAGTTCAGTTCAGTCACTCAGTCGTGTCCGACTATTTGCGACCCCATGAATCACAGCACACCAGGCCTCCCTGTCCATCATGCACTCCCGGAGTTCACTCAGACTCACACCCATTGACTCAGTGATGCCATCCAGCCATATCATCCTCTGTCGTCCCCTTCTCCTCCTGCCCCAATCCCTTCCGACATCAGAGTCTTTTCCAAAGAGTCAACTCTTCACATGAGGTGGCCAAAGTACTGGAGTGTCAGCTTTAGCATAATTCCTTTCAAAGAAATCCCAAGGCTGATCTCCTTCAGAATGGACTGGTTGGATCTCCTTGCAGTCCAAGGGACTCTCAAGAGTCTTCTCCAACACCACAGTTCAAAAGCATCAGTTCTTCAGCGCTCAGCCTTCTTCACAGTCCAACTCTCACATCCATACATGACCACAGGAAAAACCATAGCCTTGACTAGACGAACCTTTGTTGGCAAAGTAATGTCTCTGCTTTTGAATATGCTATCTAGGTTGGTCATAACTTTCCTTCCAAGGAGTAAGCGTCTTTTAATATAATGGCTGCAGTCACCATCTGCAGTGATTTTGGAGCATCAAAAAATAAAGTCTGATACTGTTTCCACTGTTTCCCCACCTATTTCCCATGAAGTGATGGGACCAGATGCCATGATCTTGGTTTTCTGAATGTTGAGCTTTAAGCCAACTTTTTCACTCTCCACTTTCACTTTCATAAAGAGGCTTTTGAGTTCCTCTTCACTTTCTGGCATAAGGGTGGTGTCATCTGCATATCTGAGGTTATTGATATTTCTCCCCACAATCTTGATTTCAGCTTGTG
Organism: Bos mutus; assembly: GCF_027580195.1. Classification (NCBI taxonomy): domain Eukaryota; kingdom Metazoa; phylum Chordata; class Mammalia; order Artiodactyla; family Bovidae; genus Bos; species Bos mutus. The sequence goes on from NW_027219175.1 coordinate 24,358, forward strand.
TTTCTTCCAGTCCAGCATTTCTCCTGTTGTACTCTGCATAAAGTTAAATAAACAGGGTGACAATATACAGCCTTGACGTACTCTGTTTCCTATTTAGAACCAGTCTGTTGTACCATGTCCAGTTCTAACTGTTGTTCCTGACCTGCATACATATTTCTCAAGAAGAAGGTCAGGTGGTCTTGTATTCCCATCTCTTTCGGAATTTCCCACAGTTTACTGTGATCCACACAGTCAAAGGCTTTATCATAGTCAATAAAGCAGAAATAGATGTTTTTCTGGAACTCTCTTGCCTTTTCCGTGATCCAGCGGATGGTGGCAATTTGATCTCTGGTTCCTCTGCCTTTTCTAAAACCAACTTGAACATCAGGACGTTCACGGTTCACATATTGCTGAAGCTTGGGTTGGAGAATTTTGAGCATTACTTTACTAACATGTGAGATGAGTGCAATTGTGCGGTAGTTTGAGCATTCTTTGGCATTGCGTTTCTTTGGGATTGGAATGAAAACTGACCTTTTCCAGTCCTGTGGCCACTGCTGAGTTTTCCAAATTTGGTGGCATATTGAGTGCAGCACTTTCAGAGCATCAGCTTTCAGGATTTGAAATAGCTCAACTGGAATTCCATCACCTCCAGTAGCTTTGTTCATAGTGATGCTTTCTAAGGCCCACTTGGTTTCACATTCCAGGATGTCTGGCTCTAGATCAGTGATCACACCATGGTGATTTTCTGGGTCGTGAAGATCTTTTTTGTACAGTTGTTCTGTGTATTCCTGCCACCTATTCTTAATATCTTCTTAATATCTTCTGCTTCTGATAGGTTCACACCATTTCTGTCCTTATCGAACCCATCTTTGCAGGAAATGTTCCCTTGATATCTTTACTTTTCTTGAAGCGATCTCTAGTCTTTCCCATTCTGTTGTTTTCCTCTATTTCTTTGCATTGATCGCTGAAGAATACTTTCTTATCTCTTCTTGCTATTCTTTGGAACTCTGCATTCAGATGCTTATATCTTTCCTTTTCTCCTTTGCTTTTCACTTCTCTTCTTTTCACAGCTATTTGTAAGGCCTCCCCAGACAGCCATTTTGCTTTTTTGCATTTCTTTTCCATTGGAATGGTCTTGATCACTGTCTCCAGTACAAGTCACAAACCTCATTCCATTGTTCATCAGGAAATCTATCAGATCTAAGCCCTTAAGTCTATTTCTCACTTCCACTATATAATCATAAGGGATTTGATTTAGGTCATACCTGAATGGTCTAGTGGTTTTCCCTACTTTCTTCAATTTAAGTCTGAATTTGGCAACAAGCAGTTCATGATCAGGGCCACAGTCAGCTCCCAGTCTTGTTCTTGTTGACTTCTTGTACTTGTTGACTTGTTGTACTTCTTGTACAGCTTCTCCATCTTTGGATGCAAAGAATATAATCAATCTGATTTCATTATTGACCATCTGGTGATGTCCATGTGTAGAGTTTTCTCTTTTTCTGTTGGAAGAGAGTGTTTTCTATGACCAGTGCATTTTCTTGGTAAAACTCTATTAGTCTTTGCCCTGCTTCATTCCATATTCCAAGGCCAAATTTGCCTGTTACTCCAGGTGTTCCTTGACTTTCTACTTTTGCATTCCAGTCCCCTATAATAAAAAGACATCTTTTGGGGTATTAGTTCTAAAGGTCTTGTAGGTCTTCATAGAACCATTCAACTTCAGCTTCTTCAATGTTACTGGTTGGAGCATAGACTTAGATTACTGTGATATTGAATAGTTTGCCTTGGAAATGAACAGATATCATTCTTCCTGGGAGCCAGCGAGAGGCACTCCATTCATGGCAAAGGTCATGAGGAAGGAGGCTTGGCATATGCAAAGGTGGGATTGAGCCTCAGGAGTCCCCCTGGATATTCTCGAGCATCTACCCCCAAAAAACCAGTCTGCCTACTTTATTGCTTTGTGCTCTCACCTCTGACTTTACTGGGGGCTGTCCCCCACCACCATCTCGCTCTCTCTGACAAAGACTTAACTTACAGCTCCAATTAACAAAGTTCCTGGGCATTAGGAGTGTTTAAATCCAAACCCCTCAGATGGCTCTCTAACTTGCCTGACAAGTTTACCCGGACTCCTACAGCTATGCATACGATTGTTTACAGTCTCTCAGCTGTGAGAGGCATGGGAAGCTTAAGATATTCAAATAGCTGATAGCCTCTCAGAGAGTTAGAAACTGTCAGAATAAAACTAGTAAAAGATTTCATTGATGAGCCAATGCTGGCTGCCAAGTTTCCACATCCCCTGTATTGTATCCTTGGATGTGTATTAATTAATATAGTTGATATGTAGAAAAAATAAGTAGTGGCCTTGGGTGTTAGCAACTTTAGACCCTTAAGGTAATAAATTCTTTCCTTTGTTGTAAACCCACTACACCTTTGCCCTATAGGAATGCAACTTTATCTAACATCTTCAGAGGATGGCACCAAACCTTAAAATAATGACTCTTAGAGAAAATAAGTCTTACGGTTGGCAAACCTTTGTCAAGAGTCATAAAATGTTAATAGGCCTTCTGGCCAGAAGATGATATAAATCACCTAAACCATTTGATATGATAAATTTGCAGGAAAGAAACCCTGGTTTTTTATAAGAATCAAAGACTGCTGACTTTGTATGATTTCACATCCTCTATTATCCTCTATGTGTAACTCAGGGTATAAAAGCCCCTGTTGAAAATAAAGCTACGGGCCTTGCTCACCAAAGCTTGGTCTCCCCATGTCATTTTCTTTTTACATTTCGGCTGAAGTTTCTATCCGGAGTGCGGAGGTCCTCTGCGAGCATTTATTTGCCTGGGCTTCTAAGACCCACTCGAGAAGGTGACTAAGGTGGGGCACCTTCCGCTATTCGAGATTGCGCCTGCGGCATCTGTGGTCAGAGCTAACCTGGTGTCACAGTATATTGATTTTCCGCGTAAACCAAGCTACTCAGCCTCTTTTCTCCACTGAATTTTCCTACTGAGCTATCCTCATTCTATTACTGTTTATATCTCTATTTAATGTTTAAATAAATTGCCAACGCTGTCTCTCCTTCTAATACCCTGGATCAGCTGGGGCTGGTCCTCGGTACATTCTGTCGTTTTTGACATTGCATCCAAGTACTGCATTTTGGACTCTTTTGTTGACCACTATGGCTACTCCATTTCTTCTAAGGTATTCCTGTCCTCAGTAGTAGATATAATGGTCACCTGAGTTAAATTCACCATTTCTAGTCCATTTTAATTCGCTGATTCCTAGAGTGTCAACATTCACTCTTACTATCTCCTGTTTGACCACTTCCAATTTGCCTTGATTCATGGACCTAACATTCCAGGTTCCTATGCAATATTGCTTTTTACAGCATTGGACCTTGCTTCTATCACCAGTCACATTCACAACTGGGTATTCTTTTTGCTTTGGCTCTATCCCTTCATTCTTTCTGGAGTTATTTCTCCACTGTTCTCCAGTAGCATTTTGGGCACCTACTGACCTGGGGATTTCCTCTTTCAGTAACCTATCATTTTGCCTTTTCATACTGTTCATGGGGTACTCAAGGCAAGAATACTGAAGTGGTTTGTCATTCTCTTCTCCAGTGGATCACATTCTGTCATCTTTAGAGGTATGAGCTATTTCAGCTTGTAAATGACAGTGGAATGAGGTAGAGAAAGCCCCCCCCACCAACCAAGCTTGTGCCTCCTTCTTTCTTGGTTTTATTGTACTTTATATTTCTTGCTTATTGAAGCTGATGTACAGAGTGGCCTTTGTTGTGGCTGTACAAATTCTTGCTCCCTTACACTGATACACTGAGACATTCAGCAGTGGTTATTCCCTCCGACCTATTCTCAGTGTGTAGTACATCACTCTTGCTAAATCAGTCCCTGTGGATTATGTATTTAACAGGTATTTGTGGAAATCCATGAATTTCATATAAGCTTTCCTTTCACTCATCCCCTTTGCTAAGCATCAGGGAGTTTCCAACCCTGGATGTCCATTTTACCTGAGTTGGGGTACTCACTGCCAACAATGTTCTCTGTCCCATTTGAAAGGTAAATGCTGTGACACAGCTGTCATCTACCCTTCTTCACTGACCCTGATTATCACCACAAGTATCTGTACCTCTGACAATGGCACTATTTCCTTATTTAAATGCCTGAGTCATATTCCATCATGAATCCTCATTCCATTCCTTGATCCATTCATCTCTCCTCTCTGTTTGTCTTTCTTTACTTTCATCTCTGGGCATTGGGAATGATTTTGCTGTGTATGCTCTCTTGCATGTACTTTTCAAAAGCTGTGTATTTTTGAAGTATCTTAGGAGTGGAGAGGCCTAGTCATACTTTCTGTCTATTTTGTTTCTGTAAAGTCACATGGACAGTTATTTTTATACTCATTCTTCCCATGTATATGCACCCACTATTATAAAAGGATCCCCCTGACTAATGTTAACCCACCATTTGTGGTCTGGACTGTTTTCTATGTCCTTTCCAGTGCTCAGTGTTGATGTCTCTTTGCATTTTAGATTACACATCTCTGGTAAGACACTCTGCTGAGCACTATTTGTGGCCTTTTTGCAGTATTCATAGAGTTTTGGATTTTTGAAAGCACTTTAAGTTGTATTAACCTGTTTATGTTTACTTCCTGAATGTGTCCCAATTTTGTTTTTGTTTTTGTTTGTTTTTATCATTATTATTATTATTATTTTTTGATATGTGACCCCTGGCATGTTGAAGTGTAGGTGTTATGTCGAGTTCAGCGGCCTTGTGAATATCAGATGTCCATGAGCAATAGTTTGAAGGTTGTGGTTACAGAGAAAAGCTGCCATGCTGCAAGGTTTTTTCTTTTTTATTTTATTCTCTCCTCTTTTAGAGTGGCTACTGTTGTCTTAGAGTTTTTGTCATGCTTGGTGTACATTAGAATAGAATGAGCCAGAGAAGCCACTGAACCTGGTGTCTCCTTGCTCTCCTTAAATCCTGAGCTCTCCTTAGTGTAACCATCCTAGTGCAGCCCTCCTTATCTTAACTCAATTTAGCTTAGCTGTCTGTAGCTCTCCTTAGCTCAGGTCCCCTGAATTCAGTCCTCCTAACTCTCCTTAGTATAGCCCTCCTTAGGATACCTATCATTAGCTCAGCTCTCCATAGCTTTACTTAGCTCAACTCTCATTACCTCAGCCCTCCTTAGTACAGCTGTCATTAGCTCGGCTCTCCTTAGCTTAACTTTCCTTAACACAGCTCTCCTTTCATTAGCTTAGTACTCCTTATCTTAGTTATCCTTAGCTGGGCTCTCCTTAGCTCATCCCTCAGGATAGCTATCATTAGCTCAGCTTTCTTTCAGTCAGTCAGTTCAGTCGCTTAGTCTTGCCCAACTCTCTGCCACGGCATGAACTGCAGTGCACTGGGCCTCCTTGTGCATCACCAACTCCTAGAACTTACTCTTCAGGTAGTTTGCCTATTTCCTTTTCATTTATTTGGGCTTCTGTGTTTCTAGTTTATTCCTTCATTTGTGTAGTAGTTCTCTGTCTTTTATTATTATTATTTTTTTGACTTATTGTTTCAGGTCTCCTTTTTCCAGACTTCAAGGTTGAATTCTTTCTTCTTTGTGGTTTCTTCCCTCCTAAGATTGGTCCAGTGGTTTGTGTATGGTTTGTAGATAAGGTGAGATTTGTGCTGAGTTTTTGTTTTTCCTCTGAAGGGCAAGGCTGAGTAGGGGGTAACCCTTTCTGCCGATATTTGGGTTTTTATTTTGTTTGTTTTTTGGATTAGGTGTCCTGCCCAGGATGCTACTGGTGATTGGGTGATGCAGAGTCATCCTGAAACCACCTCCACTCTGGTCCATGGAAAAATCATTCTCCGTGAAACCTGTCCCTGGTATCAAGAAGGCTGGAGACTGCTGGTAGAAAGGACAGGGGAAACTGTACATTGGGTTAAAGGCAATCATGAACTCTCCTTTGTGAATGGTTCTAGTATTTGTTGTCATTCAGTTGTTAAATTATGTCCGACTTTGTGACCCCCATGGACTGCAGCATGCCAGACTTCCCTATTCATCACCAATTCCTGAAGCTGGCTCAGACTCATGTCCATTGAGTTGGTATTCTATTCAACCACCTCATCCTCTGTCATCCTTGTCTCTTCCTGCCCTCTATCTTTCCAACCGTCAAGGTCTTTTCTAATGTGTCGGCCCTTCATGTCAGGTGGCCAAATGTTGGAGCTTCAGCTTTCAATTTTGCCATCACCTGCTTGACCAGTGTCCAAGTTATCTTAACTCAAAGACCTAACATTCAAGATTCCTCTGCAATATTGTGTTTTACAGCATTAGGCTTTAATTTCACTACCAGACACATCCTCTGCAAGTCGCTTCAGTTGTGTCCGACTCTGTGCGACCCCATAGACAGCAGCCCATCCGGCTCCCCCGTCTCTGGGATTCTCCAGGCAAGAACACTGGAGTGGGTTGCCATTTCCTTCTCCAATGCATGAAAGTGAAAAGTGAAAGTGAAGTCATTCAGTCGTGTCGGACTCTTAGCAATCCCATGGACTGCAGCCTACCAGGTTCCTCCATCCATGGGATTTTCCAGGCAAGAGTACTGGAGTGGGGTGCCATTGCCTCCTCTGAGACACATCCTACCTGATCCCTATTTACATCAATGATAGATGGTGTCTCCCTTCAAAATCTTGCTGGTGATAATCTTTGTGAAGATTATCCTCCCAGACCCCCACTGCCAATTCTTCTCCCATCCATTTGCAGTTTGCTAGCACCTTTCAGATTTATGCATGCAGTTAAGGCTTATGTCTTGTATCTTATTCCACGCTAAGAATCATGAACATAAGAACAAGGTGTTGTTTATCCCTGCATCTTTGATTCCTGGTGAAAGTAAAAGAAATTGAAAGTAAAATAAATTGAAAGTAAAAGAAATCATGTCCGACTCTTTGCAAACCCCATGGACATGGGATTCTCCAGGCCAGAATATTGCAGTGGGTAGCCTTTCCTTCTTCAGGTGATATTCCCAACCCAGGGATTGAATCCAGATCTCCTGTATTGCAAGTGGCTTCTTTACCAGCTGAGCCACTAGGGCGGCTGAAGAATACTGGAGTTCATAGTTGTTCCTTTCTCCATGGGATTTTCCCAACCCATGGATCCAATCTAGGTCTTCCACATTGCAGGCAGATTCTTGACCAGCTGATGCACAAGTAGCCTAAAATAAGACACATCAAGTCAATGTCCATTGCATTGAGTCATTCTTAACTCACGTTGACTAGAGGACATTTTGGAAATGTGATAATTTATACATTTAAATTTCATTCATGTGAAATGGCTGTTAACTTTATATGTAAAACTCTTTGAGGAGATATTTACAACTGTGCAGTCACTGTATGTAGCTGCTTTGCTTGAAACTGGATGTTTTCTGCTGTGTATCCAGAGAGGGCAATTATGTCAAAAAGGTGGCTTCGCAGCTTCATTTTTGGAGCAAATTGATAAAGTTAATTTCTTGGTATAATTTAACATGCGCTGAGTTACCAAGTTTAACATGCTCTAAGTTATCAAGGGAAGTGGGATTAGGAAAGTGTTTTGCAATTTTCATTACAGATTTTGCAATTTTCATTACAGATTTGCATATTTTCTGTAGAATTTTCTGAAGAATCATTTCATATATATGAAAAATTCAGGATCTCTAATGCATGTATCTGAACTCTGAGGAGCTCAAAGCACTCTCAATTTTCTTTCAGTGTCATGAGATCTGAAAAAAATCATAGTTACAATCTCCTCAAAGGATGAGAGTGCTTGTGAAAATTAGGTATTACTATTCAAGTGGGTGACTGGATATTTCAAGTTTTTCTATAATGTGCAGTCATTGGAGGTTATAGGAAGATCCTCATTCTTTGATGTGTTAAACCTGCCTAGTGGCTTTGTGAAAAGCTCATTTTTGAAGCATCTTATTGTCTCCTAAAGTGCTTGCTTCTGCTACATTTGAGTAGTTTGGTCAAGAAAAGACAGTTACTGTGTAAAATAGTTAGGACCCTATGGGACATTCCTGGAACAGATCTTCCCATCCATGCCTTCCATCTGCCTCTTATCCAGAAGAAAAAAGCTGCCTAGGTATTCTTTGTTCCAAAGAATAAATTTAATCAAAGAACTGAGACAATGCAGGAACAGAGGAAAACAATCAAACAAGATAAAATAATAAAAATAGATTAGTCATTAAACAGAGTCAAGGACCATCAGTTCCTCCTCAAGGTCTATAGATAATATTCTGAGGCAAATCCTTTGAGCTCCTTTGCATATATTGAAGCCTCAACCAGGCTGAAAAAGGTATAGTTTCATTTGCCTTACAAGAGATCTCCTGGCATGACCTGAACCCCTGGATCTGTAAAACTTTATGTAGAGCAGGCTGGAATGTCTTTGGTGAATTGATCTCCGACCTTCTCCATGCCTGTACCTTTGTTGTTATTGTTTAGTTGCTAAGTCATGTCTGACTCTTTTGTTACACCATGGACTATCGCTTGCCAGGCTCCTCTGTCCACGGGACTCTCCAGGCAAGAATATTGAAATGCCATTGCCTTCTCCAGGGGATCTTCCTGATCCAGGCATCGAATTCACATATCTTACATCTCCTGTATTAGCAGGCCGGTTATTCATAACTGAGCCACCACGGGAGCCCCTGCCTTTAACTTCCTGGAGCACAAAAGGAACTTGTTACCTCCTGCTCATGATATAATATGAAAGATACAATGGGTATGATATCATAGATATAATGGATGTACTGACATATGTAGTGGGTGAGATGTCAAAGATTCAGTGGGTATGATGTCATAGTTACACTGGGTGTGATATTATACAGTGTATGTGATGTCATATATAGTGGATTTTGCATCATACATAAGGGATATGATGTCATAAATACAGTTGGTTTTGTTCCATGGATACAGTGGGTGTGAGGTCACAGAAACAGTGGGTTTGCTCTCATAGATGAAGTGGATGTGACATCATATATTGTGGATATGATGTCATATATAGTGAGTGTGATATCATAGATAAAGTGGGTATGCTCTAATAAATACAGTAGGCATAATACCATGGATACAGCGGAAGTAATGTCAAATAAAGTGGGTGTGATCCTATAAACACAGTGTCTATGACATCACAAACTCAGCGGGTGTGGCATCATATGGGTGTAACGTCATGTATAGTTGATGTGATGTCATACATACAGTGGAAGTGATGTCATTGAAACAGTGGGTGTGAACATAGATATGGTGGTTGTAATGTAATAGACATAGTGGAGGTGATGTTAGAAATAGTGAGTTAGAATTCATAAATACAGTGGGTGTGATGTCATAGTCACTGGGTGTGAGAGCATAGATATAGTGAGCGTGATGTCATATATAGATGTGTGTGATGCCATGTGTAGTGGGTGTGTTGTCATGGACACTGGGTGTGATGTCATGAATACAGGCAGTGTGATGTCATAGATGTCGTGGGTGTAAAGTCATACACAGTGGGTGTGATGTCATATGTATTGGATGTGATGGCATATAGTGGATGTGATGCCATAAATACAGTAGGTGCTATCATAGATCTGGTGTATGTGATGTCAGGGATATAGTGTATGTGATGTCAGATATAGTGGGTGTGATGTCAAAGACAGTGGGTGTGATGTCATCAATACAGTGGGTGTGATCATAGTTATGATGGATGTGATGTCCCAGATATAGTGGATGGGATGTCAGATACAGTGGTTGTATTTTCATAAACACAGTGGGTGTGATGTCATACATAGTGGATATGAGGTTCTAAACACAGTGTGTGTGATGTCATAAATACAGTAGTTTGACACCATAAAGAGTGGATGTCATGTCATGCATAGTCCATACGATGTCAAATATCCAGTGAGTGATGTCATGCATACAGTGGGTATGATGACACAGATACAGTGGATGTGATGTCATGTATAGTGGACGTTTTGTCATAAATACAACCGGAGTGATATCATAATGGATGAAATGTTGTAAAAACAGTATTTGTAATATCATAAATGAAGTGGGTGAAATATAGTTACACTGGGTACGATGTCATATGTAATGGATAAGATATCATATGTTGTGTGTCTGATGTCATATAGAGTGAATGGGATGTCATATGTAGTGGGTGTGATGTCATATATCCTGGGTGTGTTGTCATAAATATAGGGCTGTGATGTCATAGATACAGTGGAACTGATAGATACAATATATGTGATGTCATATACAGTGGAAGTGGTGTCTTGCTGTGGGCATGATGTCATGAATCCAGTGGATGTGATGCCATAACAAGAGTCGTGTGATGTCATAAAGAATAGAAACGATGCAATAAATAGTGCATATGATGTCATACATATAGTGGGTTTGTGGTCATACACACAATGGGTGTGATGTCATCAATATACTGGGTGTGATGACACAGATACAATGGATGTAATGTCAGATATAGTGGATGTGATGTCGGATATAGTGATCATGTTGCCATAAACATGGTAGGTATGATGTCATATAGTGGATATGATATCATAAACATAGTGGGTGGGATCTCATAGATACAGTTATGTTTTCACATATTTAGTGGATGTGATGTCATAAAGACAGTATGTGATGTCATACATATAGTAGGTTTGATATCATACATGCTGTGCAAGTGATATCATCGATAAACTGGGTGTGATAACACAGATACAGTGGATGTAATGTCAGATATAGTGGTTGTATTGTCAAACTCAGTGAGTGTGATGTTGTATATAGCAGTTTGACATCATAAAGAGTGAATCTGAGGTCATGTATAGTGCATATGATGCCATACAAACAGTGAGTGTGATATCATACATACAGTGGATGTGATGTCATTGATACAGTAGCTGTGACCACACAGATACAGTGGCTGTGATGTTACATGTATGGTGGACATGATGTCATATACAATGTGACAATACATACAATGTATGTGATGCCATATATAGTGGATGTTTTGTCATAAATAAATAATTGTGATGTCATAAATAGAGTGTGTGTGATGATAATAGAGTGGTTGTGGTATCATAGTTATCTGGGCATGATGTCATATGTAATGTGGGTGATGTCAAAATACAGGGATGGTATGTCATAGAGACATTGGATGTAATGTCAGATATAGTGGTTGTGTTGTCATAAACACAGTGAGTGTGATGTCATACATAATGGATGTGATGTCACAAATACTGTGGTTGTGATATCATCAATATAGTGAATGTGATCATAGTTATGGAGTCTTCAAAGTCACAGACAGAGTGGATGTGATGTCAGATATATTGGTTGTGTTGTCATAAACACAGTGGTTGTGATGTCATATATAGTAGATATGATGTCATAAACATAGTGCATGTAATGTCATAGATACAGTGACTGTGATGTCATGCATCCTTTCTTTGTACTGTATCAGGCTTCCCTGGTGACTCAGTGGTAAGGAGTCTGCCTGCCAGTGCAGGAGACACAGGTTTGATCCCTGGGTCTGGACAATCCCTGAGGAGGGCATGGTAAGCCACTCCAGTATTCTTACCTGGAGAATCCTATGGACAGAGGAGCTGGGCGGGCTATAATCCATAGGTTTGCAAAGAGTCAGACAGGACTGAGAAACAAACACTGTTACTTTCCAGTTGTGGTGCAAAGGCTTCTCATTGTGGTAGCTTCTCTTTTTGCAGAGCATGGGCACTAGGGCATCCATACTTTCAGCACATGGGCTCAGTGGATGTGGCTTCCAGGTTCTAGACCACAGGTGCAATAGTTGTGGCCTATGGGACTAATTACTCTGCAGTGTGTTGGATATTCCCATACAAGGGTTTGAACCTGTCTCCCCTGCATTGGCAAACAATTCCTATCCACTACATCACCAGGGAAGAGCCCCCACACTGTTTCTTAAAAGGTCTCCTTGAGCAGTCAGTTTTTCTTGTTTCTCTGTGGACTTCTAGTTGTTAACTGCAGCCTTGGCTGCCTCCTGATCTTTCAGACATCTCATTGGCCTTCTCTGTTCATCAGCTTGTCTCTGTTTGTTTATCTGGGCCATGTTTCTTGGTCTTGGGGCCACGTATGATGCAGCCCTCACCATGGCAATGACTGGAGGGAGTGTGTTACAATCTTCAGAGCATACCCTTATGTTATTATGTGTAGGACTAAATTCCAACTTGCTCATCTGAATCTGAAATGTATGAGGTGGGTGTGGGGTTTCTTCTTAGGCTTTTTTTTTTTTTTTTGCATCTGGAGGTGGTTATTACTTTTCTTGTTTCTCGAGAAGGCAACGGCAACCCACTCCATTACTCTTGCCTGGAAAATCCCATGGACAGAGGAGCCTGGTAGGCTGTCTATGGGGTCGCATAGAGTCGGACATGACTGAGCGACTTCACTTTCACTCTTCATTTTTCATGCATTGGAGAAGGAAATGGCAACCCACTCCAGTGTTCTTGCCTGGAGAATCCCAGGAAGGGTGGAGCCTGTTGGGCTGCTGCCAGGAGCAGGAGCTCCACCCGTGGCAAAGGTCATGAGAAAGGAGGCTCAGCATATGCAAAGATGGGATCGAGCCTCAGGAGTCCCCCTGGAAATTCTAGAGCATATACCCCCAAAACGAGAGTCTGCCTACTTTCTGCTTTGTGCTCTCACCTACACCTCTGACTTTACAGGGGGCAGTCCCCCACTACCTCTCTCTGAAAAAAGAGTTAACTTACAGCTCCAGTTAATAATTCCTGGGTGTGATAGTGTTTCAACCTACAAACTCCTTTGGAAGTCCTCTAGCCTGCCTGAATAGGTTTTTCCAGCCACATGTGATTGCTCAGAGCCTCCCAACTGTGAGAGGCATGAGGTGTTCTAAACTGTCTAAATACAGATTCCTTTGAGCAGTTAAAAGATTGATTAGAAATTGTATTGGTGAAGGGTTTTTCACTTGTTGTACCAATGTTTGCTGCTAAGTTTCCATATCCCTTACCTGCTGTGACCCTGGCAGTGTATTGATTAATATAATTGGTGTAAGTAGAAGCTTTAATATTTGTAACCTTGGACCCTTGAGTTAATTTTTTTTCTTGTTATAGCCCACCACACCTTTGCCTTATAGGAATGCAACTTTATCTAATGCTTTCAGAGGGTGGCGCCTGATTAATCACCTTTAGAGAAAAATAAGTTTTCTGAAGAAAGGGTCTTAAAATGTTAACAGGCCTCCGGGCCAGAAGATGATGCAAATCACCCAAACTTTTGCATATGATAAGTTTGCAGGAAGAAAGCCTGGCTTACTGCATGACTCTACCCCTTCCCCCATTATCCTCTATGCATAACTTAAGGTGTAAAAACTACTTTGGAAAATAAAGTGCGGGCCTTGTTCACCGAAGCTTGGTCTCCCCATGTCGTTCTTTCTCTCACCTTCTGGCTGAATTATTCAGCCTCTTTTCTCCACTAAATTTTCTCATTGAGCTATCCTTATTTAACCACTCTTTACATCCTTAGTTAACGTTTAAATAAGCTGTTGTTTCCTGACCACGGATGCCATTTCCTCTTCGAATTCCCTGGATCCACCCAGGGCTGGACCCCAGCAGGCTGCCATCTATGGGGTCGCACAGCAGTAGCAGCAGCAGAGATACATTTTGTCAAACATGAGAAAAGTAATTTTCCTGTCTGAAGTTTTATTGGTTGTCTTGAGGAATTGTAAACAGTTCAGTTTGCACACCCTTCTTAATGTATGTACTAAAGACCTAAAACAAAACAAAACAAAACAAAACAAAACACATAGTTTCCTTTCTAAACAGATATTCCAGTGACTTTTCTAGCCTAAAATGTGGAAGCTACTTTTCCTTAAGGGGATACCAAATATTGACAGGCTGTGCCATCATAGGTCCCATTAACTCATCATTTAATATCATAAGCAATGCATGCTTGACTTGTACTTTTTCAAGGCATGTTCATGGCACATTTGGGGAAGCTGGAATGTCATGATGAGGGACAGAAAAGAGCCAAGATCAAGCAACCGACAAACAACTAATCTCAAAAATATACAAGCAACTCCTACAGCTCAACTCCAGAAAAATAAATGACCCAATCAAAAAATGGGCCAAAGATCTAAATAGACATTTCTCCAAAGAAGACATACAGATGGCTAACAAACACATGAAAAGATGCTCAACATCACTCATTATCAGAGAAATGCAAATCAAAACCACTATGAGGTACCATTTCACACCAGTCAGAATGGCTGCGATCCAAAAGTCTACAAATAATAAATGCTGGAGAGGGTGTGGAGAAAAGGGAACCCTCTTACACTGTTGGTGGAATGCAAACTAGTACAGCCACTATGGAGAACAGTGTGGAGATTCCTTAAAAACTGGAAATAGAACTGCCTTATGATCCAGCAATCCCACTGCTGGGCATACACACTGAGGAAACCAGAAGGGAAAGAGACACGTGTACCCCAATGTTCATCGCAGCACTGTTTATAATAGCCAGGACATGGAAGCAACCTAGATGTCCATCAGCAGATGAATGGATAAGAAAGCCATGGTACATATACACAATGGAGTATTACTCAGCCATTAAAAAGAATACATTTGAATCAGTTCTAATGAGGTGGATGAAACTGGAGCCTATTATACAGAGTGAAGTAAGCCAGAAGGAAAAACACCAATACAGTTTACTAACGCATATATATGGAATTTAGAAAGGTGGTAATGATAATCCTGTATACGAGACAGCAAAAGAGACACTGACGTATAGAACAGTCTTATGGACTCTGTGGGAGAGGGAGAGGGTGGGAAGATTTGGGAGAATGGCATTGAAACATGTAAAATATCATGTATGAAACGAGATGCCAGTCCAGGTTCAATGCATGATACTGGATGCTTGGGGCTGGTGCACTGGGACGACCCAGAGGGATGGCGTGGGGAGGGAGGAGGGAGGGGGGTTCAGGATGGGGAACACATGTATACCCGTGGTGGATTCATTTTGATGTTTGGCAGAACTAATACAATTATGTAAAGTTTGAGAATAGAATAAAATTAATTAAAAAAAAAAAGGAGTTCTTTTCTTTGGGAAGTGATTGTACTAAAACACTGGGAGTCAAAGAAATTTTGAATATTCAAGACGTATTTCATGCCCAATTGTGACACTAAATTTCCATTAAGTATGGTTTGTTTTGGGTTAAAATAATTATTCCCTGCCCCGTGTGAAATAGTCAGCTGACACTCAGTACATGTGTGCTGCACTAAGTCCCTTCAGTCATATCTGACTCTGCGGGACCCTATGGACCATAGCCCAGTAGGCTCTTTTTTTCATGGGATTCTGCAGTCTAGAATACTGGAGTGGGTTGCTCTGCCCTCCTCTAGGCATCTTCCCGACCTAGGGGTCAAACTGATGTCTCTTATATCTTCTGCATTGGCAGCCAGGTTCCTTACAACTAGCACCACCTGGGAAGCCCATGTGAGCCACAGCAAATTATTTACCCTCTTCTTTCCTGGTTGTACTAAAAAATAACCAGTGGAGAGTTACACCTCTTTAAGAAAAAAAAATAAATACAAAAGAGTACATTTCAGAAATGGAATTCCTTATTAAAGAAATGTCTAGAGCTACTGGTTCTTAGAAGAAAAGCTATGTTAAACCTAGAAAGCATATTAAAAAGCAGAGACACAGGAGAAGACTCTTGAGAGTCCCTTGGCCTGCAAGGAGATACAGCCAGTCCATCCTAAAGGAACTCAGTCCTGAATATTCATTGGAAGGACTGGTTTGAAGTTGAAATTTCAATACTATGGCCACCTGATGCAAAGAATGGACTCATTAGAAAAGACCCTAATGCTGGGAAAGATTGAAGGCAGGAGAAGAAGGGGACAACAGAGGATGAGATGGCTGGATGGCATCGCCAACTAAATGGACATGAGTTTGAGCAATCTCTGGGAGTTGGTGATGGACAGGGAAGTCTGGCGTGCTGCAGTCCATGGGGTTGCAAAGAGTTGGGCATGACTGACCAACTGAAATGAACTGAGAGCTCCTGTGGAGCTTGGCTTCCACAGACCACTGATAAGATACTCCCCAGGATTGTACAAAGAGATAGAGACCAGTGATGAGAGTTTGTGCAAGTCTGGACACATTTCAATGGAGGTTTCTGATTTTTTCCCCCTGATGAGCTTTACAGGAGATATGCTCTTTGATTGCTTTGCAATTGGATTCTTTTCCTGGATGACTTTTTGGAGACAAGGGAACTCAGAAGGGTAACTGGGGAAGTGACATCAGTGATTCTCCTGGCTCACAGAAACCTGTGCTGTCTTATGCTCTCCTCTGGATGACTTCCTAGTCATAGTTCATAAGTCACGGGCATGATTCATGGCCTTTGAAATCTGACCCTGGACCTAAACGTTCCTCCCCCTTCCATTCTGATCTTTGGTGGTTGTGATTTTCCACCTCAATCAAAGCTCCACATCTGAGCTCTACTGTACACCTCTTTCCTGTGGTGGCCCTTGATGTTCATCCACAAATATGTCCCTCGACCTGCCTTCCCAGCTGCCCAAGTCGTTGCTTATGTTCGTGTTCCCTGCCCTGTGTTAGTTTGAGCATGGGCCACTGTCGATCTGTGATGTGTCCTGGGCATGAGAGACACTTTTTCCTGTCTACCTAGAGGATGAGGCTGCTAGATAGATTTGCTCACATGATACAGGGTCACTCCCCTGCGTCCATGCCGGGCCTTCCAGGACATCTCCACCCCCCACTGCTGCCTCCAGGGTATCCTTCCGGCTTCTGAAACTCAAGGTCAAATTCCTCATCTTCCTCTTTCTGGCCTTATCTTTAAAGGTTCCCCTGCACTGCATTTGCCAGGCTGACATTCTTCAGATGGCTCCCGGGTCCAAACCCACTCCCATTGAATGTTCACCCCTATCTGTGCTGGATGTTTCAAGTTGCTGTCTGGGGAAGGTCTTTAATCTACAGCCCTGAACCCTGCCCCTCTCATACTCACTGCCCTGACTCAATCCCTTCCCAAGTGTGTCCCAGCTCCCACAAGAATTGGGGACCCCTGGATTTGGTGGGTGTCATCTTTGATCATCTGTAATGTCCATTGGATGAAATATGAAGGCTTGCTTCCAAAAAGACTTCCATGAACAGGTTTCTTCTTCTTCCTCTTTCTCTTCTTCTTCTTCCTCCTCTTCTTCTTCCTCTACCTCTTCTTCTTTTTCCTCTTCCTCTTCTTCTTCCTCTTCCTATTCTTCCTCTTCCTCTTTTTCTTCTTCCTCTTCTTCTTCTTCCACTTCTTCTTCCTATTCCTCTTCTTCTTCCTCTTCCTCTTATTCCTCTTTCTCTTCTTCTTCTTCCTCTGCCTCTTCTTCTTCCTCTTCCTCTTCTTCTTCCTCTTCCTCTTTTTCCTCTTCCTCCTCTTCTTCTTTTTCCTGTTTCTTCTTCCTGTTTCCAGAGTAAACATTTCCATAAGGACAACAAGGCAGTCTGCTCATTTTTGGACACTCCTGGGGCCCTCAACAAGAGTTTTGCAAACAGAATCCTAGTGAATAATCCAAACTGGAATAATCCACCTAGCAAGTGAGCTTGGGGCTTTCCTTCTGACCTGGGAACATGGACAGGAATCATGGGTTGGTGTGGATTCCTTTGTCATTGCTTGCTTACCTTTTTGTAAAGGGAGTTTTTTTTTTTTTTTTTTTCCTGAGCTACAGCAAGAGATGCTGAGAACTTTGCCTGGTGCTTGTAAGACAGGACTGCCCTCTTTGTGGCTCCAGCAGATGGTGCCCTCTGTGATTGGCAATGAACAGAGCTCTTTTGACTGTTAAACAGAGGATGGCCATAAAAGGAGTGTGTAAGTCTGGAATGCATGATGCATTAGAGACACAACTTATCACATGTAATGCATGATACATTATTCACAGCTGGCAGGCAGAGCCCTATTCCTGGGTCCCTAGGGCCAGTTTCAGGTCTGTGCTTTATCAGGTTCAAGCCTAATGAAGTCTTGCTTATGGGAGAAGTTTGATGGAGTCAAGAGGAAAGACCCTAGGTCTTCAAAGCTGCCTCGTTTGCAACTCTCTTCGCCGTGAGCGTGACAAATGTCAGACAAATGCTGTCTTGGTGAGGAAGCCAAGGAGGGCAGAGATCCCAAGCTACTCTGTTTCCCAAACCTGGACCCTTTTTTTGCTGGGAGTGTAGCTGAAGTGTGGTTTGAGTGAGGCAGATGGGCTACCTTGAAATGTTGTCTTTGTGGCTGGAGGAGGAGCTGGGAAATCTTTGTAGATGGAGGGAAGCTACACAATGTGATCTGGGCTTCAGGGTGAAGCCAGACCTTTGTTCTTTTTTTTTTTTTTTAGTTTGGCCGAGACAGATGTTCACTGAAGATCTTCCATCTTCGTTGTAGCATTCAGAATCTTTAGTGGCAGCACATGGGATCTAGTTCCCTGACCAGGGATCAAACCCCAGGCACCCTACATTTGGGAGCACAGAGTCTTAGCCACTGGACTGCCAGGCGAGTCCCTTAGTCAGACATTAATGACAGTGCTTTGAGTCTTGCGTGCAAGGGTTTGTGGGGATGAGATGGAAATGCCTACCAGGTCATGGCCGAGTCATTACAGGTGTTGGTTTACCTGTAGGAAGTGCTACCTTCAGAAAAGTCCTAAGACCTGACATGTTCCTCCATCATTCTGGTTTCACCTATAGGCTTTCTCATGATACTCAGATTCACCAGCTCTGCACGTATCTGGTTGTTGTCTCTATTGGTATGCCCACCCCTTCTTTATCAGCCATCTCCTGCTCCTTCATCCTCTTCCTCCAGACATCCTAAGTGTTCTGTACTCCACTGTTCATAGGTCTGTTTCCTGTGTGCACAGCCTCCACCACTGCCTCTCCAGTCTTTTAAGTTCCTTCCCCTGCTGTTCATTGCATCTTTTCCCAGAGGCTCCCACTCCCACCCACCCCAGCTACCTGCTCACCAACCTTCTGATTGGACACAGCCCTCCCAGCTGGGGCATGTCAATACCTGGGCTTTCTACCACGTATTCTTCACCTTGGCTGTTTCTGGGTGAGTGCATAATCTTGGCCAGGTAGAAGCTTATTAACATTGGGATCTGTCATTACATTGGGATGAAAATTGTCTAAACTTTGAAACCGGTTGTTAGCTGAATGAATTGCTTCATAGTTCTGTTAGGAATGGTCATTTTGTTTGTGGTGTCAATTTGCAGTAAATAATTGTCTCTAAGAAGAGATTGAATTGTCCATGGGTCCAGGTGGAGAGACGGGTCCAAGTACTGTGTGTTTTTTTTTCCTTGAGCCTATCAGTGGCTTTGTTTCCAGCTCCGTAACATGCAGAGGAGGAACATTTCCTTACTTTAGTGGCTGGTGAGGTTTGGAACTGATTCTCAGGTCAGCCCTGGCACATAGTTGGAATACAGCGAACTTTCAAAAGTGCATACCCTGGTATGCACATAAACATTCATCTTTTTGGCTAGTTTTCCTAGCAGTTTGTAAAAAGAATGGCTTTTTGGTATAGAACAGGGAGCATATTTCTTTTTTGGTAACAAGCCAAGTAGTAAATATGTTTGGCTTTATTGGCCCCAGAGCATTCCATTCTCTCCTGTAGCAGTGCATAAACAAATGGGTGTGGTTGTATCCCAATAAAATTTTATTTACAGCCCCCCCAAAAAACAAGACAGCTGGCTGGATTTTTTGCAGGGGGTAGGTAGGACATGGAACCTAGCATGTGGGATCTTCCCTGGCCAGGAATGGGATCCAGGTCCCCTACTTTGGGAGCAAGGAGATTAATCACTGGACTACCAGGGAAGTCCTAGCTTGCTGAATTTGATTCATGGGTTATAGGGCTTCCGTGGTAGCTCAGCTGATAAAGAATCTGCCTGCATTGCAGGAGACCCTGGTTCAATTCCTGGGTTAGGAAGACCCCCTGGAGGGAGGAAATGGCTACCCACTACAGTATTTTTGCCTGGAGACCTCCATGGACAGAGGAGCCTGGTGGGCTGCGATTCATAGTGTCACAAAATGGCTGAGAGACTAAGCACAGCAGTGTGCAGGGCACTGGTACAGAAAGTAGGTTTGTTAATTGATGGCTTATTTGATACTTAGTTGGATTATTACTGTTTAAGAAAAGTTGTGTTAAGGATTTACAGATTGAAAATTCTCAACATAAAGTTGTAAAATCCTTTTAAGGAATCAGTCAGGACACTTGTATATATACTCTGTGTACCTCTGAGTAGGGAGTGTTTTACATATACGTGTTCAATCCCCTGGTCAGGGAACTAGATCCCACGTGCCACAGCTAAGACCCCATGCCACGATGAAAACTGAAAATGGCATGTGTTGCAACTGAGACCCAACACAGTGAAAGAGATACATTAAAAAAAAAAAGGAAAATTAGTCTAGCATGTCATCAAAATGTTTAATCTAGTTACCATATGACCCCACCATTCTACTCTTAGTTGTACACCCAAGGGAAATGAGGACACATATTCACACACAAACATGTGTATACAAGTGTTCATGGGGTGCTGATAGCCAAATGTATGGATGTGAGAATTGGACTCTAAAGAAAGCTTAGTGCTGAAGAATTGATGCTTTTGACCTGTGGTGTTGTAGAAGACTCTTGAGAGTCCCTTGGATAGCAAGAAAATTCAACCAGTTCCTCCTAAAGGAACCAGTTCCTTCCTAAAGTCCTGAATGCTCATTAGAAGGACAGATGTTGAAGCTGAAACTCCAATACTTTGGCCACCTGATTTTGAATAACTGACTCACTGGAAAAGACCATGTTGCTGGGAAAGACTGAAGGTGGGAGAAGAAGGGGATGACAGAGGATGAGATGGTTGGATGGCATCACTGACTCAATGGACATGAGTTTGAGTATACTCCGGGAGTTGGCCTTGCATGCTACAGTCCATGGGCTGGCAAAGAGTCAGACAGCACTATGAGACTGAACTAAACTGGCTCAATAGCCAAAGAACAGAAACAATGTAAATATATCCATCTCTGATGAACAGATAAATCAAATATGGTCAGTTGGTATGATGGATATATCACTCAGCCATAGAAAGGAATAGAATTCCCACATGGGGCAACATTGATGCACCTGGAAAACACATCATGAATGAAAGAAGCCAGACACAAAAGGCCACCTGTTGTATGACCCTGTATATATGAAGTGTCACAGTAGGTACATCTGAGACATGTACATGGTTTCCAGGGCCCAGGAGGACTGGAGAGTGACTGCTGACAGGCATGAGGTTTCTTCTGGGCTTAGGAAGCCTTTTCTCCACTGGGTGGGTGGTGATGGTTGAATGACTCTGAGTACAACTAACAGTCCATTCACTCATTCATATGTACATCGGGGGATTGGTGTTTATTTTAGTTATAGCTAAATAAAGATGTTACAGAAATAAAACAATAAACAAAACATTAAAAGAAAGCTCTTTCTGAAGAAGTCCTAGGTGCGGGACTTTTTTTTTTTTTAATTATTTTTTTGGCCCTGGTGGGTCTTTTTTGGTGCACATGGGTTTTCTCCACTTGTGGCGTTCAAGGGCTCCTGTCCACTTGCAGCATGTGGGCTTCTCATTGCAATGGCTTCTCTCACTGTGGAGCATGGGTTTTAAGGCACACAAGGCTTCAGTGGTTGCGGCACATGGGCTCAGTAGCTGCAGCCCCCAGCCACTGGACCCCAGGCTCAGTGATTGTTTTGAACAGGCTTACTTGCACTGCATCACGTGGACTCTTCCCTGACCAGGGATCTAACCAGTGTCTGCTTCCTTGACAGGCATATTCTTAACCACGTGACCCCCAGGGAAGCTCTAGGTGCAGGATTGATGGATGAAAAATAACTAGTCAATAATTTTAAAATACTTTTTTTTTTTTTTTTTTTTGAGGAAGAAGTTCCAGAAAGTGAAGGGGTCCATTTAGATCCGCTGTTTTTTTTTTTTTTTTAAATTTTGTTTTATTTTTAAACTTTACAATATTGTATTAGTTTTGCCAAATATCGAAATGAATCCGCCACAGGTATACCTGTGTTCCCCATTCTGAACCCTCCTCCCTCCTCCCTCCCCATACCTTCCCTCTGGGTCGTCCCAGTGCACCAGCCCCAAGCATCCAGTATTGTGCATCGAACCTGGACTGGTGACTCGTTTCATACATGATATTATACACGTTTCAATGCCATTCTCCAAAATCTCCCCACCCTCTCCCTCTCCAACAGAGTCCATAAGACTGATCTATACATCAGTGTCTCTTTTGCTGTCTCGTACACAGGGTTATTGTTATCATCTTTCTAAATTCCATATATATGCGTTAGTATACTGTATTGGTGTTTTTCTTTCTGAGTTACTTCACTCTGTATAATAGGTTCCAGTTTCATCCATCTCATTAGAACTGATTCAAATGTATTCTTTTTAATGGCTGAGTAATACTCCATTGTGTATATGTACCACGGCTTTCTTATCCATTCATCTGCTGATGGGCATCTAGGTTGCTTCCATGTCCTGGCTATTATAAACAGTGCTGCGATGAACATTGGGGTACATGTGTCTCTTTCCCTTCTGGTTTCCTCAGTGTGTATGCCCAGCAGTGGGATGATTATAGTAAAGTTGCAGGATATAAAATCAACATACAGAAATCCCCTGCATTCCTATACACTAATAATGAGAAAACTGAAAGAGAAATTAAGGAAACAATTCCATTCACCATTGCAACGGAAAGAATAAAATACTTAGGAATATATCTACCTAAAGAAACTAAAGACCTATATATAGAAAACTATAAAACACTGGTGAAAGAAATCAAAGAGGACACTAATAGATGGATCTGCTGTTTCTTGTACGTTTTTGAGTATTTGTGTACTCTGCTGCCCCTTCCGTAAATGGTAGGCCTTGCAGATGCGGACTGGATGAGGGGTATAGGTCAGGAGAAGTGTGCATTCCTGGTCTCCCTCAGGGAATCAGAGCCTGAGCCAGATCCCTTCACTCCTGGATTGTCCTGAAGCCAGTCTGAGAGCCAGTGGGTGGCATAGAGCTGTCACCAACACATCCTTCTCTCTGAGTCTTGGGGACTGGTTTGGTCATTTGGTGTGGCTGGGAGGGAGGCTCATGGACCCTCTTTCTGCATTGCAGGTCAAAGAAGGGAGCAAAGCCACAGCTGTGGGCAAATTGCTGGCCCGAAACGTGATCATGGGCATCAACTATGTTGGTCTATCCGGGGTTAGACAGGAGACCATATACCTGGTGAAGGGGTCTCATAAGCCCCTGTAGCTGGTGGTTAAAAGGTGAGACCTGGGCTTCAAGTCTTATTTATGGACAGAGATGAGGAGGCCAGCAAAGTGTGGAGTCTGCCGGCTGCCTTGTGTCAACTGTGGCAGTCCCAATGTGGACATGTGTGTGTGTGTGTTCATCTGTGCATACGTGTGTAAGTATATACACTTAGGAGGTACACGAGTGATTCATCTCTTGGTCAAGGATCACAAATTTAAAAGATTGCCCCCCTTTTTTTTAAGTTTTATGTTGGGGTATAGTTAAGCTCCAATACTTTGGCCACCTGATGCAAATGGCTGACTCATTGGGAAAAAAACCTTGATTCTGGGAAAGACAGAAGGCCAGATGAGAAGGGGACAATGGAGGATGAGATAGATGGATGGTATCACTGACTCAATAGACATGAGTTTGTGCAAACTCTGGGAGGGTGTGAAGGACAGGGAAGCATGGTGTGCTGTAGTACATGGGGTCACAAAGAGTCAAACACAACTTGTCACCTCAACAACATAGTTAATAGTTAATATTGTGTTAGTTTCAGGTATACAGCAAACTGAATTTTATATATATATATATAATATATATATATAATTATATATTATATAATATATTATTATATTATTGCTGTATATTATAAAATATATATTAATATATAATATATATAATTATATATTATATATTATAATAATCACACACACACATATATATATGTGTGGGTGCATATATATACATACATATATATATATATGTATATATATATGCATATATATACATACATATATATATATATATATATATATATATATATATATATATATATATATATATATATACACACTCTTTTTACATTATTTTCCTGTGGGTGTTTGGTGGCTCAGACAATATAACGTCTGTGTGCAACTCAGTAGACCTGGGTTCAAACAATCCCTGGTCAGGAAGATCCACTGGAGAAGGAAATTGCAACACACTCCAGTATTCTTGCCTGGAAAATTCTGGAGGTTCTTGGTGGGCCCACGGGGTGGCAAAGAGTCAGACATGACCAAGTGACTTCACTTTTTCCTGGCTTGTCACAGAGTATTGAATGGAATTCATTCCTGTGCTGTAATGGTCGGTTTTTAAAAAGATTCCTTCTTTCATTGCTGCTGAATGTTAATTTTTTATTTACAAAGTGATTTTGATCCCTTAAATACTATCCCTGGCAATAGCTGATGCTCTGAATGAAACGAAGTGTCATAGCCTGTTTTTAACACAAGGTGGTAGGGTCCCGGGTTTTTGGGTCTTATGCTAACTTGGAGTGAGGTACAGGGACATCCAGGGGTTTCTAGCACTGTGCTGAGCTCTGGGACAAGCAAGCATATTTGCTTATAAAGCAAACTGTGAAAAGGAGATGGGATAATTTGAAGGGGTCAGAAAACGATATTGGAGATGTGATGCTTTTACACACAGGAACTAGAGCAGTACTACTGGGCAGCTCAAAGGTGTTGGTGATAGTTTATAGCCAACAAAAATACACATTTAAGAATATAGAATGGATCTATACCCATTTTAGAGAGACGATGTCACTTACCCTTATCCTGATTTGATTTCTCTAATCATTTTCAATGAAAGAAATAGAGCTAAGACTCTAATTGGCTCTGATCCTCATAAAATTGTAATACCTATTAATAAATCTCAATTCAAAAACAGACTGCAAATTTCTACCAATTTCCAATTTCTACCAATTCTTTCTAGAATATTTAAGAGAAATTTCATTTCATTATCCTTCTAACAAACTCTGAAATTTCTTAAAAAATACTGAATTTATTATCTCTAGCATTGTCACATCACAACCTATATACCTCAAGCTGATATTTTCTATATAGATGGGACTAAAAATGCCAGACTCATTATAGTCTCTCAAAGAATATAAAGTCTTTTATACTAAATTTCACTCTGCTCAACAAAATGAATTATATGCTCTCATTCAGGTTATTCACCTACATTCTTATCCTATTAATATATTTTTGTATTGAGAAATATAGAAACTTCTACCATAAACTATAACCAATCTATTATCCAAAATTTTTTTTCCCCTTGA
The DNA here is from genome assembly GCF_027580195.1 of Bos mutus. Taxonomy (NCBI): domain Eukaryota; kingdom Metazoa; phylum Chordata; class Mammalia; order Artiodactyla; family Bovidae; genus Bos; species Bos mutus. The sequence goes on from NW_027219175.1 coordinate 49,674, forward strand.
ACTACAATCTGTTATTAGGAACTGCACTTCCCCCATTTATATTACCCATATTCGAGTACATTCTTGTCTTCCTGATCCTATGGCCAATGGCAATGTCAATGAACAAGCTGATAAACTTGTCTCTTTTGCTTCTCCTAAAGAACAACATGCTCTATTAAACAATAATGCTGGCTCATTACATCAAATTTAAAAAATTCCATGCCGACAACTAAAAAAATCATGAATAATTGTTCTCCTTTCAGTTCAGTTCAGTAACTCAGTCATGTCTGACTCTTCACGACCCCATGATCGCAGCACGCCAGGCCTCCCTGTCTATCACCAACTTCCAGAATTCATTCAGACTCATGTCCATCATGTCAGTGATATCATGAGCCATCTCATCCTCTGTCGTCCCCTTCTCCTCCTGCCCCCAATCCCTCCCAGCATCAGAGTCTTTTCCAATGAGTCAACTCTTAGCATAAGGTGGCCAAAGTACTGGAGTTTCAGCTTTAGAATCATTCCTTCCAAAGAAATCCCAGGGCTGATCTCCTTCAGAATGGACTGGTTGGATCTCCTTTCAGTCCAAGGGACTCTCAAGAGTCTTCTCCAACACCACAGTTCGAAAGCATCAATTCTTCGGCATTCAGCCCTTTTCAGAATCCAACTGTCACATCCATACATGACCACAGGAAAAACCATAGCCTTGACTAGACTTCTCCTTTAGGCCCCTACATCTTCAACCCATTACACAAGATATCAGTTCTCAAAGATTACAACCCCACAATGAACTATGCCAAATGGATGTAACTCATTTCCCTGAACTTTTTTCCTCTTTCTTCTTACATGTCTTGATCGATACAAATTCTTCTTTTATATGGGCCACACCTCTCTGAGGTGAAGCTACATAACATGTTATAACCCACTTGTTAGCATGCTTTGCAATAATGGGAACACCTAATTCTATAAAAACAGACAATGGCCCTGCCTATATTTCTAGGAAATTCTAACAATTTTTACATTCATTGTCTATTAAAGAGATTACAAACATTCCTTATAATCCACAAACACAAGACATAGTTAAACAAGTGCATCACACACTGAAATTACAAATAAATTTAAAAAATTTAAAAAGAGGGAATGCACAGGAACACTTCTATCTTCCTTATCCAGAGCAGACTTTACTAGATTCCAACACAATATATTCTTTAAGCCTATAACTATTGTTAATATACTTTATTTGTTTTAAAATATTTAAACTTACTGCAAGGAGATATTTTGACAAATGCAGAAAAACATTTTGAAGCATAGAAGGACACCTCCCTTCCTCTGCCCATTTGGTATCTAGATGGGTTGACTAAATAATGGAAATCTGGAAAATTAATATTACAGGCAAATGGGTATGCTTGTATTTCTCCAGATGGATCCAACAAAATCAGTTGGCTCCCTCTTCAGAAGATATGCCCCAGGTGAGCCATCAACACTCAAGATAGAGAAGAAACAAACGGCAAAATCCCCAGGAGGAGGAGTTTCCAGTACAAGCTATGGAGTGTTTAAAAATTTCTAAGAAATGTCACACTCGACGTCATCAACCTCATGATCTCCCTAATTGGTGATAGATAAAAACCTTTACTAATGAAGTAGAAAATCTGGTTTCTCAACAGGGAATGCCTCGGAATCCTGAGAATATTTTTGTCACTATGCTTGCTTTGCTTGCTTTTGCTTCCACCGCTCAGGCTGACTTGATTAATCACACTTATTGGGCTTATGTACCTAACCCCCCTTTATTGCAGGTTGTAGAATGGACAGATATAGGACCACTGTATCCACTAATGACTCAACACATATGCCCCCTCCTTAGAGCTTGGAGGGAACTTGTCATCCTGAGGAAGAAGGAAGACTAACATTTCTCTAGGCTATGAAACCCTTCCTTTATGCATGGGCCCGGCAGAATTATGTATTAATGTTAGTTGACAAAAGTGGGCTTTTGTCCTGTCTCCAAAAAGGAACTTCTGCACATTGCTTGGTCTCTTTACTACCCTGTCCTTTTATGAAAACCATGTCAATACTACAAAAACTCTAGGAAAAGGACAAAAGTTATAATGTAAGGGGTTTACTTATAAGGACTTTAAGTATACTCCTGTTTATTGGGATAGATGTCAAGCTAAATCAGGGAAATTAATGTTTATGGCTAATTAAAACATTGTTAATCGGGGAATCCATGGTGTATATATCTAACTGCTCAGATGATATTAATAATACTATATGTAATTATGTTACTCAAGTAGCATAGAAGATTACCAAGACTTCCATGAAACACTTCCATGACAAAGGACTCCTTGGCTGGCTTGATGCAGAAATGGCACCTTCTCGCCATGAAATCATCCTCAATAAATGAATTGGGCCTGAACAATGGGACATCTGAAAACTTGCTGCAAGTGTTGAAAAACTTGGAACTTGGACTAGATATTTCACAGAGACCAGTCTTAATCATAGTAATTATTCCTTCCATTATAATCATATATTTTATACAAGTCCTTTTGTTATATTCATAAGAAACTTACAATTTAAATAAACTTTGTGTTCTGTGACCTGTATAGATTGACCAGTATAGATTGTATTGTATGCTTGTCTTAATTCCTCTATTTCTCTAAAAATGATCCCTTTTAATCCTTCTATCTCGATGTAGTCTATGGTTACCAGTAGATCTACAACAACCCTGGGAGATGGTCCCATGGCAAGACTTGCTTCCTGGTTACTCTCTAAATTACTCCGACAATCTAAGCAATTCATTGGATAGTTAATTCTTGTCATTTTGGGGTTAATAGTCACTTACACCACTGCTGCTGTCACAGGTATTGCTTTAAAAACTTCATTTCAAACACAAAACTTTATTCAAAATTGGCTCATACTATGTGGGCCACTCAGGCTAAGAGAGATGAAGAAGTTCAGGATAAAATTCAGAAAAAAAAAAAAAGTCATCCAATGGTTTGGAGGTCAATTAATAGATTTACAAAAACAAATATTATTAAATTGTGATTGGAATACGATTCAATTTTGTACCACTCCTGTTTGATTCAACCATGAAGGTGAAGACGTTCAGTCTTGTCCGACTGTCTGCAACCCCGTGGACTGTAGCCTACCAGGCTTCTCTGTCCATGGGATTCTCCAGGGAAGAATACTGGAGTAGTTTACCATTTCTTTCTCCAGGGGATCTTCCCAACCCAGGGATTGAACCCAGGCCTCCTGCATTGAAGGCAGACGCTTTAACCTCTGAGCCACCAGGGAAGCCCTATGGTTTGATTCAACCATAGTGCTTACAATTGGGAACAAATTAAATTTCATCTGCAAGATATGCATAATAGCACTTCCTTAAATGTACACTTGTTGCAAAAGGAGATTTTTGAAACCTTATCTAAGAGTCTACCCTTTCCCAACTATTTGAAAACCTTAGTTGAACAGCTAACTGACCAATTATCTAGGCTGGACAATCGAGGATGCTATCAAAGCATTATACACAATTTTGTATCTGAAACTATAATGCTGATAATTGTCCTGGTGATTATATTTGTACTATACCTATGTCTTTCAACTAAAATTGTTCAACTTTAAACAAACTCAATTGGTCAGGGTCTTCTTCATAAAAGTATCTAAAGTCACCCCCTATTGTGAATAAATAAAAAAGGGGGAATTGTCAGCGGACATTCAGCTTTAAGGGATACAATATATTATTCTTTTCTTTTGTGTCCAGTTTCTCAAGGATTCTCTATTCGTTATCAGTTTCTGGAAAATAAGAATGAGCAGAGCTTCACTAAGTTCTCAGGACTGAGATAATGAGAAGGGACACCTGCTTGGATTCCTTTCAGTGACTGCCTTCAGTGACTTTACATAAATGTAATCTATTCAGTTATGCCCCTCTTAGTCAGGATATGGAATGCTTTCTGGCCCTTTGAAGATTGTTATTTGCTTGGCTTTGTTTTTGCTCAGTTTTTTTTTTTAACTGCCTAAAGCTGTCTTGTATGAAGTTATATAAACATGCGTTTCTGAAAATAAATCACCCTTGTTTCAATCGAGACTTGGGTTCCCCGTTTCCCTCTTCTCGTTAGCTCCAGTATCCAGATTCTGGTCTACAATGACCGTGACAGAAGCACATGTCTTAAATGATATGTTAGATGAGATGTATCTCACTGATATCTTGAGGACATTCCATCCAAATGCAGAAAATGCACCTTCTTCTCAAGTGCACATGGAACATTCTCCAGGATAGACCACACCTTGGCCTCAAATCAAACCTCATTAAATTTAAGAACATTGAAATCATATCAAGCATCTCCTCAGACCATAATACTATGAAACTACATATCAATTACAAGAAAAACATTGTAAGGAACATAAAAACATGGAGAAAAAAAAAACACACATTTCTAAATAATGAACAGGTTACTGAAGACATCAAAATGGAACTTTAAAAATTCCTTAAAACAAAAGACAATGAAAACACAATTCAAAACATATGAGATCCATCAAAAGCAGTTTTAAAAGGCAACTTTATAGCAATAAAACCTACTTCAAGAAACAAAAAGCACATTGAATAGACAACATAACTTAAGACCTAAAACAACTGGATAAAGAACAACAACAAAAAGAAAAACATAAATTATTAGAAGGAAATAAATCATAAAGATTTGGGAAGAAATAAAAGAAAAAGATATAAAAGAAACAACTGTAAAGACTAATAAAACCGAAAATTGGTTTTTTGAGAAGATAAACAAACTTGACAAACCCTTAGCTAGAGTCACCAAGATCACAAGAGAGAGGAATATAATCAGCAAAATTAGAAATGAAAAAGGAGAGGTTACAACTGACAATGCAGAGATATAAAGGAATAAAATATACTATTATGAACAACTCTATGACAATAAAATGGATAACCTGGGAAAAATGGACAGCTTGATAGAATAGCTCAATCTTCCGACTGAACCAGAGAGAAATCGTAGCCCGCCAGGCCTCCCTGTCCATCACCAACTCCCGGAGTTTACTCAAACTCATGTACATTGAGTCGGTGATGCCATCCAGCCATCTCATCCTCTGTCGTCCCCTTCTCCTCCTGCCCCCAATCCCTCCCAGCATCAGAGTCTTTTCCAATGAGTCAACTCTTTGTGTGAGGTGGCCAATGTATTGGAGTTTCACTTTTAGCATCAGTCCTTCCAATGAACATTCAGGACTGATCTCCTTTAGCATAGACTGCTTGGATCCCCTTGCAGTCCAAGGGACTCTCAAGAGTCTTCTCCAACACCACAGTTCAAAACCATCAATTCATCAGCGCTCAGCCTTCTTCACAGTCCAACTCTCACATGCACACATGACCACTGGAAAGAAACTCTAAATTACAGCTATGATGAAAAATCTCTCAAAGTCAAAAGCCCAGGAGCAGATGACTTCGCATTTGAGTTCTATCAAACATTCAGAGATGATATAATACTAATCCGTCTGAAACATTTTTCAAGAAATTGCAGAAGAAAGAACACTTCCAAACTAATTATCCAGGGCCACCATCACTCTGATACCAAAATCAGACACAACACACAAAAAAGAAAGCCACAGGCCAATATCACTGATGAACATAGAAGCAAAAAATCCTCAAAAAAATTTTAGCAAACAGAACTCACAACACATCAAAAACACATACACGATGATCATGTTGGGCTTATTACAGGGATGCTAGCATTCTTCAATATATGCAAATCAATCAATATGACAGACCATATTTACCAAATGAAAGGTAAAAATCATAGGATACCCTAAATAGATACAGAAAAATTCATTAATTTTAAAAATGTTAAATTATTATATTAAAAATGAAAGAAGCTTAAAAGGAAATAAACAAAAATGGAAAAAAAAGTTGAAATGACTCAAATGTTCATCATCAGATGATCCAATAAATAAATCATACAATGAAATATTGTTCAGCCATCATATAAATAGAGTTCTTATACATGTTATAACATGCTATAGTTCTGAAATGATTATCTACTTAAAAGAACAAAATCCTGAATACTGCATAATTCTGTTTTTGTGAATGGATATGTCCCATATTAGGTAGTTCTCTAAAGACAGAAAATAGAGGAGCAGATATGAGGGCATAGATGAAGTGAAAAATGGCTGCCAACTAGGCAGTGTTTTCCCCTGGAGTGATGAAAATATTTCAGAATGAGGCACTGGTTGTGTTTATGCAACATATGAAAAAAATACAAGTCAATAATTTATACAGTTTAACTGGAAAAATTCTTTGTACATGACCATGTCAATAAATATTTTTTTTTAACTGCTGAACTTAACTTCTATGTCCAAGAATATTATCCTTAAAAAATATAGAAGTAGATATTCTCATAAAAAAAAAACTTAAGGAATTCATTTTGAGCAAATATTTGGTCTGTTAGAAAGGTTAAAATGAGTTATTTACATAGGATAAGGTGTTATTGAAGAGAAACTGTGAGTTAAGAAAGACTGTCATGTTGAAGTTTGCCACAAAACAACAACATTCTGGAAAGCAATTATCCTTCAATGAAAAAATAAAAAATGAACAAAGGCAAATTGAAATGAAGGCTTTTTAATATTATTGGTTGGTAAAAAATAAATGTTTGTTTTGGTCTTTGGGTTAGGAAGATCCCCAGCAGGAGGGCATAGCAAGCCACCTCAGTATTCTTGCCTGGAGAATTCCAAGGCCAGAGAAGACTGCTATGCTTACAGTCCATGGAGTGGCAAAGAGTTGCACACGACTGAGCAACTAAACAACAACAGAGACACATTCCTGACAGAAACTCTGAAGATACTAGAAATATATGAGAAACTTCTCAGCCTAAACAAAACAAAAAGCCTAGACAGTAGAGCTGAATTATAAAAGGTAGACACTAGAGCTCAATTATAAAAGATTTTAGATAATAATATGTTTCCCAACAGCAGTGTAAACAGTGTATTTATTCCACACAAGGGAGAGGAGTACTTTTTAATACTTACTCAATAGAAAATTTTTCTAGATACATTCATAAACTAAAGAAATTAAAATGTTCAGAATATAAACATAGTATAAAATCTATTGATCATTTTATTTCTAATTAAGACTAAAATTATAGGAGAATTTTAAGAAAACAAATCTGCACAAGATACAGTTTAAGCAGCCCAAATGAACATAACTTTATTTTATTTTTTCCATAGTCTGAAAGCAACTGACAATTAAGAATGAATTACACTTTAAAACATATTTTTCAAATACAACAGAATATTTAATTTTCAAGCTAAAAAATTTACACCCAGCAGTGAACATTGTTTCACTGTTTCAGAAGTAAGTAAAATCACATTTCCTTTTCCCCTTTGCTTTTTGCTTCTCTTCTTTTCACAGCTATTTGTAAGGCCTTCCCAGACAGCCATTTTGCTTTTTTGCATTTCTTTTCCACAGGGAAGGTCTTAATCTCTGTCTCCTGTACAGTGTAACGAACCTCAGTCCATAGTTCATCAGGCACTCTATCTATCAGATCTAGGCCCTTAAATCTATTTCTCACTTCCACTGTAAAATCATAAGGGATTTTATTTAGGTCATACCTGAATGGTCTAGTGGTTTTCCCTACTTTCTTCAATTTAAGTATGAATTTGGCAATAAGGAGTTCATGATCTGAGCCACAGTCAGGTCCTGGTCTTGTTTTTGAGACTGTATAGAGCTTACTCCATCCTTGGCTGCAAATAACATAATCAATCTGATTTCAGTGTTGACCATCTGGTGATTTCCATGTGTAGAGTCTTCTCTTGTGTTGTTGGAAGAGGGTGCTTGTTATGACCAGGGCATTTTCTTGGCAAAACTCTATTAGTCTTTGTGCTGCTTCATTCCATATTCCAAGGCCAAATTTGCGTGTTACTCCAGGTGTTTCTTGACTTTCTACTTTTGCATTCCAGTCCCCTATCAAGAAAAGGACTTCTTTTTTGGGAGTTAGTTCTAAAAGGTCGATATAATGGTCATCTGAGTTAAATTCACCTATTCCAGTCCATTTTGGTTTGCTGATTCCTAGAATGTCGAAGTTCACTCTTATCATCTCTTGTTTGGCCACTTCCAATTTGCCTTGATTCATGTACCTGACATTCCAGGTTCCTATGCAATGTTGCTCTTTACAGCATCAGACCTTGATTCTATCACCAGTCACATCCACAACTGGGTATAGTTTTCGCTTTGGGTTCATCCCTTCATTCTATCTGGAGTTATTTCTCCACTGATCTCCAGTAGCATATTGGGCACCTACTGCCCTGGAGAGTTCCTCTTTCAGTATCCTATCATTTTGCCTTTCACACTGTTCATGGGTATGAAATAGAGGAAAATAAAGAAATAGAGGAAAACAACAGAATGGGAAACACTAGAGATCTCTTCAAGAAAAGTAGAGACACCAAGGGAACATTTCATGCAAAAATGGGCTCAATAAAGGAAAGAAATTGTATGGACCTAACAGAAGCAGAAGATAGTAAGAAGAGATGGCAAGAATACACAGAAGAACTGTACATAAAAGATCTTCATGACCCAGATAATCATGATGGTGCGCTCACTCACCTAGAGCCAGATATCCTGGAATATGAAGTCAAGTGGGCCTTAGAAAGCATCGCTATGAACAAAGCTAGTAGAGGTAATGGAATTCCAATGGTGCTATTTCAAATCCTGAAAGATGATGCTGTGAAAGTGCTGCACTCAATATGCCAGCAAAATTGAAAAATTCAGCAGTGGCCACAGGACTGGAAAAGGTCAGTTTTCATTCCAATTCCAAAGAAAGACAATGCCAAAGAATGCTCAAACTACCACACAATTGCACTAACCTTCCATGCTAGTAAACTAATGCTCAAAATTCTCCAAGCCAGGCTTCAACAATACATGAACCATGAACTTCCAGATGTTGAAGCTGGTTTTAGGAAAGGCAGAGGAACCAGAGACCAAATTGCCAACATCTGGTGGATCATTGAAAAAGCAAGAGAGTTCCAGAAAAAAACATCTATTTCTGCTTTGTTGACTATGCCAAAGCCTTTGTGTGGATCATAATAAACTGTGGAACATTCTGAAAGAGATGGGAATGTGAGACCACCTAACCTGCCTCTTGAGAAATTTGTATGCAGGTCAGGAAGCACCAATTAGAACTGGACATGGAACAAAAGACTGGTTCCAAATAGGAAAAGGAGTACGTCAAGGCTGTATATTGTCATCCTGCTTATTTAACTTATATGCAGAATACATCATGATAAATGCTGGGCTGGAAGAAGCACAAGCTGGAATCAATATTGCTGGGCTAAATATCAATAAGCTCAGATATGCAGATGACACCACCCTTATGGCAGAAAGTTAAGAGGAACTAAAAAGCCTCTTGATGAAGGTGAAAGAGGAGAGTGAAAAAGTTGGCTTAAAACTCAACATTCAGAAAATGATCATGGCATCTGGCCCCATCACTTCATGAGAAAAAGATGGGAAACACTGGAAACAGTGTCAAACTTTGTTTTTTGGGCTCCAAAATTACTGAAGATGGTGACTGCAGCCATGAAATTAAAACACACTTACTCCTTGGAAGGAAATTTATGACCAATCTAGATAGCATATTCAAAAGCAGAGACATTACTTTGCCAACAAAGGTCTGTCTAGTCAAGGCCATGGTTTTTCCTGTGCTCATGTATGGATGTGAGAGTTGGACTTTGAAGAAAGCTGGTGCCAAAGAATTGATGCTTTTGAACTGTGGTGTTGGAGAAGACTCTTGAGAGTCCCTTGGACTGCAAAGAGATCCAACCGGTCCATTCTGAAGGAGATCAGCCCTGGGATATCTTTGGAAGGAATGATGCTAAAGCTGAAACACCAGTACTTTGGCCACCTCAAACACAGTGTTGACTCATTGGAAAAGACTCTGATGCTGGGAGGGATTGGGGGCAGGAGGAGAAGGGGATGACAGAGGATGAGATGGGTGGATGGCATCACTGACTCGATGGATGTGAGTCTGAGTGAAATCCGTGAGTTGGTGATGGACAGGGAGTCCTGGCGTGCTGCGATTCATGGGGTCACAAAGAGTCAGACACGACTGAGCAACTGAACTGAACTGACTGAAAATTACATTGTGTGTGTGCTTACCTTGACAATCTTTGTGGTATCATTGTGTATTTGGAATCATGTTTTAAATGTGGAGTGTGTAATAGTACATTCGCTCAGGGACTGCAGGCTGTGCAGGAAGTGGTCTCAAGGTTTTCCAAACAATTATGGATGCTCTGTAGATGGATTAGGAGTAACCATGACAGCTTGTGTTGGTGACAACTGTTTAATAGGGTCCTTTCTTAATTAACTCCCTCAAAGAAGACAATGAAGTTTTAAAAATAAGTAATAAAACTGTGGTCACATAAAATTATATATATATATATATACACATATATATACATATATGTGTATGTGTATACATTTATATTTACATATATATATCTATATATACATATATATATATATATTTTTCCCCCTTGGGACTAACAAATAAAATATTAAAATTTGGCATAAATGACAACAAACTTTTAAAACTTAAGCCAAGAAAATTTGAATTTGCAGAGGAAACATTTAATCACTGACATTATTTTAGAATACTGGAATATGGAGATGCTAATAAAAACAGAACCAGCTTTTACTTGATTTTATTCTTATCATAAAACTCCTTGTGGGAATTCCCCCCCATCACCCCAGTACTGGTGGCATTGGATCTGGGCAACTCACCTGACCCATCTGTGGAAGGCCACTGCTTCATTCTAAAGTCCTTAGAAAATTTTAAAAAAATTAAAAAAAAAAAGTCCTAGATAAAAAGGGCCTAATCAATATTGCCTTTGTGACCTCCAAAACCACCATTATTTTCCTTCCCTCCTACCTCCACCTTTTCTTTCCTTTTCTTTTTTATTATATAATTGATAAAATTTGCTTTCCATTTATAGTTATTACAAAATACTGCAACATTCCGATGTTGTAAATATATCCTTGAGCTCATCTTACACCTAACATTGTGCCTTCCACTCCACCACTTCTGTATTGCTCCTTCCCCTCCCCGCTATCTGCCGGTAACCAGTCGATGTTCTATATATCTGTGAGCCTCTATTTTTGTTACATTATCTACTTTTTAATGTTTTAAGATTCTGTAAATGATCATACAGTATTTGTCTTTCTTATTATAATTAGTATTATACCTTTCACTCTGATGCTGGCAGGGAATGGGGGCAGGAGGAGAAGGGGACGACAGAGTATGAGATGGCTGGATGGCATCACTGACTTGATGGACGTGAGTCTGAGTAAACTCCGGGAGTTGGTGATAGATAGGGAGGCCTGGTGTGCTGCAATTCATGGGGTCGTGAAGAGCCGGACATGACTGAGTGACTGAACCGAACTGATATCTTTCACAGAACAACTGTACCAAAAAAGATCTTCTGACCAAGATAATCACGATGGTGTGAGCACTCACCTAGAATTGATGCTTTTGAACTGTGGTGTTGGAGATGCCTCTTGAGAGTCCCTTGGACTTCAAGGAGATCCAACTAGTCCATTCTAAAGGAGATCAGTTCTGGGTGTTCTTTGGAAAGATGATGCTAAAGCTGAAACTCCAGTACTTTGGCCACCTCATGCGAAGAGTTGTCTCATTGGAAAAGACTCTGATGCTGGGAGGAATTGGGGGCAGGAGTAGAAGGGGATGACAGAGGATGAGACGGCTGTTTGGCATAACCAACTCGATGGACGCAAGTTTGAGTGAACTCCAGGGGTTGGTGATGGATGGGGAGACCTGGCATGCTGCAATTCATGGGGTCGCAAAGAGTCAGACATGACTGAGTGACTGAACTGAACTGAACTGATACCTTTCATGTTGTGGCAAATGGCATTAATTTAATTATTTTATGGCTGAGTAATATTTAAAAGGAAAGTATGTCCAATCTAGATAGCATATTCAAAAGTAGAGACATTATTTTGCCAACAAATGTCTGTCTAGTCAAGGCTATGGCTTTTCCTGTGGTCATATATGGATGTGAGAGTTGGACTGTGAAGAAGGCTGAGCGCTGAAGAATTGATGCTTTTGAACTATGGTGTTGGAGAAGACTCTTGAGAGTTTCTTGGACTACAAGTAGATCCAACCAGTCCTTTCTGAAGGAGCTCAGCCCTGGGATTTCTTTGGAAGGAATGATGCTAAAGCTGAAACTCCAGTACTTTGGCCACCTCAAGCGAAGAGTTGACTCGTTGGAAAAGACTCTGATGCTGGGAGGGATTGGGAGCAGGAAGAGAAGGGGATGACAGAGGATGAGATGGCTAGATGGGATCACTGATTCGATGGACATGAGTTTGGGTGAACTGTGGGAGTTGGTAATGGACAGGGAGGCCTGGTGTGCTGTGATTCATGGGGTCGCAAAGAATCAGACATGACTGAGCGACTGAACTGAACTGAACTGAACTGAATATTCCATAAGTCTTCCTTGGTGGCTCAATGGGAAACGGTCTCCCTGTCAATGAGGAGATGTGAGTTCAAAACCTTGGTAAGTAAGATCCCTTGGGAAAGGAAATGGCAACCCACTGGGGTGTTCTTTCCTAGAAGAGTCATGTGCTGAGGAGCCTGGAGGGGGTGGATTCCACTGGGTTCCCAAGAGTAGGAAATGTCTTAGTGACTGAATGAAAACAAGTGTCCCTTTGTACACATATACCACATCTTTATCCATTCATCTTTCTATCATCTAACGGATATTTAGGTTTTTCCATGTTTTGGTGAATCGTGTGCTTCAGGGGACATTGGGATAAATGTGTGTTTTTGATTAAAGTTGTGGGTGTATATTTTAATATATATCCATAATGAAACTGTTAGGTCATGTGTTGTTCGGTCTTAGCTTTTTGAGAAATCTCTATACTAAAAATTATTTCATTCCTATGGGCTATATTTTCATAAGGACGTTTGAGTTTTTGAGTCTGTTAGTTGCTGACATCATATCTTAAGGTGTAATAAACACTATTATAAGGTAGATGTCCTAGGGGCAACTACTTTCAGGCTTTTTAGCAAATGGCATTGCCTGCACCACCCTTCTCCGCCCCATCACATGACATGGCTCCCCAATTAACTTCCAACCCCTGCACTCACACACAGAAACACCATGTTCTCTTCCTTTTCTCCCATGGGAAGTGTATTTTCGGGGCTCAGTCTGGGCAGTTCTTCTCCATACTTTCGAGCTAACTGGACCTTCTAGTCCCATCTCCAACTGCACAGGAAACATCTCCCTCCCTCTTCACACACTTGTCCTTTCTCTGACCTTTCTGGCCCACACAATCTGAGGGCTCCGTGGCTGCTGCAAAGTTGCTTCAGTCGTGTCCAACTCTGTGCGACCCTATAGATGGCAGCCCACTAGGCTCCCCTGTCCCTGGGATTCTCCAGGCAAGAAAACTGGAGTGGGTTGCCATTTCCTTCTCCAATGCATGAAAGTGAAAAGTGAAAGTAAAGTCGCTCAGTCATGTCCAACTCCCAGTTACCTCATGGACTGCAGCCTACCAGGCTCCTCCATCCATGGGATTTTCCAGGCAATAGTACTGGAGTGGGGTGCCATTGCTCAGAGACACATAATTTCACATCAGGTTGATTTTAAGTTTCATTATTAATGTATGCTGTTGGTAGGAGTTTCAATGTCTATAATGTTGGCCATTTCTCAGAGGCAAGACCCCCAAAGAAATCTGAGGTCTCTAGCCAAGTTTTGAAGTCACTGGTTACTCATTTGTCCAGCTGGAATGGCAGGGGTCTCCATGATCTCTGAGGTCTCTTCCAGTTTGTTCTGATTCAGATCTTCATTCACCTTGGAACACTGGCTACAGGGCTTTGAACCTCTGATTTTCTTAAGATACTCTGAGGTGGTAGTTTTTAAGAGGCTTTCTTGGTCAGCTTTGCTTGAATGTGGTTATTCACCCTCATGGTTACCCTGGTGACCTGGAGAAAATAAGAGAGGGAGCACAGAATGGCATTGGTTTGGGGAAAAGGGTATTGATGGTTGCTATTGATGGCTTCAGGAGAAGGAGTATGACCAAGAGGGGGCATGTGCAAGACAAGGAAAGGGAAGGTGTCTTATGTGGCAGTGTCAATGGGCAAAGGTGAGTTCACTCACTCTTGGGTGAGTTCAGCTTGGGTGGGTTCATTCACCTTGAAACTTCTTTAGGAACTCAGTTGATCTTTTTGTCCCAGATAAGGAGTCAACTGTTCCCTAATTATGCTAGAGCTTTTTGGCTTCCCAATCACTTTAGTCATTTTGAAGACCCCCAGTGATCTGCTCCAGAGCCCCTGAACACTCCTATATATAGGTGACCACATCCTTTAGATTATGAGTTCAGGGAGTAACTTCCCTAGCCAATGGCAGCCCTCCACAAGGCTTGACATCAAAAAGCCTCATCCTGACACCACTAAGGGTGGATGGGGAGCAGCTCAGATGATTTGGTGGGAGAAATTAGGCATTTTTAATGCTGCTAAAGAGCCTGCCAATCTCACCTGCCATTCTCATCGCTCTAAGTCAACACAGAAGAGTCACAGGGCAGGGAGAGTGTGTTTCCTCCAAACCTTGCTTCACAGCCAGTTTCTAGCCTTTCATTCTATTCTCTCTCATGGTGCATCATTATCTACTGTTTATTATCTTGCCTCAAATCCCTCTATGATAATTAGGCTGTGGAAATGAGATTTGATTTTCCTCCTGTAAGTGGTCTTAATGAACTTTGAAGACCATTAAATTCTGGGCCACTTATGAAAAATCTTTTCCATCCCACCTCCTTTTATCAGTATTAATGTATCTCTCCTCAGTTTTCTAGTTTCCAGTCTGAAAACCCTGTCTTCATGCTGTGAGAATGCACTAAATACACTTGCACTTGCTTCACTTGGGACTGTCTCATTTCAAATCTAGGACTAATGGTCACCTCCCTAGTTGTAATATCCAGGCTTCTATTTTAATATGATGATGGGGATGAGGCAGATAAATATATGCTTCAGGTTGTGCTGGATAACCCCAATAATGAAATCAGTAACACCTGTGATTGATTCGTATTCCCAGGAAGGATTGGAGCTTGTCCAGTGGTGTATGAGCCTCTTGTGCAAAGGTCATCTCAACATGTGCCCTCAAAAATTTCTTCTCATCATGTTTTCCTGCCAGAACCTCCTTTGGGTGTTACCTCACAGTCAAGACCATGGTGGAATTCATTTCCATGAATAGTTACCACAAGCTTCCAGCTTCTTGCAGTAAATACTGAATAATCATGCCTACCCATCTAGTTCACTCACTGTCTCTCATTGAGGTTGTTAGCTCTGAAAAGATAGAGGAATGAGTTGTGTGCTTACCACAGTCCATGTCCCTAATTGACTGTCAAGGTCAGCCAGCCTGAGATGTACCCCTGGAGGACATTCTCTGTTGGCTTAGTAGGATTTCCTGTGGTTTCCATGACGTGCTCTCTGCCTGGTGTCCACTGGTTTCTTACTCACCTAGGATGCACATGAATGTTCATAACAGTCTTATTTCTAATAGTCAAAAAGTTGAGAACAAGACGGTGGAGGTGGAGGTGTACAGGGAGTACATCTCTCTCCAAGGATACATCAGGAACACACTTTCAGACACAAATGCTTGCAGAACATCAGCTGAAACTGATGAACATCACCTGAGTCCTTTTCAGGACTCCCTGAAAAAAGGAAAAGAATATATGGATTCCTCAGTGTGTATGCCCAGCAGTGGGATTGCTGGATCATAAGGCAGTTCTATTTCCAGTTTTTTAAGGAATCTCCACACTGTTCTCCATAGTGGCTGTACTAGTTTGCATTCCCACCAACAGTGTAAGAGGGTTCCCTTTTCTCCACACCCTCTCCAGCATTTATTATTTGTAGACTTTTGGATCGCAGCCATTCTGACTGGTGTGAAATGGTACCTCATAGTGGTTTTGATTTGCATTTGTCTGATAATGAGTGATGTTGAGCATCTTTTCATGTGTTTGTTAGCCATCTGTGGAAACCAGAAGGGAAAGAGACACGTGTACCCCAATGTTCATCGCAGCACTGTTTATAATAGCCAGGACATGGAAGCAACCTAGATGTCCATCAGCAGATGAATGGATAAGAAAGCAGTGGTACATATACACAATGGAGTATTACTCAGCCATTAAAAAGAATACATTTGAATCAGTTCTAATGAGGTGGATGAAACTGGAGCCTATTATACAGAGTGAAGTAAGCCAGAAGGAAAAACATAAATACAGTATACTAACACATATATATGGAATTTAGAAAGATGGTAACAATAACCCAGTGTACGAGACAGCAAAAGAGACACTGATGTATAGAACAGTCTTATGGACTCTGTGGGAGAGGGAGAGGGTGGGAAGATTTGGGAGAATGACATTGAAACATGTAAAATATCATGTAAGAAACGAGATGCCAGTCCAGGTTCGATGCATGATACTGGATGCTTGGGGCTAGTGCACTGGGATGACCCAGAGGGATGGTAGGGGAGGGAGGAGGGAGGAGGGTTCAGGAAGGGAAATACATGTATACCTGTGATGGATTCATTTTGATATTTGGCAAAACTAATACAATTATGTAAAGTTTAAAAATAAAATAAAATTAAAAAATTAAAATTAAATTAAAAAAAAAAAAAGATAAAACAATAAATACTGCCACAGTAAAAAAAAAAAAGAATATATGGAATCACAAAAATAAAATAAAATAAAATCGGTAGGATGAAGGAACTAGGGGAAAAAACATGAGTGTCAGTAGGACTGGACCTGCCTCTGAGGGCTGGGAGATCTGGAGTAGGTGTCCGATCTCCACATGAGAGCAACTGTCTGAATCAAAAAAAGAAACATTTAAGGGTGAGAGTGGAAAACCTAATCTGTGGCAGCCTAAATGGAATGAAAATCAGACAGTCATTTCCATAGCAATTCACACCCCAGAGAGGGACACTTGTCCCATAGAAGGTGCAGCAGGTAACATATGGTTCATAGAGATTGTGGAGAAATCCCTGGCTGTAGTTTGCTATCTACTGGTTAGAGACAAGTTGATGGAATGTGGGAATGAGGAGATTGTGTGGGAAATGCCTGTGGAGGTAAGCCAGGCAGCCATGGAAGAAAGGTGACACCACTGAGTCACATATAGGGGGTGGAGCCATTACCATAGCCTCTCTCTCCCCACATGCCTGCATCACAACTGAACAATAGAGATGCTAACCATCAAGCAATTGAATCACTGAACTACAGAGTAAGATTCCACCCAGCTTGCTCCTTTAAGTACCTGATGTTCCAAACTACAGAGTAGGACCCCAGCCTGGGGGACCCCTCTATGTGCCTGACATGCTGAACAACAGTGAAGGACCCCAGACAAGGGAGCCCTCAAAGTGCCTGAATACACGGAACTATGGAGAAAGACTAGCTAAAAAGGCCTTCAGATTGCCAACTATAAGAGGTTCAGAGAAATATTCTGATAGGGCCATAACTCCTGAGGTGGAGCCAGTCCAAGTGCCTACACACTTGGCACTGCCAGGGTCCTCAAAAGCCAAGCAGCTGTGTTACCTTCATGCTTAACTCACTCGGACAGAGCTGCCACAGGTAACAAAGAACCTCTTGTGTTTTTGCTCTCAGGGTCGATTCAGTAGTGTCAGACCCTTTTCTACCCTATAGACTGTACCTGCCAGGATTCTCTATCAGGAAGGGGGTTCTTTATACAAGAATACTGGAACATATTGGTCAATACTGATTACCATACCCTTCTAGAGCACTATATTACCTGCTGCCCTAATTGCCAAATCCCTGAGTACCTGGTGCTGCCAGAACCACTGCAGCCAAAGCAGCTGCACCACCTCCACATCTGGCCCTCACAGGGGCAAACCCAAGGCCTCCAGGGCAACCTCAGGAGCAATCCCCATTGGGCAAACCACATGCAGAGATGAAAATTAAAACACAATTGAAACCCAGTGGCAGTGTGGTTAAGGAAGAAGACCCAGAACCTTCCTACCAGCTGTATAAGCTGCAGATTAAATCCACACTATCAACTAGGCAGACTCTGTGTCTATAGAATATATAAAATGTCATTGAGAGCTACCGCAAGCAAGCAAACAAACAAACAACAACAACAAAACGCACTAATTCTGTGGACATTGGAGGCTAGAACACGTAGGAGTGGGACCAGATTAGAATGTGAGTTGCCCCAACAGCAGGTCCAGAGATCAGTACAACGATGGAGGGTATCCTAGGGAGGTCAGGTGGACTGTGATTCCAGGTGAGGGAAAGGACTCTTACAGCAGTGACTCGAGATAAACACATATTGTTCTTCTGTTTTGACTCTCTCTGTAGATTTTGAGATGTTCTTTTTTTTTTCTTTTTCATTTCCTCAGTCACATTTTTATTCCTGTTATCAACCTCTGCTTCTATGTTGGGCTTTTGCAGTTCTGTAGAATTTTCCTTTTGTTTTTATCCTTAGTCTTTTTCTAATTTTAATTTTTAAGGCTCTTATGTTTTTCTACATTTATTCCTTTGTTTGCTTTTCCTACTGTTCTTTTCCCCTTGCAGTTAATCTTTAATGTATAGAAATCATCTTTATCTACCCCTGTTTAAGTTTGCATATCTATTCTTTCTTTCCTCTCAAAATATTTGTTAGATTTATTTTAATTGCTTTATTCCCTCTAGAACCTTGGTCTAGTTTTGTTTTCCATTTTGTACTTTAGTTAGTTTTGTTCTTGCAGATAAACTTTTGGTTTTCATTGTACGCTGGGTCAATTTACTGTACTTTATTTTTCTTGGACTGTTTTGATGTTCCTTATGGGTGTATATGTAATATGTGTATATTCAGTCACACTTTTTATTTTTGTTATAAACCTCTGCCTCTACATTGGTCTTTTGCTGCTCTGTGGAGTTTTGTTTTTCTTTTTCCTTTGTATTGTCTTCTTCCATTCCTCCCCCTTTTTATATCTTTATTTATTTATTTTAAGTTTTTAAACCTATTATATTTCTTCTACAATTACTCCTTTCTTTGCCTTTCCTACTCTTCTTTTCCCCTTGTGGTTAATCTTTAATGTATATAAATCTTCATCTACCTCTTTTACCTCTGCATATCTATTCTTTGTTTTCTTTATTTCCTTTCCTATCAACGTTTTGTTAGGTTTATTTTCATTGCTTTATTTTTCAATTGGCATCATGCTCTGGTTTTGTTTTCCTGTTTGTGCTTTAGTTACTATTCTTGTGGTAGATATAATTTTTGGCTTTCTGCGTTTGACAGGTCGATCTATTGTACCCTATTTTTGTTGGACTCTTTTGATTTTCCTTGTGGGTGTATATGTATATGTGTGTATTCAGTCACACTTTTTATTGTTGCTATAAACCTCTGCCTGTAGACTGTGTAGTTCTGAGGAGGTTTCCCGCCCCCCCCACCTTTTTCCTCTTTTTTATAACGTCAATTAAAAATTTTTTCAACCTATTATATATATTTCTACATTTATTCCTTTGTTTGCCTTCCCTACTGTTCTTTCCCCCTTGCAGTTAATCTCTGATGTAGAAGTTTTCCTCAATTCCCTCTACTTAATTCTGCATATCTATACTTTCTTTCTCTTCTTTCCTTTCCTATCAACACATTTGCTAGTTTTGTTTTCATTGCGTTAATCCCCACTTGGCACAATGCTTTAGTTTTTTTTACCATTTGTGCTATAATTTTGTTCTTAACTGGTAAATATAATTTTGGATTTGCTTTATTTGCCAGCTGGATTACTGTATGTTATATTTGCTGGACTCCTTTCACTTTGCTCATGGGTATATATGTCTATGTGTATATTCCATTATTTTCATTATTATTAGACTGATTTTGTAACTGCCATTTGTCTGAAGTTCATCTTTGTTTTCTCGTTTTTGAATACTTCTCATGATCTCATGTAATGCCACAACCAACCTCTTGTGGAATTTTCATTTCTTATCAGAGATCAAGCCCTGAGCACTCATTCCAGGATCCAAACTACCAGAGAACTAACTCTAGGGAGTATCAAATAGCGTTAAGACACACAAAGGAAACCACTTGTATACAAGACTAAGCATCACCCAACCATGAGTGGCACCGTGTGCAGTACACCTCATTCAAAAAGTGAACAAAATAAAATAAAAACGTAATCATCAGCAGACAGGATTGCCACATTATTCAGCCTTGCCCATCAGAGGAAAAACAAATAAAAACTCACCACAATTCTCAGCTGTATGAACCATATACAAAACACTGGACCAACATTAGGAGGACAGAACCAAAGGGAAAAAAGAATCAAACCTTGAATCCTGGGTAAAGGAGACTTGAAACAAAAAAAAAAGTTTAAAAATAATAAAAGTCATAAAAATACTACACAAATAAAGGAACAAGCTAGAAACACAGAAGTTGAAATAAATGAAGAGGAAATAGGCAAACTACCTGAAGGAGAATTCAGAAAAATGATAGTAAAGATGATCAACAACCTTGAAAACAAAATGGAGAAAGTACAAGAATCAATGAAGAAACTCTTAGATGAGTTGAAGAATAAACTTACAGAGACAAACAACACAGTTACTGAAATCAAAAACACTCTAAAATGAATCAATAGCAGAATAGCTGAAGTAGAAGAATGAGTCAGTGAGCTGGAAGATAAAATTGTGGAAATAACTGCTAAAGAGCAGAATAAAGTCAAAAAAATGAAGATAATGGATGATACTCTCAGAGATATCTAGGAAAATATTATGTGCATCAATATTCCAATTATAGGGGTTCCAGAAGAGGATGGGAGAAATAAAGGGTATGATAATTTTCTTAAGAGACTAGAGTTGAAATTTTCCCCAATGAGGAAAAGGAAATAGTCAAACAAGTCCAAGAAGCACAATGAGCCCAATACAGGATAAACCCAAGGAGAAATATGGCAAGACACATACTAATCAAACCAACAAATGTTAAACACAAAGAAAGAATATTAAAAGTGATAAGGGAGAAGCAACATGTCACATACAAGGGAAACCCAATACCCTTAATAGCTGTTCTTTCAGCAGAAACTCTACAGGCCAGAGGGAATGGCAAAATATATTTAAAGGCTGAAAGTGAAAAATGTACCACCAAGATTACTGCACCAAAGTGTTTCTTTCAAAATTGATGGAGAAATCAGAAGCTGTTCAGATAGGCAAAAATTAAAGACAATTCAGTACCACAAAAGCAGCTTTAGAACAAATGTTAAAGGGTCTTATATAGCCCCTTTATACAAAACAAGAAAAAAAAAGATCCATGTAACCAACACCAACTAGATAGCATATTCAAAAGCAGAGACATTACTTTGCCAACAAAGGTCCGTCTAGTCAAGGCTATGGTTTTTCCTGTGCTCATGTATGGATGTGAGAGTTGGACTGTGAAAAAGGCTGAGTGCTGAAGAATTGATGCTTTTGAACTATGGTGTTGGAGAAGACTCTTGAGAGTCCCTTGGACTGCAAGGAGATCCAATCGGTCCATTCTGAAGCAGATCAGCCCTGGGATTTCTTTGGAAGGAATGATGCTAAAGCTGAAACTCCAGTACTTTGGCCACCTCATGTGAAGAGTTGACTCATTGGAAAAGACTCTGATGATGGGAGGGATTGAGGGCATGAGGAGAAGGGGATGACAGAGAATGAGATGGCTGGATGGCATCACTGACTCTATGGATGTGAGTCTGAGTGAATTCTGGGAGTTGGTGTTGGACAGGGAGGTCTGGCGTGCTGCGATTCATGGGGTCACAAAGAGTTGGACATGACTGAGCGACTGATCTGATCTGATCTGAACCAACACCAATCATATAACAAAATTCAGTTCAGTTCAGTCAGCACAAGGGTCACAGCTCCGTCACTCAGTCATGTCAGACTCTTTGCGACCCCATGAATTGCAGCACGACAGGCCTCCCTGTCTACCACCAACTCCCAGAGTACACCCAAACTCATGTCCATTGAGTCGGTGATGCCATCCAACCATCTAATCCTCTGTCGTCCCCTTATCCTCCTCCCCTCAATCGTTCCCAGTTTCAGGGACTGTTCTAATGAGTAAGCTCTTCACATCAGGTGGCCAAAGTATTGGACTTTCAGCTTCAACATCAATCCTTCCAATGAACAACCAGAACTCATCTCCTTTAGGATGGACTTGTTGGATCTCCATTCAGTCCAAGGGACTCACAAGAATCTTATTTAATACCACAGTTCAAAAGCATCAATCCTTAAGGGATCAGCTTTCTTTATGCTTAAACTATCAGATGCATACATGACTCCTGGAACAATCATAGCCTTGACTAGATGGACCTTTGTTGCCAAAGTAATGTCTCTGCTTTTTAATATGCTGTCTAGGTTGGTCATAACTTTCCTTCCAAGGAGTAAACACCTTTTAATTTTATGGCTGAATCACCATCTGCAATGATTTAAGACTCCCAAAAATAAAGTCAGCCACTGTTTCCACTGTTTCTTCATCTATTTGCCATGAAGTGAATGGACCAGATCATATGATTTTAGTTTTATGAATGTTGATCTGTAAGCCAACTTTTTCAAGCTCCTCTTTCACATTCATCAAGAGGCTCTTTAGTTCTTCTTCACTTTCTTCCATATGGTGATGTCATCTGCATATCTGAGGTTATTGATATTTCTCTTGCCAATCTTGATTCCAGCTTGTGCTTCATCCAGCCTGCATTTCTCATGATGTACTTTGCATAGAAGTTAAATAAGCAGGGTGACAATATACAGTCCTATGTACTCTTTTTCCTATTTTAAACCAGTCTGTTGTTCCATGTTTAGTTCTAACTGTTGCTTCCTGACCTGCATACTGGTTTCTCAAGTGGCAGGTCAGATAGTCTGGTATTTCTATCTCTTTCAGAATTTTTTCAAAGCTTATTGTGACCCACACTGTCAAAGGATTTGGCATAGTCAATAAAACAGAAAAAAAGATGTTTTTTTTCTGGAATCCTCTTGCTTTTTTGATGTTCCAGCGATGTTGGCAGTTTGAACTCTGGTTTCTGTGCCTTTTCTAAGACCAGCTTGAGTATCTGGAAGTTCACAGTTTATGTACTATTGGAACCTGGCTTGAAGAATTTTGAGCATTGCTTTGCTAGCATTTTAGATGTGTGCAGCTTTGTGGTAGTTTAATCATTCTTTGTCATTGCCTTTCTCTGGGATTGGAAGGAAAACTGACCTTTTCCAGTCTTGTGGCCACTGCTGAGTTCCCTAAATTAGTTGGCCTATTTAGTGCAGCACTTCCACAGCATCATATTTTAGGATTTGAAATAGCTTAACTGGAATTCCATCACCTCTGCTAGCTTTGTTCATAGTGATGCTTCCTAAAGCCCATTTGACTTCACATTCCAGGATGTCTGGTTCTAGGTGAGTGATCACACTATCATGACTATCTGGGTCGTGAAGATCTTTTTGTAAAGTTCTTCTGTGTATTCTCGACACTTCTTAACACTTTCTGTTTCTTTTAGGTCCATACAATGTGTGTCCTTTATTGTGCCCACATTTGCATGACATATTCCCTTGGCATCTCTAATTTTCTTGAAGAGATCTCTAGTCTTTCCCATTTTCTTATGTTCCTCTATTTCTTTGCATTGTTCACTGAGGAAGGCTATCTTATCTCTCCTTGCTAGTGTTTGGTACTCTGCATTCAATTGGGTATATTTTTCCTTTTCTCCTTTACTGTTGACTTCTCTTCTTTTTAGAGCTAGTTGTAAGGCCGTCTCAAAGAGCTATTTTTATTTTTTCTATTTACTTTTCTTTGAGATGGTCTTACTCCCTGTCTCTTATACAATATCATGAACTTCAGTCCATAACTCATCAGGCACTCTGTCTGTCATATCTAGTCCCTTAAATCTATTTCTCACTTCCACTGGATAATCATAAGGGATTTGATTAGGTCATATCTGCATGGTCTAGTGGATTTCCCCACTTTCTTCAATTTTAGTCTGAATTTGGCAATAAGGAGTTCATGATCTGAGCCACAGTCAGCTCCCAGTCTTGTTTTTCCTTACTGCATAGAGCATCTCCATCTTTGGCTGCAAAGAAAAAAAAAATCAACCTGATTTTGGTGTTGGCCATCTGGTTATGTCCAAGTGTAGAGTCTTCTCTTGTGTTGTTGGAAGAGGGTGTTTACTATGACCAGTGTGTTCTTTTGGCAAAACTCTATTAGCCTTTGCCCTGCTTCATTCTATACTCCTAGGAGAAATTTTCCTATTACTCCAGGTGGATCTTGACTTCCTACATTTGCATTTGCATTTGAATCCCCTATAATGAAAAGGTTCCTCTGCCTTTTCTAAAACCAGTATGAGCATCAGGAAGTTCATGGTTCACATATTGCTGAAGCCTGGCTTGGAGAATTTTGAGCATTACTTTACTAGCATGTGAGATGAGTGCAATTGTGCAGTAGTTTGAGCATTCTTTGGCATTGCCTTTCTTTGAGATTGGAATGAAAACTGACCTTTTCCAGTCCTGTGGCTACTGCTGAGTTTTCCAAATTTGCTGGTATATTGAGTGCAGCACTTTCACAGCATCATCTTTCAGGATTTGAAATAGCTCAACTGGAATTCCATCACCTCCACTAGCTTTGTTCATTATGATGCTTTCTAAGGCCCACTTGACTTCACATTCCAGGATGTCTGGCGCTAGGTCAGTGATCACACCATCGTGATTATCTGGGTCATGAAGATCTTTTTTGTATACTTCTTCTGTGTATCCTTGCCACCTCTTCTTAATATCTTCTGCTTCTGTTAGGTCCATACAATTTCTGTCCTTTATCGAGCTCATCTTTACATGAAATGTTCCTTTGGTATCTCTGATTTTCTTGAAGAGATCCCTAGTCTTTCCCATTCTGTTGTTTTCCTCTATTTCTTTGCATTGATCACTGAAGAAGGCTTTCTTATCTCTTCTTGCTATTCTTTGGAACTCTGCATTCAGATGTTTATATTTTTCCTTTTCTCCTTTGCTTTTCACATTTCTTTTCATAGCTATTTGTAAGGCCTCCCCAGACAGCCATTTTGCTTTTTTGCATTTCTTTTCTATGGGGATCGACTTGATCCCTGTCTTCTGTACAATGTCACGAACCTCATTCCATAGTTCATCAGGCACTCTATCTATCAGATCTGGGCCCTTAAGTCTATTTCTCACTTCGACTGTATAATCATAAGGGATTTGATTTAGGTCATACCTGAATGGTCTAGTGGTTTTCCCTACTTTCTTCAATTTAAGTCTGAATTTGACAATAAGGAGTTCATGTTTTGAGCCACAGTCAGCTCCTGGTCATGGAAAAAGCAAGAGAGTTCCAGAAAAACATCTATTTCTGCTTTATTGACTATGGCAAAGCCTTTGACTGTGTGGATCACAATAAACTGTGGAAAATACTGAAAGAGATGGGAATACCAGACCACCTGATCTGCCCCTTGAGAAATTTGTATGCAGGTCAGGAAGCAACATTTAGAACTGGACATGGAAAAACAGATTGGTTCCAAATAGGAAAAGGAGTTCGTCAAGGCTGTATATTGTCACCCTGTTTATTTAACTTATATGCAGAGTACATCATGAGAAACGCTGGACTGGAAGAAACAAACTGGAATCAAGATTGCCTGGAGAAATATCAATGAACTCAGATATGCAGATGACACCGTCTTATGGCAGAAAGTGAAGAGGAAGTCAAAAGCCTCTTGATGAAAGTGAAAGTGGAGAGTGAAAAAGTTGGCTTAAAGCTAAACATTCAAAAAACGAAGATCGTGGCATCCGGTCCCATAACTTCATGGGAGATAGATGGGGAAACAGTGGAAATAGTGTCAGACTTTATTTTTCTGGGCTCCAAAATCACTACAGATGGTGACTGCAGCCATGAAATTAAAAGAGGCTTACTCCTTGGAAGGAAAGTTATGACGAACCTAGATAGCATATTCAAAAGCAGAGACATTACTTCGCCAACAAAGGTCCGTCTAGTCAAGGCTATGGTTTTTCCTGTGGTCATGTATGGATGTGAGAGTTGGACTGTGAAGAAGGCTGAGCACCGAAGAGTTGATGCTTTTGAACTGTGGTGTTGCAGAAGACTCTTGGGAGTCCCTTGGACTGCAAGGAGATCCAACCTGTCCATTCTGAAAGAGATCAGCCCTAGGATTTCTTTGGAGGGAATGATGCTAAAGCTGAAACTCCAGTACTTTGGCCACCACATGCGAAGAGTTGACTCATTGGAAAAGACTCTGATGCTGGGAGGGATTGAGAGCAAGAGGTGAAGGGGACGACAGAGGATGAGATGGCTGGATGGCATCACTGACTCGATGGACGTGAGTCTCAGTGAACGCCAGGAGTTGGCGATGGACAGAAAGGCCTGGTGTACTGCAAGTCTTGGGGTCACAAAGAGTCGTACACGACTGAGCGACTTATCTGATCTGATAATGAAAAGGACATTTTTTAGGGTGTTAGTTCTAGATGGTCTTGTAGATCTTCAGAGAACCATTCAACTTCAGCTTCTTCAGCATTTCTAGTTGGGTGCATAGACTTGGATTACCATGATATTGAATGGTTTGCCTTGGAAATAACAGAGATCATTCTGTCGTTTTTGAGACTGTATCCAAGTACTGTATTTTGGTCCATTTGTCCAGTCCCAGTTCTCCACTCAACTGGTGACTGGTGGTTTGTACTTAAGACACACGGCATTGCTAACTGGCATGGCAATGGAATGGGTGTTCCCTGCACACCCTTTTTCCTGGATTGTGACTTCCCCTCACCATACAGGGGTGTTCAGAAAATGTCCCCTGAGTGTTGCACTCCAGACCACATCCCTCCACAGGTTGCCCTGTGTTCTCCAGAGTGCTGTGCTGTCCCTGAGGATCAGGACTCTGCAAAGCTCTGTAGCACTGGATATTCACCCCTCCTGGAGAGCAAGCACGTACCTTGGGTTTTATCTTCCACTGGGCATTCCGTGGGCTCTGGGCTCAAACTTGAACTCTTCTGTCAGGTTCCCTGTCAAGTCTTACTTGGGTTTTGAATTGCTACCACTGATCCCCTGATGCAAATGTCATTCCCTTTGCATTTATTTTTTTTAACTGCAGTATTTTATTTATGTATTTGATTCTTTTGAACTGTGATATTAAAGAAGACTCTTAAGAGTCCCTTGGACTGCAAGGAGGTCAAACAAGTCCATCCTGAAGGAAATCAACCCTGAATATTCATTGGAAGGACAAAAGCTCCAATACTTTGGTTACCTGATGGGAAGAGCTGATCATTGTAAAAGACCCTGATGCTGAGAAAGATTGAAAGCAGAAGGAGAAGGGGGTGACAGAAAATGAGATGGTTGAATGCCATCACTGAAGTAATGGATATGAGTTTGAGCAATCTCTGGGAGTTGGTGAAGGAGAGAGAAGCATGGTGTGCTGCAGTTCATGGGGCTGCAAAGAGTTGGGCATGACTCAGCGACTGAAAAGCAATTCATATGTTTGTTTTTATTTGTGCTGGGTCATCCATGTTGCACAAGGGCTTTCTCTAGTCAAAGAGAGTACAGACTACCTAGTAGTTGTTGTGGGCTTCCCTGGTGGCTCAAACAGTAAAGAATCTGCCTGAAATTTAGGAGACTCGATTCCACCCCAGGGTTGGGAAGATCCCCTGGAGTAGGTTATGGCATTCTGTTTCAGTCTTCTTGCCTGGAGAATCCCATGGACAGAGGAACCTGGTGACCTATAACCCATGCGGTCGCAAAGAGTCAGACATAACTGAGAGACTAACATTGTCACTTTCCAGTTGTGGTTCAAAGGCTTCTCATTGCTGTAGCTTCTGTTGTTGCAGATCATGGGCTCCAGGGCATTAGGAGTTCCATACTTTCAGTGAGTAGCCTCAGTGGTTGTGGCTCCCAGGCTCTAGACCACAGTTGCAATATGTGTGGCCCAAGGGACTAATTACTCTGCAGCATGTGAGATCCTCCCAGATCAGGGCTTGAACCTGTCTCCCATGCATTGGCCAGCAATTCCTGTCTACTGGACAGCCAGGGAAGACCACATACTCTGTTTCTTAAAAGATCTCCTTGAACAGTCAGCTTCTTTCCCATTTCTCTGTGGACTTCTGGTTGCTAAGGGCAGCCTCTGGTACCTTCAGATCTTTCAGATATCTCATTGGCCTGTTCTGTTCATCAGCCTGACTCTGTCCTCTTGTCCAGACCGTGTCTGCCTTTCTTGGTCTTGGGGCCACATGTGATGTTGTCCTCACCTTGGCAATGAGTGGAGGGTGGGTGTTAGAGTCTTCAGAGCACACCCTTATGTTCTTATGTGCAGGACTGAATACTTACTTGCTCATCTGGATCAGAAATGTATGAAGTGGATTTGGGTGTTTCTTCTTTGGCTTTTTTTTTTTTTAACACGTGGAAGTGGTTACCACATTTCTTGTTTCTCAAGATACATTTTGTCAAACACAAGGAAAGTAAATTTCATCTCTAACTGTAGTTTTATTGGTTGTTTTGGGGATTTGTACACAGTTGAGTTTGTTCAACCTTCTTAATGTATGTACTAAAGATCTAAAAAAAACCAAACAAACAAACAAAAAAAACATAGTTTCTTTTCTAAACAGATATTCCAGTGACTTTTCCAGGCTAAAATGTGGAAGCATTTTTCCTTAAGGGGATACCAAATATTGAATAGGTTGTGCCATCATAGGTCCCATTAACTCATGGTTTAATATCATAAGCACTGCATGCTTGATTTTCACTTTTTCATGGCATGTTCAAGGCACATTATGGGAACTGGAATGTCATGACGAAGGACAAGAAAGAGCCAAGAGTAAAGAGTATTTTTCTTTGCAAAGTGATTCTACTCTGTGGGAGAGGGTGGGAAGATTTGGGAGAATGTCATTGAAACATGTGAAATGTCATGTATGAAACGAGATGCCAGTCCAGGTTCAGTGCACGATGCTGGATGCTTGGGGCTGGTGCGCTGGGAAGGCCCAGGGGGATGGTATGGGGAGGTTGGGAGGGAGGAGGGTTCAGGATGGGGAGCATGTGATTTTTTTTTAAAAGTAATAAAGAGAATTAAAAAAAAATGTTCAATACATATTTAATTCACAGATGTGAATCAAATTGCCATTGAGTATTTTTTGTGTTGTTTGGCTAAAAAATGACACCATCACCCCCCATGAAATAGTCAGCTGACACTCAAGACATGTGTGCTGTGCTAAGTTGCTTCAGTTGTGTACGACTCTGTGTGACCCTGTGGACCATATCCCACTAGTCTCTTCTGTCCATGGGATTTTCTAGTCAAGAAAACTGGAATGGGTTGCTGTGCCCTCCTCCAGGGAATCTTCACAACTCAGGAATACACCCATGTCTCTTATGTCTCCTGGCTTGGCAGGCAGGTTCCTTGACCACTAGTGCCCACTGAAAGACCAGGTCAGCCATAGCAAATTCATTACCCTCTTCTTTCCTGGTTGTACTGAAAAATAATCAGTGAACAGTTCCATCTCTTTAAGAAAATAAAAATAAAAAAGGGTACACTTCAAACCTGGAATAGCATATGCCTTCCTTCTTAAAGATGTTTCTAGAGCTACTGGTCCTTGGAAGAAAAGCTATGACAAACCTAGACAGAGTACTAAAAAGCAGAGATATTACTTTGCCCACAAAGATCCATCTAGTAAAAGCTATGGTTTTTCCTGTAGTCATGTGTGCATGTGAGAGTTGGACCATAAAGAAGGTTGAGCCCCTAAGAATGGATGCGTTTGAACTGTGGTGTTGGAGAAGACTCTTGAGAGCATCCCTTGGACTTCAAGGAGATCCAACCAGGAAATCCTACAAGAGATAAGTCCTGGATATTTATTGGAAGGACCGATGCTGAAGCAGAAACTCAAATACTTTGGCCACATGATACTAACAACTGACTCATTGGAAAAGACCTGGATGTTGGGAAAGATTGAAACCATGAAGAGAAGGGGGTGACAGAGGATAAAATGGTTGGATGGCATAACTGACTCAATGGACATGAGTTTCAGCAATCTCCAGGAATTGGTGATGGACAGGGAGGCCTGGTGTACTGAAGTACATGGGGTTGCAAAGAGTTGGACACAACTGACTCGGAAAACTGAACTGAGAGCTCCTGCAAAACTTGAATTCCACAAATCAGTGATAAGATACTCCCTGGGATTGTACAAGGAGACAAAGACCAATGATGAGAGTACATCACTGTACACATTCAGGTGGAGGTTTTTTATTTTTATTTTTTCAACAGGCTTCTCTGTTACCAGAGATGTACTCTCCAATTGCTTTGCAATTGCATTCTTTTCCTGGATGACTCAGCTCTCTCTTTGGAGACAAGGGAACTCAGAAGGGTGACATGGGAGGTGACATCAATAATTTTCTGGCTTGCAGAAGTCAGTGCTATCTTATGCTGTCCTCTGGATGGCTTCCTAGTCATAGCTAATAAGTCATGAGTGTGATTCGTGGACTTTGAAATCTGATTCTGCACATAAATTCCTCCTCCTTTTGTTCTGATCTCTGGTGGTTGCGATTTTCCACATCAGTCAAAGCTCCACATCTAAGCTCAAATGCACACCCCTTTCCTGTGGTGACCCCTTGATGTCCATCGAGTATGTCCCTTGACCTGCCTTCCAAGCTGACTGAGTTGCTTACATTCATATTCCCTGCCCTGTTTTCATTTGAACCACTGCTCATCTGTGATCTGTTCTGGGTAGGAGAGAAGCTTTTTCGTGTCTACGTATAGGATGAAGCTGCTAGACACATTTTCTTACATGATACAGGGTCATTCCTCTGCTTCCATGTAGATCCTTCTGGGAACCTCCCCACCCCCTACCCCCCCACCCCCGCTGCCTCCAGGATATCCTTCTGGCTTCTGAAACTCAAGGTCAAATTCCTCATCTTCCTTTTTCTGGACTTATCTTTAACAGCTCCCCTGCCAGGGCACTTCACTCATCAGGCTGACATTCTTCAGACAGGGCCTGGGTCCGGAACCCCTCCCATGGAATGTCCACCCCTATTTGTGCCAGGCCTTTCAAATTGCTTTCCAGGGAAGGTATTTTATCCCCACCCCCGAGCCTTGCCCCTCTCACCTCCACTGCCAACCCAGTTGTTTCCCAAGTAGGTCCTGACTCCCACGAGAATTGGGGGGTCCCATGGCTTTCGTGGGTGAACATCTTTCATCATCTGTAATATCCATTGAATGAAATACAAAAGCTTGCTTCCAAAAATACTTCCAATACTGTTTTTCTTTTTTTCTCTTCCCTCCCTCTTGCTGTTTCCAAAGTAAATCTTCCCATAAGGACAGCAAGACAGTCTACTCATTTTTGGTCACTCCTGGGGACTCTGATGCTGGGAAGGATTGGGGGCTAGAGGAATAGGGAACGACAGAGGGTGAGATGGCTGGATGGCATCACTGACTCGATGGACATGAGTTTGAGTGAACTCTGGGAGTGGGTGATGGACAGGGAGGCCTGGCGTGCTGTGATTCATGGGGTTGCAAAGAGTTGGATACGACTCAGAGACTGAACTGAACTGACTGAACTGGGGCCCTCAAGAGGAGTTTTACAAGCAGAATTCCAATTTATAATCCAAACCTGAATATTCAACCTGGGGAGGGAGCTTGGAGCTTTCCTTCTGACCGGTATACATGGACAGGCATTGTGGGTGGGTATGGATTCCTTTATCCTTGTCCACTTGCCTTTTTGTACAGGGAGGTTTGTTGTTGTTGTTGTTGCTGTTGTTGTTTTTCTGAGCTAAGTGAGTGATACTGAGAACTTTGCCTGGCGGTTGTAGGACAGGATTTCCCCATTTGTGGCTCCTGTAGACAGTGCCCTCTGCAACTGGCAATGCTCAGCACTCTCTTGACTGTTAAATAGAGGATGGCTATAAAAGGAATGTGTATGTGTCTGGAATGCATGATGCATTCAAGGCACAACTCATCACATGTAAGATATGATACATTATACAAAGCTGTCAGGGAGAGCCATATTATTGGGTCCCTTGATCCAGCTTCAGGTCTGTGCTTACCAGGTTGAAGCCTAATGAAGTTTTCCTCATGGGAGAAGTTTGATGGGGTCAAGATTACAGACCAGAGGTCTTCAAAGCTGCCTCATTTGCAACTATCTTCACCATGAGTGAGAAAAATATTGGATAAATGCTTTGTTTTGGTGAGGAAGCCAAGGAGGACAGAGATCCCCGCCTACTCTGTCTCTCAAATCTGGACCCATTTTTGCTGGGAGTGTAGGTGGAGTGTGGTTTGGGTGAGGCAGATGGACTGTCTTGGAATGCAGCCTTTGTGGCTGGAAGAGGAGCTGGGAAATCTTTGCAGATGAAGGGAAGCAACACAATATGCTCTGGGCTTCAGGGTGAAGCCAGACCTTTGTTCAATTTTTTTTTCTTTTTGGCCAAGAAAGATCTTCATTGAAGACCTTCTGTTTTCATTGTAGCATTTAGAATTTTTAGCTGAGTAATACTCCATTGTGTATATTTGAGTCAGTTTAATGAAGTGAATGAAACTGGAGCCTATTATACATAGTGAAGTAAGCCAGAAATAAAAACACCAATACAGTATACTAACACATATATATGGAATTTAGAAAGATGGTAATGATAGCCCTGTATGCGAGATAGCGAAAAAGACACAGATGTAAACAGTCTTTTGGATTCTGTGGGAGAGGGCGAGGGTGGGATGATTTGGGAGAATGACATTGAAACATATATAATATCATATATGAAATGAATCACCAGTCCAGGTTTGATGCAGGATACAGGATGCACTGAGATGACCCAGAGTGATGGTACGGGGAGGGAGGTGGGAGTGGGGTTCAGGATGTAGAACATGTATACACCTGTGACAGATTCATGTTGATGTATAGCAAAAACCAATACAATATTGTAAAGTAATTAGCATCCAATTAAAATAAATTTATATTAAAAAAAAATCTTTAGCTGCGGCACATGGGATCTAGTTCTTTTACCAGGGATTGAACCCCTCACCCTGCTTTAGGGAGCACAGAGTAGTGGCCACTGGACCACCAGGCAAACACTTTACCCAAAGGTTAATGACAGCACTTTCAGACAGCCTTGTGTGCAAGGTTTTGTGAGGATGAGAAAGAAAAGCCCACTAGGTCATGTCCGAGTCATTATAGGTGATGGGTTGCTGTAGGAAGTGCTATCTTCAGAACCTGTCCTAAAATCCTGCAAGTTCCTCCATCATCATGGTTTCACCTAAAAGCTTTCTTGTGATGCTCAGATTCAACAACTCTGCTCATGTCTGCTTGTTGTCTCTTTTGGGACACCCATCCCTTCTTTCTCCTCCATGATGTTGAAGCTGAAACTCCAATACTTTCACCACCTGATATGGAGAGCTGAGTCATTTGAAAAGACCCTGAGGCTGGGAAAGATTGAAGGCAGTAGGAGAAGGGGATAACAGAGGATGAGATGGTTGGATGGCATCACTGATACAATGGACATGGGTTTGGGTGTACTCTGGGAGTTGGTGATGGACAGGGAACCATGGTATGCTGCAGTTCATGGGGTCACTAAGAGTCAGACACTACTGAGCAACTGAACTGAACCTGTTCCTTCATCCTCTTTTTCCAGGAAGCCCAAGGTTTCTGTCCTCTGCTGTTCATGGGTCTGTTTTCTGTGAGGGCAGCCTCCATCACTGCCTTTCCAGTCTTTAAGTTCTTTCCCCTGTTGTTCACTCCATTTTTTTCTCTGGGACTTCCACCTCATACCCACCCCAGCTAACTGCCCAAGAACCCTCCAATTGGAAACAGCCCCTGGGCTTCCCAGCTGGGGCATGTCAAAATCTAAGCTCTCCACAATGTATCCATCACCTTGACTGTTTATGGATGAGTGTGTAATCTTGGCCAGGTGGAAGCTTATTAATATTGGTATTTTCATTATGTTGGGATGAAAATTGTCTAGAATTTAAAACTGGTTGTTAGCCAAATGAATTGCTTCATAGTTCTGTTAGGAGTAGTCATTTTGTTTGTGGTGTCAATTAACAATAAATGATTGGATCTGTTATCCTTAGGAGTTGTTCTCTTGTCCAGGTTGAGAAACAAATCCAAATACCGTGTGGTTTCACCCATGAGCCTGTCAGTAGCTTCATTTCCAACTCTGTGACTCCCAGAGGTGGAATGTTTCCTTGCTTTAGTGCCTGGTAAGGTTTGGAATTGATTTTCCTGTAAGCCCTGGTATATAGTGGGAGCACAGAAAACTTCCAAAACTGTACAAAAACATTCATCTTTTTTGCTACTTTTCCTAGCAGTTTGTAAAAAGAATGGCTTTTTGGTGTAGAACAGGGGTTGCAATTTTTTTTTTTTTAGTAGCAAGTCAAGCAGTAATTATTTTGGCTTTATGGGCCCCAAACTATTCCATTCTCTCCAGTAGCAGTGTATACACAAATGGGTAGTTGTATTCCAGTAAAATTTTATTTATCCCATCCTCCAAAAAAAAGGACAAGTGGCTAGATATTTTGCAAGGGGAGGGTAGGATACATCATCTAGCATGTGGGATTTTCCTGGACAGGGGTGGGACCCAGGGACCCTACATTGGGAGCATGGAGTTGTTTTCTTGTTTTGTTTTGTTTTGAATTCCACTATCTTCATTTGTTTTAATATAAATTTATTTATTTTAACTGGAGGCTAATTACTTTACAATATTTTATTGGTTTTCCCATACATCCACATGAATGTACCATGGGTCACCCGACTACCAGGAAGTCCTAGCTGGCTGGATTTGATTCATGGGTCATAGGGCTTCTCTGATAGTTTAGCTGGTAAAGAATCCACCTGTAATCCAGGAGACCCTGATTCAATTCCTGGGTTGGGAAGATCTGCTGGAGAAGGGATAGCCTACCCACTCCAGTATTCTTGGGATTCCCTGGTGGCTCAGAATGTAAAGAAACTGCCTGCATTCAGGGACCCTGGGTTCAACCCCTGGGTTTGGAAGATTCCCTGGAGGGAGAAAATGGCTACCCACTCCACTATTTTTGCCTGGAGACCTCCATGATAGAGGAGCCTGGCAGACTGCATTCCATGGGGTCACAAAGTGTCAGAGATGACTGAGTGATTAAGCACAGCATGAAGTTTGCAGGGCACTGGTACAGAAAGTAGGTTGGTTAATTGATGGCTTACTGAATACTTAGTTGGATTATTACTATATAAGAAAAGCTGGGTTAAGGACTTACAGATTGAAAATTCTCAGCATAAGTCATAAAATTCTTTTAAGGAGTCAGTCAATACACGTGTATACATACTGTGTATAACTCTGAGTAGGGAGTGTTTTACATATGTGGGTTCAATCCCCTGGTCAGGGAACTAGTTCCCACTTTCCAGACCTAAGACTCTTTGCTATGATGAAGACTGAAAATGGCATATGCTGCAACTGAGACCCAGCACAGTGAAATAAATATATTTTTTAAAAGAAAATCAGTCTAGCAGGTCCTGAAAATGTTTAATCTAGTTACCTCATGACCCTGCCATTCTACTCCTAGTTTTACACACAAGGGAAATGATGCATATTCACACGCAAATATGTGTATACAAACATTCATGGGTGCTGATAGCCAAATGTATGGATGTGAGTTGGACTCTAAAGAAAGCTGAGCGCTGAAGAATTGATGCTTTTGACCTGCAAATATTTTGTGCTGGAAAAGGTGTTGGAGAAGGCTCTTAAGAGTCCCTTGGACTGCAAGGAGATCCAACCGGTCCATCCTAAAGGAACTCAGTCCTGAATATTCTGTGGAAAGACTGATGTTGAAGCTGAAACTCCAATACTTGACCACCTGATGCAAAGAACTGAGTCACTGGAAAAGATCCTGATGCTGGGAAAGACTGAAGATGGGAGGAGAAGGGGATGTGAGGATGAGATGATTGGATGGCATCACTGACTCAATGGACATGAGTTTGTGTAAGCTCTCTGTCCATTGGTGATGGATGGGGAGGCTTGGCATGCTGCAGTCCATGAGGTTGCAAAGAGTCTGACATGACCGAGTGCCTGAATTGAACAGGCTGTATAGCCAAACAGTAAAAACAATGTAAATATATCCATCCCTGATGAACAGATAAATCAAATGTGCTCAACTGGTGTAATGGAATATAACTCAGCCATAAGAAGGAATGGAGTTCCCACACAGAGGTCAACAGGGATACACCTGGAAAACAAATCATGAGTGAAAGAGGCCAGAGACAAAAGCCCACCTGTTGTATGGCTTTGTGTATATCAAGTGTCCACAGTAGGTACATCCAAGACACATACATGGTTTTCAGAGCCTGGGAGGTCTGGAGAGTGACTGCTGACAGGCATGAAGTTTCTTCTGGGCTTAGGAAGCCTGTTCTCAACTGGGTGGGTGGTGAAGGTTGGACCACTCTGAGTACAACTAACAATCCATTCATTCATTCATATGTACATCAGGGGATTGGTGTTTATTTGAGTTATAGATAAATAAAGTTGTTAACAGAAATTAAAAAAAATAAAGAAAACATTAAAAGAAAGATGTTATAGAACAAGTCCTATGTTCAGGACCTTTTTAAAATATTTATTTATTTATTGGCTCTGGTGGGTCTTTGTTGGTGCATGTGGGCTTTCTCCAAGTGTGGTGAACAAAGACCCTTGTCCACTTGCAGCATGTGGGCTTCTCGTTGTAATGGCTTCTCTCATGGATCATGGGCTCTAGGGCACACAGGCTTCAGTAGTTATGGCACATGGTCTCAGTAGTTGTAGCACCTGGACTCTGGAGTCCAGCCTAGGTAGTTATCATGCATAGGCTTACTTGAACTGTGGCATGTGGACTCTTCCCTGACCAAGGATCTAACCCATGTCTGCTGTGTTGGCAGGCAGATTTTTAACCGTGGAATCCACAGGAAAGCTCTAGGTGCAGGATTGATGGGTCAGAAATAACTAGCCAATAAATTTTAAACACACATTTTATTTTTTTTTGGTGGGAAGGAGATCCAGAAAGCGAAGGGGTCTGTTTGGATCCCTTGTTTCTGGTGTATTTTTGAGTGTTCGTGTATTCTACTGTCCCTTCAGTAACAGGTAGGCGTTGCATATACAGACCAGATGAAGGGTACAGACAAGGAAAAGGGTGCATCCCTGGTCTCCCACAGGGGATCGGAGCCCAAGCTGGATACCTTCACTTCTGGGTTGTCCTTAAGCCAGTCTTAGAACCAGTAGGTGGCGCAGAGCTGTCACTGACATGTTCTCCTGTCCACATCCTGGGGACTGGTTTGCTCTTTTGGGGTGGGGGAAGGCTCATGGACCCCCTTTCTGAGTTGCAGGTCAAAGAAGGGAGCAAAGCCGCAGCCATGGACAAACTGCTGGCCAGAGATGAGATTTTGGGCATCAATGACATCAGTCTGTCCAGTTTTAGAAAGCAGGCCATCTACCTGGTGAAGGGGTCTTACCCTGAAGCTGGTGGTTAAAAGGTAAGACCTGGGTGTGTCAAGCCTTGCTTACAAACAGAGATGAGCAGGTCAGCAAAGTGTGCAGTCTGTTGGTTGCCCTGTGTCAACTGTGGCAGTCCCAATGTCAACATGTGTGTATCTGTGAATACATGTGTGAGTGTGCATATGTGTGTGAGCATGTACACTTAGGAAGTACAAGAGTTATTCATCTCTTTGTTGAGGATGAATCCAACATCACAAACTTAAAGGATTACTTTTTATTATTAGTTTTATGTTGAAGTATATTTAACTTAAAGCTCCAATCCTTTGGCCACCTGATGCAAATAGCTGAATCACTGGAAAAGACCCTGATGCTGGTAAAGACTGAAGGTGAGAGAAGGGGACAACAGCAGATGAGATGGTTGCATGGCATCACCAATTCAATGGACATGAATTTGAGCAAACTCTGGTAGGTAGTGAAGGACTGGGAAGCCTGGTGTTCTGCAGTCCATGGGATCACAAAGAGTCAGACTCAAATTGTCGGCTGAACAACAACATAGTTAACTTAATAGTTAATGTTGTGTTGGTTTCAGGTATACAGCAAAGTGAATCAGCTATATATTTATATCCACTCTTTTTTCCCATTCTTTTCCTGTGCTTGTTTGATAGCTCAGATAATAAAGCATCTGCCTGCAGTGCAGGAGACATGGGTTCAATTCCTGGATCATGAAGATTTCCTGGAGAAGGAAATGGCAACTCACTCCAGTATTCTTGCCTGGAAAATTCCATGGATGAAGATGCCTGGTAGGCTTCAGTCCATGGGTTTGCAAAAAGTTGGACATGACTGAGTGACTTCACTTTTCCTGGCTTGTCACACAATATTGAGTGGAGTTCCTGCTGCTGTAAAACAGTTTTGAAAAAGATTCCTTCTTTCATTGCTGCTGAGTGTTAATTTTTGATTTGTGAAGTGATTTTGATTTCTTAAATCTTATTCCTGGCAATAGCTGATGCTCTGAATGAAGCAAAATATCATGGGCTGTTTTTAACACAAGGTGGCAGGCTACCAGATTTCCAGGTCTTATGCTAATGTGAGGTAATGTACATGGACATCCATGCCCAGGCTTTGGGGTGGGCAAGCGTACTTGATTCAAAAGCAAATTGTGAATAGGAGTTGGGGTAATTTGAGGAGGTCAGAGAAGGAAATTGGGGATGTGATGCTTTTACACAGAGGAACTAGAACAGTACTACTGGACAGCTTGGAGGTGTTGGTGATTGTTTTTGGCCATGCTGGCTACAAAACTTGCTGGCTTCATTGGCAGCTCAGCCGATGAAGAATCTGCCTGCAATACAGCAGACCCTGCTTCTATTCCTGGGTCGAGAAGATCTGCTGGATAAGGGATAGGCTACCCACTCCAGTATTCTTGGGCTTCCACTGTGGCTTAGCTGGTAAAGAATCCTCCTGCAATGCAGGAGTGAAGTTAGGCTAAGTGAAGTCATTCATTCATGTCTGACTTTTTGTGACCCCATGGACTGTAACCTACCAGGCTCCTCTGTCCATGGAATTTTCCAGGCAATAATACTGGAGCAGATTGCCCTTTCCTTCTCCAGTGGATCTTCTCAACCCAGGGATTGAACCTGGGTCTCCCATATTATAGACAGACACTTTACCTTCTGAGACACCAGGGAAGGCCATGCAATGCAAGAGACCTGGATTCAATTCCTGGGTTTGGAAGATCCCATGAATATGGGATAGGCTACCCACTGCAGTATTCTTGGGCTTCTCTTGTGGCTCAGCTGGGAAATACTCCACTTGCAATGTGGGAGACCTGGGTTTGATCTCTGGGTTGGGAAGATCGCCTGGAGAAGGGATCCCAGTGTTCTGGCCTGGAGGATTCCATGGAATTCTTGCAAGATCTTAGTTCCCTGATCAGAGATCAAACTCAAAGCCCCAAAATGATGGCGCCAGAGTCTTAAGCACCTCACAGCCAAGAAATACCCATGACTGCTTTTATATACAGAAATAATCCTTGATTTGTTATTTCAGAGGTGGCTCATTCACAGTGCAGTGTTGACGGGCCCTTTTTTAACAGAATTAGTCCAGTATTTTCCAAGATTGGCTGTAAATTTTAAAAAGTAAACTGACCCCATGCACTCCAGTGTTTAGTATGGACTTGAAGACATATCCCAAAGGATATATATATATATATATAGGTAGATAGATACAGATATAGATAGATATATACAGATAGATATAGATATTGATGTATATCATATATATATATATATATATATATATATATATATATATATATATATAGCAAAATAGCATCCAAGGAGGAGGTTCAGAATGGCAAAAAGGAAAAAAGTTTGATTCTTTGCCACATTAATGGAGCAGTCTCATTGCTCCATGAAATAGGTGATCGTCCTCATAAATGAGAAAACTAGTGTCCCTGCATGGCTAATTCCGAGCCCTTTGGGGTGGAGGGGACCTGAGAGATACTGTTGTGGTGTATCATTTCTTTGGGGTCACCTTACCAACCTCTGCACTTTTAAAGAGGAGAAGCTTTTGAAGTTTTGTGTGGTGTGTTCAAAGGAGTCAGCAGCAAGTTTGAACCCCAAAGGGTTCTAAGTAGTGCCCCCAAAGGGTTTGCTTAATGCACAGTGTTCAAAACAACCACACTTAAAGGGTGGCTGCTGGAATGCCAGCTACAGTTTTCTCCAAATATTTATTTTTATTCTACATTTATCAGGACTGAGACTGACATGTGGACATGGGAAAACATTCACTTTTCTTGTCGTTGTTAAATATTTATTATTTTTATTTATTTGGTTGTGCTGGGTCTGAGTTGTAGCACCTGGGATCTAGTTCCCTGACTAGGGATGGATCCCCAGGCACCCTGCATTCAGAGCACATATTCTTAGCCACTGAACCACCAGGCAAGTCCCAATATTCATTTTCAAAAGGGAATTGCATGAAATCCATCAATTTTTCTCCCACTCTATCTGCATCCCTTCACTTGGCTGTGCCAGTACTATGCTCTTAGGTTTACTTTTAGAAACAGAAAGGTGCTTGTGTGTTTAAACATGAAAGTGGAGTTTGTTCCACGTTGAGTGCCCTGAGGTCTGACTCATGACTTGTCTTAGCGACTCCATGATGCTCTGTGGTCTGGATGGTCTACTGGGTGTGTAAAAGATCCTCTATGCATGGATGTTTTTATGGTGCTTCCAGAGTATTCGTACAGCAGACAGTGCTGCACTATGACACCTTTGTACCCAAGTTCATATGTGTGTGTGTGTTGTATATGTGTGTAGCTCATCATGATCCATTTCTTCCATGGGAGGTTTTGAATCAGAAAGTATGTGCCTCATGAAGTTTGATTTTGCTGCCTTTGTGGATGGGATAGGTGACAGATGCCTCTGATTTCTGAAATAGACATTTCTGTTTGTGGGAGTGAGGTGGGACATCTTTCCATGTCTTTAGAAGCTTGTTCTGAATTCGAGGAACATATGTATGTGTATGAAAACAAGACAATCTGAGTTCTGTTCAGAGTACAAGCCATGAGAACTGGTGGTGCGAGAAGCGAGATGAGGCCTGGGGGCCTGCTTGCTGGTGGGGACAAGCAGGTATCTGGTCAGATTTGGACACTGAAGGGTGGCAGGGAGCCCCCAGTGTAGACTCTCACTTTTGCATTCTGCATTCCTGGGTTCCTTCTAAGTGACAGATGTGCAGAATGATTATCTAGTTTGGAGGGGCTTAGTAATCTAAGTAACATGAAGAAAAAAACTGCAAAGCACTCTAGTATTCCTGCCTGGAAAATCCCATGGACAGAGGAGCCTGGTAAACTACACAATCCATGGACTCACAAAGACTCAGAGACAACAAAGCTTAGTAATCTATATAACATGTATCACACATTAGAAAAACAAAACAAGCGGTTGGTTCAGATGCTTTAAACACACACACACACTTTGAATAACAAACAGATATAAATATTTTTTAATTTTAACTAATTTTATATTAAATTTTAATACTGTGTGTAGGTATTATTTGGGCTTCCTAGGTGGCTCAGTGGTAAAGAATCTCCCTGCCTGTGTAGCAGACACAGGTTTGATCCTTCAGTAGAGAAGATCCCCTGGAGGAGGAAATGGCAACCCAGTCTAGTATTCTTGCCGGGAGAATCCCATGGACAGAGGAGCCTGGCAGACTACAGAGCATGGGGTCGCAGAGAGTTGGGCAAGAGTGAGTGACAGAGTATGCATGCAGGGAGGTATTATTTTGTCTATTAGAAAATTCTGAAATGGTTTTTGCTTAGAAATATGAATGCAATTTTATAAACTGGTGCATTTTACAAACGAGGGAATTAGTTAATCGTTGCTGTCACCTAACACATGGTGAATTCCTACTTTATATCCTGATGATGCACATAATAAAAACTTTTCAAACTCCATACCAAGTTATATTTTTTAATTAAAAAAATGTTTATTTGTTTGGCTGTGCCAGATGTTAGTTTCAGCATGTGGGGTCTAGTTCCCTGATTAGGGATTGAACCTGGGCCCCTGCATAGGGAGCATGGAGTGTTAGCCACTAGGATTCCTTAATCACTGGGAATGCCCAAGAAGTCCTGTGAGTGCTTTTAAAATTGTGTTCTTAAATCAATAACATGTATCCTTCTCTGCTTGGTCACTTGGTAACCCCATGGGATTCTCCTGGCAAGAATACTGCAGTGGGTTGCCATTCCTTTCTCCAGGGAATCTTCCAAATGCATAGATTGAACCTGTGTGATTGATCCTGTGACCCAGAGGTCTTGTGTCTCCTGCAGTGACAGGTGGAGTCTTTACCACTGCACCACCTGGGGAGCTCACATTCTTCTTTGTCTAATCTAACCATTCTCATCTGTCTCCATCCCTCAGTTCAGTTCAGTCACTCCATCTTGTCTGACTCTTTGAGACCCCATGAACGACAGGATGCCAGGCCTAACTGTCCACCAACACCCAGAGTTTACCCAAACTAATGTCCATTGAGTCAGTGATGCCATCTAACCATCTCATCCTCTGTTATCCCCTTCTCCTCCTGCCTTCAATCTTTTCCAACATCAAGGTCTTTTCAAATGAGTCAGCTCTTCACATCAGGTGGCCAAAATATTGGAGTTTCAGCTTCAACATCAGTCCTTCCAATGAACACCCAGGACTTATATCCTTTTGGATGGACTGGTTGGATCTCCTTGCAGTCCAAGAGACTCTCAAGACTCTTCTCCAACACCACAGTTTAAAAGCATCAATTCTTCTGTGCTCAGCCCTCTTTATAGTCCAACTACCACATCCATACATGACTACTAGAAAAACCATAGGCTTGACTAGACAGACCTTTGTTGACAAAGTAATATCTCTGCTTTTTAATATGCTGCCTAATTTGGTTATAACTTTCCTTCTAAGAGTAAGACAATAACTAATATGATTTGTATCTCTGAAAAGAACAATTTTCTACTGTTTTATGTTTGGGGCTTCCCTAGTGCCTCAATCAGGTAAAGAGACCACCTTCAATGCTGGAGATTCAGATTCCATGTCGAACTCCACAACAGATCACATACTGTTTTTTTGTTTTTGTTTTTTTTTTAATTGATTATTTTATAAAGGCACTCTGCAGTTAATTCATTGACTGATCCACCAACACAGAAGTAAGCCAATGCTGGATGTTGACCAGACGGCAGAGGTGCTTCTTTTAACCCTTAAGGACCTAACCACCACAGGCACCCTAAGAAAAGGTGGCTTTTCTGATAAACACTGAAAAGAGCTTAAGGTCCTGATGGTTAGAGTTGCCAGTGCAGATTG
Source organism: Bos mutus (assembly GCF_027580195.1). Lineage (NCBI taxonomy): Eukaryota > Metazoa > Chordata > Mammalia > Artiodactyla > Bovidae > Bos > Bos mutus. The sequence goes on from NW_027219175.1 coordinate 92,854, forward strand.
GGTTGTTCTGGGAGGTTCTACAGGAAGGCATGTGTGCACCTCAAGGTGAAACAGGCTTTATGAACAATGTGGACATTTTATTCTGGTTGGTTGATTTGGCCTTTTTGTTTCCTTTTCAGGGAAGGGGGTTATGCCTGGTCTTCATTGTTGCACAGACTTGTCTCTATTTGCAGCAAGCTGGTGGGGTGTGGTCTCTTCTATTTGTGGTGCATAGGCTTCTTATTGCAGTGGCTTCTCTTGTTTCTGAGCATGGGCTCAGTAGTGGTCACACATGGGCTTAGTTGCCTCGGGGATATCCCCGGACCAGGGATTGAACCCCCATCCCCTGCATTGATAGGCAAATTCTTCACCACTGGACCATCAGGGCAGTCCCAAATTGGGAATTGTGGTTAACATACTTCCATCACACTGGTGGCATCTGCTGTGTTTATCCTCTTCTTCCTTGCCAAAAGCAGAGCTCCCAGGGGCCAGGTGAGGATGGCCACAGGCCAGCTTCACAAAGTGGGGGTGTCCTGTTTCTTGGACCCCAGGCCCCATGTACCTTGTCATTATTTATAAGCTGGGGCCGACAGGGTGATGCCTTAAGGGCCAGGAACCCCACTCATTGTCTGTCCTCAGTCAAGCTTCTTTTCCAGACAGATGAGAACTGGCTCTGCCTCCCTCCCAGGGTTGTGTTGTCTGGGAACAAAGAAGGGTCACAGGAGCCCCTTGGGTGCACTTAAGTCCTCCTCTGAGACCCCCAGGCTTATCCTAGCATCTTCTGGGTAGTCAGAGGACCCATGGAGCTGAGGGAGCCCCTGAACTGCCTGCTGGGCGCCTTATTTTTCTCTCTTTGTTGGCCAGGGAACTGCTGCACACAGGGAAGTTCAGGCAGATGTGGGAACCTCTTCTCTGAGTCTTTCTTTGGTATACCTGTCACCTGTGCTGTCTTCCCCACCCCAGAGATCCTGATGGGCAGGTGTGGGAGGGATATGGCCACCAGTATCTCCCTGAGGGCCTCTGGTATTTTGCTGAGGGCCACCAGTATTTCCCTGAGGGCCACCACAGTCATGCCATTAGCTTAAGCAAATGTGCTTGGAAAAGCTTAAGACCCCAAATTGGGTCACTTGCAGCATTTTCCTGATTAATGAGGTTGTTTGTAAGCCCCTCACTGTTGGAGATGCACTGAGGAAGGGGGAATTCTTGCCAGTGCTAGGTTCAGGCTGTGTCTGCTGGATGCTGTCAAACATGCACTAAAAAGCCCCGCATGCATAGCACCAGAATCTAATCCACCATCCTCAGCTCCCTTTTAGGAATGCATGGAATTTCAATTACCATTCAGAACATTTCTTCCTAGTATTATGCTATAAACCATACTGTGAAGCTTGGAATGGCTCTTTTGGTCCTTCTGCCACATTTATCAGGTAAATATGAGCTTCATTTACAATGAAACTCACATGCCACTTTATCCTTCATCTCACTCTCCAGCGGTCCACCCACTGCTGTAAGCTGTATTGCCAGGACCACACTGTCCATAAGGCAGATTCTTTGTTACTTTCTGCCTCTTTACTGGAAGCCTTAAAGCCTTCCATCCATTAAGCTCACATTCAGATTAACACCTAGGGAGGCAGATTTTTGCTGGAGGCAGTGAGGGTTAACCAGACATGTGACATGGTGACAGTTTTAAAGCAGGAAGGTGTCTGCTCCAGTGACAGCATACACCTCTGCCCAGAGGTTTCCTGCCACCTTTGTGGGTTTCTCCACAGCCCTGAGCTGCAGTGAGTCCTGCACCGAGCCAGCATCATTTATGGCCTCCTTTCTGCCACTGGCTTTTTGGAGCTGTCCTTGAGCAGGCAGCTCTGTGCGAGGCCCCAGCAGTGATGAGTGCATATGCTCCTGAAGGTGCAAGAGGAAAGGGGTGGCTAGGACCTGGAAGGTTATGTCTGCCCTTTGCCCCTTCTCTCCTCCCCCTCTTCCTTTCTCCCCTCCCTCTCTCCCCCTTCTCCCCTCCCTTCTTCCTCTTCCTTTCCTTCTTCCCAGCCCCCTCCCCTCCTTGAGAGCTCTTCCTGGGACAGAAACTGTATGCTCAAGGATGTCTTTCTTACTGGAGATGCTTCACTCCCCCTCCCCACTTCTCCCCTCTGCTCCCCTTCTCTCTCCCCCTCCTTCTCCCTCTCCCCTCCCCTCCCTTCTCTCTCTTCTCCCCTCCCTTTTCCCCTCCCCTCCACTTCTTTCTCCCCCTCCCATCTCCCTCCTTCTATCCCTCCCCTCCCTTCTCCCTGTCCCCTTTGCCCTACTTCTCCCCATCCCTTTCTCCCCTTTCTTTCTTTTCCCCCTCACCTTCTCCCCTTCCCCTCCCCTTCTCCCTTCTCCCTTCCCCTTCTTCTCTTTATCTCCCACTTCTCTCATTACTCTCCCTTCTCCCCCTCCTCTCCCTTCTCCTGCTGCTCTCCCTTCTAACCCATCTCTACCTTATTCCCCTCCCCCATCTCCCCTCCCCTCACCCTACTCCCTTTTCCCCTTCTCCTCTCCCACTCCCCCTTCTCCCATTCCTCTTGCTTCTCTTTCTCCCCCTTCCTGCTTCTCTCCTCCCCATTCTCCCTCTCCCCTCAATTCTTCCCAACCCCCTCCTTTCCTCCAGAGCTCTTCCTGGGACAGAAACTCTGTGTTCAGGGGGATGTGTGTCCTCTTGGAGCTGCTTCCTTCCCCCTCCCCCTTCTCTCTCTCCCCTTCATTTCTCTCTCTCCCTCCTCCATCTCCCCCATTGTTCCTCTGCCCTCCCATGTGTCTCACCCTCCCTCTCCTTTCCCTTCTTTCCTTCCTGCTTCAGTCTCTTCCCCTCAACTTCTCTCTCTTCCCCTCCCATTTCCCCCCTTCTCCTCTCCCCCTCCTTTTCTCTATCTCCCCTCCCTTCTATCCCTCCCCTCTTCTCCCCTTCCCCTCCTGGAGAGCTCTTCCTCAGACAGAAACTCTGCATGTTCCCAGTTGTCTGTCTTACTGGGGATGCATCTGCAGAGTGGTCTGAGAACCCTCATTCACATTTCAGGGGAAATGTTTCTGTTTTGAGCATTTGGGGGCATATGGCTGCTAGCTACTATGCTTATTTTCTTGTTAAAATATAAACCCATGGGTTTACATTGGACACATGCTGACATGCTTGGGCTGTTTTCTGTCGTTGTTTTTATTACATAAAATTGGGAGGGGGAAAAAGAAACACCACATAGATCAGACTTGCTTTTATTAAATAAAATCAGGAGGGGGGAAAATCACATGAAACATAACTGCTTTATTTGGGGAAACGGTGCTTCTTTTCAGATGTATATTTATTGTATGGTTTAAGCAAGTGAATCAGGTGAATAATGTGAGAATTTTCCTATTCTGAGCCAAGAAGAGAATAGTAAACAGTTAAGATTTGTTTTATATTGAAAGGCATGCAAGTGATGTTGATGAAATATGGTGTGGAAAAGGTGATGGTTTCTAATATATTAAGGCACACAGAGAATGTTACACATATTTTTGTTTGTATACTCTTTAAACTCATTTAGTCTGTAGCTTATATTTAGTTATGTTCACTTATATTTACATGTAGTTATGTTAATAGTTGCACCTTTTTTTAACTTATATTTAGTCATGTTAATTGTTGCTCCTTTGAGTGTCTGTGGTATCTTTACCAAAATATTTATTGTAGGGTTGAAATGTAGCCAGAAAGTTTGGTTGGTACCTTTATAAAAACATCAAGTTGAATGAAACCACGTGTTCAACAATTGGGTATATGTGCCATGATTTCTGGTGGGTTGGACAAAGCATTTTTAGTGTTGCTGATGCTGGGTTGGGCTTTACTGGTGGCTCAGTGGGTAAAGAATCCTGCCAATCCAGGGTTCCATCCCTGAATCAGGAAGTTTCCTTGGAGATAGAAGTGCAGTTCACTCCAGTATTTTTGCCTGGAGAGTCCCATGGACAGAGGAGCCTGGCAGGCTACAACTCCTGGGGTTGCAAAAGAGGTGGACATGACTAACACACTAAACAGCAACAGCAACAGTGCTGGAAGAGATGATTGTCCCCCACTGCCCCTTTTCATAAGTTAACAGAAAAACAGCCCAGTGATTTATGTCTCTTCTCCTTCTACCTGTGTTCATTGTGTGACATGTCTATGTGGTTTTTCTTATGAATACACCTGGGAAACATGAGTGTCTGAGACAAGTATGAGTTTGTCCTGGATAGGGAACAGAGAAGGGGTGCCCCAGCTTCATGGAATGGAACCCTGAAGCTTTGATATCATGCAAATTCTGCTACTTAGCTGTGGCATTTTCCTAAAATATTGCTTTGATGTCTGGTGTCAGTTTCAGCCATTGAGGTCATTGGGGAATTTTTATCTGTGCTTCTTCCTCCTTGTGTATAATAAAGGCAGGAACTACTGGCCTCTTATCACCTTTCATCAAGAATGCTGTATTGTCAGATCACTGCATGTGGGGAGGGAGCCATGAACACTCCACCACTAAACAGATGGCTCTGATGTGTGTTTTTTATTCATTCACATACATCAGAAGTGGTCCAGCCAGGTGACCAACGTCATACCATAGGTTTCTTCCCTTGGGGCTCTGGGAACTGAGGGGGTGATGGGCAGGGACCGGGAAAGCTCTGACAAGTGGTGGCCCTGATGGAAGGAGGGATGGCTGGAAGTGGACCTCCAAATTGAGCTGTCCTCTGAAGACTGAGCCAGGTTGGAGACACAGATGTGGACTTATGTCAGTCATGCTAGGGCCTCCTAAAGAGTCTGGATGAGGAGATGCTAGGGATGGGGGTAGGGGATAGCCTGGGGCTAGAACTGTGCATCTAGTCCAGACCCTACCTTGCCTCTGAATGGTGAGGAGGCCTTCTGCCATCATGGGCAAACCACACAGGGAATACACGACAGGTCTTCAGGGGCTTTGTGTCACTCCCTGGCCACTGGGAGCACCTGAGTGCTGCAGAGCGATGGTCTGATCTGCAGAGCTGAGTTGCAGGGACCTTGGAGCAGTGGGAGGCAGAGACAGCTGTGGAGATGGAGAGGCTTGACCATGACAGGAAGGCAGCTGCAGCTCAGGGCAAGGCTTCATTCAATGTCTGTTGTTGTTCAATGGCTCAGTTATTTCCGACTATTGGTGACCCCATGGACTGTACCACATCAGGCCTCCCTGTTCATCACCATCTCATGGAGTTTGCTCATACTCATGTCTATCGAATGGCTGATGCCATCCAACCATCTCATCCTCTGTCATCCCCTTCTCCTCCCACTTTCAATCTTTCCCAGCATCAGGGTCTTTTCCAATGAGTCAGTTCGCATCAGGTGGCCAGAGTATTGGAGCTTCAGCTTCAGCATCAGTTCTTCTGATTCAGGGTTGATCTCCTTTAGGATGAGCTGGTTGGATCTCCTTGCAGTCCCAGGGACACTCAAGAGTCTTCTCCTATTGTCTGTAGGGTGATACTTTTGCATGTGTTGATTTCAAAAAACTTAATAAAAAGAGTGTTTGCAATTTTTGCTGTTCTCCAGCCTGGGCACACTGTTTGCATCATGCAGACCTCTGTCACCCTGCCTCTGGGGGCTCCCTGCCTGGAGCTCATCTCGGTAGTACTCAATACTCAGACCTCTCTGTCTCCAGTATTCAGTGGGAAGCATTTGCAGGACTTTCCAGGCTCTCCTTTTATCTGCAAGGCCGTCTCCACTGCCCTACACTCCAACTCTTACTTTTAAGATGCCCTCAAGCATCACTGTTAATTTTATTTCCCAAGAAGTCTTCCCATGGCCAGTCTTCCCATCACCTGCAGCCCACACAACCTGTGATTCCCCTGTCATGGTGTCCAGCCAGGCCCTGGCTTCTCACTGGCCTCTCAGACTGCAGACCCAATATTGTCAGGCCCACCATGCTTGCAGGGACCACATACAGTCTATGTTTATATTCTGAGGCAGAGGCTGTTTTTTCTACATTTGGAAAGGTTAGGAAAATAACCCAGCACTCATGTGATTTTTTTTATTTATTTTTGAGAGAAGAATTCCATATATTGTGAACATTTCACTCAAGTGCTTATTTTAATAATTCCTTTTTAAAAAATGAATTTTCATGAGAGCTAAGATGGCAGAGGAATAGGACGGGGAAAACACTTTCTACCCCACGAATTCATCAAAAGAACATTTAAACGCCGAGTAAATTCCACAAAACAACTTCTGAATGCTGGCAGAGGACATCAGGCACCCAGAAAAGCAACCCATTGTCTTCGAAAGGAGGTAGGGAAAAATATAAAAAACAAAAAAAGAGACAAAAGAGGGAGGGATGCAGCTCTGTCCTGGCAAAGGAGTCTTAAAAAGAGAGAAGTTTCCAAACACCAGGAAACATTTTCACTGCCAAGTCTGCCGAGCCTTGGAAGCACAGAGGGCAATATTACAAAGAGGAAAAATAAATAAACAATTAAAGCCCACAGATTACGAGCCCTACGGTAACTCCCCCAGTGGAGAAGCAGCGCAGACACCTGCATCTGCCATTAGCAAGCGGGGACTGGGCAGGGAGGCACGGCGTGGGCTGCATCGCTTAGAGTAAGGATCTGGCCTGAATACCCCGAGCACTACCTGAGCGAAATAATTTGGGCTGGCAAACCAGACTGGGATATCTACCACGTGAAAAGCCAGCCCTAACCTAAGACACTGCCAGGCCCATGCACAGAACAAAGGACTGTACAGAGATAGCCAGCTGCAGACCATCCCCCTCCGGTGACAGGCAGCCAGAGCCAGAAGGGGACAATCACAGCCCCAGAGAGACATAATATACAAAACTGTAAGCAGGCTTCTTTGCTAACTAAAACTTCTTGGGGTTCTGGACAGTCAGCATCTGCCTGAGAAGGTGCACCGGTTGTACACCCAGATAACCAAGCGGCGGGGAGGCTATAAGTCGCAGCAATCGCGCTCGCCAAACACCTCATCGCCTGAGCTGCTCAGACCTGGGACGGGCACAAAACGCAGGCCCAACTGAGTCTGTGCCTCTGAAGACTACCCGAGTGCCTGAACCTGAGCGGCTTAGACCTGGGAGGTGCAAGCAGCCCAGGGCCGGCTGCGGATGGTTCCCGGTGGAGCAACCTAGAGCCTGAGCGGTGTGGGCAGGGAGGCTACATGCGCCGTGAGCAGGGGCAGGCCCAGTGTGGCTGACGCACTTCAAGCACATGCCAGTGTTATTTGTTTGCAGCATCCCTCCCTTCCCACAGCACGACTGAACAAGTGAGCCTTAAAAAAAAAAAAAAGTGTCCACCACTTCCCACTTTGTATCAGGGCAGAAATCAGACACTGAAGAGACCAGCAAACAGAAGAAGCTATAACAGAGGGAACGACCTTGGAAGCAACAGGAAATAGATTAATCCTGTGGTTAGTACCGACTACATAGGAAGGGGCCTATAGATCTTGAGAAATATAAGCTGGAACAAGGAACTAGCCAGAAATGAACTGACTCCACAACACCCACAACAACATCAGAGAAAGTCCTAAATATATTTTTACTATTTTTACAGTCATTCATTTTTTTTTTTTAATTAAAAAAAATTAAGTCCTCTATTACTCCTTTAGTTTTCACTTTTATAACCTACTATTACTTTCCAAAAAAAAAACAACCTTTTTTTTTTAAAAAAGCAAACTTCATATATATATATATACATATATATATATATATGTATATAACTTTTGTGACATTTTTTTTTTTTTTTCTTTTTATCTTCTTTTTCTTTAACATTGTATTTTTGAAATTCCAAACTCTGTTCTAGATTTTTAATTTTAGCTTTTTGGTATTTGTTATCAATTTTGTACTTATATTTTTTTTAATAACTTTTGTGACTTTTTTTTTTCTCTCTTTCCTTGTCTTCATCTTTTCTTTAACATTGTATTTCTGAAATTCCAAACTCTACTCTACATTTTTAATTTATGCTTTTTGGTATTTGTTATCAATTTTGTACCTATATGTTCTTTATAATTTTTGTGACTTTGCTTTTTTTTTTGTTTCCTTTTTCTCTCTTTCTTTTCCTTCTTCTTTTCTTTAACATTGCATTTTTGAAATTCCAAAATCTACTCTAGATTTAAAATTTTTGCTGTTATGTATTTGTTATGAATTTTGTACCTTTAAGAACCCAATCTCCAGTACCCATTTTTTACTAGGGAGCGAGATTATGGCTTGACTGCTCTCTCCCTCTTTGGACTCTCCTTTTTCTCCACCAGGTTGCCTGTGTCTCCCTCCTCCCTAACCCCTCTCTACTCTACCCAACTCTGAATTTCTGTGTGTTCCAGACGGTAGAGAACCCTTAGGGAATGATTACTGGCTGGATCTGTCTCTCTCCTTTTCATTACCCCCTTTTATCTTCCTGGCCACTTCTGTCTCCTTCCTCCTTCTTCTCTTCTCTGTATAACTCTGTGAACATCTTTGAGTGGTCCAGTTGTGGAGTGCACATAAGGAAGTGATTACTGGTTAGCCTGCTCTCTCCTCTATTGATTCCACCTCATCTCATTCGGGTCACCTCTAACTCCCTCCTCCCTCTTCTCTTCTCCATGTAATGCTGTGAAGCTCTCTCAGTGACCCACATAGTAGAGAAACTTTTCATCTTTAACCTAGATGTTTTATCAATGGTGCTGTATAGAAGGAGAAGTTTTGAGACTACTATAAAAATAAGACTGATAACTGGACGCAGGCTTAAGTCCAAACCCTGACTTCAGGGAACATTAATTGACAGGAACTCATCAAATGCCTCCATACCTGCACTGAAACTAAGCACCAAACAAGGGCCAACAAGTTCCAGGGCAAGACATATCAAGCAAATTCTCCAGCAACACAGGAACACAGCCATGAGCTCCAATATACAGGCTGCCCAAAGTCACCCCAAAACCATAGACATCTCATAACTCATTACTGGACACTTCATTGCACTCCAGAGAGAAGAATCCAGCTCCACCCACCAGAACACCGACACAAGCTTCCCTAACCAAGAAACCTTGACAAGCCACCTGTACAAACCACACACAGTGAGGAAATGCTACAATAAAGACAACTCCACAAACTGCCAGAATACAGAAAGGAAACCCCAAACTCAGCAATTTAAACAAGACAAATAGACAGAGGAATACCCAGCAGGTAAAGGAACAGGATAAATGCCCACCAAACCAAAGAGGAAGAGATAGGGAATCTACCTGATAAAGAATTCTGAATAATGATAGTGAAATTGATCCAAAATCTTGAAATCAAAATGGAATCACAGATAAATAGCCTGGAGACAAGGATTGAGAAGATGCAAGAAAGGTTTAACAAGGACCTAGAAGAAATAAAAAAGAGTCAATATATAATGAATAATACAATAAATGAGATCAAAAACACTCTGGAGGCAACAGATAGTAGAATAACAGAGGGAGAATATAGGATTAGTGAATTAGAAGATAGAATGGTAGAAATAAACGAATCAGAGAGGATAAAAGAAAAACGAATTAAAAGAAATAAGGATAATCTCAGAGACCTCCAAGACAATATTAAACGCTACAACATTCGAATCGTAGGGGTCCCAGAAGAAGAAGACAAAAAGAAAGACCATGAGAAAATACTGGAGGAGATAATAGTTGAAAACTTCCCTAAAATGGGGAAGGAAATAATCACTCAAGTCCAAGAAACCCAGAGAGTCCCAAACAGGATAAGCCCAAGGTGAAACACCCCAAGACACATATTAATCAAATTAACAAAGATCAAACACAAAGAACAAATATTAAAAGAAGCAAGGGAAAAGCAATAACACACAAGGGAATTCCCATAAGGATAACAGCTGATCTTTCGATAGAAACTCTCCAAGCCAGGAGGGAATGGCAAGACATACTTAAAGTGATGAAAGAAAATAAAACTACAACCCAGATTATTGTACCCAGCAAGGATCTCATTCAAATATGAAGGAGAAATCAAAAGCTTTACAGACAAGCAAAAGCTGAGAGAATTCAGCACCATCAAACCAGCTCTCCAACAAGTACTAAAGGATATTCTCTAGACAGGAAACACAAAAATGGTGTATAAATTCAAACCCAAAACAATAAAGTAAATGGCAATGGGATCATACTTATCAATAATTACCCTGAACGTAAATGGGTTGAATGCCCCAACCAAAAGACAAAGACTGGCTGAATGGATACAAAAACAAGACCCCTACATATGTTGTCTACAAGAGACCTACGTCAAAACAGGAGACACATACAGACTGAAAGTGAAGGGCTGGTAAAAGATTTCCCATGCAAATAGGGACCAAAAGAAAGCAGGATAAGCAATACTCATATCAGATAAAATGGACTTTAAAACAAAGGCTGTGAAAAGAGACAAAGATGGTCACTACATGATGATCAAAGGATCAATCCAAGAAGAAGATATAACAATTGTAAATATACATGCACCCAACACGGGAGCACCACAATATGTAAGACAAATACTAACAAGTATGAAAGGAGAAATTACCAATAATACAATAATAGTGGGAGACTTTAATACCCTACTCACAACTATGGATAGATCAACTAAACAGAAAATTAACAAGGAAACACAAACTTTAAATGATACAATAGACCAGTTAGACCTAATTGATATCTATAGGACATTTCATCCCAAAACAATGAATTTCACCTTTTTCTCAAGGACACATGGAACCTTCTCCAGGATAGATCACATCCTGGGCCATAAATCTAGCCTTGGTAAATTCAAAAAAGTTGACATCTTTCGAAGCATTTTTTCTGACCACATTGTGGTAAGATTCGATCTCAATTACAGGAGAAAAACTACTAAAAATGCCAACGTATTGTGGCTGAGCAACACGCCGCTGAATAACCAACAAATCACAGAAGAAATAAAAAAAGAAATCAAAATTTGCATAGAAACGAATGACAATGAAAACACAACAACCCAAAACCTGTGGAACACTGTAAAAGCAGTCCCAAGGGGAAAGTTCATAGCAATGCAGGCATACCTCAAGAAACAAGAAAAAAGTCAAATAAATTATCCAACTCTACACCTAAAGCAACTAGAAAAGGAAGAAATGAAGAACCCCATGGTTAGTAGAAGGAAATAAAACTTAAAAATTAGGGCAGAAATAAATGTAAAAGAAACAAAAGAGACCATAGAAAAAATCAACAAAGCCAAAAGCTGATTCTTTGAAAGGATAAATAAAATTGACAAACCATTAGCCAGACTCATCAAGAAACAAAGGGAGAAAAATCAAATCAATAAAATTAGAAACGAAAATGGAGAGATCACAACAGACAACACAGAAATACAAAGATCATAAGAGACTACTATCAGCAATTATATGGCAATAAAATGGAAAACGTGGAAGAAATGGACAAATTCTTAGAAAAGTACAACTTTGCAAAACTCGACCAGGAAGAAATAGAAAATCTTAACAGACCCATCACAAGCACGGAAATTGAACTGTAATCAAAAATCTTCCAGCAAACAAAAGCTCAGGTCCAGACACCTTCACAGCTGAATTCTACCAAAAATTTAGAGAAGAGTTAACACCTATCCTACTCAAACTCTTCCAGAAAATTGCAGAGGAAGGTAAACTTCCAAACTCATTCTATGAGGCCACCATCACCCTAATACCAAAACCTGACAAAGATCCCACACAAAAAAGAAAACTACAGGCCAATATCACTAATGAACATAGATGCAAAAATCTTTAACAAAATTCTAGCAATCAGAATCCAACAACACATTACAAAGATCATACACCATGACCAACTGGGCTTTATCCCAGGGATGCAAGGATTCTTCAATATCCACAAATCAATCAATGTAATACACCACATTAACAAATTGAAAAATAAAAATCATATGATTATCTCAATAGATACAGAGAAAGCCTTTGACAAAATTCAACATCCTTTTATGATAAAAACTCTCCAGAAAGAAGGAATAGAAGGAACATACCTCAACATAATAAAAGCTATATGTGACAAACCCACAGCAAACATTATCCTCAATGGTGAAAAATTGAAAGCATTTCCTCTAAAGTCAGGAACAAGACAAGGGTGCCCACTTTCACCATGACTATTCAACATAGTTTTGGAAGTTTTGGCCACAGCAATCAGAGCAGAAAAAGAAATAAATGGAATCCAAATTGGAAAAGAAGAAATAAAACTCTCACTGTTTGCAGATGACATGATCCTCTATATAGAAAACCCTAAAGACTCCACCAGAAAATTACTAGACCTAATCAATGACTATAGTAAAATTGCAGGATATAAAATCAACACAGAGAAATTCTTTGTATTCCTATACACTAGTAATGAGAAATAGAAAGAGAAATTAAGGAAAAATCCCATTCACCATTGCAATGAAAAGAATAAAATACTTAGAAATATATCTACCCAAAGAAACTAAAGACCTATATATGCTGCTGCTGCTGCTGCTGCTAAGTCGCTTCAGTCATGTCCGACTCTGTGCGACCCTATAGATGGCAGCCCATCAGGCTCCCCTGTCCCTGGGATTCTCCAGGCAAGAACACTGGAGTTGTTTGCCATTTCCTTCTTCAATGCATGAAAGTGAAAAGTGAAAGTGAAGTCGTGTCTGGCTCTTAGCGACCCCATGGACTGCAGCCTACCAGGCTTCTCCATCCATGGGATTTTCCAGGCCAGAGTATTGGAGTGGGGTGCCATAGAAAACTACAAAACACTGGTGAAAGAAATTAAAGAGGACACTAATAGACGGATAAATATACCATGTTCATAGATTGGAAGAATCAATATAGTGAAAAGGAGTATACTACCCAAAGCAATCTATAGATTCAATGCAATCCCTATCAAGCTACCAATGGTGTTCTTCACAGAACTAGAACAAATAATTTCACAATTTGTATGGAAAAACGAAAAACCTCAAATAGCCAAAGCTATCTTGAGAAAGAAGAAGGGAGTTGAAGCAATCAACCTGCCTGACTTCAGGCTCTACCACAAAGCCACAGTCATCAAGACAGTATGGTACTGGCACAAAGACAGAACTATAAATCAATGGGACAAAATAGAAAGCCCAGAGATAAATCTACACACGTATGGACACCTTATATTTGACAAAGGAGGCAAGAATATACAATGGATTAAAGACAATCTCTTTAACAAGTGGTGTTGGGAAAACTGGTCAACCACTTATAAAAGAATGAAACTAGAGCACTTTCTAACACCATACACAAAAATAAACTCAAAATGGATTAAAGATCTCAACGTAAGACCAGAAACTATAAAACTCCTAGAGGAGAACATAGGCAAAACACTCTCCGACATACATCACAGCAGGATCCTCTATGACCCACCTCCCAGAATATCGGAAATAAAAGCAAAAATAAACAAATGGGATCTAATTAAACTTAAAAGCTTCTGCACAACAAAGGAAACTATAAGCAAGGTGAAAAGACAGCCTTCAAAATGGGAGAAAATAATAACAAATGAAGCAACAGACAAATCACTAATCTCAAAAATATACAAGCAACTCCTACAGCTCAATTCCAGAAAACTAAATGACTCAATCAAAAAATGGGCCAAAGAACTAAATAGACATTTCTCCAAAGAACACATACAGATGGCTAACAAACACATGAAAAGATGCTCAACATCACTCATTATCAGACAAATGCAAATCAAAACCACTATGAGGTACCATTTCATGCCAGTCAGAATGGCTGCGATTCAAAAGTCTACAAGCAATAAATGCTGGAGAGGGTGTGGAGAAAAAGGAACCCTCTTACACTGTTGGTGGGAATGCAAACTAGTACAGCCACTATGGAGAACAGTGTGGAGATTCCTTAAAAAACTGGAAATAGAACTGCCTTATGACCCAGCAATCCACTGCTGGGCATACACACTGAGGAAACCAGAATTGAAAGAGACACGTGTACCCCAATGTTCATAGCAGTACTATTTATAATAGCCAGGACATGGAATCAACCTAGATGTCCATCACTAGATGAATGGATAAGAAAGCTGTGGTACATATACACTACGGAATGTTACTCAGCCATTAAAAAGAATACATTTGAATCAGTTCTACTGAGGTGGATGAAACTGGAGCCTATTATACAGAATGAAGTAAGCCAGAAAGAAAAACACCAATACAGTATACTAATGCATATATATGGAATTTAGAAAGATGGTAACAATAACCCTGTATATGAGACAGCAAAAGAGACACTAATGTATAAAACAGTCTTTTGGACTTTGTGGGAGAGGGAGAGGGTGGGATGATTTGGGAGAACGGCATTGAAACATGTATAATGTCATGTATGAAATGAGTCACCAGTCCAGGTTTGATGCACAATACTGGATGCTTGGGGCTGGTGCACTGGGATGACCCAGAGGGATGCTATGGGGAGGGAGGACGGAGGAGGGTTCAGGATGAGGAACACATGTATACCTGTGGCAGATTCATTTTGACATATGCAAAACCAATACAATATTGTAAAGTTAAATCAAATAAAATTAACAAAAAATATTTAAAAAATGAATTTTGAATATCTAGATCCATTCCTAGTTTTCAGTGGTGTCCTAGCATTTTTTATAGTTGTGATCTAAACCTATTCCTTAAAAAAGAAATACACTACCTTCCATGTAAAATTATTTTTAATAATGAAGAATATTGGGATTCTCTTGTGGCTCAGAGGGCAGAGAGTCTGCCCACAGTGCAGGAGACCTGAATTTGATCCCTGGGTTTGGAAAATCCCCTGGAGAAGGAAATGGCAACTCACTCCAGTATTCTTGCCTGGAAAATCCCATGGACAGAAGAGCATGGTAGGCTTACAGTCCATGGGGTCACAAAAGAGCCGGACATGACTGAGCGACTTCATTAGTTCACTTGTGGCCTGTGCAACACGCAGCCCAGGTCTCAAAAGTCCCAAGCTGGCAGGCTCCTGGGGGTTGAAAGCCACTCAAGTATTTATTGGTGAAGGAAATACTTAGGAATATATCTACCTAAAGAAACTAAAGACCTATATATAGAAAACTATAAAACATGGTGAAAGAAATCAAAGAGGACACTAATAGATGGAGAAATATACCATGTTCATGGATTGGAAGAATCAATATAGTGAAAATGAGTATACTACCAAAAGCAATTTATAGAGTCAATGCAATCCCTATCAAGCTACCAACAGTATTCTTCACAGAGCTAGAACAAATAATTTCACAATTTGTATGGAAATACAAAAAACCTCGAATAGCCAAAGCTATCTTGAGAAAGAAGAATGGAACTGGAGGAATCAACCTACCTGACTTCAGGCTCTACTACAAAGCCACAGTTATCAAGACAGTATGGTACTGGCACAAATACAGAAATATAGATCAATGGAACAAAATAGAAAGCCCAGAGATAAATCCACGCACATATGGACACCTTATCTTTGACAAAGGAGGCAAGAATATACAATGGATTAAAGACAATCTCTTTAACAAGTGGTGCTGGGAAAACTGGTCAACCACTTATAAAAGAATGAAACTAGAGCACTTTCTAACACCATACACAAAAATAAACTCAAAATGGATTAAAGATCTCAACGTAAGACCAGAAACTATAAAACTCCTAGAGGAGAACATAGGCAAAACACTCTCTGACATACATCACAGCAGGATCCTCTATAACCCACCTCCCAGAATATCGGAAATAAAAGCAAAAATAAACAAATGGGACCTAATTAACCTTAAAAGCTTCTGCACAACAAAGGAAACTATAAGCAAGGTGAAAAGACAGCCTTCAGAATGGGAGAAAATAATAGCAAATGAAGCAACTGACAAACAACTAATCTCAAAAATATACAAGCAACTCCTACAGCTCAACTCCAGAAGAATAAATGACTCAATCAAAAAATGGGCCAAAGAACTAAATAGACATTTCTCCAAAGAACACATACAGATGGCTAACAAACACATGAAAAGATGCTCAACATCACTCATTATCAGAGAAATGCAAATCAAAACCACTATGAGGTACCATTTCAGGCCAGTCAGAATGGCTGCGATCCAAAAGTCTACAAGCAATAAATGCTGAGAGGGTGTGAGAAAAAGGAACCCTCTTACACTGTTGGTGGGAATGCAAACTAGTACAGCCACTATGGAGAACAGTGTGGAGATTCCTAAAAAACTGGAAATAGAACTGCCTTATGATCCAGCAATCCACTGCTGGGCATACACACTGAGAAACCAGAAGGGGAAAGAGACACGTGTACCCCAATGTTCATAGCAGTACTATTTATAATAGCCAGGACATGGAATCAACCTAGATGTCCATCAGCAGATGAATGGATAAAGAAAGCTGTGGTACATATACACAATGGAATGTTACTCAGCCATTAAAAGAATACATTTGAATCAGTTCTACTGAGGTGGATGAAACTGGAGCCTATTATACAGAGTGAAGTAAGCCAGAAAGAAAAACACCAATACAGTATACTAATGCATATATATGGAATTTAGAAGATGGTGACCCAGAGGGATGCTATGGGGAGGGAGGAGGAGGAGGGTTCAGGATGAGGAACACATGTATACCTGTGGCAGATTCATTTTGACATATGCAAAACCAATACAATATTGTAAAGTTAAATCAAATAAAATTAACAAAAAATATTTAAAAAATGAATTTTGAATATCTAGATCCATTCCTAGTTTTCAGTGGTGTCCTAGCATTTTTTATAGTTGTGATCTAAACCTATTCCTTAAAAAAAAAGAAATACACTACCTTCCATGTAAAATTATTTTAATAATGAAGAATATTGGGATTCTCTTGTGGCTCAGAGGGCAGAGAGTCTGCCCACAGTGCAGGAGACCTGAATTTGATCCTGGGTTTGGAAAATCCCCTGAGAAGGAAATGGCAACTCACTCCAGTATTCTTGCCTGGAAAATCCCATGGACAGAAGAGCATGGTAGGCTTACAGTCCATGGGGTCACAAAGAGCCGGGACATGACTGAGCGACTTCATTAGTTCACTTGTGGCCTGTGCAACACGCAGCCCAGGTCTCAAAAAGTCCCAAGCTGGCAGGCTCCTGGGGGTTGAAAGCCACTCAAGTATTTATTGGTGAAGGAAATACTTAGAATATATCTACCTAAAGAAACTAAAGACCTATATATAAAAAACTATAAAACATGGTGAAAGAAATCAAAGAGGACACTAATAGATGGAGAAATATACCATGTTCATGGATTTGAAGAATCAATATAGTGAAAATGAGTATACTACCAAAAGCAATTTATAGAGTCAATGCAATCCCTATCAAGCTACCAACAGTATTCTTCACAGAGCTAGAACAAATAATTTCACAATTTGTATGGAAATACAAAAAACCTCGAATAGCCAAAGCTATCTTGAGAAAGAAGAATGGAACTGGAGGAATCAACCTACCTGACTTCAGGCTCTACTACAAAGCCACAGTTATCAAGACAGTATGGTACTGGCACAAATACAGAAATATAGATCAATGGAACAAAATAGAAAGCCCAGAGATAAATCCACGCACATATGGACACCTTATCTTTGACAAAGGAGGCAAGAATATACAATGGATTAAAGACAATCTCTTTAACAAGTGGTGCTGGGAAAACTGGTCAACCACTTATAAAGAATGAAACTAGAGCACTTTCTAACACCATACACAAAAATAAACTCAAAATGGATTAAAGATCTCAACGTAAGACCAGAAACTATAAAACTCCTAGAGGAGAACATAGGCAAAACACTCTCTGACATACATCACAGCAGGATCTCTATAACCCACCTCCCAGAATATCGGAAATAAAAGCAAAAAATAAACAAATGGGACCTAATTAACCTTAAAAGCTTCTGCACAACAAAGGAAACTATAAGCAAGGTGAAAAGACAGCCTTCAGAATGGGAGAAAATAATAGCAAATGAAGCAACTGACAAACAACTAATCTCAAAATATACAAGCAACTCCTACAGCTCAACTCCAGAAGAATAAATGACTAGCCATTAAAAAATAATTCATTTGAATCAGTTCTAATGAGGTGGATGAAACTGGAGCCTATTATGCAGAGTGAAGTAAGCCAGAAGGAAAAACACCAATACAGTATACTAATGCATATATATGGAATTTAGAAAGATGGTAACAATAACCTGTATGCGAGACAGCAAAAGAGACACTGATGTATGGAACAGTCTTATGGACTCTGTGGGAGAGGAGGGTGGGAAGATTTGGGAGAATGGCATTGAAACATGTAAATATCATGTATCTGATGCAGCCAAATAAATAAATATAAAAAATTATGCAAATCAGTTTTTAAAAGAAGAAAAATAAAAAAAAGAAACGCTGCTGGTTTAACCACCAGTGGGGCTGACAAACTATCTGAAAAATGAGAATCACTGGGTTGTGTCCAATTCTTTGCGACCCTATGGACAGTCCACGGAAAATTCTCCAGGACAGAGTACTGGAATGGGTACCCTTTCCCTTCTCCAGAGCATCTTCCCAACCCAGGGATCGAAGCCAGGTCTCCTGAATTGCAGGCAGATTCTTTACCAGCTGAGCCACAAGAGAAACCCAAGAATACTGGAGTGGATGGGTAGCTAATCCTTATCCAGGAAATCTTCCTGACTCAGGAATTGAACCAGGATCGCCTGCATTGAAGGTGAATTCTTTCCCAGCTGATCTATCAGGTAACCTCCCTTGATTCTCAAATATGTTTACTATACTTGAGGAAAGTCTGAAGATCTGACAAAAGCACACACATTTTAGGAAAATTTCACTGGCCCCAGTACCCCCAGTTTCTCACTTAGAGCTTGTGGGTATATCCCTTTCCTTTGTGCTTTCATTTGTTTTAAAAGTCATAATTAGTACTGTGAACATTGGCAGTGTCTTCTCAAAGTAGAAACAAGTATCTGTGTATAGACCTTATTGTTTAGTCACTAGGTTGTGTTGACTCTTTGTGATCCCACACACCCCAACCCACCAGGCTCCTCTGTCCATGTGATTTCCCAGGCAAGAATACTGGAGTGGGTTGCCATTTCCTCTTCCAAGGGATCTTCCCCACCTAGGGATCAAACCTGCATCTCCTTGAGTCTCCTTTCATTGGCAGGTTGCCTCTTGACCACTGAGCCATCTGTGAAATCCATGTGTAGACATACTTGACTGAATTGTGCTTCACAGATCCTCGTGTTTGTTTTGTTTTTAATAAATTAAAATTTGTGGCAGCCCTCTCAAGCTGTTAGTGCAATTAGTCTGTTAGTGGCATTCTTTCAACAATACTTGCTCACTTCATCTCTTTGTGCCTCACATTTTGGTAATTCTCAGTATTTCAAACTTTTTTTTTTTAACCATCACATTTGTTATGGTATCTGTGGTCAGTGATCCTTGATTTTACTCATATTACTACCAGGACTCAGAAGGCTTAGATGATGGTTAACATTTTTTAATTTAAAATAAGATCTGTACATTGTTTTCTTAGACATTATTGCACACTTGGTAGACTCCAGTGTAGTATAAACAAAATTTTATATGCAGTGGGAAACCAAAGCATTTGTATGTCTAGCTTTATTACAATATTTGCTTTATTGTGAGGGTCTGGAACCCAACTTAGAATATCTCTGAGGTCTGCCTATATTATGTTTTAAAATAGGATGAGAAATATTTACTCTTCTCACTATGGAGACTCCCCCATTAAACCAGCTGTTTCCCACTCTTTCTAGTAACAGAGTTGCAATAATTGCCAACAGGGTGCTACTGCTAAGTTGCTTCAGTCCTGTCTGACTCTGTGCGACCCCATAGACAGAAGCCCACCAGGCTCCCCTGTCCCTGGGATTCTCCAGGCAAGAACACTGGAGTGGGTTGCCATTTCCTTCTCCAATGCATGAAAGTGAAAAGTGAAAGGGAAGTCACACAGTCGTGTCCGACTTCCAGCGACCCCATGGACGGCAGCCTACCAGGCCCCTCCATCCATGGGATATTCCAGGCAAGAGTACTGGAGTGGGTTGCCATTGCCAATAGGGTGTGGCCTTTGCTTTTCTGAGACTTTCTTTCCTTTACCTGAAGTCTGTCTAGTTTTCTCCCTTCATTGATTACCTGTGAAGGAAGATGAACACGTTCTAGATATTATAGCACAGAAAAAGCCCTCTGAAAATGAAATTCACATCTCCAGAAGCTTCCTTATAAGGATTTTGAGAAACTCTATGATATATAGTCTTGGTTTTACAATCGCTAACTCCTGAGGTGCAATGGATTAATTCATTTTCTGCTTGAATTAATGGGCAGTCAAGTCAACACCTTCTGCATTTGTGCCACCCATGGATTTCTTTTTTCCTCGTTAATATCTGAGTAATTAGAAGGTTTGTGTTATAAATACTTTCAAGGTTTTCATTAATATTCATTATTGCATAAAAATGTTTATGGTTCTTGCCTGTTGGATATGGAAGACTGTTTGATATGCATCAGATACTTGGAGGCTCAGTTGGGCCCTTTGGCTCTGATATGAAGTTGTCCATAGCAAGGCTAGATCTGTCCTAAACTGCAGGAGGAGGACAGGCATATGTGCACTGTCTCCTGACACAGCATCTTGCACTGGAGGGTCTGTGACATTCATAATGGTAGCTGCAAAGACTTGCAACACCTGGACACATGTAGTCAAATCATAATATGCCATCGTGGATGGTGGTGGCTGTGGTAGGGGCAGGGAAGGCTCCTGCCACATTTAGAAGCCCTGGTAGAATGGACTGGAGCCCTCTGGTCTAGAGCGTGATGATGCCCACCTTGGGGACCCTTAGATGACTTCAGACACTCTGACAGGCTCAGGGCAATACGTGTTCACTGGTCTCCATTAGGGCTTCCCTGGTGACTCAGGGAAAGAATGACAAAGAATATTCCTGCAACGCAAGAGACCGAAGTTCAGTCCCTGGGTCGTGAAGATCTCCTGGAGAAGGGAATGGCAACCCAGTCCAGTATGCTTGCCTGAGGAAATCCATGGACAGAGAGGATCCTGGCAGGCTACAGTCCAAGGGGTTGCAAAGAGTGAGCTAAGACTGAGTGACTAAAACACACACACACACACACACACACACACACACACACACATCCCAATCCCATGGACAGAGGATCCTGGGTTTGCAAAGATTTGGATATGACTGAATGACTTACACACACCCACACACACATACACACCACTGAATTCTGACAGGCTTAGAGCAATACATGTCCAGTGGTCCCAGTTAGGGCTTCCCTGGTGGCTCAAATGGTAAAGAATCGGCCTGCAATGCAAGATACCTGGATTCAAGCCCTGGGTCAGAAAGATCCCCCAGAGAAGGGAATGGCACCCCACTCCAGTATTCTTCCCTGGGGAACCCCATGGACAGAGGAGCCTGGCAGGCTACACTCCATGGGTTTGCAATATGACTGAGAGACTAACACAAATGCACACACACACACACACACACACACACACACACACAACTGAGTGATGAGCACAGACACATACAAACACACACACACACACATACACATACATACACACTCCCTGTTGACTACAGGACAGCCGTGTTCACTTAAGTGAAGTGAGTGGATAAATAGATGCACTCAGCCCTGTGACACAAAGCTCAGCTTTCTGCAGCCCATGTCCTGTCTTCAAGGAGGCCAAGGTTGTCTGCAAATTTGCACTGACATGGGAAAGACAAAAGGTGCTGCTGTGGTTTTTCTTGGGAAGACAGGAAAGGGAAGGCAAAATGTATGTATCTTCTTAGCTAGAAGTAATTTGGCGAACTTCCCTGGCAGTCTAGTGGTTACAACCCAGCTTCCAGTGCAAGAGCTGTGGGCTTGATCCCCAGTCAGGAAACCAGGATTCCATAAAAAAAAAAAAAAAAAAAAAAACTACTTTAAAACATATTAAAAAAAAATCATTTTGGCAGCCTAAAGGGTGGTTTTCACCTGGGAGCCAATGATTGTCACTCTGTGCTTATGTAAGTTCTTCAGTAAGGGACCTGTACCAGGAGTCCTGGTGCCCAGATGTTAATAGGAAGCACCTGACAGTGATGTCCTGAATCACACAAATGATTTCCACCTCTCAGTCCTTTCTTGGCAGGAAATGGTCCTTGGTGTGAAGTCCCTGAGTCACTGCATCTATTTTTTTTTCCCCCAGGATGAATGAGCTGAGCTGGAAGCCACACTCTTGGCATGCCACTAAGTCCTCTGATAGTCAGTCTGAGCCAGTTGAACCTATGTTGCCATGCCTGGGCACCTGCCTTTCTCTGCTGGGCCAGCACCAGGCCAGGTCAGTGCATCTTCTGCCTTCTTCCACCCATGGAAGGCCAGGGAGCTGCTTTCACTTTCTGCCACACCTGACAACCCTGCCTGTCATCACCATGTGTTTCTTTCTTTTCTTTCGTTTTTCAGTGTAGTTTATTTATGTTAGTCTTCATTTTAGCTGTGCAACCTTCCCTCCACTGGTAACCACTACTTCTTTCTGTATTCTCAGGGGATGTCCAACTTTAAGGGATCCAATATATTTTCTTCCTTCGTGTGCCATTTCTCAAGGACTCTCTGTTCCATATCAGTTTCTGGAAAACAGGAACGAGCAAAGCTGCACACAGTTCTCAGGACTGAGATCATGGGAAAGAGCACCTGCTTGGATTCCCTTCAGTGACTCCCATCAGTGACTCTCTTCAGTGATCTTTTACTTAAAGGATTATCCGTTTTGTAGCAACTGGTGGAATTTCATTCTTCTGAATGACTGAGTAATCTGTGAAGAAAATTGAACACTGAAGAATTGATGGTTTTGAACTCTGCTGCTGGAGAAGACTCTTGCAACGCCCTTGGACTGCAAGGAGATCAAACCAGTCCATCCTAATGGAGATCAGTCCTGGTTGTTTATTGGAAGGACTGATGCTGAGGCTGAAACTCCAATACTTTGGCCACCTCATGCAAAGAGCTGATTCACTGGAAAAGACCCTGATGCTGGGAGGGATTGGGGGCAGGAAGAGAAGGGGATGACAGAGGATGAGATGGCTGGATGGCATCATCGACTAAATGCACATGAGTTTGGGTGAACTCTGGGTGTTGGTGATGGACAGGGAGGCCTGGCGTGCTGCAACTCATGAGGTTGCAAAGAGTTGGATACGACTAAGCAACTAAACTGAACTGAATCATATTATTGAAGATACATAAGCATCTGTTTCTGCAAATAAAGTACCCTTGTTTCATTCGAGACTTGGGTCCCCTGTGTCCTTCTCATCGACTCTAGTCCCCAGGTCCTGGTAATATTGTGACACTGTATATCTGTGAGTCTGCTTCTGTTTTATCTTTGTTGTTGTTTTTTTGATTCCACATATAAGTAACATTATGCTCTATTTGTTTTTCCCCATCTTAGTTCATTAAACATAATGCACTTCAGGCCCATCCATGTTGTTACAAATGGGAAAATAGCATTCTTTTTATGGCTGAGTAGTATTCCATTGTATGTGTTTGTGTGTATAATATACTTCTTTATACATTCATTGTTGATGGACTTTTAGGTTACTTCCATATCTTGAGTACTGTAAATAATGCTGCTATGAACATTGGGGTGAATGTTATCTTTTTGAATTAGTGTTCTCATTTTTGGGGGGGTGCTATATACCAAGGAGTGAAATTAATGTATCCTATAGTAGCTCTCTTTTTAGCTTTCTAGGAACTTGCATACTGTTTTCCACAGTGACTGCACCAGTTTGCCTTCTCTCCAATAGTGAACTAGGGTTCTCTTTTCTCTGTATCCTCACCAGCTTTTGTTATTTGTTTTCTTGTTGATGACAGACCTCCTGACAGGTGTAAGGGTATATACTTCACCGTGGTTTTGATTTGCATTTCTCTGATTACCAATGCTGAGCATCTTTTCATGTGCCATCTATATATCTCCTTTGGGAAAATGTTATTCAGGTCTTCTAATCACAATTTTTTTTAATGTATCTTTGACCATGCGGCATGTGGGATCTTAGTTCCTTAACTGAGGATCATACTCTCCACCTCTGTAGGAGAAGGGCAGAGTCTTAACCACTCGACTGCCAGGGAAATCCCTTCTTCCAAATTTTTAGTCATGTATTATTTTTCAGATAGAATTGGGTGGCTGTTTATTTTACATAGTAACCCCTCACTGGTCATGTCAAATATTTTGACAATATATTTTCTCTCATTCAGTAGGTTAACTATCTTCATTTTTTCAATGATTGCCTTTCCTCTCTGGGCTTTTCATTTTAATTAGGGCCCGTTTGTAGTATTTGTTAATTTCTTTACTTTGTCTTAGGAGGCAGATCCCTAAAAACACTGCTACAATTTATGTCAAAGGTGTTCTGCCTACATTTTCCTCTGAGAGTTTTATGGTTTCTGGTCTTAAACTAAAGTCTTTAATTGATGTTGATATATTTTTAATACAATGTTAGAAAATGTTCTAGTTCCATTCTTTTGCATATCACTATCCAGTTTTCCCAGCATGACTTATTGAAGAGCTTATCTTTTCTCCACTGTATATCCTCACCTCCTTTGTCATAGACTAGTTGATGATAAGTGTGTGGGTGTATTTCAGGGCTCTCTATCCTCTCTTCCTGATGTATGTGTCTGTGTCTGTGCCACTATCATACTATTTTAATGACCATAGCTTTGTAGTGTAGTCTGATGCCTCCATCTCTGTTCTTCTTTCCCAAGATTGTTTTGGGATGTTACTATCTTACTACGAAAATTTTAAAATTGATTCGTTCTAGTTTGTGAAAAATTCCATTGATATTTTGATAGGGATAGCTTTGAATCTGTAGATTGCTTTGAGCAAAATGGTCATTTCCCTCAATTCAGAAACAATATTATTTCAGTTCATGGTATATATTTCCATTTGGTGTATGGTATTTTGAGTTTCTTTCTTCAGTCTCTTACAGTTTTATGACTGTAGTTCTTTTGCCTCCTTGGTTAGATTTTTTCCCCTAGGTATGTATGTATATATCTATTATTTTTGTTATTTTTGTCCACACTGGGAGGCACATGATATCTTGGTTTTCAAACCAGGGTTCAAACCCCTACCCCTGGCAGTGAAAGCCAGGACTCTTAAGCTCTGGACCATTAGGGAAGTCCTGGTACTTAATTCTTTGTAATGCAGTTGAAGATGGGATTGTTACCTCAGTTCCTCTGTATGATGTTTCACTGTTAGTATGCAACATATTTCATATATCCTGCAATTTGACCAAATTCACTGATGTGTTGTAGGAGTTTTTTGGTGACATATTTAGGATTTTCTATGTTTAATAGTATGCCAGCAAATTTGGAAAACTCAGCAGTGGCCACAGGACTGGAAAAGGTCAGTTTTCATTTCAATCCCAAAGAAAGGCAACGCCAAATAATGCTCAAACTACCACACAATTGCACCCATCTCATACGCTAGTAAAGTAATGCTCAAAATTCTCCAAGCCAGGCTTCAGCAATACATAAACCGTGAACTTCCTGATGTTCAAGATGGTTTTAGAAAAGGCAGAACAATCAGAGATCAAATTGCCAACATCCTCTGGGTCATGGAAAGAACAAGAGAGTTCCAGAAAAATATATATTTCTGCTTTATTGACTATGCTAAAGCCTTTGACTGTGTGGATCACAATAAACTGGAAAATTCTGAAAGACGTGGGAATACCAGACCATCTGATCTGCCTCTTAAGAAATTTGTATGCAGGTCAGGAAGCAACAGTTAGAACTGGACATGGAACAACAGACCGGTTCCAAATAGGAAAAGGAGTATGTCAAGGCTGTATATTGTCATCCTGCTTATTTAACTTATATGCAAGTACATCATGAGAAATGCTGGACTGGAAGAAACACAAGCTGGAATCAAGATTGCTGGGAGAAATATCAATAACCTCATATATGCAGAGGACACCATCCTTATGGGAGAAATTGAAGAGGAACTACAAAAATGTCTTGATGAAAGTGAAAGTGGAGAGTGAAAAAGTTGGCTTAAAGCTACACATTCAGAAAATGAAGATCGTGGCATCTGGTCCCATAACTTCATGGGAAATAGATGGGGAAACAGTGGAAAAGTGTCAGTCTTTATTTTTCTGGGCTCCAAAATCACTGCAGGTGGTGACTGCAGCCATGAAATTAAAAGACACTTACTCCTTGAAAGGAAAGTTATGACCAACCTAGATAGCATATTCAAAAGCACAGACATTACTTTGCCAACAAAAGTCCATCTAGTCAAGGCTATGATTTTTCCTGTGGTCATGTATGGATGTGAGAGTTGGACTGTGAAGAAGGCTGAGTGCTGAAGAATTGATGCTTTTGAACTGTGGTGTTGGAGAAGACTTTTGAGAGTCCCTTGGGCTGCAAGGAGATCCAACCAGTCCATTCTGAAGGAGATCAGCCCTGGGATTTCTTTGGAAAGAATGATACTAAAGCTGAAACTCCAGTTCTTTGCCCACCTCATGCGAAGAGTTGACTCATTGGAAAAGACCCTGATGTTGGGAGGGATTGGGCACAGGAGGAGAAGGGGACGACAGAGGATGAGAAACTTTCAGAAACTTTATCTGAAAGTTTGGTAGAGTTCACCTTTGAAGCCTCTGGTCCTGGAGTTTTGTTTGATGTGAGCTTTTTTTTTTTTTTTTTTTTTTTAAATTAGATTGAGGTTGTTGCTGCTAATTAGTTTTTTCATATTTTCTAATTCCTGATTTTATCTTAGGAAATTGTACATTTCTTGAAAAATTTCCACTTCTTCTAGATTGTCCATTTTAGTGGCATGTAGTTCATATAATTATCTCATAAGATTCTTTGTGTTTCATTTCTGTTTTACTGATTTTGGGGTCCTCTTGTTTCTTGATGAGTCTGGCTAAAGGTTTATCAATTTTTCATCTTTTCAAAAATTAGGTTTTTAATTTGAGCTTTCTTATTTTTTTGTCTATATTTCATTTATTTCTGCTTTACTTTTCATGATTTCTTTCCTTCTACTATCTTTGCAATTTCTATGTTCTTTTCTCTTGTCCCTTTAGATATAGGGTTAGAATATTTGAGTTTTTTGTTTGATTCCTAAGATAAACTTGCATTGCTGTAAACTTCCCTCTTAGAACTGCTTTTTCTTCATCCTGTAGATTGTGGATTGTTATTTTATAAGGTGCCTTTCTTGACTTCAGAATGATGTTCATTTTCTAATGACAGTAATATATGGATGCATTATTACTGGAATGATTCTAATCTTTTTCACTGAGTAGGCAGATGTATAGTACTGAAACATAATAATGAATAAATAAATAAACACCAGCAGAAAGAATGGGCAAGTGTGCTTTCTCAGTTATGTTGTCTAAATTATAAATCAATTTTGGTCAAATCCCTTAGAGCCAGCTGAATGGGATGGCTGTACACATCACCACCCTTCTTTAGAGACTTTTATGTGCAGATTAGAAGGCAGGAGTCACTTATGTGTCGAGCAGGTATATCTTGCCAAAGCTCCCTAGGAAATTCTGTTCTACACCAGCACCCTGAGAGAACACAGTGTGTCCTTGTTCTGTCCTCCAAGAACACAGTATGAAGCCCAGTTTTCATTGTCGCCCTCACGTGACTTTGCCAGCTCACACTCTTGTGTCTTTTCCCAGGTCCACATTATTCTTTCTCATCTTGCTCCTTCTCAGACCTCAAGGAGATGCAGTCCACCTGTTCCCACCTTGAAGCATGAATATCCCAGCCTTGTTGAGCTTTAATGAAATCGCTTTGTATGTCTGGATAAACAATTTCACCCCTGAGAGCTTTAAGTGTGCAATATTGTCCTATCAAAAAAAAAAGAAAAAGATAAGAAAGAAAGAAAAGAAAAAAAGAAGTGCATATCTTAGTTTTAAAATACTAAAAAAAAAAAAAAAAAAAGGTAATCATCATCTGAGCTTCCAGTAAGTGGCAATCTTTTTGCAATAGTAACATGAAAGATCACAAATCACCATGAGAAATAAAATTAAAAAAAGAGATATACTGCAATAATTTTAAAAATATGGAAAAGTGAACAGTGTTGGGGAAAATGGAACCTGTAGGCTTGCTTGATGAAGAATTACCACAAACCTTCAATATGGGGGACAAGTAGTAAGCTGCTGCTGCTAAGTTGCTTCAGTAGTGTCTGACTCTGTGCAACCCCATAGACGGCAGCCCACCCGGCTCCCCTATTCCTGGGATTCTCCAGGCAAGAACACTGGAGTGGATTGCCATTTCCTCCTCCAATGCATGAAAGTGAAAAGTGAAGTGAGTCACTCAGTCGTGTCCAACTCTTAGCGACCCCATGGACTGCAGCCTACCAGGCTCCTCCGTCCATGGGATTTTCCAGACAAGATTACTGGAGTGGGATGCCATTGCCTTCTCCAAGTAGTAAGCACTATGAGTAAAATGAGGAATGCCTGTCATTTAATATTTTGGTTTGCAAATATAATCCTATCCCTGAACTTGCCTTTTAAAATGGAATATCTTTCTCTTTTGATGACTTTCCTCATGCTAGTAGTCCATAGCATGAATTACTTCGTGCACTAAACTAGAGGCTTTTGAACTCATTCTGCAAGGGGCCAGATTCACTTTCTAGCTGTCGGGCAGGTGTCTTTGGCAGCTGCTCAGCTCTTTGTTTGGAGCTGACACACAGCCATGACCATGTTCCCCTCAAGGTCCATATTTATCAGCACCGAAATTTGAATTTCCACTCACTTTTATGGATCATGAGGTACTCTTTGAATTCTGCCCTCTCCCCCAACTAGAAAATCTAAAAGCCATTCTTGGCTTTGTGGGCTGCAATTTGCTACCCAGGATAGTTTTTCACACTGTGGACTTCTGCCCAGCCTGTAGGTGTTGCCTCCAGAAACGTTTTCTGTTTGGGAAAAAGCATCAGTGAGTAGGACTTGACCCTTTCAGTCTGCCTCGGAAAAGCTACTCTTTGAAATGTGAAGAGGTAGATGCAGTGCTCTCACATTCTCTGAGCTTTGCCCCAGTGATGCAGGTGGTAAACAATCTACCTACCAATGCAGGAAGTACAGGTTCGATCCCTGGGTTGTGAAGATCTGCTGGAGAAAAACATGGCAACCTGCTCCAGTATTCTTGCCTGGACAGTCCATGGACAGAGCAGCCTGGGTGGGCTATGGTACATGGGGTTGAAGAGAGTCAGACAGGACTAAGAACTAATGATAATGATAACTGTTTTTTGTTGTATTTAGTAGGGTGCCAGAAGAGTATCAATATAATTATTCAGTGTAAATCCAACTGAGAACAGTTTGAAACACATTTTTTTTTTTTTTAGTATATACTGGAGTATAGCCAACTGGGCTTCCCTGGTTGCTCAGATGGTAAAGCGCCTGTCTCCAATTTGGGGGATGCAGGTTCGATCCCTGGGTGGGAAAGATCTCCTGGAGAAGGCAATGGCAACCCACTCCAGTACTCTTGCCTGGAAAATCCCATGAATGGGGGAGCCTGGTGGGCTGCAGTCCAGAGGTCGCAAAGAGTCGGAGACCACTGAGACTTCACTTTCACTATAGCCAATTAACAATGTGACAGCTTCAGGTGGGCAGCGAAGGGACACAGCCCTGCCTATATATGTATCCATTCTGCCCACCCCTGCAACTCTCCAATTTGAGAAAGTGTATGGCACTTTGCGACCCATGGGTTGTTAACAGCCTTCCAGGCTCCTCTGTCCATGGGGTTCTCCAAGCAAGACTACTGGAGTAGGTTGGCATGCCCTCCTCTGGGAGAATCGTCCCAACCCCAAGGATTAAACCCACATCTCCTATATTGCAGGTGGATTCTTTATACCACTGTGCCACTGAGGAGGCCAAGCTGCCTTCTGCCTGGGGTTCCTAGGAAGACAGGTGGTGATTGAATTGAAATGACCCTTGGTCTGAGGGAGCAGAACCCCGCAGTGTCTGCTTGCCCCCAGCCTTGTTCTCATGAGAGTGAGAACCTCACTTGTCATGTTCTCAGAGCCAGCACCCATTGGTTTGGGAGGTTTTGGCAAGGGATCTCCAACTTCGGCTGTCATGGCAGAGCAGTCTGCTCCCTGCATGGTCTGCTCTCCTGCCGTGGTGATCTGGGGACCTTGACAGTCGGGTGAAGCAGTTTGCTGGACTGCTATAACAAACTGCCTTGGACTGGGCAGCATCTGCAACAGACACTTTCTCTAGAGGCCTGAGTTGAAGCTGTACGTGATGACAGGGTTGGGTCTACCTCCATGACTTGTGGACACCCACCTCTCTGCGTCCACAGCTGGGTGTCTGTGCATGTCTCTGTGCTAATCTCAAGAAGAAACCCAGTCAGATTAGAAGGTCCACACTGTGACCTCAATTCACGTGAATCACCTCTCTAAAAAAGCCTCATTGCATCAACTTCTGAGGTCCTGGTTGGGAGCACTGAGGGCTTCAGTATCTGAAGCAGGGAGCAGAGATAGCTCGTTACCCTAGAGGGATGTCTTTGCTTCTCCCTAAAGTTTAGTTCGACTACTGCATGCATGCTCTCAGGAAGGAAGTGTCTTTTCAACATTTACCTCCCCAGTTCACATTTGATATTCTGGCATTTAAAATAAATTAGGATAAATGTGTCTCTTTCAAGTTTTGTTTCCTCAGGGTATATGACAATGAGTGGGATTGCTGGGACAGATGGTGGTTTTATTTATTTATGTATTTATTTTTAAGGAATCTCCATGCTGTCTTCCATATTATACAGAGGGAAGCAAGTCAGAAAGAGAAAAATAAATATTGTATTCTAATGCATACCTACAGAATCTAGAAAAATGGTACTGAAGAATGTATTTACAGGGCAGCAATGGAGAAAGAGGCATAGGGAATAGACTTGTGAACATGGGAAGAGGGGAGGAGAGGGTGAGATATATGGAGAGAATAAGGTGGATACTTACTTTACCATATGTCAAATAGATAGCCAATGGAAATTTGCTGTATGGCTCAGGAAACTCAAGTAGGACAGAGGTTCCAGCCCCAAAGGACCTCCCAGCATAGGAAGAAAGGAAAGACACCCACGCTTACAACTGGGGCAATGACACATAATTGTCAATTTGTGAAATGTTGTGTGCTCGGAAAGGACTGAGCAACTAACACCCTCTGATTGCTGATCTGTTAACCAGAACACGATCATGAAAGCTGGTTTCTGTTGTATTTGATGTTTTTGTACTTTGTAGTATTTGATACAGGGACTCTATGCCAATCTAGAAGGGAGGGATGTGGAGGGAGATGGGAGGGAGGTTTAAAAAGGTGGGGGTATATATATACCTATAGCTGATATTTGTTCAGGTTTTTAAAAATAATTAATTTATTTTAATTGGAGGCTAATTACTTTATAATATTGTGGTGGCTTTCACCATACATTGACATGAATCATCCACGGGTGTACATGTGTTCCCCATCTTGAAGCCCCCTCCCGCCTCCCTCCCCATCCATCACTCTGGGTCATCCCAGCACAACAGCCCCAAGCACCTTGTCTCATGCACTGAACCTGGACTGGTAATCTGTTTCAGATATGATAATAAACATGTTTCAATGCTATTCTCTCAGATCATCCCATCCTCACCCTCTCCCACAGAGTCCAAAAGAGTGTTCTATACACCTGTGTTTCTTTGGCTGTCTCGCATATAGGTTCATTGTTACTATCTTTCTAAATTCCATATATATGCACTAGTATACTCTATTGATGTCTTTCTCTCTGACTTACTTCACTCTGTATAATGGGCTCCA
Source organism: Bos mutus (assembly GCF_027580195.1). NCBI lineage: Eukaryota > Metazoa > Chordata > Mammalia > Artiodactyla > Bovidae > Bos > Bos mutus. Next base: position 124,515 of record NW_027219175.1, read on the forward strand.
GCTTCATCCATCTCATTAGAACTGATTCAAACGTATTATTTTTAAGAGCTGAGTAATATTCAACTGTGTATATATGTACCACAGCTTTCTTATCCATTCATTTGCCAGTGGACATCTAGGTTACTTCTATGTCCTGGCTATTGTAAACAGTGCTGTGACGACCATTGGGGTACACATGTCGTTTTCAATTCTGGATTCTTTGATGTCTTTGCCCAGCAGTAGGATTGCTGGGTCATATGGCTGTTCTATTTCCAGTTTTTGAAGGCATCTCCACACTGTTGTCCATAGTGGCTGTACTATTTTGCATTCCTCATGTTGAGGTTTGACAGAAAACAGAAAAATTCTATAAAGCATTTATCCTTCCATAAAAAATTAATTTATTAAAAAACATAAAGGGGGGTGGTCCTAAGATGGCAGAGCAATAGGATGGGGAGACCACTTTCTTCTCCACAAATTCATCAAAAGAATATTTGGACGCCGAGTAAATTCCACAAAACAACTTCTGAATCCCAGCAGAGGACATCAGTCACCCAGAAAAGCAGCCCATTGTCTTCAAAAGGGGGTAGGGAAAAAAAATTAACAGATAAAAAGAGAGACGAAAGAGGTAGGGATGGAGCCCCATCCCGGGAAGGGAGTCTTAAAAAAGAGAGAAGTTTCCAAACACCAGCAAACACTGTCACTGCTGAGTCTGTGGCGAGCCTTGGAACCACAGAGGGCAGCATAACTGGGAGGAAAAATAAGTAAATAATTAAAACCCACAGATTACATGCCCAATGGTAACTCCCCCAGTGGAGAAGAAGCACAGATGCCTGAATCCACCACTAGCAAACAATGGTTGGGCAGGAAGGTGTGGGCTGCATTGCTTAGATTAAGGACTAGCCCTCAATGCCCCAAGGGCAATCTGAGGGAACTAACTTGGGGTAGCAAAGCAAACTGTGGGATAGCTACCATGTGAAAAGCCCTAACCTAAAACACCATCAGACCCACTCACAGAATAAAGGACTGAGCAGAGCTAGCCCGGCCCTCCCCCTGCCTGGTGACAGGCAGGCAAGGACAGCCAGAGCAGGAAGGCGGCGATCACGGCCCCAGAGAGGCATTATCTACCAAACTGCAAGCAGGCTTCATTGCTAGCCAAAACTTCTTGGGATCCTGTATGGTTAACATCCATCTGAGAAAGTGTGCTGGTTGTACACCTAGAAAACCAAGCAGCAGAGACAGGGTAGGCAATAAGTCGCAGCCACTGTGCTCGCCAAACACTTGGACATCTTAGCTGCTTGGACCTGGGAAAGGCATACAACGCAGGCCCAACCAAGTCTGCACCTCTGAGGACTACACAAGTACCTGAAGCTGAGCAGCTTAGACCTGTAAAGTGCATAAAACCCAAGGCCGGCCTCAGACAGTTCCCAGAAGAGCAACCTAGAGCCTAAGCAGTGTAGACAGGGAAGGCACACATGCCATGAGTGGGGACAAGCCCAGAGTGGCCAAGACACTGAGAGCACACCAGTGTTATTCATTTGCAGTGTCCCATAGCATGACTGAACAAGTGAGTCTAAAAAGTGTCCACGACCACCCCCTTGTGTCAGGGCGGAAATTAGACACTGAAGAGACCAGCAAATGGAAGAAGCTAAAACAGAGGGAACCTCCTTGGAAGTTACAGTTTCAATAGATTAAAACCCTGTATTAGTACCAATTACATAGGAAGGGGCCTATAGATCTTGAGAAATATTAGCTGGATCAGGGAACTATCTGAAAATGAACTGACCCCACACTGCCTACAACACCATCAGAGAAAGTCCAAGACATATTTTTACTATTTTTATTATCATTCTTTAATTTTTAGTTTTTTTAAACTTTTAAGTCCTCTATTACTTTTTTCATTTTTATAACCTACAATTACTTTGCATAAAAGAGAAAGAGACTAATTTTTAAAGCTAACCTTATATAGATAGAGAGATTTATCTATCTTTATAATTCTTGTGACTTTGTTTTCTTTCTTTTTTTTAAAATTTAATATTGTATTTTTGAAAATGCAAACTTTACTCTAGATTTTTAATCTTTGCTTTTTGGTATTTGTTATCAATTTTGTACCTTTAAGAACCCAATCTTCAATATTCATGCCTGATTGCTCTCTCCCACTTTGGACCCACTTTCTCCACCAGGTAGCCTCCATCTCCTCCTTCCCCCTTCTCTTCTCTACCCAACTCTGGGAATCTCTTTCTGTGTTCCAGACTGTAGAGAACACTTAGGGAACTTATCACTGACTGTATCTGTCTCTCTCATTTTGATTATCCCCTTTTATCCTCCTGTCCACCTCTGTCTTCTTCCTCCTTCTCTTCTCTGTGTAACTCCATGAACATCTCTGAGGGATCTAGACTGTGGAGAGCACATTGAGAAGTGATTACTGGCTAGATTTCTCTCTCCTCTTTGTTTCCACCTCATCTCATCCTGGTCACCTCTATCTCCCTCTTCCCTCTTCTCTTCTCCGTGTAACTCTGTGTACCTCTCTGGGTGTCCCTCACTGTGGAGAAACTTTTCATCATTAACCTAGATATTATCATCATTTCTGTATAGACGGAGAAGTCTTCAGGCTACTGTAAAAATATGACTTAAAGCCAGAAGCAGGAGGCTTAAGTCCAAATCCTGAGAACACCAGAGAACTCCTGACTCTAGGGAACATTAATCAACAGGAGCTCATCAAATGCCTCCATACCTACACTGAAACCAAGTACCACCCAAGGGCCAACAAGTTCCAGAGTAAGACATACCACACAAATTCTCTAGAAACACAGGAACATAACCCTGAGATTCAATATACAGGCTGCAAAAAGTCACTCCAAAACCACTGACATCTCATAACTCTTTACTGGACACTTCATTGCACTCCAGAGAGAAGAAATCCAGCTCCACCCACCAGAACACTGACACAAGCTTCCCTAATCAGGAAACCTTGACAAACTACCTGTAGAATCCCAACCACAGTGAGGAAATGCCATGATAAAGAGAACTCCATGAACTGCCAGAATACAGAAAGGCCACCCCAAACACATCAATATAAATAAGATGAAGAGACAGAGAAATACCCAGCAGGTAAAGGAACAGGATAAATGCCCACCAAAACAAACAAAAGAGGAAGACATAGGGAATCTACCTGATAAAGAATTCCAAATAATGATAGTTAAAATGATCCAAAATCTGGAAAACAAAATGGAGTCACAGATAAACAGCCTGGAGACAAGGATTGAGAAAATGCAAGAAAGGTTTAACAAGGACCTAGAAGAAATAAAAAAGAGTCAATATATAATGAATAATGCAATAAATGAGATCAAAAACACTCTGGAGGGAACCAACAGTAGAATGAAAGAGGCAGAAGATAGGATTACTGAGGTAGAAGGTAGAATGGTAGAAATAAATGAATCAGAGAGGAAGAAAAGAAAAATGAAGTAAAAGAAATGAGGACAATCTCAGAGACCTCTGGGGCAATGTTAAATACAACATTCAAATCATAGTAGTCCTAGAAGAATAACACAAAAAAGAGAGACCATGAGAAAGTACTCAAGGAGATAAGAGTTGGAAAAGTTCCCTAAAACTGGGAAGGAAATAATCACCCAAGTCCAAGACACCCAAAGAGTCCCAAACAGGAAAAACCCAAGGTGAAACACACCAAGACACATATGATCAAATTAGCAAAGATCAAACACAAAGAAAAAATATTAAAAACAGCAAGGGAAAAAAAAAAAAAAAAACAAATAACACACAAGGGAATTCCCATAAGGATAACAGCTAATCTTTCAATAGAAACTCTTCAGCAAAGAGGGAATGACAGGATATACTTTAAGTGATGAAAGAAAATAACCTACAGCCCAGATTACTGTGCCTAGCAAGGATCTCAATCAAATATAAAGGAGAAATCAAAAGTTTTACAGAAAAGAAAAAGCTGAGAGCATTCAGCACCACCAAACCAGCTCTCCAACAAATGCTAAAGGATATTCTCTAGACAGGAAAGATAAAAAGTGTGTATAAACTTGAACCCAAAACAATAAAGTAAATGGCAATGGTATCATACTTATCAATAATTACCTTAAACATAAATGAGTTGAATGCCCCAACCAAAAAACAAAGACTGGCTTAATGGATACAAAAACAGGACCCTGATAAATGTTGTCTACAAGAGACCCACATCAAAACAAGGTACACATACAGACTTAAAGTTGAAGGGCTGGGAAAAGATGTTCCATGAAAATAGAGACCAAAAAAAAAAAAAAAAAAAGGCGGGAGTAGGAATACTCATATCACATAAAATAGACTTTAAAACAAAGACTGTGAAAAGAGACAAAGACACTACATAATGATCAAAGGATCAATCCAAGAAGAAGATATAACAAGTATAAATATATATGCACCCAACATAGAAGAACCACAATATGTAAGACAAATGCTAACAATTATGAAAGGGGAAATTACCAATAACACAATAATGGTGGAAGACTTTAATACTCCGCTTTCACCTATGGATAGATCAACTAAACAGAAAATTAATGAGGAAATACAAAGTTGAAATGATAACAATAGACTAATTAGGCATAACTGACATCTATAGGACATTTCACCCCAAAACAATTAATTTCACCTTTTTCTCAAGGGCACACAGAACCTTCTCCAGGATAGATCACATCCTGAAACATAAATCTAGCCTTGGTAAATTCAAAAGAAATGAAATCATTCCAAGCATTTTTTTTTTTTTTCTGACCACAATACAGTAAGATTAGATCTCAAGTAGAGGAGAAAAACTATTAAAAATCCAACATATGGAGGCTGAACAACACGCTGCTGGATAACTAACAAATAACAGAAGAAATAAAAAAGAAATCAAAATATGCATAGAAACGAATGAAAATGAAAACACAACAACCCAAAACCTCTGGGACACTGTAAAAGCAGTGCTAAGGGGAAGGTTCATAACAATACAGGCATACCTCAAGAAACAAACAAACAAAAAAAGTCAAATAAATAACCTAACTCTACAACTAAAGCAGGAAATAGCAACCCACTCCTGTATTCTTCTACCTCAGTAATCCTATCTTCTGGAGAATTCCATGGGCGGAGGAGCCTGGTAGGCTGCAGTCCATGGGGACACAAAAAGTCGGATATGACTGAGAGACTTCACTTCACTTTCATTTACACCTAAAGCAACTAGAATGGGAAGAAATGAAGAACCTTAGGGTTAGCAGAAGGAAAGAAATCTTAAAAATTAGGGCAGAAATAAATGTAAAAGAAGCAAGAGATACCATAGCAAATATCAACAAAGACAAAAGATGGTTCTTTGAGAGAATAAATAAAATTGATAAACCATTAGCCAGACTCGTCAAGAAACAAAAGGAGAAAAATCAAATCAATAAAATTAGAAATGAAAATGGAGAGATTACAACAGATAACACAGAAATACAAAGGGTCATAAGAGACTACAATCAGCAATTGTATGCCAATAATATGGACAAGTTGGAAGAAATGGACAAATTCTTAGAAAATTACAACTGTCCAAAACTGAACCAGGAAGAAATGGAAAATCTTAACAGACACACCACAAGCATGGAAATTGAAAATGTAATCAAATTCTCCAGCAAACAAAAGCCCAGAACCAGACAGCTTCATAGCTGAATTCTACCAAAAATTTAGATAGGACTTAACACCGATCCAGGAGAAATATCAATAACTTCAGATATGTAGATGATACCACCCTTATGACAGAAAGTGAAGAGGAACTTAAAAGTCTCTTGATGAAAGTTAAAGAGGAGAGTGAAAAAGTCGGCTTAACTCAACATTCAGAAAACTAAGATCATGGCACCTGGTCCAATCACTTCATGGAAAATAGAGGGGAAACAGTGGAAACAGTGCCAGGCTTTATTTTGGGGGGCTCCAAAATCCCTGCAGATGGTGATTTGCAGCCATGAAATTAAAAGACGCTTACTCCTTGAAAGGAAAGTTATAACTAAACTAGATAGCATAGTAAAAAGTAGAGACATTATTTTGCCAACAAAGGTCCGTCTAGTCCAGGCTATGGTTTTTCCAGTAGTCATGTATGGATGTGAGAGTTGGATTGAGAAGAAAGCTGAGACCCTTGGAATGCAAAGACATCCAAAAAGTCCATTCTAAAGGAGATCAGTCTTGGGTTTTCTTTGGAAAGAATGATGCTAAAGCTGAAACTCCAATACTTTGGCCACCTCATGTGAAGGGTTAACTCATTGGAAAATACTCTGAGGCTGGGAAGGGTTGGGGGCAAGAGGAGAATGGGAAAACGGAGGAGGAGATGGCTGGATGGCATCACCAACTCGATGGATGTGAGTTTGAGTGAACTCTGGGAGCTGGTGATCGACGGGGAGGCCTGGCATGCTGCAATTCATTTGATCGCAAAGAGTCTGACATGACCAACTGACGGACCTGAACTGAAATGAACACCTATTCTACTCTAACTCTTCCAGAATATTGCAGAGGAGGGTCAACTTCCAAATTCATTCTATGAGGCCACCATCACCCTAATACCAAAACCTGACAAAGATGCCACACACACACACACACACACACACACACACACACACACACCAACTACAGGCCAATATCACTGATGAACATAGATAAAAAAATCCTTAACAAAATTATAGCAATCAGAATCCAAAACCACATTAAAAATATCATACATCATAAACAAGGTTTTATCCCAGGGATGAAAGGATTATTCCATATCTGCAAAACAATCAATGTAATATACCACATTAACATATTTAAAAAATAAAAGCCATATGATTATTTTAATAGATGCAGAGAAAGTCTTTGACAAAATTCAACATTCATTTCTGATGAAAACTCTCCAGAAAGCAGTAATAGAAGGAACATACCTCAACATAATAAAAGCTATATATGACAAACCCATAGCAAACTTTATCCTCAATGGTGAAAAATTGAAAGCATTTCCTCTAGAGTCAGGAACAATACAAGGGTGCCCACTTTCCCCACTACTATTCAACATAGTTGTCGAAGCTTTGACCACAGCAATCAGACCAGAAACATAAATAAAAGGAATCCAGATTGGAAAAGAAGAAATAAAACTCTCACTGTTTGCAGATGACATGATCCTCTACATAGAAAACCCTAAAAACTCCACCAGAAAATCACTAGAGCTAATCAATGAATATAGGAAAGTTGTTAAATATAAAATCAACAGACAGAAATCCCTTGCATTCCTATACACTAATAATGAGAAAATAAAAAGAGAAATTAAGGAAACAAATATATTCACCATTGCAACAAAAAGAATAAAATACTTAGGAATATATCTACTTAAATAAACCAAAGACCTACAAGTAGAAAACTATAAAACACTGGTGAAAGAAATCAAAGAGGACACTAATAGATGGAGAAATATATCGTGTTCGTGGATCAGAAGAATCATTATAGTGAAAATGAGTATACTACTCAATCTATAGATTCAATGTAATCCCTATCAAGTTACCAACGGTACTTTTGACAGGGCTAGAACAAATAATTTCACAATTTGTATGGAAATACAAAAAGCCTCGAATAACCAAAGCAATCTTAAGAAAGAAGAATGGATCTGGAAGAATCAACCTGCCTAACTTCAGGCTCTATTACAAAGCCACAGTCATTAAAACAGTATGGTCCTGGCACAAAGACAGAAATATAGATCACTGGAACAAAATAGAAAGCCCAGAGATAAATCCACGCTCCTATGGACACTTTATCTGTGACAAAGGAGACAAGAATATACATTGAGAGAAGACAATCTCTTTAACAAGTGGTGCTGGGAAAACTGGTCAATCACTTGTAAAAGAATGAAACTAGAACACTTTGTAACACCATACACAAAAATAAACTCAAAATGGATTAAAGATCTAAATGTAAGACCAGAAACTATAAAACTCCTAGAGGAGAATATAGCCAAAACACTCTCCAACATAAATCACATCAGGATCCTCTATGACTCACCTCCCAGAATATTGGAAATAAAAGCAAAAATAAATAAATGAGACCTAATTAAAAGCTTCTGCACAACAAAGCAAACTAGAAGCAAGGTGATAAGACAGCCTTCAGAATGAGAGAAAATAATAGCAAATGAAGCAACTGACAAAGGATTAATCACAAGCAACACCTGCAGCTCAATTCCAGAAAAATAAACGACCCAATCAAAAAATGTGCTCAAGAACTAACCAGACATTTCTCCAAAGAAGACATACAGGTGGCTAATAAACATACAAAAAGATGCTCAACATCACTCATTATAAGAGAAATGCAAATTAAAACCACAATGAGGTACCATTTCACGCCAGTCAGAATGGCTGCTATCCAAAAGTCTACAAACAATAAATGCTGGAGAGCGTGTGGAGAAAAGGGAACCCAAAGCCGAGAGGACCCCATGCCCGAAGGGTGGTGGCCAAGAGGAGTTACCCCAAGTCCGAGGTCAGGGGAAGCAGCCCAGAGTACCAGACTGTGACAGCGAAGGAACGGCAGAGAGGAGCTACCCTACGTCCGAGGTCAGGGGCGGGGGCCAGGAGTAGATACTCCACGCCCCTAAGTCTGAGGCCAGGGTTGGCGGGTGGGAGGAGCTGCCTCACGCCCCCAAGCCCAAGGCCAAGGGTGGCGGCTGGGAGGAGGAATCCCCACACCCAAGGCCAGGGGCGGTGGCTGGGAGGACCAAACCCACGTCCAAGGAGCCTTGGCTGCGTGGGCACAGGAGGACAGAGAAGAGCTGTCCCATGTTGAAGGTCAGGAAGGGCGATGGTGAGGAGATACCCCTTGTCCAAGGTAAGGAGCAATGGCTATGCTTTGCTGGAGCAGCCATGAAGAGATACTCCATGCCCACGGTAAGAGAAACCCAAGTAACACAGAGGGTGTTGTAAGAGGGCATCAGAGGGCAAACACACTGAAATCATACTCACAGAAAACTAGTCAATCTAATCACAACAGGACCACAGCCTTGTCTAATTCAGTGTAACTAAGCCATGCCCGTGGGGCAACCCAAGACAGGCAGGTCATTGTGGAGAGATATGACAGAAGGTGGTCCACTGTAGAAGGCAATGGTAAACCACTTCAGTATTCTTGCCATGAGAACCCCATGAACAGTATGAAAAGGCAAAATGATAGGATGCTGAAAGATAAACTCCTCAGGTCAGTAGGTGCCCAATATGCTACTGAAGATCAGTGGAGAAATAACTCCAGAAAGCATGAAGGGATGGAGCCAAAGCAAAAAGAATACCCAGCTGTGGGTGTGACTGGTGATAGAAACAAGGTTCGATGCTGTAAAGAGCAATATTGCATAGGAACCTGGAATGTGAGGTCGATGAATCAAGATAAATTGGAAGTGGTCAAACAAGAAATGGCAAGAGTGAATGTCGGCATTCTAGGAATCAGCGAACTGAAATGGACTGGAATTAGTGAATTTAAGTCAGATGACCACTATATCTACTACTGCAGGAAGGAATCCCTCAGAAGAAATGGAGTGCCATCATGGTCAACAAAAGAGTCTGAAATACAGTACTTGGATGCAATCTCAAAAATGACAGAATGATCTCTGTTCATTTCGAAGGAAAACCATTTAATATCAGAGTAATCCAAGTCTATGCCCCAACTAGTAACGCTGAAGTTGAATGGTTCTAGGAAGACCTGCAAGACCTTTTAGAACTAACAACTAAAAAAGATGTCCTTTTCATTATAGGGGACAGGAATGCAAAAGTAGGAAGTCAAGAAACACCTGGAGTAACAGGCAAATTTGGCCTTGGAATACGGAATGAAGCAGGGCAAAGACTAATAGAGTTTTTCCAAGAAAATGCACTGGTCATAACAAACACCCTCTTCCAACAACACAAGAGAAGACTCTATATGTGGACATCACCAGATGGTCAACACCGAAATCAGATTGATTATATTCTTTGCAACCAAAGATGGTGAAGCACTATACAGTCAGCAAAAACAAGACCAGAAGCTGACTGTGGCTCAGACCATGAACTCCTTATTGCTAAATTCAGATTTAAATTGAATAAAGTAGGAAAAGCCACTAGACCATTCAGATCAGATCAGATCAGATCAGTTGCTCAGTCGTGTCCAACTCTTTGCGGCCTCATGAATCCCAGCACGCGAGGCCTCCCTGTCCATCTCCAAATCCCGGAGTTCACTGAGACTCACATCCATCGAGTCAGTGATGCCATCCAGCCATCTCATCCTCTGTCATCCATTTGTCCTTTTGCCCCCAATCCCTGCTAGCATCAGAGTCTTTTCCAATGAGGCAACTCCTCGCATGAGGTGGCCAAAGTACTGGAGTTTCAGCTTCAGCATCATTCCTTCCAAAGAAATACCAGGGCTGATCTACTTCAGAACGGACAAGTTGGATATCTTTGCAGTCAAGGGACTCTCAAGAGTCTTCTCCAACCCCATAGTTCAAAAGCATCAATTATTCAGTGCTCAACCTTCTTCACAGTCCAACTCTTACAACCATACATGACCACAGGAAAAACCAGAGCCTTGACTAGACAAACCTTTGTTGGCAAAGTAATGTCTCTGCTTTTGAATATGCTATCTAGGTTGGTCATAACTTTCCTTCCAAGGAATAAGTGTCTTTTAATTCCATGGCTGCATTCAGACCATTCAGGTATGACCTAAATCAAATCCCTTATGATTATACAGTGGAAGTGAGAAATAGATTTAAGGGCCTAGATCTGATAGAGTGCCTGATGAACTATGGAATGAGGTTTGTGACATTGTACAGGAGACAGGGATCAAGACCATCCCCATGGAAATGAAATGCAAAAAAGCAAAATGGCTGTCTGAGCAGGCCTTACAAATAGCTGTGAAAAGAAGAGAAGTGAAAAGCAAAGGGGAAAAGGAAAGATATAAACATCTGAATGCAGAGTTCCAAAGAATAGCAAGAAGAGATAAGAAAGCCTTCTTCAGCAATCAATGCAAAGAAATAGAGGAGAACAACAGAATGGGAAAGACTAGGGATCTCTTCAAGAAAATCAGAGATACAAAAGGAACATTTCATGCAAAGATGGGCTCAATAAAGGACAGAAATGTTATGGACCTAACAGAAACAGAAGATATTAGGAAGAGATGGCAAGAATACACAGAAGAACTGTATAAAAAAGATCTTCATGACCCAGATAATCACGATGGTGTGATCACTGACCTAGAGCCAGACATCCTGGAATGTGAAATCAAGTGGGCCTTAGAAAGCATCATTACGAACAAAGCTAGTGGAGGTGATGGAATTCCATTTGAGCTATTTCAAATCCTGAAAGATGATGCTGTGAAAGTGCTGCACTCAATACGCCAGCAAATTTGGAAAACTCAGCAGTGGCCACAAGACTGGAAAAGGTCAGTTTTCATTCCAATACCAAAGAAAGGCAATGCTGAAGAATGTTCAAACTACCGCACAATTGCACTCATCTCACATGCTAGTAAAGTAATGCTCAAAATTCTCCAAGACAGGCTTAAGCAATATGTGAACCGTGAAGTTCCTGATGTTCAAGCTGGTTTTAGAAAAGGCAGAGGAACCAGAGATCAAATTGGCAACACCCGATGGATCATGGAAAAAGCAAGAGAGTTCCAGAAAAGCATCTATTTCTGCTTTATTGACTATGTCAAAGCCTTTGACTGTGTGGATCACAATAAACTGTGGAAAATTCTTCAAGAGATGGGAACACCAGACCACATCATCTGCCTCTTGAGAAATTTGTATGCAGGTCAGGAAGCAACAGTTAGAACTGGACATGGAACAACAGACTGGTTCCAAATAGGAAAAGGAGTTCGTCAAGGCTATATATTGGCACCCTGTTTATTTAACTTATATGCAGAGTACATCATGAGAAACGCTGGACTGGAAGAAACACAAGCTGGAATCAAGATTGCCAGGAGAAATATCAATAACCTCAGATATGCAGATGACACCACCCTTATGGCAGAAAATGAAGAGGAACTCAAAAGCCTCTTGATAAGTGAAAGTGGAGAGTGAAAAAGTTGGCTTAAAGCTCAACATTCAGAAAACGAAGATCATGGCATCCAGTCCCATCACTTCATGGGAAATAGATGGATAAACAATGGCAACAGTGTCAGACTTTATTTTTCTGGCTCCAAAATCACTGCAGATGGTGACTGCAACCATGGAATTAAGAGGCTTACTCCTTGGAAGGAAAGTTATGACCAACCTAGATAGCATATTCAAAAGCAGAGACGTTACTTTGTCAACAAATCTTTGTCTAGTCAAGGCTCTGGTTTTTCCTGTGGTCATGTATGGATGTGAAAGTTGGACTGTGAAGAAGGTTGAGCACCGAAAAATTGATGCTTTTAAAATGTCGTGTTGGAGAAGACTCTTGAGAGTCCCTTGGACTGCCTGGAGATCCAATCAGTCCATTCTGAGGGAGATCAGCCCTGGGATTTCTTTGGAAGGAGTGATGCTGAAGCCGAAACTCCAGTACTTTGGCCACCTCATGTGAAGAGTTGACTCATTGGAAAAGTCTCTGATGTTGGGAGGGATTGAGGGCAAGAAGAGAAGGGGACGACAGAGGATGAGATGGCTGGATGGCATCACTGACTCTATAGATGTGAGTCTGGGTGAACTCTAGGTGTTGGTGATGGACAGGGAGGTCTGGCATGCTGCGATTCATGGGGTTGCAAAGAGTCGGACACGACTGAGTGACTGATCTGATCTGATCTGATCTTACACTGTTGCTGAGAATTCAAACTAGTACAGCCACTATGGAGAACAGTGTGGAAATTCCTTAAAAAAACTGGAAATAGGACTGCCATAGGACCCAGCAATCCCACTGCTGGACATACGCACTGAGAAAACCAGAAATGCAAGCGACACATGTACCGCAATGTTCCTACAGCACTGTTTATAATATCCAGGGCATGGAAGCAACCTAGATATCCATCAGAAGATGAATGGAAAGAAAGCTGTGGTACATACGCACAATGGAGTATTACTGTGCCATAAAAAAGAGTACATTTGAATCAATTCTATTGAGGTGGATGAAACTGGAGTCTATTATACAGAGTGAAGTAAGCTAGAAAGAAAAACACCAATATAGTGTACTAACACATATATGTGGAATTTAGAAAGATGGTAATGATACCCCTGTATATGAGACAGAAAAAGAGACACAGATGTATAGAACCGTCTTTTGGACTCTGTGGGAGAGGAAGAGGGTGGGATGATTTGGGAGAATGGCATTGAAATATGTAGGTTATCATATAAGAAATGAATTGCCCATCCATGTTTGATGCACAATACAGGAGGCTCATGGCTGGTGAGCTGGGATGATCCAGAGTGATGGTATGGGGAGGGAGGTGGGAGGGTTGTTCTGGATGGGGAACATGTGTACCCCCATTGTGGATTCATGTTGATGTATGCCAAAACCAAAACAATATTGTAAAATAATTAGCCTTCAATTAAAGTAAATTTCTATTAAAGAATAAAATTAAATGGGTAAATGAAAAGAAAAAGAAAAAGTAAATAAAGGAGGGACTTCCATTTTGGTTCAGTGGTTAAAAGTGCCTCTGCCAGTGCAAGGGACATGGGTTTGATCCATTATTCAGAAAGATCCCACATGCATTAGGACAACGAAGCCAATTGCACAACAACTGCTGAGCCAGGCTTAATTGCTAGTGAAGTCCACACAGCCCAGAGCCCAAGTTCCACCACGAGAGAAGCCACCACAGTGAGAATCCAGTGGTCTGCAACTAAAGAGCAGCCCCTGCTTGCCACAACTTAGAGAAAGCCAACACACAACAGTGAGGATACAGTGCAACCAAAAATAAAATAATTTTGCAAGATGAAGGAGCTGCCATCTTAGCGAGCAGCTGGTGAAGGGGAAAACCAGGGAAGCCTCTTGCTTCCGAGCGCTCTTGCCCATGTGGAGTTGCACATCCCTTCTGGGGGAGAGTGGGTGAGTCCTTTTCTAAAAGCAACTGTGGAATAGATGCCCACCTATTTGGCACCAGGCATAGTGAGTGGGGAGCAAGAGGCGAGCAGAGAACCCCTCTGCTCTTCCTCTCAGACCTACTGCCCCCTGGCAGTGCGACTGGGCTGAGAAGAGGTGGGACTCTGAGCTCCTTCTGGATCGTGGAAAAAAATGATTCTCTGTTGGCATGACCCCACTGCTGAACTTGTACTGACGTTTTTACTTTACCTGGCAGCACATGAAGCATCAGGCTCTCCTTGCTTTTTGGAGTGAAGACATCAGCATGTCAAATTTGGTACCCCAAACTTGTTGGACACTAAGGAAAGAAAGTGAAGTCAGTCGTTTCTGACTCTTTGTGAACCCATGGGCTGTAGCCTTTAAGTTAGCTTAAAGCTCAACATTCAGAAAACTAAGATCATGGCATCTGGTCCCATCACTTCATGGCAGATACACGGGGAAACAGGGACAGACTTTACCTGCGGGGCGGGGGTGGGGCTCCAAAATCATTCCAAAGGATGACTTCAGCGATGAAATTAAGACACTTACTCCTTCGAAGAAAACTTATGACCAACCTAGAGAGCATATTTAGAGAAGGCAATGGCACCTCACTCCAGTACTTTTGCCTGGAAAATCCCTTGGATGGAAGAGCCTGGTAGGCTGCAGTCCATGGGGTCACTAAGAGTTGACCATGACTGAGCGACTTCACTTTCACTTTTCACCTTCATGAATTGGAGAAAGAAATGGCAACCCGCTCCAGTGTTCTTGTCTGGAGAATCCCAGGGACAGTGGAGCCTGATGGGCTGCCATCTATGGGGCCCCACAGAGTCGGATACGACTGAAGCGACTTAGCAGCAGCAGAAGCAGTAGCAGCAGCAGAGAGCATATTAAAAAGCAGAGACATTATTTTGCCAACAATGGTCCATCTAGTCAAGGTTATGATTTTTCCAGTGGTCATGTATGGATGTGAGAGTTGGACTACAAAGAAAGCTGAGTGCAGAGCTGATGCTTTAGAATTATGGTTTTGGAGAAGACTCTTGAGAGTCCCTTGGACTGCAAGGAGATACAACCAGTCCAGCCTAAAGGAAATCAGTCCTGAATATTCACTGGAAAGACTGATATTGAAGCTGAGACTCTAATCTTTGGCCACTTGATGAGAAGAATTGAGTCACTTGAAAAGACCCTGATGCTGGGAAAGATTGAAGGCAGGAGGAGAAGGGGACGACACAGGATGAGTTTGCTGGATTGCATCACCAAGTCAATGGACATGAGTTTGAATAAACTCTGGGAGTTTGTGATGGACAAGGAGGCCTGGATTGCTTCAGTCCACGGGGTCACAAAGATTTGGACAAGACTGAGCAACTGAAGTCAACTGGACTGTACCCTGCCAGACTTCTCTGTCCCTGGGATTTTCCAGACAAGAATCCTGGATTAGGCTGCCATTTCCTTCTCCAGGGGATCTTAACCACCCAGGGCACTGCAGGAAGACTATTTCCTGTCTGAGCCACCAGGGAATTTGTCAGTGTCATGTGTTAAACAAACCCTCATGTGATAGCTAAGCTTTAACCACATCACATTCTTGCTCCTCACATGAGAGCCTTGTAAAGCAAGGGTTCTCCAACCCCCAAGCTGAAGACCCTATAGGAACCTTATACTCCTGTCCCTTGTCCACACAACAGGAAGTGAACCAGGAGAAGGGAGGGAATGAGCAAAACTTTATCTGTATTTAGCGTCCCTCTTCATCACTCGCATTACTGCCTGAGATAGCAAATAATGGAAGCCCTGAAAGTATGTTTGAGACAACTTCAAATGTCCTTATGTACTGGATTCAAGTCAAGGTGGAATATCCTGAAATTGCCAAAAAAGGACTGAAAAGCCTGTCTCCGTTTCCAACATTCTGGTCGTTGTGAAGCAGGTTTTGCTGCAGTGTGTTGCGTGTGCTCAGTCATGTCCAGCTCTTTGTGACCCCATGGACTGTAGCCCACCAAGCTTCCTCTATCCATGGGATTCTCTAGGCAAGAATACTGAAGTGGGTTGCCATGTCTTCCTCTAGGGGATCTTCTTGACCCTGGGATTGAATTTATGTGTCTCCTGCATTGGCAGATGGATTCTTTATCATTGAATCACCAACAGCAACAAAGCAACATTATAGAGTGTGTGAGAAAAAGTCACTCAGTCATGGCTGACTCTTTTGGACACAATGGACTATACAGGCCATGGGATTCTCCAGGACAAAATACTAGAGTGGGTAGCCTTTCCATTCTCCAGGGTATCTTCCCAATGCAGGAATCAAGCCAGGGCCTCCTGCATTGCATGCAAATTCTTTACCAGCTGAGCTGCCAGGGAAGCCCAGTTACGGAGTAGACTGGACATAAGCAGCACCCTTCAGGTGTCTATGTCTTCCATTGCTCCCCAAGATGGGACCATCTAGTTGCAAAGAAACAAGCTCATGACTCCCACTGATTGTACATTATGGTGAGTGGTAAAAATATGTCCTTATTTATCACAAGGAAGTTTTATGGTACACATATTTCCTTTATTCATTGCGTGGGATAATTACAGAAATAAAGTGCACCATATACCTCATGTTCTTAAATCATCCAGACCATCCTGACACTAACTCCCACTCCCACCTCTTGGTACATTGAAAAATTGTAGAGGAGGGGTTCTGGGAGGTTCTGAAGAGTGTTCCTGAACCTCTGGCAGATTCCCACTCCCAGCCAACTTCTGGCCACCTCTGCCCCTACTTGGAGGTGTTGCTGCCAGTTGGCAAGCTCTGACCTCCCAGCTTGTGTTTTGTTGGGACACATGGGAGAAGAAGGGGGGTCATCAAGAAGCATGGACCCTTAATTCCAGTAATAGTCAGAAGGCGGAATCTGTCTGAAATCATGCCCTTTAGGGAACAGCATTTTTTCATAGTAAATCCATCCACACACCTAAGTCCAGCTGAGGGTCACCTCACTGTGTGACTTCTCCTGAGAGGTGGCTGGGTGTTCAGAGAGTGATGTCAAGTCCTCTTTTTTTATTATTAATTAATTTTTACTGGAGTATAGTTGCTTTACAATGTTGTGTTAGTTTCATCTGTACAGCAAAGTGAATCAGCTATGTATACAGTTTCAGATGGATATATATGGTGTCTTTGAAAAAAATTTCTTCTCATTTAGATAACCACAGAGTACTGAGTTCCCTATGCTATACAATGGTTATTAAGAGGTATATATTTTATACATAGTATCAATAGTTTGGCTTCCCTGTGGCTTAGCTGGTAAAGAATCTGCCTGCCATGCAGGACACCTGGGTTGAGAAGATCTTCTGGAGAAGGGAAAGGCTACCCATTTCAGTATTCTGGCCTGAGAATTCCACAGACTGCCCATGGGGTTGCAAAGTGTTGGCCATGACTAAGTGACTTTCACTTTTCCATCAATAGTGTATGGGCTTCCCTGGTGGCTTGGATGGTAAAGAATCTGCCTGAAGCTTGGGAGACATGGGTTCAGTCCCTAGGTCGGGAAGATACCCTGGAGAAGGGAATGAGTACCCATTCCAATATTCTTGTCTGGAGAATCCCATGGAAGGAGGAGCCTGGCAGGCTATAATCCATGGGGTTGCAATAAGATGCAACTGAGCAACTAATGCTTTCACTATTTTTTTCCCCCACTTTCTTCATCAATAGAAGAAGATTGTCAATCACAATCTCCCAGTTCCCTCCAGGTACCCTTTTCCCCTTGGTGTCCATGTGTTTGTTCTATGCACAGCAGTGGCCTTGCATGTACTCACAGGCTGCTCATCAAAAGGTTTCAAAATACAATATTGTAAAGTTAAAAAATTAAATTAAATTAAAAAAAAAAAAAAGGTTTCATAATAGGAGAGTGTTCCACCCTCATGTGCTGCTGGCTTTTCTACTCTGAATTCAGTGAGCTAAGGGGGAAGTTGAAGTTTTCCCTTCTGACTGCCATGCTGGGTAATTAGGAAGTCACACTGGGAGGATCACAAGATGAAGGCCAAGCTTGAACTTTCCAGGGTGGAGTCCAGCTTTCTTCAGGTGGGGCAGTGTCTCCTGTGCATGGAGCCTTGCCAAAGGACCTCCGTGCTCCCAGAGATGAGGAGAGAAAGCCATGGGGAGGTCCTGGGCTAAACATGTGGTTCTGTTTATAACGTCTTCATTTGTAACTACATTTTCTCTTCATGTTTATAGCCATACAACTTCCAGAAATGGAGAGCTGGGCTGAAAGATGGGTAGGTTTGCTTCCTGGCTTGTTTTATCTTTTGACTTTCTGTTATTCAGAAGGGAGCATTGTAACAGCAGTGGTCAGAGGGTTCTGGGGCTTACTTCATTGTTCATCACCACTCTCCAGTTCCAGAATATTCTCAGCACCCCAAAAGACCTCTTCATCCATCACCACCATCCACTTCCAGAACATTCTCATCAAACCAGAGGGCCTAGTTCTTCCATCAACACCATCTACTTCTAGCACATTATTGTTGCCCCAAAGGGCCTAGTTCATCCATCACTACCATCCACCTCCAGAACATTCATGTCACCCCAAAGGGAAAGCTTGTACCCATTGAGAAATCTTAAAATTCTTACCAGGATGTTCTGGATGGTCACGTGTTGTGTGTTTTTGGGTCACATTGTTGGAGGTGATGAGCTGGACGTCCCAAGCAGGGACTAAAAGTTGAGTCCAAGCTCACATGAGAACTCACCTATCTCCACAGATGTGGAGTAAGCCCTCAGGGTGCCTTGCCAGCAGAGCTGTAGCTCATGCCCTTACAGAAAGAAGTAGTGAGTCCTTATGTGACATGTGGGAACCCACAGTAACTGCACCTATAAGAAGTGGGGTGTCTGGGGCCATGAGAATAACAGTCCATTCCCAGCAAAGTTGTTAAATAGACTTTGGCTAAATATTTCTGCTCTCATGTCACTTGCATATCTATTTTATGTTTTATGGCTTCTCTGGTGGCTTAGATAGTACAGATTCTCTCTGCAGTGCAGGAGACACAGGTTTGATCCCTGGCTCGGGAAGACCCCATGGAGAAAGGAATGCCAACCCACTCCAACATCCTTGCCTGGACATTCCCATAGACAGAGGGTCCTGGTGGTCAACAGTCCATGGGGTTACAGAGAGTCAGATACATTTGAGTGACTAAAACTTAGTGTTTTACATCTAAGAGCTGTAAAAAAAAAAAGGTACTAGATATATTTAAAAATATTATAAACAACATCTTTTTGCATGATTCTATGTGTACATGCTGTCCAGAACAGTCAGATCCCTGGAGACACAGGGAAGGTGGGTGAAGGTTGTGAGGATGGCAGTCTTTCCCAGTGATGTTGAGCTCTTTTGTGGGTGATGGAAATGTTGTGAAATGAGATAGTGGTGTTGCTGTGAATTTATTAAATGCTGGTAAACCAGACACTGCCACAGGGTGAATTTTTGGGTATATGAGCTTCACCTCAGTTTTTCAAATCACATCAATGCTGGAAATGCACAAAATAATGTTTTGTTTTTAATTTAAACTGAGGCTATGTGGGAACAGATTTGTGGTTATAAAGGGAGTCAGTGTGGGGAAGGAAAACATTAGGGTTTTGGGATTGACTGCTGCTAAGTCACTTCAGTCGTGTTTGACTCTGTGCGACCCCATAGACGGAAGCCCACCAGGCTCCCCCATCCCTGGGACTCTCCAGGCAAGAACACTGGAGTGGGTTGCCACTTCCTTCTCCAAGGCATGAAAGTTAAAAGTGAAAGTGAAGTCCCTCAGTGTATCCAACTCTTAGCGAGCCCATGGACTGCAGCCTACCAGGCTCCTCTGTCCATGGGATTTTCCAGGCAAGAGTACTGGAGTGGGGTGCCATTGCCTTGATGCAAGCTATTCTATGAATGGATAAGAAAGCTATGGTACATATACACAATGGAGTATTACTCAGCCATTAAAAAGAATACATTTGAATCAGTTCTAATGAGGTGGATGAAACTGGAGCCTAATATACAGAGTGAAGTAAGCCAGAAGGAAAAACACCAATACAGTATACTAACGCATATATATGGAATTTAGAAAGATGGTAACAATAACCCTGTGTACGAGACAGCAAAAGAGTCACTGATGTATAGAACAGTCTTATGGACTCTATGGGAGAGGGAGAAGGTGGGAAGATTTGGGAGAATGGCATTGAAACATGTAAAATATGTATGAAACGGGATGCCAGTCCAGGTTCGATGCACGATACTGGATGCTTGGGGCTAGTGCACTGGGACGACCCAGAGGGATGGTATGGGGATGGAGGACGGAGGAGGGTTCAGGATGGGGAACACATGTATACCTGTGGCGGATTCATTTTGATATTTGGCAAAACTAATACAATTATGTAAAGTTAAAAAAAAAAAAGAACAGATAAACAAGGTCCTATTGTAGAGCACATAAAGAAAGCTGAGCACTGAAGAACTGATGCTTTTGAACTGTGGTATTAGAGAAGACTCTTTGAGAGAGTCCCTTGGACTGCAAGCAGATCCAACCAGTCCATCCGAAAGGAAATCAGTCCTGAATATTCATTGGAACAAGTGTTGCTGAAGCTGAAGCTCCAATCCTTTGGACACCTGATCCGAAAAATAGACTCATTGAAAAAGACCCTGGTGTTGGTAAAGATTGAACAAAGGAGGATAAGAGGATGACAGAGGATGAGATGGTTGGATGGCATCACCGACTCGATAGACATGAGTTTGAGGAAGATCCGGGAGTTGGTGATGGACAGGGAAACCTGGCGTGCTGCAGTCAATGGGGTCTCAAAGAGTTGGACACAACTGAGCTGTTGAACTGAACTGACTGTAGGGCACAGGGAAGTATATCCAATATTCTATGGTAAGCCATCATGTAAAAGAATATGCAGGAATGTATATATATATGAATCAGTTTACTGTACAGCAGAAATTCACACAACATTGCAAATCAGCTGCCCTTGAATACAGTTTTTAAAGAAAGACTGCAATATAATTGCTGCTTTTCATTCATTAAATTGTCACACATCTAACCCAGCTAACATCATGTGTTCTATGTAGATCAATGAAATTTCTCCATATTGATCATGAGGATATATGTTAGTTGCACCCACTTTGGTATAAAATTTCTGTTGGGAGGTTGGAAACAAATTAAAAGAGAGAGAGAAAGAGAGAGAGAGAGACAAGAAACAAGGTCGTGTGTGACTCCAGGTTGAGAGTCTCGGCTCTACCTCAGAGGTCAACAAATTTTGTGAAGGATTAGATGATAAACATTTTGGCCCTTGGTGAACTCAGTGTTCCCATTATGCTGAAAGCTCTGCCATTGTGGTCTGGGAGCAGGCGAGGACGGTCCCTGAAGGTCTGGATGTGGCTATGCTCCCATAAAACCCAAAGAGTTTTCCAGCCCTGGGACTTGTCCAGGGTGCTAAAAGATGGGGTTCACTAAGGATGCTTCCTGGACAGGAGGCCTGCATGGTCATGTTCCCAGATGTTTCTGATGTTGTTCTCTGCAACATTGATAGCCATGACTCTTGTCATTTTCATCTTACTGTTCTCTGGCTTGGATAATGTGACTGTGGCCCATTCACAGCACAGACATGTAAGACAGCAAAAGATGCTGTGAGCAGAGCCTCCTTTCTGAGATTCACAGACGATAAGGTCTCTGTTCATGTGAAGTGACTTGGGTACAGGTTGAAGCTTCATCAAACTAGTCTGAGAGGCTAAGAGGAACAGTTTTTTCAGAATATATACATGCCAGGGTGCTTATCATGTTTTGTTCTCTTCTTATTTGTGGACTTTTTCAAGGGCATAAATGTCTTATCAGGTAAAAGCAGATGTGCGTCCCACTTATTATCGATATTTAAAACATTGAATCTCATCGTGGTTTTGATTTACATTTCTCTGATAATGAGTGATGTTGAGCATCTTTTCATGTGTTTGTTAGCCATCTGTATGTCTTCTTTGGAGAAATGTCTGTTTAGTTATTTGGGTCATTTAGTTTTGTGGAATTGAGCTGTAGGAGTTGCTTGTATATTTTTGAGATTAGTTGTTTGTCTGTTGCTTCATTTGCTATTATTTTCTCCCATTCTGAAGGCTGTCTTTTCACCCTGCTTATACTTTCCTTTGTTGTGCAGAAGCTTTTAAGTTTAATTAGATCCCATTTGTTTATTTTTGCTTTTATTTCCGATATTCTGGGAGGTGGGTCATAGAGGATCCTGCTGTGATGTATGTCGGAGAGTGTTTTGCCTATGTTCTCCTCTAGGAGTTTTATAGTTTCTGGCCTTACGTTTAGATCTTCAATCCATTTTGAGTTTATTTTTGTGTATGGTGTTAGAAAGTGTTCTAGTTTCATTCTTTTACAAGTGGTTGACCAGTTTTCCCAGCACCATTTGTTAAAGAGATTGCCTTTAATCCATTGTAATATTCTTGCCTCCTTTGTCAAAAATAAGGTGTCCATATGCAAATCAAAACCACTATGAAGTACCATTTTATGCCAGTCAGAATGGCTGCGATCCAAAAGTCTACAAGCAATAAATAAATGCTGGAGAGGGTGTGGAGAAAACGGAACCCTCTTACATTGTTGGTGGGAATGCAAACTAGTACAGCCACTATGGAGAACAGTGTGGAGATTCCTTTAAAAACTGGAAATAGGACTGCCATATGACCTAGCAATCCCACTGCTGGGCATACACACTAAGGAAACCAGAACTGAAAGAGACATGTATACACCAATGTTCATTGCAGCACTGTTCATAATAGCCAGGACATGGAAGCAACCTAGATGCCCATCAGCAGATGAATGGATAAGAAAGCTGTGGTACATATACACAATGGAGTATTACTCAGCCATTAAAAAGAATATATTTGAATCAGTTCTAATGAGGTGGATGAAACTGGAGCCTATTATACAGAGTGAAGTAAGCCAGAAAGAAAAACACCAATAGAGTATACTAACGCATATATATGGAATTTAGAAAGATGGTAACAATAACCCTGTATACAAGACAGTAAAAGAGACACTGATGTATGGAATAGTCTTTTGGACTCTGTGGGAGAGGGAGAGGGTGGGATGATTTCAGAGAATGGCATTGAAATATGTATAATATCATATATGAAACGAGTCGCGAGTCCAGGTTTGATGCACGATACTGGATAAAACAATAAATAAATAAAAATAAAAAAGTAAACAAATAAAACATTGAATCTTAATGGCATTAGCCAACCACAAGGTCTGAGCATCTTATATATAAGTTGGCTTCATTGTAGGAAACATTGATGTAGGGAAACCTAAAGATAAACCTTAGTTAAATTCAGTTCAGTTCAGTTGCTCAGTCGTGTCCAACTCTTTGCAACCCCATGGTCAGCAGCACACCAGGCCTCTCTGAGCATCACCAACTTTCGGAGTTTACCCAAACTCCTGACCATTGAGTCAGTGATGCCATCCAACCATCTCATACTCTATTGTCCCTTTCTCCTCCTGCCCTCAATCTTTCCAACATCAGGGTCTTTTCAAATGAGTCAGCTCTTACCAGGTGCCTTAAGTATTGGAGTTTCAGCTTCAGCATCAGTCCCTCCAATGAACAATCAAGACTGATTTCCTTTAGGACGGACTGGTTGGATGTCTTTGCAGTGCAAGAGACTCTTAAGATTCTTCTTTAACACCACAGTTCAAAAGCATCAATTTTTGGTGCTCATCTTTCTTTATAGTCCAAATCTCACATGCATACATCACTGTGGGAAAAAAACATAGGTTTAGCTAGATGGACATTTGTTGGAAAAATAATGTCTCTGCTATTTGATATGCTCTCTAGGTTGGTCATAAATTTTCTTTCAAGGAGTAAGCGTCTTTTAATTTCATGGCTGCAATCACCATCTGCAGTGATTGTTCAGATCAGATCAGTCGTTAAGTCGTGTCCGACTCTTTGTGACCCCATGAATTGTAGCACGCCAGACCTCCCTGTCCATCACCAACTCCTGGAGTTCACCCAGACTCATGTCCATCGAGCCAGTGATGCCAGCCAGCCATCTCATCCTCTGTCATCCCCTTCTCCTCCTGCCCCCAATCCCTCCCAGCATCAGAGTCTTTGTGGAGCCCCACCAAAAAAAATTAAAAAAAGTCTACAACTGCCTCTATTGCTTATCCATCTATTGGCCATGAAGTGATGGGATCAGATTCCATAATCTTTGTTTTCTGAATGTTGAGCTTTAAACCAACTTTTGCACTCTCCTCTTTCACTTCCATCAACAGGCTCTTTAGTTTTTCAATTTTTGCCATAAGGGTGGTGTCATCTGCATATCTGAGGTAATTGATATTTCTCCAGGCAATCTTGATTCCAGCTTGTGCTTCATCCAGCCCAGCATTTCTCATGAGGTAATCTGCATATGAGTTAATAAGCAGGATGACAATATACAGCCCTGACGTACTCCTTTTCTTATTTGGAACCACTCTGTTGTTCCATGTCCAGTTCGAACTGCTGCTTCCTGACCTACACAGATTTCTCAAGAGTTGGGTCAGGCAGTCTGGTATTCCCATCTCTTTCAGAATTTTCCACACTTTATTGTGATTCACACAGTCAAAGGTTTTGGCACAGTAAATAAAGCAGAAATATGCATATATATAACATATATGATATATATTATAAAATATTATATATAAAATATAGTATAAAATATTATATATATCATATATTATAAAATTTTATATATAATATAAATATATAAATATATACATACACAGACATGCTTTTTAAATGACCCAGGGATGTTGGCAATTTGATCTCTGGTTCTGTCTGCCTTTGTAAGCTTGAACATTTGGAATTTCATGGTTCATGTATAGTTGAAGCCCTGCTTGGAGAATTTTAAGCATTAGTTTGCTACTATGCGAGATGAGTGCAATTGTGTGACCATTTGAGCTTTCTTTGGCATTACCTTTCTTTGGGATTGGAACGAACTTAGCTTTTCCAGTCCTATGGCCACTGCTGAGTTGTGCAAATTTGCTGGCATATTGAGTGCAGCACTTTCACAGCATCATCTTTCATGATTTGCAATAGCTCAACTAGAATTCCATCACATCCATTAGTTTTTTTTTTTTTTTCTATTCTCTTTCTTTTTTTTAAATTTTATTTTATTTTTAAACTTTACATAATTGTATTAGTTTTGCCAAATATCAAAATGAATCCGCCACAGGTATACATGTGTTCCCCATCCTGAGCCGTCCTCCTTCCTCCCTCCCCATACCATCCCTCTGGGTCGTCCCAGTGCACTAGCCCCAAGCATCCAGTATCGGGCATCAAACCTGGACTGGCATCTCATTTCATACATGATACTTTACTTGTTTCAATGCCATTCTCCCAAATCTTCCCACCCTCTCCCTCTCCCACAGAGTCCATAAGACTGCTCTATACATCAGTGTCTCTTTTGCTGTCTCGTACACAGGGTTATTGTTACCATCTTTCTAAATTCCATACATATGCGTTAGTATACTCTATTGATGTTTTTCTTTCTGGCTTACTTCACTCTGTATAATAGGCTCCAGTTTCATCCACCTCATTAGAACTGATTCAAATGTATTCTTTTTAATGGCTGAGTAATACTCCATTGTGTATATGTACCACGGCTTTCTTATCCATTCATCTGCGGATGGACATCCAGGTTGCTTCCATGTCCTGACTATTATGAACAGTGCTGCGATGAACACTGGGGTACATGTGTCTCTTTCAATTCTGGTTTCCTCGGTGTGTATGCCCAGCAGTGGATTGCTGGATCATAAGGCAGTTCTATTTCCAGATTTTTAAGGAATCTCCACACTGTTCTCTATAGTGGCTGTACTAGTTTGCATTCCCACCAACAGTGTAAGAGATTTCCCTTTTCTACACACCCCCTCCAGCATTTATTATTTGTAGACTTTTGGATTGCAGCCATTCTGACTGGTGTGAAATTGTACCTCATAGTGGTTTTGATTTGTATTTCTCTGATAATGAGTGATGTTGAGCATCTTTTCATGTGTTTGTTAGCCATCTGTATGTGTTCTTTGGAGAAATGTCTATTTAGTTCTTTGGTCCATTTTTTGATTGGGTCATTTATTTTTCTGGTGTTGAGCTGTAGGAGTTGCCTGTATATTTTTGAGATTAGTTGTTTGTTGGTTGCTTCATTTGCTATTATTTTCTCCCATTCTGAAGGCTGTCTTTTCACCTTGCTGATAGTTTCCTTTGATGTGCAGAAGCTTTTCAGGTTAATTAGGTCCCATTTGTTTATTTTTGCTTTTATTTCCAATATTCTGGGAGGTGGGTCATAGAGGATCCTGCTGTGATGTATGTCAGAGAGTGTTTTGCCTATGTTCTCCTCTAGGAGTTTTATAGTTTCTGGTCTTACGTTGAGATCTTTAATCCATTTTGTGTTTATTTTTGTGTATGGTGTTAGAAAGTGTTCTAGTTTCATTCTTTTACAAGTGGTTGACCAGTTTTCCCAGCACCACTTGTTAAAGAGATTGTCTTTAATCCATTGTATATTCTTGCCTGCTTTGTCAAAGATAAGGTATCCATAGGTGCGTGGATTTATCTCTGGGTTTCTATTTTGTTCCATTGATCTATATTTCTGTATTTGTGCCAGTACCATACCGTCTTGATAACTGTGGCTTTGTAGTAGAGCCTGAAGTCAGGTAGGTTGATTCCTCCAGTTCCGTTCTTCTTTCTCAAGATCGCTTTGGCTATTTGAGGTTTTTTGTATTTCCATACAAATTGTGAAATTATTTGTTCTAGCTCTGTGAAGAATACCGTTGGTAGCTTGATAGGGGTTGCATTGAATCTATAAATTGCTTTGGGTAGTATACTCATTTTCACTATATTGATTCTTCCAATCCATGAACATGGTATATTTCTCCATCTATTAGTGTCCTCTTTGATTTCTTTCACCAGTGTTTTATAGTTTTCTATATATAGGTCTTTAGTTTCTTTAGGTAGATATATTCCTAAGTATTTTATTCTTTCCGTTGCAATGGTGAATAGAATTGTTTCCTTAATTTCTCTTTCTGTTTTCTCATTATTAGTGTGTAAGAATGCAAGGGATTTCTGTGCGTTGATTTTATATCCTGCAACTTTACTATAGTCATTGATTAGTTCTAGTAATTTTCTAGTGGAGTCTTTAGGGTTTTCTATGTAGAGGATCATGTCATCTGCAAACAGTGAGAGTTTTACTTCTTCTTTTCCAATTTGGATTCCTTTTGTTTCTTTTTCTGCTCTGATTGCTGTGGCCAAAACTTCCAAAACTATGTTGAATAGTCATGGTGAAAGTGGGCACCCTTGTCTAGTTCCTGACTTTAGAGGAAATGCTTTCAGTTTTTCACCATTGAGGATAATGTTTGCTGTGGGTTTGTCACATATAGCTTTTATTATGTTGAGGTATGTTCCTTCTATTCCTGCTTTCTGGAGAGTTTTTATCATAAATGGATGTGGAATTTTGTCAAAGGCTTTCTCTGCATCTATTGAGATAATCATATGGTTTTTATTTTTCAATTTGTTAATGTGGTGTATTACATTGATTGATTTGTGGATATTGAAGAATCCTTGCATCCCTGGGATAAAGCCCACTTGGTCGTGGTGTATGATCTTTTTAATGTGTTGTTGGATTCTGATTGCTAGAATTTTGTTAAGGATTTTTGCATCTATGTTCATCATGATATTGGCCTGTAGTTTTCTTTTTTGTGTGGGATCTTTGTCAGGTTTTGGTATTAGGGTGATGGTGGCCTCATAGAATGAGTTTGGAAGTTTACCTTCCTCTGCAATTTTCTGGAAGAGTTTGAGCAGGATAGGTGTTAGCTCTTTTCTAAATTTTTGGTAGAATTCAGCTATGAAGCCGTCTGGACCTGAGCTTTTGTTTGCTGGAAGATTTTTGATTACAGTTTCAATTTCCGTGCTTGTGATGGGTCTGTTAAGATTTTCTATTTCTTCCTGGTCGAATTTTGGAAAGTTGTACTTTTCTAAGAATTTGTCCATTTCTTCCATGTTGTCCATTTTATTGGCATATAATTGTTGATAGTAGTCTCTTATGATCCTTTGTATTTCTGTGTTGTCTGTTGTGATCTCTCCATTTTCATTTCTAATTTATTGATTTCATTTTTCTCCCTTTGTTTCTTGATGTGTCTGGCTAATGGTTTGTCAGTTTTATTTATCCTTTCAAAGAACCAGCTTTTGGTTTTGTTGATTTTTGCTATGGTCTCTTTTGTTTCTTTTGCATTTATTTCTGCTCTAATTTTTAAGATTTCTTTCCTTCTACTAACCCTGGGGTTCTGCATTTCTTCCTTTTCTAGTTGCTTTAGGTGTAGAGTTAGGTTATTTATTTGACTTTTTTCTTGTTTCTTGAGGTGTGCCTGTATTGCTATGAACTTTCCCCTTAGGACTGCTTTTACCATGTCCCACAGGTTTTGGGTTGTTGTGTTTTCATTTTTATTCATTTCTATGCAAATTTTGGTTTCTTTTTCGACTTCTTCTGTGATTTGTTGGTTATTCAGCAGCGTGTTGTTCATCCCCCATATGTTGGAATTTTTAATAGTTTTTCTCCTGTAATTGAGATCTAATCTTACTGCATTGTGGTCAGAAAAGATGCTTGGAATGATTTCTATTTTTTTAAATTTACCAAGGCTAGCTTTATGGCCCAGGATGTGATCTATCCTGGAGAATGTCCCATGTGCGCTTGAGAAAAAGGTGAAATTCATTGTTTTGGGATGAAATGTCCTATAGATATCAATTATTTCTAACTGGTCTATTGTATCATTTAAAGTTTGTGTTGCCTTGTTAATTTTCTGATTAGTTGATTTATCCATAGGTGTGAGTGGGGTATTAAAGTCTCCCACTATTATTGTGTTCTTGTTAATTTCTCCTTTCATATTTGTTAGCATTTGTCTTACATACTGCGGTGCTCCCGTGTTGGGTGCATATATATTTATAATTGTTATATCTTCTTCTTGGATTGATCCTTTGATCATTATGTAGTGACCTTCTTTGTCTCTTTTCACAGCCTTTGTTTTAAAGTCTATTTTATCTGATATGAGTATTGCTACTCCTGCTTTCTTTTGGTCCCTATTTGCATGGAAAATCTTTTTCCAGCCCTTTACTTTCAGTCTGTATGTGTCCCCTGTTTTGAGGTGGGTCTCCTGTAGACAACATATGTAGGGGTCTTGTTTTTGTATCCATTCAGCCAGTCTTTGTCTTTTGGTTTGGGCATTCAACCCATTTACATTTAAGGTAATTACTGATAAGTATGATCCCATTGCCATTTACTTTATTGTTTTGGGTTCGAATTTATACACCATTTTTGTGTTTCCTGTCTAGAGAATATCCTTTAGTATTTGTTGGAGAGCTTTTTTGGTGGTGCTGAATTCTCTCAGCTTTTGCAGTTCTAATGAGGTGGATGAAACTGGAGCCTATTATACAGAGTGAAGCTTGTCTGAAAAGCTTTTGATTTCCCCTTCATACTTGAATGAAATCCTTGCTGGGTACAATAATCTGGGCTGTAGGTTATTTTCTTTCATCATTTTAAGTATGTGTTGCCATTCTCTCCTGGCTTGAAGAGTTTCTATTTAAAGATCAGCTGTTATCCTTATGGGAATTCCCTTGTGTGTTATTTGTTGTTTTTCCCTTGCTGCTTTTAATATTTGTCCTTTGTGTTTGATCTTTGTTAATTTGATTAATATGTGTCTTGGGGTGTTTCGCCTTGGGTTTATCCTGTTTGGGACTCTCTGGATTTCTTGGACTTGGGTGATTATTTCCTTCCCCATTTTAGGGAAGTTTTCAACTATTATCTCCTCCAGTATTTTCTCATGGTCTTTCTTTTTGTCTTCTTCTTCTGGGACCCCTATGATTCGAATGTTGTAGCATTTAATATTGTCCTCGAGGTCTCTGAGATTGTCCTCATTTCTTTTAATTTGTTTTTCTTTTATCCTCTCTGATTCGTTTATTTCTTCCATTCTATCTTCTAATTCATAATCCTATCTTCTGCTTCTGTTATTCTACTATTTGTTGCCTCCAGAGTGTTTTTAATTTCATTTATTGCATTATTCATTGTATATTGACTCTTTTTTTATTTCTTCTAGGTCCTTGTTAAACATTTCTTGCATCTTCTCAATCCTTGTCTCCAGGCTATTTATCTGTGATTCCATTTTAATTTCAAGATTTTGGATCAATTTCACTATCATTATTCGGAATTCTTTATCAGGTAGATTCCCTATCTCTTCCTCTTTTTTTTTGGTTTGTTGGGCATTTATCCTGTTCTTCTATCTGCTGGGTATTCCTCTGTCTCTTCATCTTGTTTAAACTGCTGAGTTTGGGGTGTTCTTTCTGTATTCTGGAAGTTTGTTGAGTTCTCTTTATTGTGGGTTTTCCTCACTGTGTGTGGGTTTTTACAGGTGGCTTGTCAAGGTTTCCTGGTTAGGGAAGCTTGTGTTAGTGTTCTGGTGGGTGGAGCTGTATTTCTTCTCTCTGGAGTGCAATGAAATGCCCAGTAATGGGTTATGAGATGTCTATGGTTTTGGGGTGACTTTGGGCAGCTTGTATCTTGAAGCTCAGGGCTGTGTTCCTTTGTTCTTGGAGATTTTGCTTGATATGTCTTGCCCTGGAACTTGTTGGCCCTTGTTTGGTGCTTGGTTTCAGTGTCGGTATGGAGGTATTTGATGAACTCCTGTCAATTAATGTTTCTTGGAGTCAGGAGTTCCCTGGAGTCAGGGTTTGGACTTAAGCCTCCTGCTTCCAGTTATCGGTCTTCTTTTTACAGTAGTTTTAAAACTTCTCATTCTATACAGCACCATTGATAAAACATCTACGTTAAAGATGAAAAGTTTCTCTACTGTGAGGGTCACTCAGAGAGGTTCACAGTGTTACATGGAGAAGAGAAGAGGGAGGAGGGAGTTAGAGGTGACCCAAATGAGATGAGGTGGAATCAATAGTGGAGAGAGCGGGGTAGTCAGTAGTCACTTCCTTATGTGCACTCCACAACTGGACCGCTCAGAGATGTTCATGGAGTTATACAGAGAAGAGAAGAAGGAGGAAGGAGACAGAAGTGGCCAGAAGGATAAAGGGGCGAATGAAAAGGAGGGAGACAGATCCAGCCAGTAATCAGTTCCCTAAGTGTTCTCCATCATCTGGAACACACAGAAATTCACAGAGTTTGGTAGAGTAGAGAGGGGTTAGGGAGGAGACACAGGTTACCTGGTGGAGAAAAAGGATAGTCCAAAGGGAGAGAGAGCAGTCAAGCCAGTAATCTCGCCCCCTAGTGGAAAATGGGTCCTGAAGATTGGGTTCTTAAAGGTACAAAATTGGTAACAAATACATAAGAGCAAAAATTAAAAATCTGGAGTAGAGTTTGGAATTTCAAAAATATGATGTTAAAGAAAAGAAGAAGGAAAAGAAAGAGAGAAAAAACGAACAAAGAAAAACAAACAAGGTCGCACAAATTACAAGAAAATACAGGTACAAAATTGATAACTAATACCAAAAAGCAAAAATTAAAAATCTAGAGTAGAGTTTGGAATTTCAAAAATACAATGTTAAAAAAAAGGAAGAAGAAACATAAAGAGAGAAAACAAAGAAACAAACAAAAACAAAAAATGTCACAAAAATTATAAAGAAAATACAGGTACAAAATTGATATCAAATACCAAAAAGCATAAATTAAAAATCTAGAGTAGAGTTTGGAATTTCAGATATACTATGTTATATAAAAGAAGAAGAGAAAGAAACAGAAAAAAAAAATCACAGGAATTAAAAAAAAAAACACTATAGGTACAAAATTGATAACACGTACTAAAAAAAGCTAAAATTAAAAACTAGAGTAGAGTTTGGAATTTCAAAAATACAGTGTTAAAGAAAAGAAGAAAACAAAAAAAACAAGATCAAAAAAATTATAAAATATATATATATGAAGTTTGCTGAAGAAAAAAAAATAGGGTCTTTTTATTTTTGCAAAGTAATACGTTATAAAAGTGAAAATTAAAGGAACAATAGAGGAATTAATATAAGAAAGAAAGAATGATCGTAAAAATAGTAAAAATATATCTAGGACTTCCTCTGGTTTTGTTGTGAGTATTGCGGGTTCAGTTCATTTTTGGCTAGTTCCTTGGTCCGACTTATATTTCTCAAGATCTATAGGCCCCTTCCTATGTAGTCCGTAGTAACCACAGGATTTTTATCTATTGCCTGTAGCTTCCAAGGCATTTCCCTCTGTTATAACTTTTTCTGTTTGCTGGTCTCTTCAGTGTCTGGTTTCTGCCCTGACACAAAGGGGATGGTGGAGGAAACTTTTTTTTTTTTTTTTTAGGCTCACTTGTTCAGTCGCGCTGTGGGGAGGGAGGGATGCTGCAAACAAATAACATTGGCATGCGCTCGCAGTGCCTCAGCCACACTAGGTCTGCCCCCGCTCACGGCGCGTGTAGCTTCCCTGCCCACACTGCTCGGGCTCTAGGTTGTTCTGCCAGGAACCATCCGAGGCTGGCCCTTGGCTGCATGTACCTCCTAGGTCCAAGCCGCTCAGGTTTAGGCACTCGGGTAGTCCTCAGAGGCGCAGACTCAGTTGGGCCTGCATTTTGTGCTCTTCTCAGGTTGGAGCAGCTCAGGTGATGAGGTGTTTGCCGAGCGTGATTGCTGCGACTTATCGCCTCCCCGCCACTCGGTTATCTGGGTGTAAAACCAGCGCACCTTCTCAGGCAGATGTTGACCATCCAGACCCTCAAGAAGTTTTAGTTAGGAAAGAAGCTTGCTTACAGTTTTATAGATAATGTCTCTCTGGGGCTACGATTGCCCCCTTCCGGCTCTGGCTGCCTGTCACCGGAGGGGGAAGGTCTGCAGCTGGCTATCTCTGTTCAGTCCTTTGTTCCATGCGCGGGCCTGGCGGTGTCTTAAGTTGAAGCTGGCTTTTTACATTGTAGATATCCCACAGTCCGGTTTGCTAGCCCAAATTATTTCACTCAGATAGCACTCAAGGTATTCAGGCCAGATTCTTACTCTAAGCGATGCAGCCTGTGCCGCGCCTCCCTGCCCAGCCCCCGCTTGCTAATGGCATGTGCAGGCGTCTTCAGTGCTTCTCCACTGGGGGAGTTACCGTAGGGCTCGCAATCTGCAAGTTTTAATTGTTTATTTATTTTTTCTCTCTGTTATGTTGCCCTCTGTGCTTCCAAAGCTTGGCACAGATTCAGCAGTGAGAAGGTTTCCTGGTTTTTGGAAACTTCTCTCTTTTTAAGACTCCCTTCCCAGGACGGAACTCCGTCCCTCCCTCTTTTGTCTCTTTTTTTGTCTTTTATATTTTTTCCTACCTCCTTTCGAAGAATTGGGTTGCTTTTCTGGGTGCCTGATGTCCTCTGCCAGCATTCAGAAGTTGTTTTGTGGAATTTACTTGACGTTTAAATGCTCTTTAGATGAATTTGTGGGCGAGAAAGTGTTCTCCCCGTCCTACTCCTCTGCCATCTTGGCTCCTCTCTCCCATCACCTCCACTAGTTTTATTTTTGCCTTGCTTCCTAAGGCCCACTGAGTTCACATTTCAGGATGTCTGGCTCTGGGTCAGTGATCACACTATTGTGATTATCTGGGTCATGCAGATCTTTTTTTGGACAGTTCTTCTGTGTATTCTTGCCACTGCTTCTTAATATCTTCTGCTTCTGTTGTTGCTGCTGCTAAGTCGCTTCAGTCGTGTCCGACTCTGTGCGACCCCATAGACAGCAGCCCAACAGGCTTCTCTGTCCCTGGAATTCTCCAGGCAAGAACACTGGAGTGGGTTGCCATTGCCTTCTCCAATGCATGAAAGTGAAAATTGAAAAAGAAGTCACTCAATCGTGTCCGACCCTCAGCGATCCTATGGACTGCAGCCTTTCAGGCTCCTCCGTCCATGGGATTTTTCAGGCAAGAGTACTGGAGTGGGGTACCATTGTCATTCTGCTTTCATTAGGTCCATAATATTTCTGTCTTTCACTGAGCCCATGTTTGAGTGAAGTGTTCCCTCAGGATCTCTAATTTTCTTGAAGATGTCTTTAGTCTTTCCCATTCTACTATTTTCCTCTATATCTTTGCACTGATCATTGAGAAAGGCTTTCTTCTCTCTCTTTGTTATTCTTTGGAACTCTACATTCAAATGTGTATATCAGTCCTTTTCTCCCTTGCTTTTCACTTCTGTTCTTTTCACAGCTATTTGTAAAGCCTCCTCAGATAGTAATTTTGCTTTTTTTGCATTTCTTTTTCTTGGGCATGTTCTTGATCCCCATCTCCTGTACAATGTAATGAACCTCCATCTATAGTTCATCAGTCTAGTCCCTTAAATCTATTTCTCACTTCCACTGTATAATTATTAGGGAATTATGTTAAAAAAATGTTCAAATTCTTAAAGATGATGCTGTGAAAGTGCTGCACTCAATATGCCAGCAAATTTGGAAAACTCAGCAGTGGCCACAGGACTGGAAAAAGTAAGTTTTCATTCCAATAACAAAGAAAGGCAATGACAAAGAATGCTCAAACTACTGCACAATTGCATTCATCTCACATGCAGGTAAAGTAATGCTTAAAATTCTCCAAGCCAGGCTTCAGCAATACGTTAACTGTGAACTTCCTGTTGATCAAGCTGGTTTTAGAAAGGGCAGAGGAACCGGAGATCAAATCACCAACATCCAATGGATCATGGAAAAAGCAAAAGAGTTCCAGGAAAAAAACATCTATTTCTGCTTTATTGACTATGCCAAAGCCTTTGACTGTGTGGATCACAATAAACTGTGGAAAATTCTGAAAGACATGGGAATACCAGACCACCTGACTTACCTCTTGAGAAATCTGTATGCAGGTCAGGAAGCAACAGTTAGAAGTGGACAAACAACAGACTGGTTCCAAATAGGAAAAGGAGTGCATCAAGGCTGTATATTGTCACCCTGCTTATTTAAGTTATATGCAGAGTATATCATGAGAAATGCTGGACTAGATGAAACAGAAGCTGGAATCAAGATTGCTGGGAGAAATATCAATAATCTCAGATATGCAGATGATACCACCCTTATGGCAGAAAGTGAAGAGGAATCAAAAACCTGTTGATGGAAGTGAAAGAGGAGAGTGAAAAAGTTGGCTTAAAGCTCAACATTCAGAAAACGAAGATCATGGCATCCAGTCCCATCACTTCATGGGAAATAGATGGGGAAATAGTGGAAACAGTGTCAAACTTTATTTTTCTGGGCTCCAAAATCACTGCAGATGGTGACTGCCACCATGAAATTAAAAGACACTTACTCCTTGGAAGGAAAGTTATGACCAACCTAGATAGCATATTCAAAAGCAGAGACATTACTTTACCAACAAAGGTCCATCTAGTCAAGGCTATTGTTTTTCCTGTGTCTAGTCAAGGCCATGGTTTTTCCTGTGGTCATGTACGGATGTAAGAGTTGGACTGTGAAGAAGGCTGAGTGCTGAAGAATTTATGCTTTTGAACTGTAGTGTTGGAGAAGACTCTTGAGAGTCCCTTGGACAGCAAGGAGATCCAACCAGTCCATTCTGAAGATCAGCCCTGGAATTTATTTGGAAGGAATGATGCTAAAGCTGAAACTCCAATACTTTGGCCACCTCATGCAAAGAGTTGACTCATTGGAGAAGACTCTGATGCTGGGAGGGATTGGGGGCAGGAGGAGAAGGGGACTACAGAGAATGAGATGGCTGGATGGCATCACTGACTCGATGGATGTGAGTCTGGGTGAAATCCGGGAGTTGGTGATGGACAGGGAGGTCTGGTGTGCTGCCTTTCATGGGGTCGCAAAGAGTTGGACACGACTGAGCAACTGAACTGAACTGATGTTAAAAATACTTTCTGTTTAGAAATCATTCATTGATGATCTGTCTCTTTTTTTTAAACTTTAGAATATTGTATTGTTTTTGCCATATATCAACATGAAAAAAATGCATTTCCTACTGCAGAAGTAGCTACTAGATTTTGGTTCCTAATATGAAAGTGAAAGTGATAGTCCTTCAGTTATGCCCAACTCTTTGCAGCCTCACAGACTGCATAAGATACAAGGCTTTCCTGTCCTACACCATCTTCCAGAGTTTGCTCAAATGAATGACCATTAATTCGGTGATGCCATCCAGCCATCTTATCCTCTGTCATCCCCTTCTCCTCCCACTCTCACTCTTTCTCAGCATCAGAGTCTTTTCAAGTGAGACAGTTCTTTGCATCAGGTGGTCAAAGTATTGGAGTTTTAGCTTCACCATCAGTCCTTCCAATACATTTTTAGGACCAGTTTCCTTTAGGATGGACAGATTGGATCTCTTTGCAGTCCATGGGATTCTCAAGAGTCTTCTCCAATACCACAATTCAAAAGTTAATGACAATGAAATGAAACCTGTTGCTCAGTTGCACCCAGTAAGGCTAGTAGCTAGCACACTGAACACCACAGAGTATGGCTGATTTCGTTGTCATGGAATATTCTGTTGCATCTCCCCACTGTAGAGTGCTCTACAGTTTGAGATGCTTGCGTTTTGGTATTGCTGGGTTTTCCCTACTGTCGTGTGGGCTTTCTCTAGCAACAGTGAGCAGGGGCTTCTCTTGTCATGGAACTCTGGGCTCAGTAGCTGCAATATATGTTCTTTGTCTCTTTGAGGGATGTGTGATCTCCATGGACCAGGGTTCAAACTTGTGTCTCCCATATTGGCAGGTGTATTCTTTTACCACTAAGCCACAAGGGAGGTCCCTGAACTTTATTTTACTCCCAAAGCTAGCATAGTGTGGACGTTAAATGAAGCATCCTGAGTTCCCCCAGGGGTGGAACAGCAAGTGTAGCTTCATCTAAAGATCCCTTCTGTTGGGCACATTGAGCAGCTCTGAAAGGGAGGAAAAGCAGTGCAATGGTTTGAGTAGAGGGTGGAGTGTGTGGCACTGTTGTAAATAAGCTGATCTGTTCCACTTGGTTTTTGGTCTTTGGTCTGGGGCACGGTGAGTTCCTCTGAGGAACATGGCTGAGTGTTTACTCAGGTCTCCTGACCTCCATTGAGGAGGGAGGTGTGGTTTTCATTTTCTTTTTGCCTGAGAAATTTTGAATTTTCTCACTCAGTCTTTTTCAAGAGTCTCAGAGGATTTCACAGATTTCACACAAAATTTCCACAAGCAGCAGCAATATTTGTTGACCATACTGAGTGGGGATGTCCTGTTGCATCCATTGTGCTCCCATCTGGTTGTCATTTTCGGGGACTACAGAGGTTTTCTTGAGCCAGTATCCTTTTCTGTATTGGCCATCGTAGAAGGCTGGTTTTTGGTCATAAAAGCATAGTTGTGAGGCAGGTATCCATGCCACCCAGGAGTTTTCTTCAAAGAAAGGTGGCTAACCATGTACTGAGTTCAATGTCCCCCTCCCCAGGGCCAATGTTACAGGTTGGTGGCAGCCTGAGAGAGTGGGATCCCTTTGACACCCACCGTGGACTTTGAGCTAGGGTTCATGAGTGGAGACCTGCTCCAAGCCCATCATCAACTACCAACCAGACAGTGAGTGAAACACATGGGACAGGTCCTCTGGGCTGCCTAGTGTTTGTGCACAGCTCAGAGACACCCAGGGCTTTCCTGGTGGCTCAGATGGTAAAGAATCTGCCTGCAGTTCAGGAGACATGGGTTCAATCCCTTGATTTGTAAGATTCCCCTGGAGAAGGAAATGTAACCTATTTCAGTATTCTTTCCTGGAGAACTCCATGAACAGAGGAGCCTGGCAAGCTACAAGTGGGTCACAGAGTCAGACACAACTGAGTGACTAATAGACCCAGAAGCTTTTATTGTTTGTATGCCTGATGCCCGATTTCCTGAGCATTACTTCATCTCCCTCTGTATCCCGTGTCTCCCCGCTTCCAGTTGCCTCTGCTTGGGGAGCCAACCAGGGCACAGAGCAGGGAATGAGACATGGCTTCTTGAATTCAGCAGGCAAGCCCTGTGGTCTCATTGCATGCCAGTCCAAGGCAGGGATGTGGAGAAGAGGAAAATGCAGCCTTCCCACACTGCAGGGGATTTTTAGACATGTAAACAAGGATGAGGAAGATTGCAGTTCAGATCAGTGATCATTAGAAGCTGTGTAGACAACAGAAAGGGGAATGAGAGACAAAGTGAGGGACCAGTTGCTAGAGCTGTGTGGACAAGGAGGAAGATTGGAAGTGTGGCTAGACCAGTGGCTGAAGCTGTGTGGACAAGGAGGAGGACCAGAGAGGAGGTCAGGGACATGTGTCTGGAGATGTTTAAACAAGCAGGTGAAGGATTTGTGATAACAGTCCAGGGGACCAGTGGCTGGTGTTGTGTGAAGAAGGATGAGGTGGATTGCAGATAAAGTCAGGACAAGTGGCTGGAACTGGGTATACAAGGAGGAGAAAGACTGGTGATAAAGTCAATAGCAACATGGCCAGACTTGTGTGAATAAGGATTAGGTTCAGTGGTTTGGAGATTTTAAGTCAGGGACCAGTGGCTGGAGCTGTGTGACAAAGAGGAGGCGTAATGAAGAGGCAGTCAGGAACTAGTAGCTGGAGCTGTGAGGACTAGAAAGAGGAAGATTTGACTGGAGGTCAGGGACCAGTAGCTGGAACTTTGTGGACAAGGAGGAGGAAGGTTGGAGAGGTGATCAGGAACCAGTGACTGGAGCTGTGTGTATAAGGAAAAGCAGGACTGGAGAGGGGGTCAGAGCCCTGTAGCTGTTGCTGTGTAGATGAGGAGCGAAGATTGGATATAAAATCAGAGACAAGTGGCTGGACCTATGTGAGGAAGGTTGAGGGGATTTGTAGATCAAATCAGGGACCTATGGCAGGGACTGTGGGGACAAGGATGAGGAGGATTGCAGTCCATGCCAGTGTCCACTAGATAGAACTGTGTCGACACAATGGAAGACTTTTGAGGGACAAGGTTAGGAACCAGTTGTTATAGCAACATAGACAAGGAAGAGGACGCTTATAGAGAAAGTCAAGGAACAAGTGTCTGGAGTTGTGTTGACATGCAGAGAGAGGATAGGAAGAAAGGCAGGGACCAATGGTTAGAGCCCTCAGCACAAGACTAAGAATGAATGAAGTCAGGGACCAGTGGTTGGAGCTTTTGGGACAGAGGAGGAGGTCTGGAAATGAACTCAAGTGGCCGTGGCTGGTGCCATTTGGTCAAGGAGGAAGATAGGAATATAGGGACCATGGGTGGGGCTGTGTGGACAAGAAGGAGGGAACATGTAGACTCTGGAGCTGTTTGGACACAGAGAAGAAAGACTGGAAAGGAAACCGAGGAGTGGAAAGGAAACCAATGGCTAAAGGCTCTCTGTACAAGCAGGAGGAGGAGCTCCACCAGGGCCTGCAGCTGTGTATACAAAAAGGACAATTGGAGATAATGTCCATGACAGGGGGCCACATTTGTGTGAGTAAGGATGAGGAGGTTCATCAATTCATAACTCAAAGACCACTGGGTGGGACTGTGTGGATGGAAATGAGGAGGACTGCAGTTCAGGTCAGTTCAGTTCAGTCACTCAGTCTTGTCTGACTCTTTGCGATCCTATGGACTGCAGCATGTCAGGCTTCCCTGTCCATCCCCAGTTTATGGAGTTTACCCAAACTAATCTCCATTGAGTCAGTGAAGCCATCAGACCATCTCATCCTTTATCATCTCCTTTTCCTCCTGCCTTCAATCTTTCCCAGCACCAGGGTCTTTCCCAGTGAGTCAGCTGTTTGCATCAGGTGACCAAAGTATTGAATTTTAAACTTCAACATCAGTCTTTCTAATGAATGTTCAGGAATGATTTCCTTTAGGATGGACTGGTTGGCTCTCCTTGCAGTCCAAGGGACCCTCAAGAGTCTACTCCAACACCACAGTTCAAAAGCATAAATTCTTCAGGAGTACAGGTGAGTAACCTCTAGATGAAGCTGCTTACACAAAGAGAAAGGGGAATGAGAGACAAAGTTGGGGACCATTTGCTGAAACTGTGTAGATACAGGGGAGCTTGCATTGTTGTCAGATCTGTGGATGGGGTTGTGAGAGGACAAGGAGGAGGATTGGAAAACATTTCAGGAACCTGGTGGCAGATGCTGTTTAGACAGAGAGGTGGCAGAATGAAGAGGCAGTCAGGGACCAGCACCTGGAGGTGTGATAAAAGGTGAAGAGGAAGATTAGAGAGGAGGTCATAAACCAGTGGCTGGAGCTGTGTGGAAAAGGAGGAGAAGGATTTGAGAAGGATTGACTTTTGGCTGAATGTGGACAAGAAGAAGAACTAGAGTGGAGGTCAGGCACCAGTGGCTTGGCGTGTGTTGAAAAGGCATAGCAAAGATTGAAAGGGATGTTAAGGACTTGTCTGGGGAGGTATTCAGGGAAGAGGATGGAGATAGGAGAGAAGGTCAGGGATTTCTGAGTGTATCTTTGTGGACAAGAAGAAAGAGGACTGCACATGGGTTCAGGGTCTGATAACTGAGGTGGCATGCACTTGGAGAGGAGGAAGTCAAGGACCAGTGGCTGGAGATCTCTATTTGGGTAGGAGGCCACTGGTAATAAAGTCAGGGACTGGTGGCTGTAGCTGTGTGGACGAGGATGAGGAGGACTGGAATTCAGGTCAGTGACCACTAGAAGGAACTATGTGGAAAAGACAGCATGTAATGGGAGACAAGGTCAAAGACAATGCATGGAGTTACCTCCACAGGTGGTGGGTTTGTGAGGTTGCCAGGAATGTATGGGTCCAGCTTTTCTGGAACACCTGAAGATCAGGAACTGTTGGCTGGAGCTGTGTGGACAGGGTTTAATAAGATGGGAAGGAGGGCCAGGACCAGTGGCTTGAGTTATTGGAGAGGAAGTAAGAACAGTTTGGAGAGGTCAGGGAATTTTCTCCAGATTTATGTGGACTAGGTGGATGGAAAAGTTAAGAGAAGGTCAGTGACTTGTGCCTAGCTGTCTTTGGAGAAGAGGATGGTAGATGAGGTCAGGAACCAGTAACTTGCAGCTATGTGGAAAGGCTCGGACAGTAGGCTATGAAACACAGTTGAGGCTCAGTGTTCAAGGAGGAAATGATTCATAGTCAAGGCAATGACTGGTGATCGGACCCCTGTGAACAAGGATGAGGACAGGTGCACTTTGGGTCAGTGACCACTAGGTGGAGATGTGTAGAAAAGTGAGAAGCTCACTAGAGACAAAGTAAGGGACCACTCATGGAAGATTTGTCTTCAAGGAGGAGATTGATTTGACAGGTGGCTAAGGACCTATATATTCAGCTGTGTGAAC
The DNA here is from genome assembly GCF_027580195.1 of Bos mutus. Lineage (NCBI taxonomy): Eukaryota > Metazoa > Chordata > Mammalia > Artiodactyla > Bovidae > Bos > Bos mutus. Next base: position 165,674 of record NW_027219175.1, read on the forward strand.
ACAAGGAGGAATCACAGAGCACAGTTTGGAAACCAGTGGTGGAGCTGTGTGGACAAGGAGAAGGAAGATTGGAAAGTAGGCGAGGCACTTGCCATTGAATCTGAGTGTAGAAGAGGGGGGTGAAAAAGTGAAAGTTAGTTGCACAGTCATGTCTGACTCTTTGGAATCCCATGGACTGCAGCCAGCATGGCTCCTTTGTCCCCTGGCATACTGCAGTCCATGGGGTGACAAAGAGTCATACACAACTGAGTGACTGAACTGAACTGAGACAAAGGTATGGTGTTGATAGACAACATTAGGGATTAGTTCCTGAGGCTGCTGGACAAGGGGCAGGAGGATTGAGAGGATGCTAGGGACCAGTAGTTAGAGAGATATGTGGGAAAGGAAAGTTTGAGAAGTTAGTGACTTCTGGCTGGAGTTGTATGGAAAATTAAAAGGAGGATTGATTGGAGTGGGAATCAGAGACCAGTGGCTGGAGCTATATGGACAAGAAGTCCACATATTAGAGAGAAGGTCATGGACCTCGGCTGGAGCATTATGGACAAGTAAGAAGTGGGCTGTAGAGGATATCAGAGACCAGTAGATGAAGCTGTGAGGAAAAAGAGCAGGAGGGAAAAGGGCACGGACTACTCGCTTGAGGTACATGGACATGTTGCAGGATAGTGTGGAAAGAAATAAATCAAGTTCTCACAGGAATATGTGCAAAAAGTAGGTTGGAAGATTTGAAAGAAGGTCAGAAACCCTGTCTCTGGATATCTGGAGACAAGGATGAAGAGAATTGCAAAAGAGGTCAGAGACTTCTGGGGACTTGAGCTGAATGTCCAGGAACAGTGGCTGGGGCTCTGAGTACAAGGACAGAGAGGATTATTGATAAAGTCAGGTACCAGAGATGGGAACTGTGTGTCCAAGGGTTAGCCCAAGGGTTAGCAGATAAGGTGAAGGATCATGGTTGGAGCTGTTAAGAAAAGCAGTAGATGACTGGAAGAGAAATTGCTGACCCTTGGCAAGAACTTTCTGTCCAAGGAGGAGGGGGCTTACTGATAATGTCAGGCACTGATGGCTGGAACAGTGTGTACAAGTAGGAGGATGTTTTGAGATAAAGTCAGGGAAAAGCAGCCTGACCTATGTGAATGGGATGAGAAGGCTTGAACATGAAGTCAGGCCAGTGGCTGGGACTGTGTGAGCAAGGATGAGGAGAACTGTAGTTGAGGTCAAAGACCACTGGTTTAGCTGTGTAGAAAAAGACTTAGGCAGGGCTTCCCAGGTGACTCAGTGTTAAAGAATATGCCTGCCAATGCAGGAGGTGCAGGTTCAATTGCCAGACTGGAAGATCCCCTTGGGTAGGAAGTGGCAGGCCATGCCAGTATTCTTGCCTGGGAAACCCCATGAACAGAGGAGCCTAGTGGGCTACAGCCAACCATTATTCAATGGTAATAAATTGGATGTGACTGCACATGCACACAGACACACAGGCAGTAAGGAATGAGGCTGGAAGACAAGTCCAGGGACCAGTGGCTGGGGCTGTGTGAACACAGAGGAGGATTATTGGGGTGGAATTCAGGGATCAGTGGTTGGATCTGTGTGGACATGAATGGGACAAGTTTGAAGAGGAGGGCAGGGACTTGTGGCTGAACGTAGGTGGAAAGGGATGAATGACTATAGATGAGGTTGGTGTGTGAGTGGTTTGTGTCTGGAGCTATGTTGACAAGGAGGAAAAGGGCTGCATATCAAGTCAGTAGACAAGTGGCTGGAAGCTGTGTGAACAGGAAGGAGGAGGCTTGCACATGAGGTCAGTGACTACCAGATACAGCCACATAAACAAAGGGGAAGGGAGCTGGGAGGTGAAGTCAGGGACTTGAGGTCAGGGAGCAGTGTAGACAGGATGAGGAGAGACACTGGGAGAGGAGGTCAGGGACCAGTGGCTGGGATGTGTGGACAAGGAGGAAGGAGGTTTGGAGACCCATCAGAGACCTCTGATTGGCACTTGTGGTGGGGAGGGGAGAGGAGTAGGATGGCAGTGTTGAACTTCCTCTGTCATCCTTTAAATTCCTACTGGCTTTTTCCATGCTGTAATGTGTGTGTCTCTACGCTACTTTCTCCATTAGTCTCACCATCCTTCCCCTATCCATCTGTTCTCTATGTGTCTGCATCTCCACTGCTGCTTAGCAAATTGGTTCATCAGTATCATCTTTCTAGATTCCATATAAATGTGTTAATATATGATACTTTTTTTTTCCTTTCTGATTTAGGTCACTCAATATGATAGGCTCTAGGCTCATGTACCTCATTAGAACTGACTCAAATGTGTTTCTTTTTGTGGCTGAGTAATATTCTATTTTGTACATGTATCATGGCTTCTTAATCCATCCATCTGCTGATGGACATCTAGGTTACCTCTGTGTGCTCTTGCTAAGTTGCTTCAGTCATGTCCGGCTCTGTGCATACCCATAGATGGCAGCCTACCTGGCTCCTTTGTCCCTGGGATTCTCCAGGCAAGAATATTGGAGTGGATTACCATTTCCTTCTCCACCCATGTGCTAGCTATTTTAAATAGTGCTGCAATGAACAGTGAAGTACATGCATCTATTTCAGTCATGGTTTCCTCCAGGGTATATGTGCAGTACTGAGATTTGCTAGAGCATATCATAGTTTTATTCCTAGTTTTCTCTTGTTGTTGTTTTAAGAAATCTCCATACTATTGTCCATAATGGCTGTACCAATTTATATTCTCACTTACAGTGCAAGAGAGCTTCTCTCATGGCTCAGATGGTAAAGAACCCTCCCGCAAGGCAGGAGACCTGGGTTGGGGAGATTCCCTTGGAGCAGGGAAAGGCTATCCACTCCAGTATCCTGGCCTGGAAAATCCCATGAAGTGTACAATCCATACAGCTGCAAAGAGTCGGACATGACTGAGCAATTTTCACTTTCTAAAAATGCACAAGGATTTCCACTTTTTCCACAGTCTCTCCAGCATTTATTGCCTGTAGATTTTTTTGATGCTGGCCTGATATTTGTTCACGTGAAACAAGCTGCTGATAGCCTGCAGGCCAGGAGATGCGGGTGGGTTCTGAGGGCACCTGGGTGAGCAGGGCAGTGACTGAGTCCCGCACACTGTACCCACTGCAAGAGCTCACTGAGAGCCTCGGTTGCAAGCTGCAGGTGCTGTGGGAGGCACAGGAGAGCCTGCTGGGGGACGTGCAGGCTAACAGTGTGTTGGGCAACAAGGTGGAGGCCCTGTTTAAGGCCCTGTGTAAGCCAATGAGTTTGACAAGTTCCACATGTTCATCGGAGACCTTGACAAGGTGATGAACCTCCTGTTGTCGCTCTCCGGACATCTGGCCTACATGGAGAATGCCCTCAACAATCTGGACGACAGCATGCCTCCGGGTGATCGGGTACTCTCCCTGGGAGCAGACAGGTGGATCGTGGGGGAGGGCCTGTGGGGTGCAGGGAGTGAACACCTGGAAGCCTTGCTGGGCTGGCTGTCCAGCTAGTCACAAAAGGTCTTCTTCTCTCTTGCTCCCACCCTTCTCATAGTGGAGGACCGCCACGAGTTTCCCTGTATTATATAGTCACCCAGTCATGTCTGACTTTTTAGCTCAGATGGTAAAGTGTCTGCCTACAATGTGGGAGGCCTGGGTTCAATCCCTGGGTTGGGAAGATCTCCTGGAGAAGGCAATGGCAACCCACTCCAGTACTCTTTCCTGGAAAATCCCATGGACCAAGGAGCCTGGTAGGCTACAGTCCATGGGGCCGCAAAGAGTTGGACATGACTGAGAGACTTCACTTCACTTCATGGACTGTAGCATTCCAGGCCTCCCTGTCCATCACTACCTCCAAGAGTTTTACTGAAACTCACATCCATTGGGTTGGTGATGCCATCCAACCATCTCATCTTCTGTTTTCCTCTTCTCTTCCTGCCTTTAATCTTTCCCTTCATTAGGTTTTTTTTCCAATGAGTCAGTTTTTCACATCATGTGGCTGGAACATTCTAGCATTATTTTATATGTTTATACTCATGTCTGTCATGTCAGTGATGCCATCAACAGGCTTAGTTAGTATCCAAGACATTGAAGGAGTCCCCTGTGGGGCACCATGCCTGTGGTCCTCCTGGGCCCTGAGCCTTCACTGTTTCACTTGGGGTCTACATGTTAAGTCCATAGTGTGTGTGCTTGATGAGCCTCACCTTCCTAGATCTGGAGGCAGTAACGATCCATGACCTCCTCCAGGTTCAGTGTAGGGGCCCATCGTCCACCATGCTCAGCGTTGGTGGAAACCATCAGTCACAGGCAGCCTAACCAGGGCAAAGACGCAGTATCAGGCAGTGGGAGGCTCCCTTGTCTTTCCAGATAGAAAGCAGGACACATGGGCAGATGTGAACACAGAACACCCTCCCTCCAGTCTGTGGCTGCTAGTCTCCACAGAAATCTCTCTACAGAAATCTCCTAATTGATTTCTGTAGCCCTATTTTGAGAATCAGCTGAGGTCTCTTTATCTTTTGGTTGGAATTATTTAATTGCAATTAACCCTCCTTTCACTCAACTGAAAAGTCAAGGTGTCCTCTAGCAGGGGGCAGGTAGCAGACAGCCCTGAAAGTTGGAGCAGGCCATGGGATCCTTCCCAGGCTCTGCACCAGGGAAGCAGTTTCTGATTTCAGCCCCCCCACCCACCAAGCAACAGCCCTGTGCCTCTGGCCTCTCCTTTGGGCTCCCCTACCCCATAATGCTCCATTGGGGCTGGGGGAGGCCATTCAGGTCACCAGGTGGCAGAGGAATGGGAGACTCTGCTGGCATTGGAAACTGGGACTAAGTACAGGTTGTTCCTTGGTGTCAGCCAGCCACCACTTGGAGACTATTTAATGCCATTGCTCACTCCCTCTCTTCTTTTCACAGCAGGTTATGGGACGGCATGGACAGTAGTTGTGCACACCAGTATAGAAGTCGGGGCATCTTTGTGTCCCAGAGTAAGGAGCCAGGGCAGCTTCTGGACCACCTCCCTCCAACCGGCTCTGTACCCGTCCTCCATCTCTCTTCTTCCAACCCTTTGTCCTCTTAACCTTCTACCTCTCCTTCTGCCAGAAGGGTTTAGAAATTCTTTAAAGGCACTTCTTTGGTTCACTTTGATCCCATCCCTGATGTTGTCAGGGAAAGGCTTTGGGAGCACAAAGGCCCTTCAGGAGTCCTTTGTTCCCTGTGCATCTCCCAGTTTTGGACTTTTCCAGGTGCAAATGGCTCTTTTGTTCCTCTGGCTGGATATCCGGAGACCTCCTGCAGAGTTGTATCTGGGCGTCTCGTGTGGGGGTGTGTATCTTGGTTCCTCCTGCTGGGGTGTATCCAGGAGCCTCCCTGCACAGGCAGTGGGAGGCACTGGCCAGCCCTCCGCTGGTCCCCAGCAGGCCTGTACATCTTCCGTCTGTCCAGCAATCCCAGCTCAAGGAGCAGATCGAGAAGTGTCCTGATCCAGCAGCAGAAGGACGCCAGGGAGCTGAAGGAGAACCTGGACTGCTGAGAGGGCTTTGTCTTTCACATCTGGACCAGCTACCTGGGCCCCAAGAGCCTGGCGGACTAGGAGCACTTTGTCAAGATGAAGTCAGCACTTGTCATCAAGAAGCTCGAGCTGGATGACAAAATACACCTGGATGAGGGGTAGCTGAAGTGCCTGACAGCCTTCATCCAGAAAGAGGCAAATGAGGGTGCACCCAGCTCACACCCAGCCCTCCCTGGAGGAGGAGGATGGGAATGTGCTTGGCGCTGCCATCAGCTCCAGTCCTGTGGATGTAGCTGAAAACCGCAGCCTGTATTTACTTCCTGTCTATTGGGGAGGTGGGAGGAAGGGGGTCCTCCTCTCACTGCCAGGTGGTGGTTAGAAAAGCAATAACTTCATGTGTGTGCATTTTGGTTGAGTTAATTCTTAGGTTTCCATGGAATGCTGAGCAGACCGCCCCCACCACCCTACACCCTGTTGCCCCCCAGCACCCCAATGTGTCTCCATGTGGCACACTGTGGCTCAGGTGCACCCTGTCCATTCAGACAGGGTCACCCACATGGTCTCTGCTGGTCCTAAGTGCAGGTAATGAAACCTATTCTCCACATGGGAAGGAACAGAGTGTCTAAGAAGGTCCACGTAGGTTGGGAGTTAGCCATGGGTGGGGGTGGGTGGAGGGGTGGGTGTTGGGGGGTCTCATGGTGCACGTGCTGTCCAGTGTATGGCGGGAGGCACTGGGCAGCTGTGTTCTACCATGGGTCTGGAAATTTTGAGCCATTCATTGTGTCTCTTCTTTAAGGATGACCCCTAACCCAGCAAAAAATCATGAGGATGAGCATTATTTATTAATATGTTAAGAAAGGAGAATAATTGTCCATGAGGTTTAAAGACCAGGTGTGAAATGATGGGCTTTCACCCAGCTGTGTTCACTCATGGTGAAATCTCCACTTGTACAGTGTGCATGCTTTAAGGTGCATGCAGAAGTGACATACTGGATTTTGTGCAAGCTGGGATGCTTGCATTTTTGACACCAGCTTGATATTTGTCCTACAAAGTGAGATTATCTGGCTAAAAGTGTGTCTGGAAGTTATGTGCTTGCCAGGCATTTTTTTTCCCTAATGCCCCTGATATATTTTCTTCATTTACTGACCCCCACCCAAGAACATTTCTTCAGTGTGTATATTATCGTGGATTCTAATTGGCAGCTCTTCTCTTCTTGCTTCTCTGGGTTTCTTATGGCTGTGTCAGGGCCACATTTCCTCTAAGAACTCATGGCTCTGGCTTTCCAGAGGTCCTGGTGGACCACACAACTCCTAGACCTGGTCTTTCTCTTTCACAGAGTTGACCACTGTCCATTTCCCATTTTATAGTTTGATATTGCAAGGTGGTCAAGAGAGTCTATTCACTAAAGAAAATACTGTCAAGCTGTTATTTTCCAGTGGCCAAGTCACTACTAGGAGAAGATAACTTCTTCTCTAGGAGCAGATCCTTTGTGTGACCAATGATTTGCATCCAGAATGTATAAAGAACTTTCCACATTAACATTATGAAAACAGACAGCCCAGTTAAAACATGAGCCAGAGACTTAAACAGACACTTTACCAAAGAAGTGTATTGACATAGGCACAATAGGTGTTCAGCCCTCTGTGGCTTGGTTATCACTGTCTGATTTTTAACCCGATCATTTGTGTACTGTCCCAGTTGGGTGATATGCCTGGATAATGGCAGGAGAAGCCCTAAGATAACTTCATGTCTGGGTGATATTTGGAGGTCAGATCATGTTTTTCCTTGTTTCCTCTTATGCCCATGAAAGGAGTTTTCTGGCAGGTGGGGAGATATCCCTTTGTCACCAGTGGTTGGTGCCTTACCAAAGACAGAAGCACACAATGTCTTATTAAAGGGCACTACTTCATACCCACTGAGCCAGAGTGACAAGCTGGACTGGCCACAGTGATATCTCTGTAGCCCTGGAGGGAACTGACCTGGAAGACTTCAGTGATGCTGGTAATAAACACTCCTTTGGCAGCCAACCCACAAAGAGAAAGGCCATTTTTTGCACTTTTTACTCTTAAATTAAGCTGTTTCTGACTTGAAAAAACCCTGCTCTGCCAATGAAGCCTCATTCTCCTCCCCATGTGCTATGATTACTTGCCGAGAAAATGGGTCATAGCAGAAAAGATAAAGTTGGCTGTGCATGGACCCTGCTTTTCTCCCTTGAGGAGGCAACCACAGTGATGTCAGTGTGTTTTGATTTTCACAAAGCTTTTATCTGTGATCCTTGTCCTATTCATACAGTATTGTGATCATTTTGAAGATACGTCTGTGCAATGTGAAAATAGAGTTTGTGTCTGTATCCAGCTTTTCAGTGTCTTTTGACAATTTTGTCTTCTACACAGCAATACACAGGGCTCTTGTGTCCTTTACATGAAGCACATAGAATCACGATAGTCTATTTCCCCATGTGCTTCATAAATGTCTTATTGGCAGGGACCCAAAGATTGCAGTGAATCAGTGTGCACACCTTTGTATAGGGCTATATTACTGCATATACAAACACTCTAGTGGTAACATTTCTCCCATGGCATTCCTGGGTGGTAGCTGATGGCTCACCCCGGCTCATCACTCTGCTGAGAAGTGCTCTCTGTATTCTGAGGTTGCAGTTAGAGGCCTTTCCTGAGACTTTGATCATGCCACCCATTGTGGACGATGTGTACTGATTTCATCCTCAACACTTAATACTTACCTCTCAACAGATCATCCTGCTCAACCTTAATAAAATAAATGGTGTCTTTCAGTGAATGGAGCATATCTTTGTCTTGCATCTTTTTTAAGAATTGGAACATCCTTTCTGTATGTCAGATCATTCAGCCACTGATAAATCACGGGGTTGAATCTGTGTATGCAGTTGTTTGACTGTTTCTACCTGTCTAGTTCAGGCCAGTCTGTTTACAGCCGGGAAAACATCAGGGACACAGGTTGTATCAGTCAACTGTTGCCACAGCCATGCTGTGTAACAACCACTATAAAATTGCAGCAAGGTGCAGAGAGAAGTACTTTAGAGTAGAAGTTTTTTGATCATTCTGCTCCACGTGCCTGTCATCTGCCTTCTGGGTCCAGGCCTTTGGCCTGGTTATGTCCATGGCACATGAGCGCAGAACAAGCCCAGTCACAATGCTGCTTGCCCTGGGTGTGGTTACAACACAAATGCTAACTTTCCATTCCTGCACCTGCTAAACTTCCATTGATGCAACAAGTCGCACAACCCAACCTGGAATCCAGAAGTTGCGGCGTGTGCTCCACCCTGTGACTGCAGGGAGCTGTGAGGCATGGGTGCCATTGGTGGAGCCCCGTCATCCCCCATGCCAAGTGCTGATACAGAGTAGATCCATGGGTCCAGGACCCGAACACAAGTTCCCAGAGCAAAGCCCCCTCTATCACTTGAAGGTCATATGGCTGTGAGCAGGAGCTAGCCTCTCCACCACTCAGCTTCTTCCTTCGCAGATACTGGGCAAGCAAGCAGGCTAATGTCAATGTGCTTGGAATCTGTGCCGGGTGAGAATAGTGCTACATGGAGGGTGGTGTTCATACCTCTGGTGCTGTCACTGCAGCTTGGGTCTGGAGGAAAAGTGTTCTTTGCACCCAGACACCACTGTTGGAAATACCAGAGGACAGATGGAAGCTGCTCACAGTCGGTAGCAGAAAAAAGCTTCTGTGCATACAGCAGATTGGTGGGACCTGGAGGTCAACCAGTTGAGGGAGAGGGAGTCTTCCCTTTTTTTTTTTTTTTTTTAATAATTTTGCTTGTTAAATTTTGGTTGCTCTGGGTCCTCCTTGGTGCTTGTGTTTTTCTGTAGATGCACGGCATAGGCATCTTGCACGTCAGCCTCACTAGATGTGGAGCATGGGCTTAGTCATTTGTGCCATGTGGCATCATCCCAGATCAGACAAATACTTTGTCTCCTGTATGTTGGATTATTTACCACTGAGCCACCAGGGAAGCCCGAGAGAGTGTTCTTAGTAAGAACTACTCAAACATAGGAGGTGAATTTTTATTTGGGATGGGGGAAGAAACATTGTTGTAAACGTAGGGACTTCAAGAAGTACACAAATGCTACATTCTTTTTTCTTTGTTTTGGCTTCTACAGGGTCACTCCTGCTTGTCTTTTGAGTTCTGAAAGGATGGAGGGATTCGTCTATGACAGCGGTGGAAGTGCCACTGTAGGCTGGGATGATGGGGATGTGGCTGTGGGAGCCAGTGGTCCTCATGCCATGCTCCTCAACCCATAGACTGAGATGCTAGGACTTTTGTTTCTTCAGGGCGAGCCACTTCGGGCACGCTGAATCAGTCTCAGGCACGGGGGAACAGGAGACACTGTCTGCATCCTCACACTTATTGACTTGATGACATCAGGGCCACCACATGCTGAAAGCCCAGACATTCTTGGGGGAGATGGGGTGGGTGGTGGTGAGGGCAATGTGTTCTGCATTTCCCACCAAAAGAAAAGAGCCTCGCATGTTGCATGTGTACATATATAGATTTTGTGCTAAGTCACACTGAGCTAGGTAAAACATCCCACAAAACCTGACCCATGTCATTCACCCCCTCCACCAGATCCCCAAAATACCTGTGATGAATCCAGTGCCCCACTCCCATGAAACCTAGGAAGTGAGGTGCAGAGGAAGGCAAAGAAGAAAGGCCCTTAACCAGTGGCAGTGAACCCTCCTTTCTCATCTCAGCAAAGCTTAGGGGAGAGGAACATCACTGGAGGCCCTGCCTCTTACCCCCAAACATGGAAGGGTTATGCATGGGGAGACCTCCCCCTTTAAGCTCAAGGTCAGCCTGTTTCTAGTTTACACCCACTTAGGAAACTCAAGCATGTGGCTTACCTCATAGTGTCATCCCAGCAGGCTCCATGGGCAGGCTCCAGTGTCTGGATGGAGGCCAGACACTATACACAGGACATGTTAAGGGAGGCCACCATCTCCCTTCAGAGCTGTCCTCTCCAGAATACATTAGACAAACCAAAAGTTAGGGGAGAGACTTGGTTTATTAAAAAAAAAAAAAGCCGACCAAAGGTGCAGATGCAATGAAAGACCACTGGAGGGGCAGCTCAAAACCAGATGGAATGAAGCAGCCTGATCACAAAGATGACACAACGCCTGCACCCCTCTGGGGATGCTGGGCCTTGGCTAGAAGAGAAACCAGGCTGGCAATGGGAGAAGTCTGAATAAGGTATGTAGATAACCATGAGGTCAAGTCGAAGTTCTTTTTAATTTTACTGAAGTATACTTGATTGACAATGTTGTGCTAACTTCTTCTGTACAACAAAATGAACCACACATATAAAAACACATAAAAAACACACACACACACACACACACACATATATATATATATATATATATATATATATATATATATATGTATTATTTTCCATTATGGTTTATTACAGGATACTGGGCATAGCTCCTGTGCTACATAGTAGGGCCATTGTTTATCCATCATATATATATATGTATAGGTCAGTTCAGTTTAGTTCAGTCACTCAAGTCCTGTCTGACTCTTTGCATCCCCATGGACTGCAGCACGCCAGGCCTCCTTGTCCATCACCAACTCCCAGAATTTACTTAAACTCGTGTCCATTAATCCAGTGATGCTATCCAACCATCTCATCCTCTGTCATTGCCTTCTTCTCCTACCTTCAATTTTTCCCAGCATTAAATCTTTTCCATCTTTCCAAGCATCAGCATCAAGTCAGCTCTTCACATCAGGTGGCCAAAATATCTAGGCTTCAGCTTCAACATCAGTCCTTACAATGAATATTCAGGACTGATTTTCTTTAGGATGGACTGGTTAGGTCTCCTTGCAGTCCAAGGGACTCTCAAGAGTCTCCTCCAACACCACAGCTCAAAAGCATCAATTCTTTGGTGCTCAGCTTTCTTTATAGTCTATCACTCACATCTATACATGACTACTGAAAAAAACATAGCTTTGATGAAATGGACCTCTGTTGGCAAAGTAATGTCTCTGCTTTTTATTATGTCCACTTTTTATTATGACCACTTTGGTCATAACTTTCCTTCCAAGTAGTAAACTTCTTTTAATTTCATGGCTGCAGTCAACATCTGCAGAGATTTTAGAGCCCCCAAAATAAAGTCTGACACTGTTCCCTTACTCCTAATCTTTCCCTCCCCTACCCCTTTGGAACCAAAAGTCTGTTCTCGGAGTTTGCTTTCTTTCATACACATGTTGATTTCTGCTGTATTTTGGATTCCACATCTACGTGATATCATATAGTACTTGTCTTTCTTCTGCTGACTTGTTTTTGCTGACTTAGTATGATCAGACCCATCCATGTGGCTGCAGAAGGCATTCTTTTTTTTAATGGTTGAATAATAATTTGTCTGTGTATATGTACCACATCTTTATCCATTCATTTGATGATGGACATGTTATTTGATTCCATGGCTTGGCTATTGTGAATAATGCTATGAACATGGGAATATATGTATCTTTTTGAATTATTATTTTTTTGGTATATGCCCAAGGGTGGGATTTCTGGGTCATATGGTAGCTCTATTTTTAGTATTTTTAATGAACTTTCATACTACTCTCCATAATAGCTGCACCAATTTACATTCCTACTGTGTAGGTGAGTTTCCTTTTCTCTATACCCTCTTCAGCATTATTTGTACCTTTTTTAAGGATGGCCATTCTAACGAGTGTGGGTGATATCTCATTGCAGCATTTATTTGCATTTCTTTAATAATTAGAGGTGGTTAAGATGAATTCCTTGATTCCCAGTGTCATGCTATGGTGACTGATATCATTTTCACTTGGTTAATCTTGGGTGAAGAATGTGATGATAGTACAGTTAGTCACTCAGTCATATCCAACTCTTTTCCACCCAGTGGACTGTAGCCCACAAGGCTCCTCTCTCCTTGGAGTTCTCCAAGCAAGAATACTGGAGTGGGTTGTCATGCCCTCCTCCAGGGATCTTCCCAGCCTGGGGAATCAAACTGAGGTCTCCTGTAAGAATATGTGGAGATGTGCTACTTGGAATTTGTTTTTGTTTTTGTTTTTTTTTCCTCCAGAAGCTAACAGGTTTTGCTTTGTTTTTCAGAAGGAAAAGGTGCTAGACTGGTTGCTTTCCACAGTTTCAAATGAGGATTTCCTTCTTGGCCTCCTCACTCCAGCACTTTCTTCCAGTGTGTGAGGGAAGCTTTAAAGCTGAGTTGTGAATAGTTCTTCATAACAGGAAGGCCAGGGCTGAGCTGGGGCCCTTGGACCTCTTGGGTTTTCAGAAGACTCTTGCTTTAAGCCTTTAGTAAGTGCTGGGCAGGATGATTATCTGTGCTTGTCCAGGTGGGTTTTTGATATGGACAGGAGGAGTGAACATGGGCAGCAGCCAATGGGGACTGGATGGCCGGCGTGGGGAGAGAGGGGGCGGGATACGCACAGCCTGGCCTGGCGCCACAGGACACACTGCAGCACCAGGCCACCATCACTGGGCCCTGGGTGCTCAGAAGCCAGACGTCAGTGCCGGGGGAAAGGAACACATGATTGCTGGTCCCTCAGTGGTAGTGGTTCAGTCCTTTCATCATGCCCGTTCTATGTTCTGGAGCGGGGGCAGTGAGCTGGAGATGGAAAGGTGGCGTGGGGGCTGGGGGTTGCAGGTGACAGGCATGTCCAGGTTTGTGCTCAGGCAAACCTGGGGGTACTACCCTCAGCCTTGATGTGAGAAAGGGTCTAGAGCTCCAAGTCCAGGCTGGATGAGAGTGGCAGCAGCCTGGGAAGGGAGGCAGGCATTTCACAGTTTAAAAAATCCCGGGATATCAGTTGGCACATGGGGAGCGTGGTTCCCAGTGGGAGGCGGTGATGCACGTGAGCTGGTGTGCAATTGCCCTGTGCTCCGACTGCAGGACGCTTCCCAGCAAGCCTGAGCCAAGGCACCAGATTTTAACTTTCCGCTCTGGGTTTCCCCAACGCCTGTGTGCTTGGACTGCTGCTGTACACCCCGCACACCCCACTGACCGGCCGCACCCTGTGATTAAACATTGAATGCTTATCAGAACTTCGGCATGTGTCCAGAGGCGCCGTTCCAAGGGAATTGCAATTCTGGGTGGCCATTGCGGGACACTTTTGAGTGTTGGAAAGGAAGGGCCTCCAATCCTCTGAGGGTGTGTGTGTGTGTTGGGGGAGAGGGAGGGGGGCGGGGCTGGGAGGGTCCTGTGACATTTCCATATGAGACCTCCATTTTAAATCACTGGACGTGTGATTTGTGTGTACATTCCTGCCCAGGGCTTTTTTTGTTTTGTTTTGTTTTTGTTTTCTTTTTCTTTTGCATGACAGAAGATAGGGGAAGCACACAGTATACAGACAGTGATACATGTGTGTGGATGGCACTAATTGACAGTTTTATAGCAATACTGAAGCTCCATGTGCATGCATACTTTCTGCTTTCTCATCTGGATAAAGAACCATCTTCCAGTACTGACAGGCCAGCCGCAGACCCAGTCTCTCTGGGGGACTGCCCCACATCCCTTAAGCCTCTCCTCAGCCTCTCTCTTCTTGTGGTTTGCCAGATGCCCCAAGAACAGTGCCAGGATCTACTCAAGCAAGATGAGGTTCCTTTATGCCCTTCACAAGTACTCCCTTCTCCTACTTCTTTGTCTGAGTCCTTCCTTGCTTGTACAGGACAGGATGCCAAGGCTCCCCAGAGTTAGCATGCCAGGTCAGGTAAGGTGTGGGTACATCCCATCCTCACCTCAATACTCTCCATTTTTCTTCTTTTTTTTTTCCCCCAAGAAACAGGATTCTTAACTACATTTTTTTCCCTCTTTCTTTTTTTTTTTTTTAAATTAAAGTCTGGTTGTTTTAAAATGTAATGCCCATCTTTGCTGTGTACCAAAATAACTCAGTCATACACCCAAAGACATTCTTGTTTTATAGCCTTTTACAGTTTGTCACAGGATACTGAGTATAGCTCCCTGCATTCTACAGTAGGACCTTGTTTCTTCTAAAGGTAGTAGTTTGCATCTACCAATCCCCTAAAAACCTTCCACCCTTCCCCTTGGCAACCACAAGTCTGCTCTCTGTGAGTCCCTTCTTTGCTTTACAAATATGATCATTTGTGACATATTCTGGCTTCCACCCCAGATATGCAGAAGACACAACCCTTACAATAATAAGTGAAGAGGAACTAAAAATCATCTTGATGGAAGTGAAAGAGGAGAGTGAAAAAGCTGGATTAAAACTCAACAGTCAAAAAACTCAGATCATGGAATCCAGTCCCATCATTTCATGGCAAATAGTTGGAGATACAGTAGAAACAGTGAGAAACTTTTTCTTAGGATACAAAATCACTGCAGATGATGATTGCAGCCATGAAATCAAAAGACACTTGATCCTTGGAAGGAAAGTTGTGGTCAACATAGACAGTGTGTGATAAGGAAGAGACATTACTTTGCCGACAAAGGTCCTCTAGTCAAAGCTGTGGTTTTACCATTAGTCATGCATGGATGTGAGAGTTGGACTATAAAGAAATCTGAGTGCCAAAAAATTGATGCTTTTGAACTATGGTGTTGGAGAAGACTCTTGAGAGTCCTTGGATAGGAAGGAGATCAAATCAGAAGATCAAGGCCGGAGGAGAAGGACAGGACAGAGGATGACATGGTTAAATGGCATCACCAACTCAATGAATATTAGTTTGAGCAAGCTCCAGGAGTTGGTGGGTATGGAATGTAGTGACTGCAAGTCTGATGAGAGGAACTTGACCTCCCAGGCCTGTCCCACTGACCGTGCATGCTGTGGTCCATGGGGTTGCAAAGAGTTGGACACAACTAGCAACTGGACTGAACTTGTTTCCACATATAAGTGATAGTGTATGGTATTTGAGTTTTTCTGTCTGACTTATTTTTACTTAGTGTGATAGTCTCTTTTTTTGTTGTGTAGTCCATGAGTTATGTCTGATTCTTTTACAGCCCCATGCGGTATAGCCCAATGGGCTTCCCTGTCCATGGGCTTTCCCAGGCAAGAATCCTGGAGTAGGTAGCCAGTCCCTTCTCCAGGGGATCTTCTCAATACCGGGATCAAATCTGGGTGTCCTGCATTTCAGGCAGATCCTTTACCACTAAGCCATTTGGGAAGCCCATGATAATCTCTAGGTCCATCCACACTGCTTTATTGTTTCATTCTTTTTTTATGGCTGGGTAGATTCCAATAAATACACATCACGTCATCTTTGTCCATCTCTTTCTGGATTTTAGGTTGTTTCCATGTCTTGGCTAATGTGTGTAGTGCTGCTGTGAACACAAGGGAGCATGTATCTTTTTGAATTACGGTTTTGTCTGGGTATATTTCCAGAAGTGGGATGCTAGATTATATAGTAATTCTTTATTTAGTTTTTTAAATATAAGTTATTTATTTCAATTGGAGGCTAATTACTTTACAATATTCTATTTGTTTTGTCATATATCAATGTGAATCCATTATGGGTGTACACATGTTCCCCATCCTGAACCTCCTTCCCACCTCCCTCCCCATATCATCCCTCATCCCAGTGAGAAACCTCTTTACTATTTTCCACAGTGGCTGCACAAATTTACATTTCAAACAAGTTTGGAGGGTACTATTTTCTTCATAACCTCTCCAGAATTTTTAACTATATATTTTTGAGATCAGCTTTTTATTTAGCACTATGAGGAAGTGTTTCCTTCTTAATTCTTAATTATATGAATTTGTTGTGTTATGTCCCATTCTAAGTTTATAAAATGTATGTATACTCTGCCTGGGTTTTCTGCTCCCTGTTTGTTCCCATTATAAGTTCAGTTATAAAGCTCATTGGTTATGTGTGTTTCACTGACATGTTTGCAATTTCTCTGCTCATTTCCTTGGGGTAAATTTCTTACAGAAATGTCATACACAGAGGATTCCAGTGGAGATTTGGCTTCTATGTGAAATGTAATCCTCACCTCTGGCTCATTGACATGATGTCTTATTTCTTACGGAATTCCCATCTGAAGCTTTCCCCTATCTTAGCAGCTACCTTATCTAGTCCATACCACCATACTCCTGTGGACGATTGGTGATTCAAGACTCAATTGGAAGGGCGTGATTTCCCATGAACTAAGGGTAGTTTCCTAATGTATTTCTGGCCATTGGTCTGTCCCAACTCAGTCCCCCTCATGTGGGTACTGCTGCTGCTAAACACCTGTGTGTATGGGACACCATTGCTTTAAAAATGAAAAAAAATGTATCATTAACTTCAGGTGAGATGGGTTAGGTACCATGTCTGGGGGACAAGAGAAAATGATGAGGGGACATACCTGAAGCAGTCACACAAATCTTAAAAGTGGACTCCTAGGGTCCTTGGAGTAAATGTACCTCCATCTGGCATAGGGCAGGGAGACACAGAAGAGGGCAGGGAGGAGACCAGGTGAAGAGGGCATGCCACCATCAGCAACAGAGGCATCACCATTACATCCATGACCTAGCAACTGACAATGTTGCAGGGGCATACGAGGGGTATGGAATGCAGTAACTGCAAGTCTAAAGTGAAGGACTTGGCCTCCCAGGCCAGCCTCACTGACTATGGCAGTATAGCCCCCCTCCCCCCTGGAGAAAGGAGCCTGCCATGCTGAGCAGAAGATGGTAGAGAGGGACCGTTTGTTTGTTGGCAGTTCTGTGCCTCTAAGCTCACTGTCCTTGATCCCAGACACTTCTTCTGGTAGAATCCAGTGAGTAGACACTTTGTCTTCTTTGTTGTGTGTGTCTGGTGGTTAAACAGACATGGTTTATAATGTCACTGTTTTTAAGCATACAGCTCAGTGTCATTAGAGATATTCATAGTGTTGGGCAATTATTACCACCATTCCTCTTCCCAGCTTTTGTTGCTGTTGAGCCCTACATACCCCTCCCTCCTCCCCCACCCCATGGTAGCCACTCTTTTATGTGTCTGTAAATTGGACTAGACTGGGTCCTATGCAAAGTGAAATCATACAATATTTGTCTCTCTCTACTTGCCTTATTTCCCTCAGCATAATTAGTTTCCAAGGTTCATCCTTTTCTGTAATCTGTGTCCAAATTTCCTTCCATCTGAAGACTGAGAAATGCTCTTTTGTATGGATCGACCACATTTTGTCTCCATGTTTGATCTTCCATGGATGGAGAATTGGGTCATTCCCACATCTTAGATATTGTGACTAATGCTGTTACAAACATGGGGATACTGGTGTCTGTGTAAGACCCAGTTTTTTTTTTTTTTTGGTGTGTGCATCTACCCAGAAGAGAAATCCCTGTATCACACAGTAAGCCTTTGTTTGTTTTAAGGAATCACAATACTGTTTTTCACAGTAGCCGTACCAGTCCATGGTCCATCCAGCAAAACAAAAAGGTTCTGATTTCTCCACATCCTAGCCAATACTTGATACTGTCAGTGTTTTTTTGATAGGAACCATCCTATTGAACGTGAAGTAGTATTTTATCCAGTGTGAGAAACTACTGCACAATTAGACTCACTCACACACTATTAAAGTAATGCTCAAAATTCTCCAGATGTTCAAGCTGGTCTTAGAAAAGGCAGAGGAACCAGAGATCAAATTGCCAACATTTGTTGGATCATTGGAAAAGCAAAAGAGTTCCAGAAAAACATCTATTTCTGCTTTATTGACTATGCCAAAGCCTTTGACTGTGGATCACAATAACTGTGGGAAAATACTGAAAGATATGGGCA
Organism: Bos mutus; assembly: GCF_027580195.1. Lineage (NCBI taxonomy): Eukaryota > Metazoa > Chordata > Mammalia > Artiodactyla > Bovidae > Bos > Bos mutus. Next base: position 183,892 of record NW_027219175.1, read on the forward strand.
TACCAGACCACCTGACCTGCCTTTTGAGAAACCTGTACATAGGTCAGGAAGCAAAAGTTAGAACTGGACATGGAACAACAGACTGGTTCCAAATAGGAAAAGGAGTATGTCAAGGCTGTATATTGTTACCCTACTTATTTAACTTATGCAGAATTCATCGTGAGAAACACTGGGCTGGAGAAAGCACAGGCTGGAATCAAGATTGCTATGAGAAATATCAATATCCTCAGATATGCAGATGACACCACCCTTATGGCAGAAAGTGAAGAAAACTAAACAGGCTCTTGTTGAAAGTGAAAGAGGAGAGTGAAAATGTGAGCTTAAAGCTCAACATTGAGTAAACTAAGATCATGGCATCTGGTCCCATCACTTCATGGCAAACAGATTGGGAAACAGTGGTTGATTTTTCTTCTGGCCTCCAAAATTACTACAGATGGTAATTGCAGCCATGAAATCAAAATACACTTACTCCTTGGAAGGAAAGTTATGACCACACTAGAGAGCATAATAAAATGCAGAAACATTGCTTTGTCAACAAAGGTCCATCTAGTTAAGGCTATGGTTTTCCCAGTAGTCATGTATGGATGTGAGAGTTGGACTATAAAGAAAGTGGAGTGCCGATGAATTGATGCTTTTGAACATGTAGTGTTGGAGAAGACTCTTGAGAGTCCCTTGGACTGCAAGGAGATCCAACCAGTCCACCCTAAAGGAAATCAGTCCTGGGTGTCCATTGGAAGTTCTGATGTTGAAGCTGAAACTCCAAACTTTGGCCACCTGATGTGAAGTCCTGACTCACTGGAAAAGACCCTGATGCTGGGAAAGATTGAAGGAAGGAGGAAAAGGGGATGACAGAGGATGAGTTGATTGGATGGCAGCACTGACTCAATGGACATGGTTTGGGTGGACTCTGGGACTTGGTAATGGAACAGGAGGCCTGGTGTGCTGCGGTTCATGGGATCACAGAGTCAGACACGACTGAGGGACTGAACTGAACTGAACTGAGATGCCTTTAGCCAAGTTAAGTGGAAAGAAAACAGAAGATTCTAATGTGAATACTGAAGATAGAAATATGTCTGCTGTAGGTAACAATGTAACTAGAACTAAACTTGTAAAACATAGTCCTTTGTTTCCCTGTATTTAACTTTCCATTCTATAAATTGGAGAAGGCAATGGCGCCCCACTCCAGTACTCTTGCCTGGAAAATCCCATGGATGGAGGAGCCTGGAAGGCTGCAGTCCATGGGGTCGCTGGGGGTCGGACATGATTGAATGACTTCACTTTCACTTTTCACTTTCATGCACTGGAGAAGGAAATGGCAACCCACTCCAGTGTTCTTGCCTGGAGAATCCCAGGGATGGGGGAGCCTGGTGGGCTGCTGTCTATGGGGTCACACAGAGTTGGACACGACTAAAGTGACTTAGCAATTTTACAAATACTGATCAGGCAGTTTTTCTAGGGCAGTCTTGGGCTTTCAGGACATTTCCTTTCTGCATCATTTGCACACTTGTTTCTAGAAGAATGGTCCTCTTAGCCAGTGGTCACCAAACTCTGGGATGTAGTGCCAGATGATCTGAGATGGACCTGATGTAATAATAATAGAAATAATGCTGCACAGTAAGTGTAATGCATTTGAATCATCATCCCCTTAAAACTATGCCTAGTGCCACAAGAATTAGGACCACTGCTCTAAATATTTTCTTGTGTAGAATGTTTTTTCCATGTTACTAAATACTCTTATACCTTTACAGCTGTGGAGGCTTATGGGGAATGAATCACTTTACTATCCACTGGGTATGAGTGGATTTTTATGCCAGAATTAATCCTCTATTGCTTCACTTATGTTAACAATGTCTTCTTTTTCTTTCAACAAATCTGACTCATCTCTCTTGAAGAGCCAGACATCATTAAAAGAAACAATCTGAGGTCGTAAACAGAGTGAGTGAAAGAAGCCTATCACAAAGGAATGCCTACTGCATGATTTCTTTCTTGAAAATCAGACAAATGATTGGGGGGATGAATTCTGAGATAAGCAAATATAAAGACAGATAAGGAAGTGATGATAATGTATGTATTTCTTCACTGAGTCTGGATTTGGGCCTCTATTTTTTTTTTGTAATTTATTTATTTTAATTGGTGGGTAATTACTTTACAACATTGTACTGATTTTGCCATACATTCACATGAATTGACCATGGGTGTACATATGTCCCTCATCCAGAACTCCCCTCCCACCTCCATCCCCATCGCATCATTCAATGTCATCCCAGTGCACAGGTCCTGAGTGCTTTGTCTCATGCATCACACCTGGACTGACAATCAATTTCACACATGGTAATATACATGTTTCCATGCTATTCTCTCAAATCATCCCACCCGCTCCTTCTCCCACAGAGTCCAAAAGTCTGTTCTTTACATCTGTCTGTTTTGCTGTCTTGTTTATAGGGTCAAAATTACCATCTTTCTAAATTCCATATATATGTGTTAATATACTGTGTTGATGTTTTCATTTTTTTCCTTACTTCATTCTGTATGATAGACTCCAGCTTCATCCATCTCGTTAGAACTGATTCAAATGCATTCTTTTTAATAGCTGACTAATATTCCACTGTGTATGCATACCACAACTTTCTTATCCATTCATCTGCTGATGGACATCTAGCTTGCTTCTATGTCCTAGGTATTGTAAACAGTGCTGCAATGAACACTGGGGCCCACGTGTGAGTTTCAATTCTGGATTCCTCAGTATGTATATGCCCAACAGTGGGATTAGGCATACACAATACCCACATACTGCTGGGTCATATGGAAGTTCCATTTCCAGTTTTTAAGTAATCTCCAAATGGTTCTCTACAGTGTCTGTACTTGTTTACATTCCCACTGACAGTGTAAGAGTGTTTCCTTTTCTCCACACCCTCCCCAGCATTTATTGCTTGTAGATCTTTGAATCACAGCCATTCTGACTCACATGAGATGGTACCTCATAGCGGTTTTGACTTGCATTTCTCTGATAATGAGTGATATTGAGCATCTTTTCACTTTTCATGTCTTCTTTGGAGAAATGTCTATTTAGTTCTTTGGCACATTTTTTTTCATTGTTTATTTTTCTGGAATTGAGCTGCAGAAGTTGCTTATATATTTTTGAGATTGATTCTTTGCCAGTTGCTTTGTTTGCTATTATTTTCTCCCATTCTGAAGGCTGCCTTTTCATGTTTATTATAGTTTCCTTAGTTGTGCAAAAGCTTTTAAGTTTGATTAGGTCCCATTTATTTATTTTTATTTCCATTACTCTGTGAGGTGGGTCATGGAGGATCCTGCTGTGATTTATGTCAAAGAGTGTATTACATATGTTTTCTTCTAGGAGGTGTATAGTTTCTGGTTTTACATTATTCTTGCCTCCTTTGTAAAAGCTATGGTGTTCATAGGTGTGTGGATTTATCTCTGGGCTTTCTATTTTTTTTCCATTGATCTATATTTCTGTCTTTGTGCCAGATCCATACTGTCTTGATGACTGTAGCTTTGAGGTATAGCCTGAATTTTGGCAGATTGATTCTTCCAGTTCCATTGTTCTTTCTCAAGATTGCTTTGGCTATTCAAGGGTTTTTGTATTTCCATACAAATTGTAAAATTATTTGTTCTAGTTCTCTGAAAAATACTGTTGGTAGCTTTAAAGGGATTACGTTGAATATAGATTGCTTTGGGTAGTATACTCATTTTCACTATATTGATTCTTCCAGTCCATGAACATGGTATATCTCCATCTATTTGTGTCCTTTTTGATTTCTTTCCTCAGAGTTTTATAGTTTTCTATATATAGGTCCTTTGTTTCTTTAGGTAGATTTATTCCTATGTATTTTATTCTTTTAGTTGCAATGTTGAATGGAATTGTCTCCTTCATTTATCTTTCTGTTTTCTCATTGTTAGTGTATAGGGATGCAAGGAATTTCTCTGCATTAATTTTATATCCTGGAGCTTTACTACGTTCGTTGATTAGCTCTAGAAATTTTCTAGTGTTGATTTTAGAGTTTTATACGTAGAGGATCTTGTCTTCTGCAAACAGTGAGAATTTTACTTATTTTCCAATCTGGATTCCTTTTATTCCTTTTTGTTCTCTGTTCACTGTTGTTTAATCTTCCAAAAGTATGTTGAATAGTAGTGGTGACAGTGGAAACTATAGTCTTTCTTACTGACTTTAGGGGAAATGCTTTCAGTTTTTCACCATTGAGGATAATGTTTTGTGTGGGTTTATTACATATGGCTTTTATTAGGTGGAGGTATGTTCCTACTATGCCTGATTTCTAGAGGGTTTGTATCATAAATGGATGTTTAATTCTGTAAAAGGCTTTCTCTGCATCGATTGAGATAATCATATACATTTTACATTTCAATTTGGTAATGTGGTGTAGCACATTGATTGATTTGTGAATATTGAAGAATCCTTGCATTCCTGGGGTAAAGCCAATTTGGACATGATGTATGATCTTTTAATTTGTTGTTAGAATCTGTTTGCTAGAATTTTGTTGAGAACTTTTCATCTATGTTCATCAGTGATATAGGCCTGTAGTTTTCTTTTCTTTCATTTTTTTGTGTGGCATCTTTGTCTGGTTTTGGTATTACAGTGATGATGGCATCCTAGTAGGAGTTTGGAATTCGACCTTTTCCGCAATTTTTTGGAAGAATTTGAATAGGATAGGTGTTAGCTCTTCTCTAAATTTTTGGTATATTTCCCCCGTCAAGCTATCTTGTCCTGGACTATTGTTTATTGGAAGATTTTTTATTACAGTTTTGATTATCATGCTTGTAATGGGTCTGTTAAGATTTTCTATTTCATTCTGGTTCAGTTTTGGAAGGTTATGCTTTTCTAAGAATTTGTCTATTTTTCAAGTTGTCCATTTCATTGTCATATAGTTGCTGATAGTATTCTCTTATGGTCCTTTGTATTTCTGTGTTGTCTGTTGTGATTTCTCCATTTTAGTTTCTAATTCTGTTGATTTGATTCTTCTCCATTTCTTTCTTGATTAATCTTGCTAATGGTTTATCTATTTTATTCATCCTTTCAAAGAACAAGCTTTTAGTTTTGTTGATTTTTGTTATAGTCTCCTTTGTTTCTCTTTAATTTTTTTTGCCCTAATTTTTATGATTTCTTTTCTTCTACTAGCCCTGGGTTTCTTCATTTCTTCTTTTTCTAGTTGCTTTAGGTGTAACGTTAGGTCACTTATTTGATGTTTATCTTGTTTCTTGAGGTAAACTTGTATTGTTCTGAACCTTCCCCTTAGCACTGTTTTACTGAGTCTTATAGGTTTTGGCTTGTCTTGTTTTCATTTTCATTGATTCCTATGGATATTTTGATTTCTTCTGTGATTTGTTGGATATTCAGAAGCGTGTTCTTTAACATCCATATTTTTTTCCCCTGTAGTTGACCTCTAATCTTACCGCATTGTGATCAGAAAAGATGCTTGAAGTGATTTCAGTTATTTTCTACCAAGGCTATATTTATGGCCCAAGATGTGATCTATCCTGGAGAATCTTCCACGTCCACTTGAGAAAAAGGTGAAATTCCTTGTTTGGGGGTGAAATGTCCTATACATATCAATCAGTTCTAACTGCCCCACTGCATTATTTAAAGTTGCTGTTTCCTTTTTAATTTTGTTTAATTTTTCTACCCATAGGTGTGAGTGGGGTATTAAAGTATCCCATTATTGTTGTGTTACTGTTAATTTTCCCTTTTATACTACTGATCATTTGCGGTACATATTGCAGTGGTCCTTTGTTGGGTGCATATATATTTATAACTCTTATATCTTCTTGGATCTATCCTTTGATCATTGTGTATTGTCTTTCTTTATCTCTTTCACACACTTTATTTTAAAGTCTGTTTTATCTGATATGAATATTGCTACTCCTGCTTTCTTTTTGTCTTCTTTTGTGTGAAATATCATTTTCCAGCCCTTCATTTTCAGTCCATATGTGTCCCTTGTTTTTAGGTGGGTCTCTTGTAGACAGCATATATAAAGGTCATGTTTTTGTATCAGTTCTGTCAGTCTTTGTCTTTTGGTTGGGGCACTCAATCTACTTACATTTAAGGTAATTGTTGATAAGAATGATCCTGTTGCCTTTTACTTTGTTGTTTTGGGTTCAAGTTTATAAACCTTTTCTGTTTCTTGTCTAGAAAAAAATCATTTAGCACTTGTTGAAGAGCTGATTTGGTGGCGTTGTATTCTCTCAGCTTTTCCCTGTCTGTAAAGCTTCTGATTTCTGCTTCATATTTGAATGAGATCCTTGCTGTGTATAGTAATCTGAGTTGTAGGTTTTTCTCTTTCATCACTTTAATTCATTTCAGTTCAGTTCAGTCACTCAGTCGTGTCCAACTCTGTAAGACCCCATGGACCACAGCACTCCAGGTCTCCCTGTCCATCACCAAATCCCAGAGTTTACTCAAACTCATCCCCTTGAGTCGGTGATGCCGTTCAACTATCTCATCCTCTGTTGTCCCCTTCTCCTCCTGCCTTCAATCTTTCCCAGCATCAGGGTCTTTTCCAAGAGTCAGCTCTTTGCATCAGGTGGCCAAAGTATTGGACTTTCATCAGTCCTTCCAATGAATATTTAGGACTTATTTCTGTTAGGAGGGACTGGTTGGATCTCCTTTCAGTCGAGGGTATTCTCAAGAGTCTTCACCAACACCACAGTTCAAAACCATCAATTCTTCGGTGATCAGCCTTCTTTTCATTCCAACCCTCACATCCATACACGACTACTGGAAAAACCATAGCCTGATGAGATGGACCTCATTGGCAAAATAATGTCTCTGTTTTTGTGTGTGTGTGCGTGTGTGCTGTCTAGGTTGGCCATAACGTTTCTTCCAAAGAGTAAGTGTCTTTTAATTTCATGGCTACAGTCACCATCTTCAGTGGTATTGGAGCTCAAAGAAGTAAACTCAGTCACTGTTTGCACTTTTTTTCCCCTCCCATCTATTTGTCATGAAGTGATGGGAGTGGATTCTGGCCTGAAGAGTTTCTATTAAAAGATCAGTTGTAATCCTTATGTAATCCCCTTGTGTATTATTTGTGGCTTTTTCCTGGATGCTTTTAATATTTGCTCTTTGTGTTTGATCTTCGTTGATTTGATTAATATGTGTTCTTTGATTAATATGGTTTTTTCTCTTTGGGTTTATCCTGTTCTGGACTCTCTGCATTTCTTGGGCTTGTGTGGTTCTTTCCTTCCTCATTTTAGGGAATTTTTCAACTATTATCTCCTCAAGTATTTCATCATGGCCTTTCATTTTGTCTTCTTCTTCTGGGACTCCTATCATTTGAATGTTGGGGCGTTTAACATTGTCCCAGAGATTTCTGAGGTTTCCTCATTTCTTTTAATTCTTTTCTCCTCTCTGCATCATTCACTTCTACCATTCTATCTTCCACCTCACTTATACTATCTTTTCGCCTCAATTATTCTACTGTTGGTTGCCTCCAGAGTGCTTTTGATCTCAGTTAATGCATTACTCATTATTGATTGACTCTTTTTTATTAAAGTGTCCTTATTAATAATAATCAGAGTATGAGATGGCTGGATGGCATCACTGACTTGATAGACGTGAGTCTGAGTGAACTCTGGGAGTTGGTGATGGACAGGGAGGCCTGGTGTGCTGTGATTCATCGGGTCACAAAGAGTCGGATAAGACTGAGCACCTGAATTGAACTGAACTGAAATTGGTAATGCCATCCAACCATACACCCTCTGTGGTTCCCTTCTCCTTTTGTCTTCAATCTTTCCCAGCAACAGAGTCTTCCCAAATGAGTCAGTTCTTCACATCAGGTGGCCAGATATGGGAGTTGCAGCTTCAGTATCAGTCATTCCAATGATTATATTAATTATATATGTTTCATAGTATCTCTATATTAATGATATATGGGTATATCACACACACACACACACATACACACACACAAGTTCACATCATCAAAGCCTTACAGTAAACCAATATTTGAATGGTTTCTCTGCCTTTAGGCTAACATGAAGTGCAGAAACTGCAAAACATGAGCAAGAAATATAGGCCAAGAATAAATATCCAGCAATAAATATTCAAATAATTCAAGAAGAAGATAAGACCACAGAGGGAAGAGAAAACCTAAACAACAATACATCCAGTGGACCAAACACAGATGTGCAGAACATTCCGCAAAAAACAAACAGAAGAATACACATCTGCCTCAACTGCACATGGAATAATATCCAGAAAATTCCTGATAATTGGGTTTATATTAAGCCATGGAATAACCATTAATAATTTAAATCATACTCTTGATATCTGGTTCTTCAATAAGAGGGACATTTGAAAAAATGTGATGGACAGGGAGGTCTTCAGCAATTTCTGGCTCAAAGAGTCAGACATGACTAGTGAACTGAACTGAAATGAAATTAATGAATTGATTTTGAATACTTTTGCAATTTAAATCTGGACAATAAAAGTTCATGATCTGAGCCACAATCTAATCTTGTTTTTTTCTGTATAGAGCTTCTCCATCTTTTGGAAAGAATTGAATCAATCTGATTTTGGGGTTGACCATGTGATTTTGTAGAGTCTCTTTTTGTTGAAAGAGGGTGTTTTCTATTACAGTGCATTCTCTTGGCCAAACTCTATTTGCCTTTGCCATTTCATTCTGTATTAAAGACCAAATTTGTCTGTTACCTCAGGTGTTTCTTGACTCCCTACTTTTGCATTCCAGTCTGATATAATGAAAAGGTTTTCTGTTAGTTCTAAAGGTCTTGTGGTTCTTCATAGAACCATTAAACTTCAGCTTCTTCCATTTTTTATTACTGTGACTTTATTTGCCACTGTGATATTGAATGATTTGCCATGAACAAACAGAAATCATTCTGTCGTTTTTGAGATTGCATCCAAGTACTGCATTTCGGATTCTTTTGTTGACCATGATGGCTACTCCATTTCTTCTAAGGGATCCTGCACACACTTGGAGATATAATGGTCATCTGAGTCAAATTCACCAATTCCAGTCCATTTTAATTCGCTGATTCCTAGAACATGGATGATCACTCTTGCCGTCTCCTGTTTGATGACTTCCAGTTTGCCTTGATTCATGGATCTGACCCAGATTCCTATGTAATATTGCTCTCTGAAGCATAGGACATTGCTTCTGTCATCCACAACTGGGTATTGTTTTTGCATTGGCTCCATGTCTTCATTCTTCCTGGAGTTCTTTCTCCACTGATCTCCAATAGCATATTGGGCACCTACCGACCTGAATAGTACAGCATTTAAAAAATCTGGTTCTAAGGGCTTATTTACAAACAATGGGATAACCAATTCAACTTCTTTTTTTAATGAACATGTTCGTTTTTTTCCCCCCCAGTATTTAAAATTGTTTTAGTCACTCTTATTCTAGCAATTTGACTGCTTCACATAGTTTGAGACTTTTGCTGACAGATATACCTGTTCTAAATACATAAATTCCTCCTTTTTTAGATGTTTAGTAGCAGTGACATCTTATTCATTTTCATTTCAGTAACTAAATCTGCTCTTTTCGTTGTTTAGCTTACCTAATATTCTTATTACTATTTTTGTTTTGTGTTCAATTTTCTGTATTTTTTTCTATTTATATTAACTTAGAAATATCAATAACTGCAGATATGCAAATGACAATACCCTTAGGGCAGAAAGTGAAGAGGAATTAAAAGTCTCTTTGAAGGTGAAAGAGGAGAGTGAAAAAGTTGGCTAAAACCTCAACATTCAGAAAACGAATTAATCTGGTCCCATCACTTCATCGGAAATAGATGGGGAGTGTCAATCTTTTTATTTTGGGGCTCCAAAATCACTGCAGATGGTGATTTGCAGCCTGAAATTGACATTTAAATACCCAAATTCACTGAAAGATAGCCTTTTTAGTATGTTTGTAGCAATGGCAAATCACATGCAGATGGTGAACAGTACGTGAGATCACATGAAATTAAAAGACATTCTTCAGTTATGATCAGCCTAGATAGCATATTGAAAAGCAGAAACATTACTTTGCCAACAAAGGTACGTCTAGTCAAGGCTATGGTTTTTCCTGTGGTCATGTATGAATGTGAGAGTTGGACTGTGAAGAAAGCTGAGTGCTGAAGAATTGATGCTTTTGAACTGTGGTTTTGGAGAAGACTCTTGAGAGTCCCTTGGCCTCTAAGGAGATCCAACCAGTCCATTCTGAAGGAGAGCAGCCCTGGGATTTCTTTGGAAGGAATGATGCGAAAGCTGAAACTCCAGTACTTTCGCTACCTCATGGGAAGAGTTGACTCATTGGAAAAGACTCTGATGCTGGGAGGGGTTGGGGGCAAGCGGAGAAGGGGACGATAGAGGATGAGATGGCTGGATGGCATCACTGACTCGATGGAAGTGAGTCTGAGTGAACTCCGAGAGTTGGTGATGGATAGGGAGGCCTGGCGTGCTGCGATTCATGGGGTCGCAAAGAGTTGGACACAACTGAGCGACTGAACTGAAATGAAAACCCATACTAATATTTGTTCATTTCCTCTTTCTTATTGCTGTGAAATTAGATTTTTTTCCCCAGCTTTTGAAGAAGGCATTAGCTTCTTCCCAGAACTGGAGAGCTTTGTTTTTATGTAAGCTTAAATATATATGGGTTCTTCTGCTGTATCTGATGATTTTCTACATTGGGTTTTCATTTCAAATCATCTCAGAATATGTTCTCATTTCTCCTTTGAGTTATTCTTTGCCTCATCGAGCCCTTCAAAATGTGCTATATAATTTTCTGCACATTTGGTTCAGTTTAGTCACTCAGTCATGACCGACTCTTTGCAACCCCATGAATTGCAGCACACAAGACCTCCCTGTCCATCACCAACTCCCAGAGTTCACTCAGACACATCCATCAAGTCAGTAATGCCGTCCAGCCATCTCATCCTCTGTCGAACCCTTTTCCTCCTGCCCCCAATCCCTCCTGGCATCAGTCTTTTCAAATGAGTCAACTCTTCGCATGAGATGACCAAAGTACTGGAATTTCAGCATTAGCATCATTCATTCCAAAGAAATCCCAGGGCTGATCTCCTTCAGAATGTACTGGTTGGATCTCCTTGAAGTCTTTGGGACTCTCAAGAGTCTTCTCCAACACCACAGTTCAAAAGCATCAATTCTTCCATGCTCAGTTTTCTTCACAGCACACTCTCACATCCATACATGACTACTGGGAAAACCATAGACTTGACTAGATTGTCCTTTGTTGGCAAAGTAATATCTCTGCTTTTAAATATGCTATCTAGGTTGGTCATAACTTTCCTTCCAAGGAGTAAGCATCGTTTAATTTCATGAATGCGATCACCACCTGCAGTGAATTTGGACCCCCCCCACCAAAAATAAAAATATGTCTGACACTGTTTGCACTGTTTTCCCATCTATTTCCCACGAAGTGATGGGAACAGATGCCATGATCTTAGTTTTCTGAATGCTGACCTTTAAGACAACTTTTTCAGGTATGACTTAAATCCAATCCTTTATGATTATACAGTGAAAGTGAGAAATAGATTTACGGGACTAGATCTGATAAATAGAGTGCATGATGAACTATGGATGGAGGTTCATGACATTGTACAGAAGATGAGGATCAAGACCATCCTCATGGAAAATAAATGCAAAATATCAAAATAGTTGTCTGGGGAGGCCTTAAAAATAGCTGTGAAAAGAAGAGAAGTGAAAAGGAAAGGAGAAAAGGAATGATAAAAGCATCTGAATGCAGTGTTCCAAAGATTAGCAAGGAGGGATAAGAAAGCCTTTGTCAGCGATCAATGCAAAGAAATAGAGGAAAACAGAAGAATGGGAAAGACTAGAGATCCCCTCAAGAAAATGAGAGATACCAAGGGAACATTTCATGCAAAGATAGGCTTGATAAAGGACAGAAATGGTATGGACCTAAGAGAAGCAGAAGATATTAAGAAGAGGTGGCAAGAATACACAGAAGAAGTGTACAAAAAAGATCTTCAAGACTCAGATATTCATGATGGAGTGATCGCTCACCTAGAGCCAGATATCCTGGAATGTGAAGTCAATTAGAAAGAATCACTATGAACAAAGCTAGTGGAAGTTATGGAATTCTAGTTGATCTATTTCAAATCCTGAAAGATGATGCTGTGAAAGTTCTGCACTCAATATGTCAGCAAATTGGAAAACATAGCAGTGGCTACAAGACTGGAAAAGGTCAGTTTTCATTCCAATCCCAAAGAAACACAGTGTCAAAGAATGCTCAAACTACCACACAATTACACTCATCTCACTTTCTAATAAAGTAATGCTCAAAGTTCTCCAAGACAGGCTTCAGCAATACATGAACAGTGAACTTCTAGGTGTTCAAACTGGTTTTAGAAAAGGCAGAGGAACCAGAGATCCAAATGCCAACAATCTTGGATCATTGAAAAAGCAAGAAGGTTCAAGAAAAAACACATATTCTGATTTACTGACTATGCCAAAGCCTTTGATTGTGTGGGTCACTGTAAACTGTGGAAGTCGCTGAAAGAGATGGGAATACCAGACCACCTGACCTGCCTCTGGAGAACCCTATTGCAAGTCAGGAAGCAACAATTAGAACTGGACATGGAAAACAGACTGGTTCCAAATAGAAAGAGAAGGATGTCAGGGCTGTATATTGCCACCCTGCTTATTTGGCCTGAATGCAGAGTACATCATGAAAAACTCTGGGCCGGAAGAATCAGAAGCTGGTATCCAAATTGCCAGGAGAAATATCAATAACCTTAGATATGCCGATAACACCACCCTTATGGCACAAAATGAAGAGGAACTGTAAAGCCTCTTTATGAAAGTGAAAGAGGAAAGGGAAAAACTGGGCTTAAAGCACAACATACTGCAACGAAGATCATGGCATCTGGTCCCATTACATCGTGGGAAATAGACGGGGAAACAGTGGAAATAATTTCAGGCTTTATTTTTTGGGCTCCAAAATCACTGCAAACGGTGATTGTAGCCATGAAATTAAAAGACGTTTACTCTTTGGAGGGAAATTTATGTCCAAATTAGACTGTATTTTATAAAGCAGAGACATTACTTTGCCAACAAAAGTCCATCAAATCAAGGCTATGGTTTTTCCAGTGGTCATGTATTGATGTGAGATTTGGACTGTGAAGAAAGCTGAGTGCCAAAAATATTGATGCTTTTGAACTATGGTTTTGGAGAAGACTCTTGAGAGTCCCTTGGACTGCAAGCAGATCCCACCAGTCCATCCTTAAGGATATCAGTCTTGGGTGTTCTTTGGAAGGAGTGAGGCTAAAGCTGAAACTCCAGTACGTTGTCCACCTCATGCGAATAGTTGACTCATTGGAAAAGATTCTGATGCTGTGAGGGATTGGGGGCAGGAGGAGAAGGCGACGACAGAGAATGAGATGGTTGGATGGTATCACTGACTCAATGGATGTGAGTCCCAGTGAATAATAAAGACTGAAAGTATTTCCACTGTTTTCACATCTGTTTCCCATGAAGTGATGGGACCGGAGGCCGTGATCTTTGTTTTCTGAATGTTGAGTTTTAAGCCAGTTTTTCACTCTCCACTTTCACCTTGATCAAGAGGCTTTTTAGTTCCTCTTCACTTTCTGCCATAAGGGTGGTGTCATCTGCATACGTGAGGTTATTGATATTTCTCCTGGCAATCTTGATTCCAGCTTATGTTTCATCCAGTCCAGCGTTTCTCATGGTGTACTCTGCGTATAAGTTAAATAAGCAGGGTAACAATATACAGCCTTGACGTATTCCCTTTCCTATTTGGAACCAATCTGTTGTTTCATGTACAGTTCTAACTGTTGCCTCCTGACCTGCATACAGATTTCTCCAGAGGCACGTCAGGTGGTCTGGTATTCCCATCTCTTTCAGAATTTTATACAGTTTATTGTGATACCCACAGTCAAAGGCTTTGGCATAGTCAATAAAGCAGAAATGGATGTTTTTCTGGAACTCTCTTGCTTTTTCAGTGATCTAATGGATGTTGGCAGTTTGATCTCTGGTTGCTCTGTCTTTCCTAAAACCAGCTTGAACATCAGGAAGTTCACGGTTCACATATTGCTGAAGCCTGGCTTGGAGAATTTTGAGCATTACTTTACTAGTATGTGAGATGAGTGCAATTGTGCGGTAGTTTGAACATGTTTTGGCATTGCCTTTCTTTGGGTTTGGAATGAAAACTGACCTTTTCCAGTCCTGTGGCCACTGCTGAGTTTTCCAAATTTGCTGGCATATTGAGTGCAGGACTTTCACAGCACCATTTTGGTTTTCCTTCCACTCTAGAATTTTGGAAGAGTTTCAGAAGTGCATGTGCTAGCAGTTCTCTGACTGGTTCGTAAAATTTCCATGTGAAGCCATCTGGAGTTTAAATTTGTCAACTGGAAAATTTTCATCACAGTTTCAATATTAGTGCTTGCAATTGTTCTCTTCATATTTTCTGTTTCTTCTTATTTGAATTTCTTAGCATTTGTCCATTGATCAGATTCTAAATTTTATCGACTTACAGTAGTTTGCTGTAGTCCCTTATGATTCTTTGTTATTTCTGTTATATCAGTTATAATGCCATCCTTTGTCATGCCAAATTTGATTGATTTGTTGTCCTTTTTTTTTTCTTGATAAGTCTGGACCATGATTTGTATAGTTTGTTTCTCCTCTCCAAGAGATCTCTTTTAGTGATACTGATTTTGGCAATTTAAAAAAAATCATTTATTTTCTTTAATTTCTGCTCTGAATTTTATCATTTTCCCCCCTTCTATTCACTTTGGGGAATTTTGTCTGCCTTTTATTCTTTCTCTAAATGCTTAAGATTTAAGGTTATGTTGATTACTTGAGATGTGTAGTATATCAACTTCACTCTTTTACTGCTTTAGCATGCTCCATAATTTTCGGATAATCATGTTTTTAATATTATTTGCTTCTAAGATTTTTCTTTCATTTTCTCTCAGATTTCATGAGTGATCTTTTGGTCATGTAGAGTTGCATTGATTAGTCTACATGGATTCTTGTTTTTCACAGTCCTCACCCGCAAAATCTGGTATGTAAATCATAACATTACAGTATATATATTTGATACAATTATCACTATCTTAAATTTACCAAGACTTGATTTCAGATCCACTTTGTGATATATCCTCAAGACATTTTATTTTCACTTTAGAAAAATGTGATTCTGCTGTGTTTCAGTGAAATGTCCTATAAGTATCAATTAACTTTGTCAGGTCTCTTGTGCCTCTGAACACTTGTGTTTCATTTTAAACTTCATTTCTAAATTGGAGGATAATTTCTTTCCAATGTTATGTTGGCTTCTGCTGTACAACAGTGTTTTTTAGCATATAGGAGATCAAAGTCCTTTTTTGTGTTGTTAATTGTTTGTTGTTACATATTCATTTTTCTAGCGCCTTCAAAAATGTTTCTTGTATTTTCTCCATTCCATTTCTAGAATGTTTTATCACCTTTAATACCACAACATCCAAGTTATTTTCAGGGAGCCTGCCCAATTTTTCTTTCATTATGTTTTGAGTTTTTACCACATTCCTTTGCCCACAAAATATTTCTCTGTCTTCACATTTCCCTAGTTACTGTGTTAATGGTAATTTCTTCCCAAATTTCTGCATTATAGTTATTGCTCCTCGTCTCTACTCCAAGTCCATAAAATTGGTTGAGTGGCTAGTGTGGGCCTTGGAGTTGGAGAGACTGACAACTATGTTCTTGAGTCTGCAGCTGAGTCATCCCTCTCTAATGGTGGGACCATATCTGTTCGTGTCATTTGTAGGTGTCTACCTAGTTGCATATTTAAAAGCAGAGACATTACTTTGTCAACAATGGTCCATCTAGTCAAGGCTATGGTTTTTCCAGTGGTCATGTATGGATGTGAGAGTCGGACTGTGAAGAAGGCGGAGCGCCTAAGAATGGTGCTTTTGAACTGTGGTGTTGGAGAAGACTCTTGAGAGTCGCTTGGACTGCAAGGACATCCAACAAGTTCATTCAGAAGGAGATCAGCCCTGCGATTTCTTTGGAAGGAATGATGCTAAAGCCGAAACTCCAGTACTTTGGCCACCTCATGTGAAGAGTTGACTCATTGGAAACGACTCTGATGCTGGGAGGGATTAAGGGCAGGAGGAGAAGGGGATGACGGAGGATAAGATGGGTGGATGGCATCATTGACTCGATGGACGTGAGTCTGAGTGAATTCCGGGAGTTGATGATGGACAGGTAGGCCTGGGGTGCTGTGATTCATGAAGTCACAAATAGTCGGACAAGACTGAGCGACTGAACTGAACTGAACCGAACTGATGGAATTAGCCTGACATTAGGCAGTCTATCTGTTAATGATTGATTGTGTTTTTCTGTCTTGCTAGTTGTGTTGTGTGAGGCATCAGCCCTGGGTTGTACAGGCAGTATGGATGCAGTGTATCTGAGATTAAGAAAGAGGCCTTCAAGGACACTGTCACCAGTTAATATTCAGTGTAGACAGGAATTCTCTGGTGTTCCATTATCCTAGTCTCAGTGTGAAAGGTTGTAGTGGAATGAAAAGAAGCTGGGATTCTTGACCTCTGTAAAGAGGAATTCAATCCTGGGCCAGAGACAAGGCTGGATCACTAAGAGCTTTGTATAACGAAGTTTTATTAAAGTATAAAGAAGATAGAGAAAACTTCTGACATAGGCATCAGAAGAAGGCAGAAAAAGTACCCCCCTTTTAGTCTTCAGCTGGGTGTTATATAGTCACTAGCAGTCTGTTAATGAAAGAAAGGAATGTATTAAAGCTCAGAGTGGTACCAGGCCCCCTGACACATAAGATGCATTTTGGGATAATCTTGGTATCAGACGATTCATCCCAGGACATAAAACGATTAACTTTAATCTGGTCATGGTGGAGAGATCTGACAGAATGTGGTCCACGGGAGAAGGGAATGCAAACCACTTCAGTATTCTTGCCTTGAGAACCCCATGAACAGTACGAAAAGGCAAAATGATAGGATACTGAAAGAGAAACTCCCCAGATCAGTAGGTGCCCAATATGCTACTGGAGATCAGTGGAGAAATAACTCCAGAAAGAATGAAGGGATGGAGCAAAAGCAAAAAGAATATCCAGCTGTGGATGTGACTGGTGATAGAAGCAAGGTCCGATGCTGTAAAGAGTAATATTGCATAGGAACCTGGAATGTGAAACCCATGAATCAAGGCTAATTGGAAGTGGTCAAACAAGAGATGGCAAGAGTGAATGTCGACATTCTAGGAATCAGCAAACTGAAATGGACTGGAATGGGTGAATTTAACTCAGATGACCATTATATCTACTACCGCGGGCAGGAATCCCTCAGAAGAAATGGAGTGGTCATCTTGGTCAACTAAAGAGTCTGAAATGCAGTATTGGGTGTAATCTCAAAAATGACAGAATGATCTCTGTTCGTTTCCAAGGAAAACCATTTAATATCACAGTAATCCAAGTCTATGCCCTAACCAGTAATGCCGAAGAAGCTGAAGTTGAATGGTTCTATGAAGACCTACAAGACCATTTAGATCTAATACTCAAAAGAGATGTCCTTTTCATTATAGGGGACTGGAATGCAAAAGTAGGAAGCCAAGAAACACCTGGAGTAACAGGCAAACTTGGCCTTGGAAGACCGAATGAAGCAGGGCAAAGACTAATAGAGTTTTGCCAAGAAAACGCACTGGTCATAACAAACACCCTCTTCCAACAACACAAGAGAAGACTCTATACATGGACATTACCATATCCTCAACAATGAAATCAGATTGATTATATTCTTTGCAGCCAAAGGTGGAGAAGCTCTATACAGTCAGCAAAAACAAGAGCAGGAGCTGACTGTGGCTCAGACTATGAACTCCTTATTGCCAAATTCAGACTTAAATTGAAGAAAGTAGGGAAAACCACTAGACCATTCGGGTATGACCTAAATCAAATCCCTTATGATTATACGTGGAAGTGAGAAATAGACTTAAGGGCCTAGATCTGATAGAGTGCCTGATGAAGTATGGAATGAGGTTCGTGACACTGTACAGGAGACAGGGATCAAGACCATCCTCATGGAAAAGAAATGCAAAAAAGCAAAATGGCTGTCTGGGGACGCCTTACAAATAGCTGTGAAAAGAAGAGAAGCGAAAAGCAAAGGAGAAAAGGAAAGATACAAACATCTGAATGCAGAGTTCCAAAGAATAGTAAGAAGAGATAAGAAAGCCTTTCTCAGCGATCAATGCAAAGAAATAGAGGAAAACAACAGAATGGGAAAGACTAGGGATCTCTTCAAGAAAATCAGAGATACCAAAGGAACATTTCATGCAAACATGAGCTCTATAAAGGACAGAAATGGTATGAACCTAACAGAAGCAGAAGATATTAAGATATTAAGATTAAAGATATCAAGAAGAGGTGGCAAGGATACATAGAAGAACTGTACAAAAAGGATTTTCATGACCCAGATAATCACAGTGGTGTGATCACTGACCTAGAGCCAGACATCCTGGAATATGAATCCAAGTGGGCCTTAGAAAGCATCACTACGAACAAAGCTAGTGAAGGTGATGGGATTCCATTTGAGCTATTTCAAATCCTGAAAGATGATGCTGTGAAAGTGCTGCACTCAATATGCCAGCAAATTTGGAAAACTCAGCAGTAGCCACAGGACTGGAAAAGGTCAGTTTTCATTCCAATCCCAAAGAATACATTTGAATCAGTTCTAATGAGATGGATGAAACTGGAACCTATTATACAGAGTGAAGTAAGCCAGAAAGAAAAACACCAATACAGTATACTAACACATATATATGGAATTTAGAAAGATGGTAACAATAACCCTGTGTACGAGACAGAAAAAGAGACTCTGATGTATAGATCAGTCTTATGGACTCTATGGGAGAGGGAGAGGGTGGGGAGATTTGGGAGAATAGCGTTGAAACATGTATAATATCATGTATGAAATGAGTCACCAGTCCAGGTTTGATGCACGGTACTGGATGCTTGGGGCTGGTGCACTGGGACGACCCAGAGGGAGGGTATGGGGATGGAGGAGGGAGGAGGGTTCAGGATGGGGAACACAGGTATGCCTATGGCAGATTCATTTAGATACTTGGCAAAACTAATACAATATTGTAAAGCTTAAAAATAAAAACAAAACAAACAAACAAAAGAAAAAACAACCAAAGAAAGGCAATGCCAAAGAATACTCAAACTACTGCACAATTGCACTCACCTCACACATTAGTAAGGTAATGCTCAAAATTCTCCAAGCCAGGCTTCAGCAATATGTGAACCGTGAACCTCCTGCCGTTCAAGCTGTTTTAGAAAAGGAAGAAGAACCAGAGATCAAATTGCCAATATCCGCTGGATCATCGAAAAAGAGAGTTCCAGAAAAGCATCTATTTCTGCTTTATTGACTATGCCAAAGGCTTTGACTGTGTGGATCACAATAAACTGTGGAAAATTCTGAAAGAGATGGGAATACCAGACCACACGATCTGCCTCTTGAGAAATTTGTATGCAGGCCAGGAAGCAACAGTTAGAACTGGACATGGAACAACAGAATGGTTCCAAATAGGAAACAGAGTTCTCTAGGCTACATATGGTCACTCTGCTTATTTAACTTATATGCAGAGTACTTCATGTGAAACGCTGGACTGGCAGAAACACAATCTGGAATCAAGATTGCCGGGAGAAATATCAATGAACTCAGATATGCAGATGACACCACCCTTATGGCAGAAAGTGAAGAGGAACTCAAAAGCCTCTTGATGAAAGTGAAAGTGGAGAGTGAAAAAGTTGGCTTAAAGCTCAACATTCAGAAAATGAAGATCATGGCATCCGGTCCCATCACTTTATGGGGAATAGATGGGGAAACATTGGAAACAGTGTCAGACTTTATTTTTCTGGCTTCAAAATCACTGCAGATGGTGACTGCAGCCATGAAATTAAAAGACGCTTACTCCTTGGAAGCAAAGTTATGACCAACCTAGATAGCATATTCAAAAGCAGAGACATTACTTTGCCAACAAAGGTTCGTCTAGTCAAGGCTATGGTTTTTCCTGTGGTCATGTATGGATGTGAAAGTCAGACTGTGAAGAAGGCTGAGCGCGGAAGAATTGATGCTTTTGAACTGTGGTGTTGGAGAAGCCTCTTGAGAGTCCCTTGGACTGCACGGACACCCAACCTTTCCATTCTGAAGGAGATCAGCCCTGGGATTTCTTTGGAAGGAATGACGCTAAAGCTGAAATTCCAATAGTTTGGCCACCTCATGCGAAAAATTGACTCATTGGAAAGGACTCTGATGCTGGGAGGGATTGGGGGCAAGTGGAGAAGGGGACAATAGAGGATGAGATGGCTGGATGGCATCACTGACTCGACGGACGTGAGTCTGAGTGAACTCAGGGAGTTGGTGATGGACAGGGAGGCCTGGCGTGCTGGGATTCATAGGTTCTCAAAGAATCGGATAGGACTGAGCGACTGATTTTATTTGATCTGATCTGTAGAAGGACAGATTAACATACAAATAGATTCATTTACATAGATTAGGGAAATACTATCTGGGTATGACATATTGGTTTTCAAGTAGGTTCTGAGCCATTAGGCAAAACTGACTTGAGAACAGAGGTTGGGGTAAAAGCATGGTACATTAGCATTGTTTAAGACAAACATTTCCATAAGAAAAATGCTTTGGTTATCTCAAGGTTTGAGAATAGTTAACTTCAGAGAAAACCAAGTGTCATTATGGCAACACAATATTTTAAGAGAAAACTCCTTTTAAATTTGTATAGAGAAGGAAAAATAAAATCGCTAATTTGTTTCCTCCTGCCACTTAAGAGAAATAAAAATGTATGATACTTGCAGGTTAATTCCTCCGTCTGGAGACCCCTGGCCTTCCTGCATGTTACCCTCTCAGATGCTGACAGACTAAAAGATCAGGCCGAACTTATGCCCAGAGAACTGCAATGCCATAGTAATAGATTGAGGAGATTCAAAAAGAAACATAGATAAATGGCAAATGAATAAATAAACAAATAAAAGGTACCACAAGCAATAAACACTACAGTGAAGACAACAGATTCATAGAAGAACCAATCAAGTAAATATCAAGGCAAAAGTCAACACCAGAACAGAGTGCCAACTGAAAAATAAAGAAAGCATATCTGACAAGAAGATCAGAACAGCCCCCACAGAATAACAGAAAACCACAGTTAATATAGAAACGCATGTTGCTGCTGCTGCTAAGTCGCTTCAGTGGTGTCCGACTCTGTGGGACCCCATAGATGGCAGCCCACCAGGCTCCTCTGTCCATGGGATTCTCCAGGCAAGAACACTGGAATTGGTTGCCATTTCCTCTTCCAACGCATGAAAGTGAAAAGTCAAAGTGAAGACCTCAGTCGTGTCTGACTCTTAGCGACTCCATGGACTGCAGCCTACCAGGCTCCTCCGTCCATGGGATTTTCCAGGCAAAAGTCCTGGGCTGGTGTGCCATTGCCTGTGTTAAAAAATGAAATGATGCAACACCAACAAAAGGCACAGAAAATAGGAAACCAAGTAAAAGTAGAAATAGCTATACTATATATATATATATATATATATATATATATATATATATATATATATATATATATATATATATATATATATGTATGTATATAGTTGAAATAATCTTCAAAGACCAAATCAATGTGTAGTAACAAAAAGCCTACAACTGAGAAAAATAGTGCACAAACAACACAACAATTCAATGCATCAAAAGAATAATACATATTTCCTAGTGTCTCATCTGTCAGTGTCCTAGTCCTCAACATGAGCCAGAGGACAATTACACCTCTTTGGGAAGTTGTCCAAAGATGTAGAGAACTGGACTGTAGATCTCTCTAAGGACACCTCAGATTCAAAACTACTATAATTCCCATGGGTTCTAACAGCTGCCTGAGCCTGGGTATTTTTTTTTTCTCATTTGACCTCTTCTCAGCTTTTGATGTATTCCATAGACACAGGGTCTGCGTCATTAATCATGTGTATTTAATCTGCAGAATTCGCAACTGGTTGGAAGATTCCCAATCCTTTTCGTTAATGGCTCTGTCCCTGGGTCTCAGGTGTAAATTTCATCCTTCCTCACATGTGGTCACCAAAGGAGTCTGCCCTGAGACACTTGTGGCACACTGAGGTCTGCCGTGATGAGCACAGGAGGTGGTACAGCTGCTTGGAATGCTGGAACCATGGTGGTGTCAATTATGAGTAGAAGCCAGCAGCCATAGGTAGAAGAGGTTTGGCCTTAATGGGATCCTTTTCTAACCTGTGTTTGCAGGAGCATGAGTGATACTTCTGCTGGTCTTTCTCTATTGCCTTGTAGTAGGTGTTAACAGGTGGGAAGGTGAGGGGCTACCAAGGTATCTCTACCTCCTGAGTGTGACACAGTACTTCCTCTTTAGCACTTTGGGAATTCTCAAAAGGCATTCCCTGCTACACAACTACTCGTACCTGCTCCATCAGGCTGTTTTCACATAGTCAACAGCAGTCCTCTCCCAGGATCCTTCTAAATCCCATGTTTCAGCTTCCAGACCCCAGGCACACTGGCTGAGCTGCATTGCAGTTTGGGCCATATAAGGCCACGACATACATTGTCTGTGTGACTCTTGATGTATCCAAATTATATTTCATCAGCTGTTTTACCTTGTTTCCTTTCAGTCCAAAGTAATTTACCATTTATTGAAGGAGTTTGCCTCATTCTGGAAATCTCTTCCCTGCTTCTCCATCTCTCACCTGAGGCACAGGTTTTGTATTGTTTCCTCTTATTCTCCTTCTCCCTTAATAATTCCTTTCCAGTCAGGTATGTCTGGAACCCATTAGTATTTATCTGATGTTGTGGAAGAACTATTGTCCATGTAGAAGTATTTTTGTGATCCTTTCATTGAGAGAGTTGCATTTCACATTTGCCTACATTTCTGCCTTCTTTGACCTTCTCAGTTTTTCCTGGAAAGATCTATTATTCTTTTTTTCCTTAACAGAAAAACATGAAACACTAGTTGCCATGAATTAATCTGTTTGATGGGACATTGCTTCCATACACAGATAACTGGTACTACTTTGACTTCCAACATGCAATCAAGCATATTGTGTTTTTTTTTTTTCTCCCTTCCCCCTTGGAAATTTCTCTTAATGAGGAATTGTCATCAGCATGAAGAAATGCAGAACTTTCCACATAAAATATAATAGCATCATTGGGCAAAAAGTCAGCACTTGAATATATCTAGCTATTTTCCCAGAGTACAGATTTCTGACTTTGGATCTTGAAGCGTAACTCCATTCAGTGGGTATAAAAGGTCAGAGACTGCCATGGGCATAATTTAATTCTTGTATAATAAGATGGCAAGTTCATAGGAATTACTAGTTGGTACTTGACTACTTGAAAAAAAAAAGAGAAAATGACAACAGCAATGACCAAAAATAAAATAAACAAACAAACACAGGGATGTGTAGTTATTTAACCATAAGAGGTACACATGAATTGATATTTGTATCACAGAATAACCAAAGAGATAGCATACAATCATCTATATCTGCTTAACTGTCTCTGTTAATGACTTGGACACTGTGAATCACACACAAACCAAAAAATAAATAAATAAATAAATAAAAGAAACATAATTTTGTAAAATTTTAAGAAATAAAAATACAAGAATACCTTATATGTCCCCTGGGAAACATGTACGCTAGTAAAAGTGCAGCAGTTAGAATTAGACACGGGACAATGAACTGATTCAAAATTGGGAAAGCAACAAGTCAAAGCTACACATTGTTGCCTTGTTTATTTAAGTTCTGTGCAAAGAACACCATGAAAAAATAAAAATCTAGATGAAGCTCAAGTTAGAAGCAAAATTTATGTGGGATATATGAATAACTTTAGTTATCCCAATGACAACACTGAAACAACAGAAGAAAAATAGTAATTAAGGCACATTTTGATGAAAGTATTATCTGTTTCAAGTATAGACATCTGAAATGAGATAGTCCTACATAAAAGATGAAATTCTCAGTGTCACATATGAAACTCTAGATAAAGATTTCAGGGTGTGAAACATAAAGTTCTCCATTATTCACATATACAAATCTGGAGAAAGTTTTACCAATTTATAGTATGAATTCAGGGAGGAGCTAAGATGGCGGAGGAGTAGGATGGGGAAAACCCTTTCTCCCCCACAAATTCATCAAAAGAACATTTAAACGCCGAGTAAATTCCACAAAACAACTTCTAAATGCTGGCAGAGGACACAGGCACCCAGAAAAGCAACCCATTGTCTTCGAAAGGAGGTAGGAAAAAATATAAAAGACAAAAAAAGAGACAAAAGGGGGAGGGATGGAGTTCCATCCCAGGAAGGGAGTCTTAAAAAGAGAGAAGTTTCCAAACACCAGGAAACCTTCTAACTGCCAAATCTGTGCCAAGCCTTGGAAGCACAGAGGGCAACATAAAGGGAGGGGGGAAATAAATAAACAATTAAAACCCACAGATTGTGAGCCCTATGATAACTCCCCCAGCGGAGAAGCAGCGCAGACGCCTGCACACACCACTAGCAAGTGGGGGCTGGGCAGGGAGGCGCGGTGCAGGCTGCATCACTTGGAGTAAGGATCTGGCCTGAATACCCTGAGCGCTATCTGAGTGAAATAATTTGGGCTAGCAAACTAGACTGTGGGATATCTACCATGCAAAAAGTCAGCCCTAACCTAAGACACCGCCAGGCCCACACATGGAACAAAGGACTGAACAGAGATAGCCAGCTGCAGACCATCCCCCTACGGTGACAGGCAGCCAGAGCCAGAAGTGGGCAATCGCAGCCCCAGAGAGACATTATCTATAAAACTGTAAGCAGGCTTTTTGCTAACTAAAACTTCTTGGGGGTCTGGATGGTCAACATCTGCCTGAGAAGGTGTGCTGGTTGTACACCTAGATAACTGAGCAGCGGGGAGGCGATAAGTCGCAGCAATCACGCTCGGCAAACACCTCATCACCTGAGCTGCTTGGACCTGGGAAGGGCACAAAATGCAGGCCCAACTGAGTCTGCACCTCTGAGGACTACCCGAGTGCCTGAACCTGAGCGGCTTGGACCTGGGAGGTGCAGGCAGCCCAGGGCCGGCAACAGATGGTTCCCGGTGGAGCAACCTAGAGCCTGAGCAGTGTGGGCAGGCAGGCTACACGCACCATGGGCAGACCCAGTGTGGCTGAGGCACTGCGAGCACACGCCAGTGTTATTTGTTTGCAGCATCACTCCCTCCCTCCCCACAGTGCGACTGAACAAGTGAGCCTAAAAAAAAAAAAAAAAAAAAAGTGTCCACCACCGTCCCTTTTGTGTCAGGGCAGAAACCAGACACTGAAGAGACCAGCAAACAGAAGAAGCTATAACAGAGGGAACCGCCTTGGAAGCTACAGGCAATAGATTAAAACCCTGTGGTTAGTACCTACTACATAGGAAGGGGCCTACAGATCTTGAGAAATATAAGTCGGACCAAGGAACTAGCCAAAAATGAACTGAACCCACAATACTCACAACAAAACCAGAGGAAGTCCTAGATATATTTTTACTATATTTATGATCATTCTTTCTTTCTTTTTTTTTAATTTTTTAAAAAAATTTAAGTCCTCTATTATTCCTTTAATTTTTCGCTTTTATAACCTATTACTTTAAAAAAAAAAAACAAACCCTATTTTTTAAAGCAAACTTCAAATATATATTTTTAATACATTTTTTGACCTTGTTTTTTTTTTTTTCTTCTTTTTTCTTTAATACTGTATTTTTGGAATTGCAAAGTCTACTCTAGATTTTTTTTTTCCCTCTAGATTTTTAATTTTAGCTTTTTGGTATTTGTTATCAATTTGTACCTGTATTTTCTTTATAATTTTTATGACTTTTTCTTTCTTTCTTTTTAAATTTTATTTAATTTTTAAACTTTACATAATTGTATTAGTTTTGCCAAATATCAAAATGAATCCACCACAGGTATACATGTGTTCCCCATCCTGAATCCTCCTCCCTCCTCCCTCCCCATACCATCCCTCTGGGTTGTCCCAGTGCACTAGCCCCAAGCATCCAGTATTGTGCATCAAACCTGGACTGGCATCTCATTTCATACATGATATTTTACATGTTTCAATGCCATTCTCCCAAATCTTCCCACCCTCTCCCTCTCCCATAGAGTCCATAAGACTGTTCTATACATCAGTGTCTCTTTTGCTGTCTCGTACACAGGGTTATTGTTACCATCTTTCTAAATTCCATATATATGCATTAGTATACTGTATTGGTGTTTTTCCTTCAGGCTTACTTCACTCTGTATAATAGGCTCCAGTTTCATCCACCTCATTAGAACTGATTCAAATGTTTTCTTTTTAATGGCTGAGTAATACTCCATTGTGTATATGTACCACGGCTTTCTTATCCATTCATTTGCTGATGGACATCTAGGTTGCTTCCATGTCCTGGCTATTATAAACAGTGCTGCGATGAACATTGGGGTACACGTGTCTCTTTCCCTTCTGGTTTCCTCAGTGTGTATGCCCAGCAGTGGGATTGCTGGATCATAAGGCAGTTCTATTTCCAGATTTTTAAGGAATCTCCACACTGTTTTCCTTAGTAGCTGTACTAGTTTGCACTCCCACCAACAGTGTAAGAGGGTTCCGTTTTCTCCACACCCTCTCCAGCATTTATTATTTGTAGACTTTTGGATCACAGCCATTCTGACTGGTGTGAAATGGTACCTCATAGTGGTTTTGTTTGTTTGTTTGTTTCCCTCTCTTTCTTTTTCTTCTTCTTCTTTTTAACATTGTATTTTTGAAATTCCAAATTCTACTCTAGATTTTTAACTTTTGCTTTTTGGTTTTAGTTATCAATTTTGTACCTATATTTTCTTTATAATTTTCGCGACCTTGTTTGTTTTTGTTTGTTTGTTTTTTCTCTTTCTTTCCCTTCTTTTCTTTAACATCATATTTTTGAAATTCCGAATTCTACTCTAGGTTTTTAATTTTTGCTTTTATGTATTTGTTACCAATTTTGTACCTTTAAGAACCCAATCTTCAGTACCCATTTTTTCACTAGGGGGTGAGATTACTGGCTTGACTGCTCTCTCACTATTTGGACTCTTTTTCTCCACCAGGTCGCCTGTGTCTCCTCCCTAACCACTCTCTATTCTACACAACTCTGTGAATTTCTGTGGGTTCCAGACAGTGGAGAACACTAAGGGAACTGATTACTGGCTGGATATATCTCCCTCCTTTTCATTCCCCCCTTTTATCCTCCTGGCCACCTCTGTCTCCTTCCTCCTTCTTCTCATCTCTGTATAACTCCGTGAACATCTCTGAGCTGTCCAGCTGAGGAGTGCACATAAGGAAGTGATTACTGGCTAGCCCACTCTCTCTTCTATTGATTCCACCTCATCTCATTCAGGTCACCTCTAACTCCCTCCTCCCTCTTCTCTTCTCTATGTAACGCTGTGAACCTCTCTGGCTGACCCTCACGGTAAAGAAACTTTTCACCTTTAAAGTAGATGTTTTATCAATGGTGCTGTATAGAATGAGAAGTTTTAAAACTACTGTAAAAATAAGACCTATAACTGGAAGCAGGAAGCTTAAGTCCAAACCCTGACTCCAGGGAACTCCTGACTCCAAGGAACATTAATTGACAGGAGCTCATCAAATGCCTCCATACCTACACTGAAACCAAGCACCACACAATGGCCAACAAGTTCCATGGCAAGACATACCAAGCAAAATATCCAGCAACAAAGGAACACAGCACTGAGCTCCAAGATACAGGCTGCCCAAAGTCACCCCAAAACCATAGACATCTTATAACTCATTACTGGACACTTTATTGCACTCCAGAGAGAAGAAATACAGCTCCACCCACCAGAACACCAACACAAGCTTCTCTAACCAACAAATCTGACAAGCCACTTGTACAAACCCACACACAGCGAGGAAACGCCAAAATAAAGAGAACTCCACAGACTGCCAGAATACAGAAAGGAAACTCCAAACTCAGCAATTTAAACAAGGTGAAGAGACAGGAATACCCAGCAGGTAAAGGAACTGGATAAATGCCCACCAACCAAACCAAAGAGGAAGAGATAGGGAATCTACCTGATAAAGAAATTTGAATAATGATAGTGAAATTGGTCCAAAATCTTGAAATCAAAATGGAATCACAGATAAATAACCTGGAGACAAGGATTGAGAAGATGCAAGAAAGGTTTAACAAGGACCTAGAAGAAATAAAAAAGAGTCAATATATAATGAAAAATGCAATAAATGAAATTAAAAACACTCTAGAGGCAACAAATAGTAGAATAACAGAGGCAAAAGATAGGATTACTGAATTAGAAGATAGAAAGGTTGAAATAAATGAATCAGAGAGGATAAAAGAAAAATGAATTAAAAGAAATGAGGACAATCTCAGAGACCTCCAGGACAATATTAAACAGTACAACATTCGAATCATAGGGGTCTCAGAAGAAGAAGATAAAAAGAAAGACCATGAGAAAATACTTGAGGAGTTGAAAACTTCCCTAAAATGGGGAAGGAAATAATCACCCAAGTCCAAGAAACCCAGAGAGTCCCAAACAGGGATAAACAGGATAAACCCAAGGCGAAACACCCCAAGATGCATATTAATCAAATTAACGAAGATCAAACACAAAGAACAAATATTAAAAGCAGCAAGGGAAAAACAACAAATAACACACAAGGGAATTCCCATAAGGATAACAGCTGATCTTTAAATAGAAACTCTTCAAGCCAGGAGGGAAGGGCAAGACATACTTAAAATGATGACAGAGAATAACCTACAGCCCAGATTGTTGTACTCAGCAAGGATCTCATTCAAATATGAAGGAGAAATCAAAAGCTTTTCAGACAAGCAAAAGCTGAGAAAATTCAGCACCGTCAAACCAGCTCTCCAACAAATACTAAAGGATATTCTCTAGACAGGAAGCACAAAAACGATGTTTAAATTCGAACCCAGAACAATAAAGTAAATGGCAATGAGATCATACTTATCAGTAATTACCTTAAACGTAAATGGGTTGAATGCCCCAACCAAAAGACAAAGACTGGCTGAATGGATACAAAAACAAGACCCCTACATATGTTGTCTACTAGAGACCCACCTCAAAACAGAGGACACATACAGACTGAAAGTGAAGGGCTGGAAAAAGATTTTCCATGCAAATAGGGACCAAAAAAAAAGCAGGAGTAGCAATACTCATATCAGATAAAATAGACTTTAAAACAAAGACTGTGAAAAGAGACAAAGATGGTCACTACATGATGACCAAAGGATCAATCCAAGAAGAAGATATAACGATTATAAATATATATGCACCCAACACGTGACCACCACAATATATAAGACAAATGCTGACAAGTATGAAAGGAGAAATTAACAATAACACAATAATAATGGGAGACTTTAATACCCCACTCACACCTATGGATAGATCAACTAATCAGAAAATTAACAAGGAAACACAAACTTTAAATGATACTATAAACCATTTAGACCTAATTGATATCAATAGGACATTTCATCTCAAAACAATGAATTTCACCTTTTTCTCAAGCGCACATGGGACATTCTCCAGGATAGATCACATCCTGGGCCATAAAGCTAGCCTTGGTAAATTCAAAAAAATAGAAATCATTCCAAGCATCTTTTCTGACCACAATGCAGTAAGATTAGATCTCAATTACAGGAGAAAGACTACTAAAAATTCCAACATATGGAAGCTGAACAACACGCTGCTGAATAACCAACAAATCACAGGTGAAATCAAAAAAGAAATCAAAATTTACATAGAAACGAATGACAACAAAAACACAACAACCCAAAACCTATGGAACACTGTAAAAGCAGTCCTAAGGGGAAAGTTCATAGCAATACAGGCATACCTCAAGAAACAAGAAAAAAGTCAAATAAATAACCTAACTCTACACCTAAAGCAACTAGAAAAGGAAGAAATGCAGAACCCCAGGGTTAGTAGAAGGAAATAAATCTTAAAAATTTAGGGCAGAAATAAATGCAAAAGAAACAAAAGAGACCATAGCAAAAATCAACAAAGCCAAAAGCGGGTTCTTTGAAAGGATAAATAAAACTGACAAACCATTAGCCAGACTCATCAAGAAACAAAGGGAGAAAAATCAAATCAATAAAATTAGAAATGAAAATGGAGAGATCATGACAACACACAAACACAAAGGATCATAAGAGACTACTATCAACAATTATATGCCAATAAAATGGACAACATGGAAGAAATTGACAAATTCTTAGAAAATACAACTTTCCAAAACTCAACCAGGAATAAATAGAAAATGTTAACAGACCCATCACAAGCACGGAAATTGAAACTGTAATCAAAAATCTTCCAGCAAACAAAAGCCCAGGTCCAGACGGCTTCATAGCTGAATTCTACCAAAAATTTAGAGAAGAGCTAACAACTATCCTGCTCAAACTCTTC
Source organism: Bos mutus (assembly GCF_027580195.1). Lineage (NCBI taxonomy): Eukaryota > Metazoa > Chordata > Mammalia > Artiodactyla > Bovidae > Bos > Bos mutus. The sequence goes on from NW_027219175.1 coordinate 214,386, forward strand.
CAGAAAATTGCAGAGGAAGGTAAACTTCCAAACTCATTCTATGAGGCCACCATCACCCTAATACCAAAACCTGACAAAGATCCCACAAAAAAAGAAAACTACAGGCCAATATCATGATGAACATAGATGCAAAATCCTTAACAAAATTCTAGCAATCAGAATCCAACAACACATTAAAAAGATCATACACCACGACCAAGTGGGCTTTATCCCAGGGATGCAAGGATTCTTCAATATCCACAAATCAATCAATGTAATACACCACATTAACAAACTGAAAAATAAAAACCATATGATTATCTCAATAGATGCAGAGAAAGCCTTTGACAAAATTCCACATCCATTTATGATAAAAACTCTCCAGAAAGCAGGAATAGAAAGAACATACTTCAACATAATAAAAGCTATATATGACAAACCCACAGCAAACTTTATCCTCAATGGTGAAAAATTGAAAGCATTTACTCTAAAGACAGAAACAAGACAAAGGTGCCCACTTTCACCATGACTATTCAACATAGTTTTGGAAGTTTTGGCCACAGCAATCAGAGCAGAAAAAGAAATAAAAGGAATCCAAATTGGAAAAGAAGAAGTAAAACGCTCACTGTTTGCAGATGACATGATCCTCTACATAGAAAACCCTAAAGACTCCACCAGAAAATTACTAGAACTAATCAATGACTATAGTAAAGTTGCAGGATATAAAAGCAACACACAGAAATCCCTTGCATTCCTATACACTAATAATGAGAAAACTGAAAGAGAAATTAAGGAAACAATTCCATTCACCATTGCAACGGAAAGAATAAAATACTTAGGAATATATCTACCTAAAGAAACTAAAGACCTATATATAGAAAACTATAAAACACTGGTGAAAGAAATCAAAGAGGACACTAATAGATGGAGAAATATACCATGTTCATGGATTGGAAGAATCAATATAGTGAAAATGAGTATACTACCCAAAGCAATTTATAGATTCAATGCAATCCCTATCAAGCTACCAAGGTATTCTTCACAGAGCTAGAACAAATAATTTCACAATTTGTATGGAAATAGAAAAAAACCTCAAATATCCAAAGCTATCTTGAGAAAAAAGAATGGAACTGGAGGAATCAACCTACCTGACTTCAGGCTCTACTACAAAGCCAGTTATCAAGACAGTATGGTACTGGCACAAATACAGAAATATAGATCAATGGAACAAAACAGAAAGCCCAGAGATAAATCCACGCACCTATGGACACCTTATCTTTGACAAAGGAGGCAAGTATATACAATGGATTAAAGACAATCTTTTTAACAAGTGGTGCTGGAAAAACTGGTCAACCACTTGTAAAAGAATGAAACTAGAGCACTTTCTAACACCATACACAAAAATAAACTCAAAATAGGTTAAAGATCTAAATGTAAGACCAGAAACTATAAAACTCCTAGAGGAGAACATAGGCAAAACACTCTCTGACATACATCACAGTAGGATCCTCTATGACCCCCCTCCCAGAATATTGGAAATAAAAGCAAAAATAAACAAATGGGACCTAATTAACCTGAAAAGCTTCTGCACAACTAAGGAAACTATTACAAGGTGAAAAGGCAACCTTCAGAATTGGAGAAAATAATAGCAAATGAAGCAACTGACAAACAACTAATCTCAAACATATACAAGCAACTCCTACAGCTCAACTCCAGAAAAATAAATGACCCTATCAAAAAATGGACCAAAGAACTAAATAGACATTTCTCCAAAGAACACATACAGATGGCTAACAAACACATGAAAAGATGCTCAACATCACTCAATATCAGAGAAATGCAAATCAAAACCACTATGAGGTAACATTTCATGCCAGTCAGATGGCTGCGATCCAAAAGTCTACAAGCAATAAATGCTGGAGAGGGTGTGGAGAAAAGGGAACCTTCTTACACCGTGGGTGGGAATGCAAACTAGTACAGCCATTAAGGAAAACAGTGTGGAGATTCCTTAAAAATCTGGAAATAGAACTGCCTTATGATCCAGCAATCGACTGCTGGGCATACACACTGAGGAAACCAGAAGGGAAAGAGACACATGTACCCCAATGTTCATTGTAGCACTGTCTATAATAGCCAGGACATGGAAGCAACCTAGATGTCCATCAGCAGATGAATGGATAAGAAAGCTGTGGTACATATACACAATGGAGTATTACTCAGCCATTAAAAAGAATTCATTTGAATCAGTTCTACTGAGGTGGATGAAACTGGAGCCTATTATACAGAGTGAAGTAAGCCAGAAAGAAAAACATCAATACAGTATACTAACGCATATATATGGAATTTAGAAAGATGGTAACAATAACCCTGTGTACGAGACTGCAAAAGAGACACTGATGTATAGATCAGTCTTATGGACTCTGTGGGAGAGGGAGAGGGTGGGAAGATTTGAGATAATGGCATTGAAATATGTATAATATCATGTATTAAACAACTCTCCAGTCCAGGTTCGATGCATGATACTGGATGCTTGGGGCTGGTGCACTGGGGCAACCCAGAGGGATGGTATTGCAAGGGAGGAGGGAGGAGGGTTCAGGATGGGGAACACATGTATACCTGTGGCGGATTCGCTTTGACATTTGGCAAAACTAATACATTATTGTAAAGTTTAAAAGTAAAATAAAATTAAAAATAATAAAGTATGAATTCTCTGTACATCATACGTTAAAGTATGGACACAAAATATTCTGCAGAAAATGTGGAATTTTTTTTACGTTAGAGTTATGAAAATCTGGATGCAGTTTCTTTGACAGGAAATACAAAAATGTCTACTTCACATATCCAAACATGGTCACATGAAACATGGAATTTTTGCATATTTATTATTTGAAAATACTTGTGAGATCTTTGCTTCATGAAATACTGAATATTGTCTATTTAACATGTGAAAAACCTGTGTTAATTTTCTTAGAAGAAATATAGAATTTGCCCATAGATTTTCATGCCTGAGCTCTGTTTTTCTCTATATTTTCATCAAGAAAGTTTGAATGAAGGTCTTCTGATATGAGATTTGGAATTCTGTGTATTTAACATTTGACAATCTGGGGAGAAATATTCTCATATGAATTCTCAATTTTTCACATGTGAAAAACTTTCCAGATTTGCACACATGAAAGATAATTTTCCATGATTCAGAATTTAAGATCTGAACTAAACGGCAAACATCAAACAGTTATATTTCATATATTTCCCGAATACCAAATAGAGTTTTCTGTATTTCTTTGATGAAAATCTAGGTGAAGATTTCCCTACATGAAATAGGGAATTAATATATTTTACATATGTAAAATCAAAACTCTTATGATTATACAGTGGATGTGATAAATAGATGTAGGGGATGCTATCTGATAGATGAGTGCCTGAAAACCTATGGATGGGGGTCTGTGTTATTGTACAGGAAGCAGTGATCAAGACCATACACATGAAAAAGAAATGCAAAATGGTAAAGTTACGAGGCCTCACAAAGAGCAGAGAAAAGGAGCAAAGCTAAACGAAAAGGGGAAAAAAAAAAACTATACACATAGAATAGTGTGTATAGTGTCTATGCACATAGAGTAGTGCAATTCTTACTTCCAAAGAATTGCAAGGAGAGATAAAATCTCCCTCAGTTATCAATGCCAATAAATAAAGGAAATAAATAGAATTGGAAAGCCTACTGATCTCTTCAAGAAAATCAGAGATACCAAGGCAAAATTTCATGCAAAGATGGGCACAATAAAGGACACAATAAAGGCACAATAAAGGTATGGATGTAACAGAAGCAGAAGCTATTAAGAAGAGGTGGGAAGAATACACAGATGAACTATGCACAAAAGATCTTCATGACCCAGTTAAGCACGATGGTGTGATCATTCACCTGAGGGCCCGATGTCCTGGAATGCGAAGTCTAGTGGGGCTTAGGAAGCATAACTACAAACAAAGCTCGTGGAGGTGATGGAATTCACCTGAGATATTTCAAATTCTAAAAGATGATGCTGTGAATGTATTGCCCTTCATATGCCAGTAAATTTGGGAGACTCAGCTGTGACCAGAGAACTGGAAATGGTCAGTTTTCATTCCAACTGCAAAGAAAAGCAATCTAAAGAATGTCCAAACTACCGCTTAATTGCACACATCTGACACACTTGCAAAGAACTGCTCAGAATTCCCCAAGCCAGGTTTCAACAGAATGTGAACCATGAGCTTCCAGATGTTCAAACTGGATTTATGAAGGGCAGAAGACCCTGATATTAAATTGTCAACACCGGTTGGGTCCTCCAAAAAGCAAGAGAACTCCAGGAAACCATCTACTCCTATTTGACTATGGCAAAGACTTTGATCGACACAACAAAACAACACAAGAAAACAGTGACATCAAAACGTGGAATATTCTTCAAAACATGGGGATACATGCCTCCCAGAAAATCTTACATCCATGTAAATATAATAAATATTTATCAACTTGGAAAAATTTCTCAGTAAATAGGAAAGGTGAATTATGATAGTAGTCAGGTTATAGAATGTTGTTGAGTAATGCGTATGGCATTTGATTGGTTATTACATTTCTTTACTGATAATTCAGTAAGCACTGAAAATGTGTCATATGCAGGCTCTAGTTTCAGCTGATGTGAAAGATACATAAAAAGGGTAAACCCAAAACACATTGAAGATATCTGTGCTCTCCTTCGTGGGGGCGGGGGGGGCGGGGGGGGCAAACAGAAGTTCCTTCCAACCCCAAGAACGAGTTGAGACAAAGTTGTGAGAAGGGGCTTAGCATGACTGAAAATAATTTGTGTGATTGTAGCTTCAGAAGCACAGTATAAGAGAAAGATAATGAAATTACTAAGGAAAACAGAGATCATGTCTTCCAAGAACTTTTTAACCATGCTGATGTGCTGCAGTAACCACCAGGAATGTATTCTGTCTCTGTGGGGACAGATAAGCAATATCTAAACATGCATTTGGAATTATAGGATGGAATCTTGGTGTCAGGAAATAAAGATGTGCCTTAAGGACAGAAGAGCAAAAATGAATCTATAGAATACCACTTGTAAAGTACATACTTTGCGCTGACCATGGCCCAGTCACTGATTATGTCATGCTATCTTTGGTATCACAGTGATGGTATAATTGTGATCATGATTTTGGATTGCTACAATATCTATATTTTTAAGGACTAAATGAATTTCTATAATGAAAATAGTCTGCTGTCTCATCTTTTAAGACTCTACCAGTAACTAATAGAATATAATATGTGAATGCCCTAAAGTTCATACGGTGTATTTTCATTTTTCTAATTTTATTTGCATCTCTTTTTTCATCCATATCATCCTAATTTAGACACCCCTTCATTTCAGCAGGGATGATTTCAGGAATCACTTTACATCCATTACCTCTTTTCCCTTGGCTCTCATTTTCTTACATACAAATATTAGATCAGGTGTCATTTACCTAGGATGCATAAGGAATGTTTTCTTGAACTGATGAGTTTAGAAAACCGTGCAGTAAAATAGCCAACCATTGAACTAAAGCCTCATTTTGTTTGAAAATAGAAAATGAAACTATGAAGATGAACATGTAAATTTATTGTTTAAATACAAGAATTGTAGGTAGTTGTTGACACCTCCCAACATAAAGTTCAATCTTCTTTAGGTTCCATAATATGACACGTATTTGATAGGTCAGTTTTAATTAGGATGGTTTTCATATAATGATGATTGTTGACGAGTTTACTTGAAAGAAATGAGGCAGATGTATAAGCGATTGTTGGCACTGAGAACCATGAGTTGCCTCTCTCTTGCAGGTTAGGAAAAGGACTCTCATGGCCTGACATATCACTATGCCTGACTGGAAATTTAGAAGGTTCCACTATGAGTCCGGAATAACTGCTCTGTAATGGAGATACAATGTGGTTCTGAGAAGTAGATGTAGTTGTAGTAGCAAAGTCCTCAACGTGTCCATTTACTTGAGTGTGGCTGCAATGTGAGTGCCAATTAAAAATGCTCAACTTTTTTAAAACAGCAGATTGATCTACCACAATCTGGTCTGTTTGTCTAACTGATAATGCTGATGGGTTAGATAAGTTACATGGAGATAGAGCACTTGTATTAGTGACTATCTGGCTGGTATGAGGCTTTTGTATGAAAGGCACACTTAAACTTGTGGAGCCTGAAAATGCACTCTCTCCACTAGTTTCTGGAAGAAATTCAGAGTTACAATCATCTTTGTTGACACTTGCTTCAATATGCTTCTTGTTATCTTGAACTAATGAAGATATTGGAGACACATTGTTAATCCCAACTCTTCTTTGCATTCTTACTAAAAGTCTGGGATGACCTTTTTGAAATTTGGATTATAGTAGGTCTGTAACTAAAACCAAAGGATTACATTATTTAGTTTCTTTATAAACCAAGGTAAAACTGACAACTAAAGCTGTTATAAAAATATATTCCTTTAATGAAACCAATTAAATAGCATCAAATAAAACACCTCCACTAATAGTTTTAACAGGTAGCATGTTAGAAAGAATATGTTCCTCAACTAAAAATGTTGTATATATACAATAAATACCACTTTAAGTAGCTTCAGGACTTGTATCTGGTTTCAAGTTGCTAGGAAAGTTTGTTAAACATCCAATATTTTAACCTCCAGCTATTCTCAACTTCAAAAAATATTTTTTTTCAACGATTTGTTACCTCAAGTTAAAATTCCGTTTTAGCTACATCTGTGAACATGCTTTCTAGGTCACATGATGTAATCTTACATATTGCCAGTAAGCAAAGATGTTGGAATACCTTACTCAAAAGAGAGATGTTGTTTTCTTCTTCCAGAAAGACAGGTAGTGAAGCAGATCTTTGAAAAGTTTGTCACTTTTTACTAAAACCATAAAGGTTAAGCTGTCGAATTAAACTTTTCATACTCTTGGTTTTAAATATTCTGAAAGGTGTCTTTCTTTCTAAGACTTTTTTATTAAAGAGTTCTTCACTGATCACTATACATGTGTCTCTCTCATCCCACCAAATAGATTCAAAGTGATCACTTTCAACTATATTCCAAAGTTTGTGTGGAAATGTAAGTGAAAGAAAATCATTCACCTCATCTGTTTCAGAGATGGAATATATGTAGCATGGCCTTTTTATCACAAGATCCTCAAACAAAGCCTGAAAAACATATTCTTCAGTCATAGATCTCAAAACCGAATCCCCAGTAAGTGTATAATCATACAAAGAATGTCTAAGGTAGGTTTCTGAACCAGTTGATTCATCCTTAGGAGGCCCATCTTGAATTTCTGAATAAATATGTGCCATCTCAGAGAATCTTTCTTCAGATACCCTTCTCATTTGTCTGATTTTACACACTGCAACTTCAACTGCTGCTTGGCTTGCCTACAGAGAGAAACTCTCTAGACCATCACAGAGGTCCTCAAAGTAAAAACAAAACAAAACAAAACAAAACTGTGACATCACAAAGTCACTGGTCTCAGAGCAATTGAAGGGTAATGTTCAACTAGTGTTTACTTAAACATTAAAGTTGATTAAAGCATCAACTTTAAATACAGACTCCTTACAGGAATAGTAACCAAAATCATGAAGCATGCAAAATCTCATTTCTAAAGAATTTTTACACAGAAAAATCACACCAATAAATCTATTTGGTTTCTGAAATAAAAGTGACTTATCACCCTTCTATACACAGATTCTTAATATTCAGTACTGTTACCCAAGCAAACTTGGTCTACTGGCTTCTGTGAAATAAAATCTATCAACCGTCTGGCTTCAACTACTCTATGGTCTACGTACATAACTTTCAGCATGGTTGGGGCTTTAGCATCTCTAAAATTGTTCACAGGATATTGCTCAGGATGTTAACGATGGCCTTTGAGGAGGAACTAAAGACCCTTGAATTTGCTTAATGGCTAAATCATTATTATTCTCTATCGTTTGATTATTTTCCTTAGTTTCTGTCTTTTCTAGCTTCTCTGATTAAAATTACTTTTGAACATGAGGAGGTCTACAATATCCTATCTCTCTCTCTCAGTTTTCATACTTTTCAACCTTAAGAAGGGACTGCTTAGAACATGAAAGGAAATAAAGTGTTGGACTTAGAGCTCGATCATAAATGTGACAGAAAATCTCTGTTGCAGGTTCGATATCTTTTTCAGGTTTCCCAGCTCTTGGAGTGTTTGAGTCAGCAAGAACTTTGGCTATTTCCTGTTGAGGTGGAGCTTGATGCTGGAAACAATTATGAAATCTAAACTTGGTATCAATATTTTCTGTTATGAAAACTTATCTCTCTATTTTATATATGATATTTGTATATATACATATTTCTATATCTGTCTATTTTTGTCATAAACTGGACAAACATTTGAAAATTGGTAGATCTTTATTAAAAGGAGAGAGGTGAGTGGTATAAAAGAGTCCTCATACTTTACATGCAGCCAAGAAAACATATTTGGAAGTATTTCCACTTACATATATTCAACAATGGAGTAGACTTTTTAATCATTCTACATTTGGATTTTAACATTTTCCATTTCTATCATACCTAACAGGAATTAAAAGCCATTGCACTTTTTTTAATATACACACTCATGCACACACAGGTGTATATATGTCAAAGTATAATTTTATGCAACTGTATGTAGGTGGCCAAACTCATTGCTAGCTCCCAAGGTCTTAAATGAACTGTTTTGGAAGCCCTACATTAGGTAATGACTTTCTGGTGGAATCATTCAGATCCTGTTGCTGAAAAGCTCTCCTTTAATCTAGCTCATCTTCCACTATTCTTTCTGTAATAAGAGGTAGGGCTCATACTTATGAGGACAACTTGAACCCATAAAATTGCAACTCTCCTTTACTTAGAGATATTGTTCAAAGAACGCTGTTGTTCTCCTCACATTGGACACAATTTTATTTTATTTATCTTTAATATAAATATATTTATTTTAATTGGAGTCTAATTGCTTTACAATATTGTATTGGTTTTGACATGCATCAACATAAATCTGCCACATGTGTACACATGTGCCCCATTCTAAACCCCCTGCCACCTCCCTCCTCATACCATTGCTCCTGGTTATCCCAGTGCACCAGTCCCGAACATCCTGTATCATGCATCGAACTGGACTGGTGATTCATTTAAAATATGATATTATACATGTTTCAGTGCCATTCTACCAAAGCATCCCACCCTTGCCCTCTCCCACAGAGTCCAAAAGACTGTTCTATACATCTGTGTCTCTTTTGCTGTCTCGTATATATGGTTATCTTTACCATCTTTCTAAATTCCACATATATGCGTTAGTTTACTCTACTGGTGTTTTTCTTTCTGGCTAACTTCATTCTGTATAAATAGGCTTCAGTTTCATCCACCTCATTAGAATAGATTGAAATGTATTATTTTCAAAGGCTGAGTAATGCTCCATTGTTTATATGTACCACAGTTTTCTTATCCATTTTTCTGCTGATGGACATCTAGGTTGCTTCCATATCCTGGCTATTAGAAACAGTGCTGTGATGAACATTGCGGGTACACGTGTTTCTTTCAATTCTGGTTTCCTCAGTTTGTATGCCCAGCAGTGGGATTGCTGGGTCATACGGCAGTTCTATTTCCAGTTTTGTTTTTTTTTTTAAGGATCTCCACAGTGTTCTCCATAGTGGCTGTACTAGTTTGCATTCCCACCAACACTGTAAGTGGGTTTCCTTTTCTCCACACCCTCTCCAGCATTTATTGCTTGTAGACTTTTGGATCACAGACATTCTGACTGGCATGAAATACTACCTCATTTTGGTTTTGATTTGCACTTCTCTGATAATGAGTGATGTTGAACATCTTTTCATGTGTTTGTAAGCTTCTGTATATATTATTTGGAGACATGTCTGTTTAGTCCTTTGGCCCATTTTTTTTTATTGGGTCGTTTATTTTCCTAGAATTGAGCTTCAGGAGCTGCTAGGTTTTTTGAGATTTGAGATTTTTGAGATTAATTCTTTGTCAGTTCAGTTCAGTTCAGTTTAGTCGCTCAGTCCTGTCCGACTCTTTGTGACCCCATGTATTGCAGCACTCCAGGCCTCCCTGTCCATCACCAACTCCCGGAGTTCACTCAAACTCACATCCATCGAGTCAGTGATGCCATCCAGCCATCTCATCCTCTCTCGTCCCCTTCTCCTGACTACAATCCCTCCCAGCATCAGAGTCTTTTCCAATGAGTCAGCTCTTCACATGAGGTGGCCAAAGTATTGGAGTTTCAGCTTCAGCATCATTCCTTCCAAAGAAAGCCCAGGGCTGGTCTTCAGAATGCACTGGTTGGATCTCCATGCAGTCCAAGGAACTCTCAACAGGCTTCTCCAACACCACAATTCAAAAGCATCAATTCTTTGGCACTCAGCTTTCTTCACAGTCCAACTCTCACATCCTTACATGACCACTGGGAAAACCATAGCCTTGAGTAGACGAAACTTTGTTGGCAAAGTAATGTCTCTGCTTTTCAATATGCTCTCTAGGTTGGTCATAAGCATCTTTTAATTTCCTGGCTGAAATCACCATCTGCAGTGATTTTGGGGCCCCCCAAAATAAAGTCTGACACTGTTTATACTGTTTCCCCATATATTTCCCACTAAGTAATGGGACCAGATGTCATGATCTTCGTTTTCTGAATGTTGAGTTTTAAGCCAACTTTTTCACTCTCCTCTTTCACTTTCACCGAGAGGCTTTTTAGTTCCTCTTAACTTTCTGCCTTAAAGGTGGTGTCATCAGCATGTCTGTGGTTATTGATATTTCTCCCGACAATCTTGATTCCAGCTTGTTCTTCTTCCAGCCCAGCGTTTCTCATGATGTACTCTGCATATCAGTTAAACCATCAGGGTGACAATATACAGCCTTGACGTACTTCTTTTCCTATTTGGAACCACTCTCTTGTTCCATGTACAGTTCTAACTGTTGTTTCCTGGCCTGCATATAGGTTTCTCAAGAGGCAGGCCAGGTGGTCTGGTATTGCCATCTCTTTCAGAATTTTCCACAGTTTATTGTGATCCACACAGTCAAAGGCTTTGGCATAGTCAATAAAACAGAAATAGATGTTTTTCTGGAACTCTCTTGCTTTTTCAGTGATTCAGCAGATGTTGGACATTTGATCTCTGGTTCCTCTGCCTTTTCTAAAACCAGCCTGAACATCTGGAAGTTCACGCTTCACGTATTGCTCTAGCCTGGCTTAGAGAATTTTGAGCATAACTTTACTAGTGTGTGAGATGAGTACAATTGCTTGGTGATTTGAGCATTCTTTGGCATTGCCTTTCTTTGGGATTGGAATGAAAACTGACCTTTTCCAGTCCTTTGGCCACTGCTGAGTTTTCCAAATGTGTTGGCATATTGAATGCAGCACTTTCAGAGCATCATTAAAAGAGGACAAAAGCCCTAAGCATATATTTCTTTAAAGAATACATACAGATGGTTAATAAACACATGAAATATGCTTAACATCATTCATTATTAGAGAAATGAAAATTAAAATTGTAATGAGTAGTCATCTCACATTTTTCAGAGTGGCCATCACCAGAAATTCTACAAGCAAGAAATCCTGGAGAGGGTGTGGAGAAGTTAACCCTAATACACTGTTGCTGGTAACACAAACTGACATAACCTGTATGCAGAACAGTTTGGAGATTCCTTGAGAAACTTGGAGTAGGACTGTCATATGACCCAGCAACCCCACTTCTTGGCATATACTGTACCGTACTGTAAATCACTTCAGTCGTGTCCGACTCTGTGCCACCCCATTAACGCAAGCCCTCTAGGCTCCCCCATCCCTGGGATTCTCAAGGCAAGAACACTGGAGTGGGTTGCCATTTCCTTCCCCAATGCATAAAAGTGAAAAGTGAAAGCAAAGTCACTCAGTCGTGTCCAACTCTTAGCCACCCCATGGACTGCAGCCTACCAGGTGCCTCTGTCCATGGGATTTTCCAGGCAAGAGAATTGGAGTGGAGTGCCATTGTCTTCTCCATCTTGGCATATACCCAGAGGGAATAAGAATTGAAAGAGACCCGTGTAGCCCAATGTTTATTGCAATTCTCTTTACAATGGCTATGACATGGAAGTAATCTAGATACACATCAGCAGATGAATATACAAGGAAGTTGTGGTATATATACAAATGGAATATTACTCAGCTACAGAAAGGCATATATTTGTGTCACTTTTAATGAGGCAGTTCAACCTGCAGCCTGTTATTCAGAACGAAAAAAAGCTAAAAAGAGAGAGGCAAATATTGTTTGTTAATGCATATAAATGGGATTTAGGAAAATAGTAACAATGATCCTACAAGGAGGTTAGTAAAGAAGATCCACATATAAAAACAGACTCTAGGCTCAATAGGAGAGTTCAGGGATGAGAAAATGGCATTGAAACAGGTGCATTACCATATATAAAAGAGATGACCAGTGCAAGTTCAATGCATGAAAGATGCACCCAACTCTTATGCTGTGGAAGAACCCAGAAACAAGGGAGGTTTGAGTTGTGTTCAGGACAGGGGAACACATGTTTCCATGTGGCTGATTCATGTGGATGTATATGTCAAAAACCATCACAGTAATACATAGTAATTCTATTCCAATTAAAATAAATCATTTTTAAAAGAAATATGAAAAAAATGTGTTCAGAAATAGAAGGGACATGCCCCAGAATAAAACCTCAACAGTTGTTCTCTACTTATTCAAGAAAGTGGGCTTAGGAGGGGCAGAAGATGTGTGGTGGTATAGAAGCAGAAAGTTAAAGAAGATAAGCTTGAGATTGCAACTATGTATTTGCAGCATGACATCAGTATCATAGTGTAAGTAGTGGAAGATGCACGTGGCAGAATGCAAGCTTAATAGATCGCCATGCCTACTCGAGCATAGGCTCAGTAGGAGTTAAATGCATGCACTTGAGCATCCTTTCAGGAGTGATGGTACATGTGTTTCAGAGTGGAGGTAAATTGGTGCAGGAAAAGTGCTGTAAAATGTTGGACAAATACTTGTAAGAAGGAAGGTTCAGAGTGGAAGCTCAGTATTTGTGGGACTAATGCTATAGACTTAGACTTAAATTGAAGAAAGTAGAGAAGACCACTATATTATTCAGGTATGACCTAAATCAGATCCTTTATGATTGATTATACAGTGGATGTGACAAAAGATTTAAGGGATTAAATTTGATACAGTGCCTGAAGAACTACAGATGGAGGTTCGTGAAACTGTACAGGAGGCAGTGATCAAGACCATGCACAAGAAGAGAAATGCAAAAAGGAAATGGTTGTCTGAGGAGACCTTACAAATAGTTAAGAAAAGAAGAGAACCAAAAGGCAAAGGAGAAAAGGGAAGATATACCCATATAAATGCAGAGTACCAAATAATAGCAAGGAGAGATAAGAAAGCCTTCCTCGATGGTCAATGCAAATAAATAGAGGAAAACAATAGAATGGGAAAGACTAGCGATCTCTTCAAGAAAATTAGAGATACCAGGAGAACATTTCATGCAAAGATGGACTCAGTAAAGGGCAGAAATTGTATGGACCTAACAGAAGCAAAAGATATTAAGAAGAGGTAGCAAGAATCTATACAGAAAAGATTGAAGAACTATACAGAAAAGATCTTCATGATCCAGATAATCATGATGATGTGATCACTCACCTAGAGCCAGACATCCTGGAACATGAAATCAAGTGGGCCTTGCTGCTGCTGCTACTAAGTCTCTTTAGTCATGTCCGGCTCTGTTCGACCCCATAGATGGCAGCCCACCAGGCTCCCCCATCCCTGGGATTCTCCAGGCAAGAACACTGGAGTGGGTTGCCATTTCCTTCTCCAATACATGAAAGTGAAAAGTTAAAGTGAAATTGCTCAGTCGTGTCTGACTCTTAGCGACCCCATAGACTGCAGCCTACCAGGCTTCTCCACCCATGTGATTTTCCAGGCAAGAGTACTGGAGTGGGGTGCTATTGCCTTTTCTGAAGTGGGCCTTAGGAAGCATCAATACAAACAAAGCTAGTGGAGATATGGAACTCCAGTTGAGGTATTTCAAATCCTAAAAGATAGTGCTGTGAAAGTGCTGAATTCAATATGCCAGCAAATTTGGAAAACTCAGCAGTGGCAACAAGACTGGAAAAGGTCAATTGTTCCAGTATATGTATTTTAGAGCTTGTTCTCTGTAGTAATGAAATGTGTCCCACAAAGAGTTAGACAGGACTGAAGCAATCTTGTGCAAATAGTTGCAAGATTTTTTTTTTTTTTAACCTGTGGCAGTTTTTCTCCAGTGACAGTTAACTGTGAATGTGGAGCAGCTACTTGGCTTTCAGTGACCTTGGTGGTGCCAAGTGTGCAGGGTGCAGGGACACAGACTGACTAGACCACAGGAGTTATGGCCCTATCAGAGTCTTCTTTTTTTGAGCTTCTTGTAGTTGGCGATCAGAAGGCCTCTTTGGCCAGTCTTTCTCTGTACTTCCACCCATTCAGGCACTTAGAAGGCTGCCTTGCCCTGGAATTTTTCTCTGTTGTTCAATGTGTCAGCACATAGACAGACCTCCCTGGCTGGGGTTCTACTCTGTAGATCAGTGCATAAGGCACTTAAAGGAGCACCCTGGGTGGTGTCCTGCTCTGTATTTCAGTGTGTTCAGCATTTGATGTGTCAGCCTTACTATTGTAGTAACTGCTGATGCTAGCATTTTGGGAGAGATAGCAATGGTGATTGCTCCACCCCATACATGTGACTCAGTGATATTGCCTTGCTTCCATGGCTGCCTGGCTTTCCTCCACAGGCGTATCCTACCACAGTCTCCTCCCTCACACCCCCTCTCTCCATCTCTCCACAGTAAACAGCAGCCCTCACCTGGAAGTCCCTCCAGAATCCCTAAACTCCAGCTCCCAGCCACTGTGCCTTTCAGGGGACACATGTCCTTGTCTGGGGTATGTACGACTGCAGCAAGGACTCTGATTCTCACTGCATCTAGGTTTCCACAGATCAGCTGTTTCACTCTCAGCTTTAAATATTTATTATATGATTCAGACAATTCCCCCAATGTGGGATTGGACCCCTGCTTCAGTTCCTTCATCCACTCAGGGCAGATCCAGTCCTACTAACACTCCCCCCCTCCCCCCCCCCCCCCAGTTCTTTCATCCTACTGAGCTTTGCGTGGTCCTATATATTCTTTTCCACTGGTCAGGTACTCCTGTCTGCTTTCAGCTGATGTTCTTATTACTTGTCTGTGTCTGAAGGTGTATACCTGATGTATCCATAGAGGGACGTACTCCACATCCACCTACAGCTCCACCATCTTGTTCTCTCTTCTCACGATAGTTTTAGAGCATAGAATCCACAGTGGCAGTAGGTATGCTATAAAATGTGAGTTCAGACATACAACACCTGAGGGAAAGCTCAGTGATTTCAGCACAGCTGATCTAAAGCATGGATTTAGTGTTGGCCAGACACACACTTCAAATATTAAGAAAATTATTTATGGTGTGCCAATTCTAGAGCACAAGATCCGTGGTTGCGTAACATTTGCTGTAGAATTCAAGTTCAGTTGTGGAAAGAGGTATGCTCCACAATGCAACTGAGCAGTTTTAGTCATCTTGTGGTAGAGTACACGCTCAGTAGTGGTAGGAACTGTGCTCTAGTGTTCATTTAGTAGTGGCTGGATACATATTGCCATTGCCATCAGGATAGCTTCAGACAGCCTGTTCTTAAGGCAAGCACACTAGTGGCAGAACGTGTGCTCCAGATTGCAAGCTAATCAGTACTTCTATGCTAGAGCTCAGACACAGTAGTGATGTATGCAGGCTCCAAAGTGCCATCCTACTATTTGTGTCATCTGCTCTAGAGCACAGTCTTAGTAGTGGTGGGGAGAATCCTCAAAAGCACAGTCTCAAGAGATGAAGAACATGTTCTCTAAAACAAAGATTCAGCATTTGAAGCATGCCTGCTCTAGATCATGGGTCTGTATTAAGAGGGGTATGTCTAAAGTGTGTTTCACTGTTGAGATGCATGCTGATGAGTTAAGTTCAGCAGATGCAGCATGCCTGCTCTACCTGTGCTTGAGTGTTGTCTCAGGAGTTGCAGTACACTTGTTTAAGAGTGCAGACACAGTAATTGAGGGACATGTTCTCTTGAATGCTGGGTTTTTATTTTTGGATGCATATTCAGAGATCAAACTGAGAAAATGTGATACACCTGCTCTGCCACACAAGCTCAGTAGTGGGAAGACAAGTCCTCAACAGTGCAAGCACAAGGGTTGTGGCATATGTGTGTTATAACTCATGATCAATTGTAGCAGGAAATATGAAGTATACACCAGGTCTGTAGTTGTGGCAGATCATCCATAGGTCACAACTTGCACAGTCTAGAGTGCTGAATGACTAGCAGTATAATGGCTGGTATAAAATGCCACTGAGTAATTGTTACACACACTTTCTAGAGCAATACCTCAAGGAAGTGAGTTTAATGCTTCAAAATTCAAGGTCACTAGTGGTCACACAGTTGATCTAGAATGACAGTTCATTCGTGGGTAGGACATATGTTTTACAATGCAGCCCCCATTTTCCTGGAATAGGTCCTCCAGAGTGCAACCTCAGTAACTGGGACACCTATTCTAGAGTACAGGAAGAAGAGTGGGGGGGGGGAATATGCAACAGAGGGCAAGCCAAGTCATTGGCAAATTTCAGCTGCAGAGTGTGGAATCACTAGTTTAAACACACAGGCCATGGAGCAAGATTAGTAGTAGTGGAACTCATGGTCTATAAGGCAGGCTCAGCAGTGATAAAACAGTGTACCAGGGTGCAAAATCAGTAGCTGAAACATGAGTGTTTTGGGGCCTGGGTTTACAAGTGGCAAGACACATGCTTCAGAGTGCAAAATTAGTAATGGCCACACACATGCTCTAGACCACACGCTCACTAGCTGTGCCATGTCTGCTTAGTGTAAGGACAAATGTGTAAGTGACAAGTGTGCTATAGTACTAGGATTTATGTTGCTTGGATGCATGATTCAGTGTGCAGTTGCATAGTTCAGGCATTCTTACTCTACAGCATAGTCTCAGTAGTGTCAGAACATTGGCTATTGAAGGCACACACAGTCATGATGGGAGATACGCTTTTGAGTAAACCTCAGTAGTGCAAAACCCATGATAAAATGTGTGCACTCTGTAGTCATGAGATCTGTACTCCCAATTGCGAGTTCAGTTACTGTGGAATGTGTGCAACTAGAGCATGTTCTCAGCAGAGCCCGGATGTCTGCACTTGAGCTCATGCTCAGTAGAGTGTACCATGTCCTCTAGTGTTCAAACTTACTATGTCTGTAGGAGTGCTGACTCAGTTGTGTCCAGAAGTAAACTTCAGAGTGCAAGTTCAGTAATTGTTTAGGCATACCTGAACTACAGCACAGGTTGAGAAGTGGCCTGACTTACCTATAAAGCAGCAAACTGATTATTGTGATATTTATGCTTTAGAGTGAAAGTTCAGCAGGTGATGAACTCTTGTTCTGGAAGGCAATTTCAGTAGTGCAGGGATGCAGAATCCAGAGTTTAATATACCAAAAGTGTATATGTAGTTACAACAGGCATGTTTTAGGGACAGGCTCAGTAGTGGCAGGCCATATCTCAAGAACCCGTGTTCAGGAGTGATGGGATGTATGTTTTACTGTGCAGTCTCAGTGACAACAAGGCACTTGTTCTAAATCTTGTCAATAATCTCAATAGTGGCAGAAAGGGTGATCCAGATTGGAAACTAAGTAGTTCCCGCGAGCGTCCTCTAGATGGCGGTCTCAGTATTGACAAGCGCGTATTCCAGAGTGCAAGGTCGGTGTTTGTAGCATGTGTGGTTTGAAATCGGAGAAGGAAATGGCAACCCACTCCAATATTCTTGCCTGGAGAATCCCGTGGACAGAGGAGCCTGGTGGGCTGCTCTCCATAGGTTCACACGGAGTCGGACAAGACTAAAGCGACTGAGCGTGCATACATGCATTGGAGAAGGAAGTGGCAACCCACTCCAGTATTCTTGCCCAGAGAATCCCAGGGATAGGGGAACCTGGTGGGCTGCTGTCTATGCGGTCACACAGAGTCGGACACGACTGAAGTGACTTAGCAGCAGCAGCAGCAGCAGCAGTGGTCTGAAATCAGGGGGCAGTAGTTATGAAAAGCTTCTTGCATTTTCAGTCGTTACGGAATGCCAGGTCCAGAGCGCAGGCACACTTGGTTGTGATACTTATGCTCTAGAGTTGTAATGTATGTTCCAGAGTGCAAGCTACTTAGTACACCTGTTCTAATTCAATTCTCAGTAAAAGCAAAATGCAAACTTGTGATTTCAACCTCAGTAGTTGCTGCATGCATAATCAGAAGTAGTGGTTCATATACTAATGAGTGCCAGATCATGAGTTGCAGCATAATTGCCACAGAGTGGGGGCACAACTGTGGTAAGGATCATACTTCAGAATGCAAACTAAGTAGTTGCCGGATGCAAACAGAGGGTGAGCTCAATAGCTTCGCTGCTGTGAGCTCAGTAGTACTTGATGGTATTATATTGACAGTATGCCTACCTTAGAGCACTTGCTTAGCAGTCGCAGAATGCATACCTTTGAATATAAACTCAGTAGACTGGTCCTAAGATGGCAGTGACATACCAGAAGGAGTTCAATTTTTTTCCCAGTAAATACCTCAAAAGATTGACAGGATATGGAGTAACTTTCACTAAACAAGTCCTATATGCTGGCAGAGGACACCAGATACCCAGAAAGGCCAATTTGCTGATAATGAGGTATGAGAAGAGATAAACAAGAAAAGAGGGACAAAGGATTTAGGGATAGAGACTCATTCTAGAACCAGACATGCAACAATGGACTAGTTCTGAATTGTAACCCTGCTTATTCAAATTAGATGCAGATTACATCATGTAAAATGCCAGACTGGATGAAACACAAGCTGAAATCAAAATTTCTTGGAGAAATAGCAATAACCTCAGGTACACAGATGGCAAAACACATATAGCATAAATTAAAGAGAGACTAAAGAGCCTCCTGATGAAAGTGAAACAGGAGAGTGAAAAAGCTGACTTAAAACTCAGCATTCAAAAATGAAGATCATGGCATCTGGTCCCATGACTTCACGGCAAATAGATGGGGAAACAATGGAAACAGTGAGAGACTTTATTTTCTTAGCTCCAAAATCACTGTAGATGGTGGCTGCAGCATAAAATTAAAAGATACTTGCTTCTTGGAAGAAAGGCTATGACCAACCTAGACATCATATTTAAAAACAGAGACATTATTTTGCCAACAAAAGTCTTTCTAGTCCAAGCTATAATTTTTCCAGTAGTCATGTATGGATGTGAGAGTTGGACTATACAGATAGCTGAGCCCTGAAAACTTGATGCTTTTGAAGTGTGGTGTTGGAGAAGACTCTTCAAAGTTCCTTGGAGAGCAAGGGAATAAAATCAGTTAGTAAGAAATTCAGTCCTGAATATTTATTGGAAGGACTGATGCTAAAGCTGAAGCTACAATACTTTGGCTACCTGATGCAAAGAACTGACTCTTGCAAATGACCCCAGTGCTGGGAAAGATTGAAGGCAGGAGGAGAAGCAGATAACATAGGATGAGATTGAGTCTATCACAGACTAAATGGAGATGAGTTTGAGGAAGCTATGGAAGTTGGTGATGGACAGAGGAGCCTGGTGTGCCACAGTCCTTGGGGTTACAAATAGCTGGACATGACTGAGCAACTGAACTGAACTTGTGTTGGGGATAGAGAGTCAATACCTAGGCAGATTGATAAGAAGTCTGGGCACCCCAAAGAGGATAAAGGTGTCTGGATTCATGAGGAGGAGATAGGGTTCTGGAAATCTCAAGGAGGAGAAAAGGGCAAACATGTTTGTTTGCTTGCTTCTTTGTTTTTCTCTATATTCCTTAGTTTAGTCACATGAAATGTGTGTGTGTGTGTGTTCTTTAAACCTGGAACTGATGATTATACAGCAAACAGCTCAGTTTAAACTCTGTAATTGGGATTCAGTTCAGTTCAGTTCAGTTTAGTCGCTCTTTGCAACCCCATGAATCGCAGCATTCAAGACCTCCCTGCTCATCACCAAATCCCCGAGATCACCCACGCTCATTTCCATCGACTCAGTGATGCCATCCAGCGATCTCATCCACTGTCATCCCCTTCTCCTCCTACCCCCAATCCCTCCCAGCATCAGAGTCTTTTCCAATGAGTCAACATTTCGCATGAGGTGGCCAAAGTACTGGAGTTTCAGCTTTAGCATCATTCCTTCCGAAGAAATCCCAGGGCTGATCTCATTCAGAATGCACTGGTTGAATCTCCTTGCAGTCCAAGGGACTCTCAAAAGTCTTTTCCAACACCACAGTTCAAAAGCATCAATTCTTCGGCTCTCAGCCTTCTTCACAGTTCAACTCTCACATTCATACATGACCACTGGAAAAACCATAGCCTTGACTAGATGGACCTTTGTTGGCAAAGTAATGTCTCTGCTTTTGAATATGCTATCTAGGTTGGACATAACTTTCCTTCAAGGAGTAAGCATCTTTTAATTTCATGGCTTCAGTCACCATCTGCAGTGATTTTGGAGCCAGAAAAATAAAGTCTGACACTGTTTCCACTTTTTCCACATCTGATTGCCATGAAGTGATGGGACCAGATGTCATGATCTTCGTTTTCTGAATGTTGAGCTTTAAGCCAACTTTTTCACTCTCCACTTTCACTTTCATCAAGAGGCTTTTTAGTTCCTCTTAACTTTCTGCCATAAGATGGTGTCATCTGCATATCTGAGGTTATTGATATTTCTCCCAGCAATAGTCCAGCGTTTCTCATGATGTACTCTGCATATAAGTTAATAAACAGGATGACAATATACAGCCTTGACGTACTTCTTTTCCTATTTGGAACCAGTCTGTTGTTCCATGTTCAGTTCTAACTGTTGCTTCCTGACTTGCATACACATTTCTCAAGAGGCAGGTCAGGTGGTCTTGTATTCTCATATCTTTCAGAATTTTATACAGTTTATTGTGATCCACACAGTCAAAGACTTGGCATAGTCAATAAAGCAGAAATAGATGGGGTTTTTTTTGGAACTCTCTTGCCTTTTCCATGATCTAGCGGATGTTGGCAATTTGCTCTCTGGTTCCTCTACCTTTTCTAAAACCAGCTTGAACATCAGGAATTTCACGGTTCACATATTGCTGAAGCCTGGCTTGGAGAATTTTGAGCATTACTTTACTAGTGTGTGCAATTGTGCGGAAGTTTGAGCATTCTTTGGCATTGCCTTTCTTTGGGATTGGAATGAAAATTGACCTTTTCCAGTCCTGTGGCCACTGCTCAGTTTCCTTAATTTGCTGACATATTGAGTACAGTACTTTCACAGCATCTTCTTTCAGGATTTGAAATAGCTCAACTGGAATTCCATCACCTCCACCAGCTTTGTTTGTAGTGATGCTTTCTAAGGCCCACTTGACTTCACATTCCAGGATGTCTGGCTCTAGGTCAGTAATCACACCATCGTGATTATCTGGGTCATGAAGGTCTTTTCTGTACAGTTCTTCTGTGTATTCTTGCCACCTCTTCTTAATATCTTCTGCTTCTGTTCAGTCCATACCATTTATGTCCTTTATCAAGCCCATCTTTGCATGAAATGTTCTCTTGGTATCTCCAATTTTCTTGAAGAGATCTCTAGTCCTCCACATTCTGTTGTTTTCCTCTATATCTTTGCTTGATCGCTGAGGAAGGCTGTTCTATGTCTTCTTGCTATTCTTTGGAACTCTGCATTCACATGCTTATATCTTTCCTTTTCTCCTTTGTTTTTCATGTCTCTTCTTTGCTCAGATATTTGTAAGGCCTCCCTAGACAGCCATTTTGCTTTTTTTTGCATTTCTTTTCCATGGGGATTGTCTTGATCACTGTCTCCTGTACAATGTCACGAAACTCATTCCATAGTTCATCAGGTACTCTATCTATCAGATCTAGGCCCTTAAATCTATTTCTTATTTCCACTGTATAATCATAAGGGATTTGATTGAGGTCATACCAGAATGGTCTAGTGGTTTTCCCTATTTTCTTCAATTTAAGTCTGAATTTGGCAATAAGCAGTTGATGATCTGGGCCACAGTCAGCTCCTAGTCTTGTTTTTGTTGACTGTATAGGACTTCTCCATCTTTGGCTGCAAAGAATATAATCAATCTGATTTCAGTGTTGAACATCTGGTGATGCCCATGTGTGGACTCTTCTCTAGTGTTGTTGGAAGAGGGTGTTTGCTATGACCAGTTCATTTTCTTGGCAAAACACTATTAGTCTTTGTCCTGCTTCATTCAGTATTCCAAGGCCAAATTTACCTGTTACTCCAGATGTTTCTTGACTTCCTACTTTTGCATTCCAGTCTCCTATAATGAAAAGGACGTCTTTTTTGGGTGTTAGTTCTAAAAGGTCTTGTATGTCTTCATAGAACCATTCAACTTCAGTTTCTTCAGTGTTACTGGTTGGGGCATAGACTTGGATTACTGTGATATTGAATGGTTTGCCTTCAAAATGAACAGAGATCATTCTGTTGTTTTTGAGATTGTATCCAAGTACTGCATTTCGGACTCTTTTGTTGACCATGATGGCTACTCCATTTCTTCTGAGGGATTCCTGCACACAGTAGTAGATATAATGGTCATCTGAGTTAAATTCACCCATTCCAATCCATTTTGGTTTGCTGATTCCTAGAATGTCGACATTCACTCTTGCCATCTCTTGTTTGACCACTTCCAATTTACTTGATTCATGGACCTGACATTCCAGGTTCCTATGCAATATTGCTCTTTACAGCATCAGACCTTGCTTTTTATCACCAGTCACATCCACAGCTGGATATTCTTTTTGCTTTGGCCCCTTCCCTTCATTCTTTCTGGAGTTATTTCTCCACTGATCTCCAGTAGCATATTGGGCACCTACTGACCTGGGGAGTTCTTCTTTCAGTATCCTATCATTTTGCTTTTTCATACTGTTCAGCCCGAGTCCAGGGGCTCCAACCGGGAGGAGCTACCCCACGCTCCCACACCAGAGGCCAGGGGCAGCGGCCAGGAGGAGCAACCCCACGCCGGAGGCCAGAGGCGGCTGCTGGGAGGACCAACCCCATGGCCAAGGAGCCATGGCCGCACAGGCGCAGGAGGGCCTAGAGGAGCTATCCCACGCTGAAGGTCAGGAAGGGGGATGGTGAGGAGATACCCCTTGTCCAAGGTAAGGAGCAGAGGCTGCGCTTTGCTGGAGCAGCTGTGAAGTGATACCCCATGCCCAAGGTAAGAGAAGCCCAAGTAAGACGGTAGGTGATGCAAGAAGGCATCAGAGGGCAGACACACTGAAACCATACTCACAGAAAACTAGTCAATCTAATCATACTAGGATCACATCCTTGTCTAAGTCAATGAAACTAAGCCATGCCCATGGGGCAACCCAAGATGGGCGGGTCATGGTGGAGAGATCTGACAGAATGTGGTCCACTGGAGAAGGGAATGGCAAACCACTTCAGTATTCTTGCCTTGAGAATCCCATGAACAGTAATTGGGATTATATACCAACAATGTATCATGCTTGAGGACAGTATCTCCTCCCTGAAAACCTTCTGAAGAATCCTAATATTTTAGAAGCTATATTATGGGAGTGGGTCTGGTAGGATCTTTCTATTGTTAAATTTTAATCCTGTTATCCTAAAATATAAATTGTGCGAGTAGGACTGGTAAAATTTTCACAAACATGAGGCATTCTTTTTATTTATTATAATAACTAAATTAAATTGTATGTAACTCCCTTGCAAACACTAGCAAGGGGGACATTCTCTGGCTCCCTTCTGATGTCCATGTCAAGCTTTCTCTGTTCCTTTTCTTACTTTAATAAAACTCTGCTATGCAAGAGATCTTGAGTGATCAAGCCTGGCCCTTTGTCCTGAGTTAAATCTTCTTCAGAAATCATGAATCTGACACTATTCATCTTAAGCTATTAGAGAAGGAGAATTTTCCATACCACAGGAAACCCTTTCAGAGGTTGATTCAGTGGGCCACTTTGGAATCTCAGAGGGTGGTATAACCACCCATCCACCCCAAACAAAAATCATCTCATAATTCAAGCTAAAAAGGCAATTATCAGTAGAGAATTGGCTCATGGTCTCGTGTCCACCCACAATGAGTGGGGGCTATGTACAGAGGCGCCCTCTGTATCATCAGTCCTTAGAATAAAGATGGGGTTTGAAAGCTCTGAGGACACTCTGAGAGAACTGATGTGATGTAGCAGGCTGAAGCGCATAATGCCAGAGAGACAAAAATTAAAAAAAAAAAAAAATAAGAAAAAAGAAAAGGAGTGTTCCCAAGGAAAGGCTCTAAGACCACACTGTGACCCCTGACCTGATCACAAAACAGACTGTGCCCTAGAATTTACCAAAGGAGAGCAAGCCAGCTTCCATTATGGCCCTCCCAGAAGGCAAAGATTCAGAATGTTGACAACCAGAGGTAGAAGGTCATAACCTTTTAGGCCGAGGAGACTGCATCTCATGCCAAACTGTGAGCAGACTCTATCCATGAGCACCCTCTAACCATGGCTTCCTGAGATCTGGGATTGTTTATAGCTGCCAAGAGTGTCATAACCTGAGAGCAACTCCTCTGAGGAGATGCACAGCTCACCATGAACAGTATCCTTGTGAAGTATCTGAGAAACTGACCAGATTGAACCTGAGCAGTGGACGAAAAAAATGGCCCAGCAGGGACTATGATATCACAGTTATCCTGAGAGCCTGAGTGGCTCTCTGGAACATTGTACTCTGGAACATCCTGGAACCTGAACAGCTTGGACCTGGGAAGTGTATTAGACAAAAAGCCCACCAAGGACTATGCTCTGGCAGAACACCAGGCCCCTTTGGCTTGGGAAGAGCAGGAGATTCATGGCTCAACTGGGACTAGGCATTCATAGAACCCCCAGAAATACAAGCAGGTTGGGCCTTGGAAGTGCAGGAGACAAAGAACCCACCTGGGACTCTGCCCCGACAGAAAACTGGGGAGTCTGGACTGCTTGGGCCTGGGAAAAGCAAGAGATACATGGCTCAACTGGGACTGGGCCTTCATAGAACACTTGGGAATCTGAGAAGCTTGGACCTGGGAAGTTCAGGAGACACACGGCCAGTCTGGGACTGCACACCTAGCACAGGACGGACCCTGAGTAGCTTGGGCCTGGGAAGTGCATGGGCCTGGGAGATACATGGCCTTCCTGTGACTGTGCCCTCACGGGGCACCCAGGAGCTTGAGTGGTTGGATCTGAGAAGTGCACATCACCCTGGACTTTGGCAGACCCTGTGCTGTTCATTCACTACAGGGCTCCCCACAAATCCCAGCAGTGGGATTTGTTTCCAGTGTTCCTGCCTTTTCACAGCACAACAGAGCAAATGACCCTGAATAAGGGTCTACTGTCACCTCTTCCTATCAGGGCTTAGATTAAACATTGAAGAGAGTTTCAAGCAGAGGAAGTCAGCGTAAGTAAAGATAAGACAGGAGAACCACTCCAGAAATGGCAGATGCAACAGACTAAAATCAAGCAGTACAACTGCATATAAGGACAATTGCAGACTTTGAGAAAAAGTGCAAGCTAGAACAAGAGACGAACTGAACCGAACTGACCTCACAATATTTTTTTCTAATTTTTGTGTTCGATTATGTTTTGGTTTATTTTATATTGTACATTTGGGACTCCAAATTCTAGGCTAGGTTTTTAATTTTTGCTTTCTGATATTTGTTATTAATTTTGTAGCATTAAGAATGTATTTTTTAATATCCATTTTCACTCAGTGATTTGATTACAGGCTTGACTGCTCTCTTTCCTTTTGACTTTCTTTTCTCCTCCTGATCACCTCTATCTAGCTCTTCCCTATTCTTTTCTATATATAACACTGTGAATCTCTCTGACTGTTCAGGATGTGGAGTTATTTCACCACTAACATGGAGTTTTGTCTTCTGTACAATGTTGAAAGTGTAGTTTGAGGTTACTGAAAGAGGGGGACCAAAAACCAGAGGCAGGTAGCTCAGCTCCAAAACTTTGGATCATCATAGAACCCCTGGCCCCAGGGAATAGTGATAGATAAGATCCCATCCAAAAGGATACATGCCTATACTGAAAGCAAGCTCCATCCAAGAGCAGCAAGCTGCAGTGCAAGACAACCCATGCTAATCTTCCAGCAAAACAAGAACACACTCAAGAAAATTAAAAGGCAGTCTTCTCAGTTCAGTCACTCAGTTGTGTCTGATTCTTTGAAACCCCATGGACTACAGCACACCAGACCTCCCTGTCAAACCCCAACTCCTAAAGTTTACTCAACTCACGTCCTCTGAGTCAGTGATGCCATCCAGCCATCTCATCCTCTGTCATGACTTTCTCCTCTGGACCTCAATCTCTCCCAGCCAGCATCAGGGTCTTTTCAAATGAGTCAGCTCTTCGCATCAGGTGGCCCAAGTATTGGAGTTTCAGCTTCAGCATCAACTACTTGGTAGTTGTCCACTATGATCTCAATGTTTGGAATATGACTTTTGAGACAGAAATCCTTTTGATTTCTGGGTCAAACCCATCGCTGTGCTTAATTAAATTTTGAGTGAAATAATTGCTGTTTCTCTATTCTGTTATCAGGTCATGTTTTATGTAAATACCTAAGACTTTCTTAGATATTTGTAAAGTTTCAGCCTTCTGTTTCCTTGTTGATTTTTTGGTGTGGTTGTTCTATTAGTGATTTACAAAGACAGTTTGAAGTCAGCCAGTCCACTTTTCATCTCCACTGGTTTTGTTTTAAAGAATTGGTATGTCCTGATTCTCTAGTGAAATATTCTTGACAATTAAAAAAAAATTATACGCAATGTTTCTTGTATTCTTTTTATCTATACTACCTGATGTAAAGTCCCTGTTAAGTCCAGCTTCTAGGCTTTCTAAGCCATGCTTTGTATTAACTACTTATTTCCTTATATGTGACCAGATATCTTCTCCTATTTCTTTGTGTGTCTCGTGTTTTGTTGTTGTTGTTGAAAACTAGAAAATGCAGATATAACATGGTGAGATGGAACATCAGATTTCTTCCCCCAGAGCTTTGTTTTGTCGTCATTTGTTGGATGATTTCTGAACTGATTCTGTATGTTATGTATTTTTTCCTTGTGTGTAGCCACTGAATGCTTGTTTATAACCTAGCAGACTGCCCATGTTTGAGGTTTCATTAAAAACCACCAGGCCTCTCAACCTCTGTTTTAGGCTCTGTGCGTGGTGGAGTATACCTTTAATAGTCAGCCAGGCGACTGATAGTTCTTCTCTTCATTTCAGACTTGTGCAGAAAATCCAGGTCACTCAAAGCTGAGAGATTAGGAGCATCTCTGAACTTTGATGCCTGTATTCAGTCCTGATTCCACATATAAATGAGGTCCTATGGTGTTTGCTTTCTCTCTGTGCCATGTTTCTCTTAGCACACTACTCTCCATGTTCATCCATGTTGTTGCAAATGGCAGGATTTATCTACCTCGGATTTAATTCCTTATTGGGCAAATCATTTGCAAATATTTTTACCGATCTAGTACACTGTCCTTTTATTGTTGTTGTTGACAATGTCCTTTTCCATGCAAAATCAATTTAGTGTGATAAAGTTTCACTTACTAGGTTTTACTTGGGTTGCTTGTGGGTTTGGTGTTCTATACAAAAAGCAAAGAAGAAGAGTGGCATTCAGTAGTTGTACAATGTGTTCTCTTGCAGTAGTTTTATGGTTTCAGCTCTGTGTTTAAATTTCTGATCTGTTTCAGGGTAATTTGAGATAAATTCCAGTATAATAAAGGGGGTCTACTTTTATGTTAAGTATTGTTTTTCCTGTCCTGTCTATTGGAGAGGATGTCTTTTCTACACTGTGGTCTTGATTCCCTTCATAAGTATTAGTTGGTCTGTTTTGAAAATTTTTATTTCTGAGTGCTCAGTTTTGTTCCAGGATCTGCATTACTGGTCGAATGCCAGTACCATATTCTTTGGACAGTTGTGTTTCAAAAGCAGGAGGTGTGTGTCCTCCAGCTTTATTCTTTCTCAAGATTGCTTTGGTGGCTTGGATTGTTTGAGGTTCCATATAACTTTGTCTGTAGGAAAAAAATGCTACTTGAATTGTTATAGGAATTACGTGGAATCTGTATGTTACTTTGGGTGATATGGATGCATTAATATTATAACTGATTTAAGTATGTTAATTGTATATCCTGATACTTTACTGATTTTTTTTTATTTGTATATTTTGTGATCTGGAATATCCATTGATAACTTTTCCATTTTTTGTATTTGATGACTAAAAACATAGAATCTGTCCATAAAACTGTATCATTTTCATGTCCATTTATTTTAGTTTAACTACATATAACCCTGCAAATGAATCAAATAATAGTTAATTCCCAGTTTAATTATCTGTTTGATGGGGCAGTGTAACCACAATTATATTAATCCCTTAAGGGATTAAAATACTAACTGTAAAGTGATAGCCACAAATAGCTCTTCTGATTTTTAATCTGTTGTGGATAATTACAAACCTTTGCTACTCAAATCATAATCTAAAGATAATAGCAGCATCACTACTCTGTGGAATTGTATGAGCAGGTTATTAGCTTATCTCTTCACTGCTGATTTACACTCAGAGTTTTAATAAAATACCTTTGTGTTTTTGGTGCACATTATAGTTTGAGAAGTGTTGGTTTGTATTACACTGCAGTTTTATGACTGTGATATTTTCAGTTGCCTTTCTTTAGACCTTTTCTAGCTTAATTGTAAGCATTCAGAATGTTTTCCTCTGTCAATGATTCAGCTTTTTTTTTTAATTTTATTTTATTTTTAAACTTTACAATATTGTATTAGTTTTGCCAAATATTGAAATGAATCCACCACAGGTATATCTGTGTTCCTCACCCTGAACCCTCCTCCCTCCTCCCTCCCCATACCCTCCCTCTGGGTCGTCCCAGTGCACCAGCCCCAAGCATCCAGTGTCGTGCATTGAACCTGGACTGGTGACTCATTTCATACATGATATTATACACGTTTCAGTGCCATTCTCCCAAATCTCCCCACCCTCTCCCTCTCCCAAAGAATCCATAAGACTGATCTATTCAGCTTTTGAACTGCCTTATGATCCAGCAATCCCACTGCTGGGCATACACACTGAGGAAACCAGAAGGGAAAGAGACAAGTGTACCCCAATGTTCATCACAGCACTGTTCATAATAGCCAGGACATGGAAGCAACCTAGATGTCCATCAGCAGATGAATGGAAAGAAAGCTATGGTACATATACACAATGAAGTATTACTCAGCCATTAAAAAGAATACATTTGAATCAGTTCTAATGAGGTGGATGAAACTGGAGCCTATTATACAGAGTGAAGTAAGCCTGAAGGAAAAACACCAATACAGTATACTAACACATATATATGGGATTTAGAAAGATGGTAACAATAACCCTGTATATGAGACAGCAAAAGAGATACTGATGTATAGAACAGTCTTATAGACTCTGTGGGAGAGGAAAAGGGTGGGGAGATTTGGGAGAATGGCATTGAAACACGTATACTATCATGTATGAAACGAGTCGCCAGTCCAGGTTCAATGCACTATACTGGATGCTTGGGGCTGGTGCACTGGGACAACCCAGAGGGATGGTATGGGGAGGGAGGAGGGAGGAGGGTTCAGGATGGGGAACACATGTATACCTGTGGCGGATTCATTTTGATATTTGGGAAAAAAAATACAATATTGTAAAGTTTAAAAATAAAATAAAAAAAAAAAAAAGAAAAAGAAAAGTGAACTCCCTAAAAGGCAGTAATTCTCTAGCATATTTGCATAATAAACACAAAAAGACTTCACTTCAGGCCTGTCAGGTTTTAGGAAGGTATGGTGTCTTTTTTAAAGCACCACAGAGAATTCAAATCAGTAAGATACTCTAAGAACTGGGTTATAAAAAAGTTTATCTTGGGTAATAATAACACTTTCAGATTGAACTACAGTGTTAGAGTGTGGACAAGGACCACATTGCCATCCCATGTGTTTCCTTTTCTTTCTTTGATTCAGTGCATTGTTTACATAACTTTCCTAATGTATACTTTATTTGGTCAGGTATGCAAACTTCGTCATGAGGGTTGTGTGTGTGTGTATGTGTGTGTGTGTGTGCAGATGACAGAAAGAAGGTGAGAGAATAGTGAGGTTTTTCTCAAGTGTGTTTAATTTGAAAGTAATTTATGAGACAACTGATGATTCTTTGCATAAACAGTTTTGATCCTTCCTTGTTTTCTCTCCAACGACAACAAAGCTGATGTAATTTTAAAGTACAATGCAGATGAAGCTAGAAGTCTGAAGGCTTATGGAGAGCTTCCAGAATATGGTAGTTAATATTAAAGTTATTACATTTCCCTGTCTTCTCATAGTATTTGCTAGTTAGTATTTAGGTGAAACAGTCATTTCAGAATTCTCTCTTTTCTGTATTTTTGCATAGATGCTTAAATTCACTCTAAGTATGTATTAAATACTTTAGAATATTAACAACTTATTAATGAATTCTCTTCCTAATATATGTTCTTTTGGTGGGGAATTAAAAAGCTCACAAGTCCTAGACTTGTACATAATAATTGTTAAAGCAATGCCTCTTTTACACTCTTCAAAACAATTCTTAAGAGATCATACCTGTTTTCAGCTAATTGAGGACAACATTTATGGTACTGGTATTGATTTTTCAGAAAAGAGTATTCAGTTTTTCTTAGTATATAGAGTACTGTCATGGAGTTTTGTGGACAGTGTTTCTAAATCCCTTTTATTTCTTAGAGACAAAAGTATTCTATTCTTCTTCTAGTAAGCTTGGAACAATTAAATAAGTTTCTAGTAACAAAAAAGATGAAGTGTATTAAACTCACATTTGGAACATGATAGCAATTTTTTTTATTATATTACAGTGCATTTTATTATATAAAATTATGAGTTTTGAGTAAGAGTGAAGATTCTGATGACATATAGGCCGTTTAAGAAATACTAAGATAATTGGGAATCAGATAAATACTTACTTGGCAGTGAACTTCTTTTAGCGGTTTCAGTGTGAGTGTGTTCTCTGTGATATGTTTGTGGTTAGGAAGATTTTCTGGAATAAAACTCTTGAACCAAAGGTTGATTACAAGCAGTTTCTTGTACAGTTCAGTGTTTTAGTATTAATCCAGTATTATTTCTTTAAATAGACAATCTAGTAACATCTTGATTTTATATTTTTAAGAGTATGCTCTTACTGTTTTTAGCTGAACTTAATGAAACAGATACCTTTGATCCTGAAGATGACGGTGAAATCCAGTTTAAGGACCCTGCAGGTGAGGATGAAGACATTAAGTCCAGGCTGGACCATGTGTGTGTGTGCTTTTTACTGTTTTATATATGAAAGTAGTCAGATCTTTCACTGTCTTTGGTCTCAGAAGTTTGAACATTGAATTGAATATATATTGAGGATTACGTATCCATGAATTTGAATATTCATTAATATACAGAAGCCATCTTGAAAACCTTTCTAAATTTTCTGAAACTATAATTCTTCGGGTTTTTTTTTTTAAGCAGTTAGGTCTGACACTGGGTACTCCGTAATGACACTTTATTAGGCAAGGGGTTCTGCAGTGATAGTAGTAAGAAGTTTAGCAGGCAGTTTTAAAATGTATCATCTCCCAAGGCTGGTATATTAAAGGAGGAAAAGCAAACTAAAGCCAGCTTCCTGAAGTATTAGAATTTCATTGTACTCCAAAGCATTCTTAAAATGAAGGCCTGTTTTGTTGCACATGGATTTAGAGGTTACATTAATTGTCTGGTATCACTCTAGGACAAACTTTTGGTTTGGAGTTTGTGGGAAATAGTTGTTTATCTTGGTAAGGAAATAGTGATGATAGGAATTTTAGATGCCTCACTTTTCTGCTATGGATGTATTTAAATAAACATTTTATTATTTGTATTTTTTTTACTTATTAGACAGGCATATCAAGTAATTGGAATGACAGTATGGCTTATATTCTTGTAAGCCGTATTAGACTTCTTCTTATTCTTTGGTACTTCTAATAAAAATGTAGAAACCAAACGTGCAAAAAAATCAATGAGTGTTTGATTGAATACTAAGGCAGAAGTTTAAAATTCCAGGAGCAGATTTTAGGAAGTCTAAATTGGATCACTGACCTAGAACACAGATTTCAAGATCTTTCAATCACCAACATTGTTATTAAGAGCATTTTCAGACACTCAAAGTGAATTTTAATTTGAAGTAAGCAATAACATATTCACCAAGATTATATAGTTTACAATTTTTCTACTCAGTGTGTCAAATCTATCCTGTTCATACCAGTCAATATCATACGTTGACGGATTACCATATCATTTAGGAAATAAAACCAAGGCACTACTCTGGTCGTCTAGTGTTTCAAGATTCTCACTGAAGGGTTCACTAGTTCAATTCCTGGTTGGAAAAGAATGATCCACGACCTACGGCGGCATGGTCACAAATAACAATGAAAACCCAAGTTGTTTCAGATGACTCACACCATGAATTAGAACAGCTGAATATGTATCTTTAATCGTGAAAGTTTTACCAGAATTGTTTACCATATTTGTATAGATTTTTAAGCATATGATAATATTCTACTAAAGTGAAAGTGAAGTTGCTCAGTCGTGTCCAACTCTGTGTCCCCATGGACTGTAGCCTCCCAGGCTCCTCCGTCTGTAGGATTCTCCAGGCAGGAATACTGAAAAGTGTTGCCATTTCCTTCTCCAGGGCATCTTCCTAACCCAAGAATGGAACCCGGGTCTGCATTGCAGGCAGACATTTTACCCTCTGAGCCACCAGGGAAGCCCAATACTCTACTGATGTTGTAATGTAATGTAACTAAAGCACATGAGAACTATGAAATGAAAAAGATTAGCACCTGTGGCGGATGCATGTTGATGTATGACAAAACCAATACAATATTGTAAAGTAAAAAACAAAACAAAACAAACAAACAAAAATGAAGTCAAGACAAAAAAAAAAAAACATAGAAAGAGGTTTATCGCTAGCACCCCCTAGAGGAATGCATAAGAATAATAATGTTATTAAATCCTCACCAACAACTAGTAAAAAAAAAAAGAAAAGAAGAAGAAAAATATTGTTGAAATATTATTAAATGTTTTTAAAATTTTTCTGGTCCAGTTTTGCTATCATTTATCAGAGGCTCTAAAAATTTAACATACATTTTTATTTTATGTATTTATGATGTTTTTGTCATCATCTTTTATGTATTTGGAGTTATGAATTATGTAAATGTTAAAATGAACATCTTAAAGACGTTAGTTAAATTTGGCATAAAAAAAGAAAAGGGCAGTTTTATTTGAAAAAGTGGACCCCAGGTTTTATGAATCAATTACAAATCAGAAAGTATAAAATGATTATATACAAAGAAAGAATCCAGTAATGTAATGTGTATTAAGTAGATGTCTATTTAGTGATTACTTTGTAGTTTATAGGTCGTTTGTAATGCTGAAAACATATTTCATAGAAGTACTGTCCTCTCTCTCTAACATTTTGTTCAGTTTTGACAGAGATTCCTTGTTGCATGAGGCTTACCTCACAGGGTCATTCCAGAAGGCCCCATGGGCAGGCTCCAGTGTCCGGATGGAGGCCAGACACTACACAGGACATGCCAAGGGAGGCCACCATCTCCCTTCAGAAGTGTCCTCTCCCGAATACATCAGACAAACCAAAAGTGGGGGAGATATTTTTTTTATTAAAAAAAATAATAAAAGCGGATCGATTCCCTAAAACGGTGCAGATGCAATGAAAGACCACCGGAGGGGCAGCTCAAAACCAGAGAGAATAAACAAGCCTGACCACAGTGAAGACACAGCTCCTGCACCCCTCCAGGGTGCTAGGCCATGGCTAGAATAGAACCCAGACTAGCAATGGGAGAAGTCTGAATAAGGTATGTAGATCACCATGTGGTCAAGTCGAAGCTCTTTTTAATTTTACTGAAGTATACTTGATTTACAATGTTGTGCTAATTTCATCTGTACAACAAATGACCCACACATATAAATATATATGATTTGTATTATTTTCCATTATGATTTATTACAGGATACTGAGTATAGCTCCCTTTGCTACATAGTAGGGCCATCTTGTTTATCCATCATATAGTTCAGTCACTCAAGTCCTGTCTGATTCTTTGCCTCCTCATGGACTGCAGCACATCAGGCTTTCTTGTCCATCACCAACTCCCGTAATTTACTTAAACTTATGTTATTGAGCCAGTGATGCTATCCAACCATATCATCCTCTGTCATCCCCTTCTCCTCCTGCCTTCAATCTTCCCCAGCATCAGGTCTTTTCAATCTTTCCCAGCATCAGCATCAAGTCAGCTCTTCACATCAGGTGGCTAAAGTATTGGAGGTTCAGCTTCAACATCAGTCCTTCTAATGAATATTCAGGACTGATTTCCTTTAGGATGGACTGGTTGGATCTCCTTGCAGTCCAAAGGACTCTTAAGAGTCTTCTCCAACACCACAGCTCAAAAGCATCCATTCTTTGGTGCTCAGCTTTCTTTATAGTCCAACTCTCAGAGCCATAGATGTCTACATGAATACTGAGAAAAGGACGTGGGGTGGAAGAGGTTTCTGGTAGGTGGCCTAGAGTTAAGTGGTCTTCAAGGTACTTTAAGACAACCTTGTAGGACAAAATTGGAATGATCTTCATTTCCACAGACACTTCAATACAACCTAAATATCATGGAGGGATTTTAGGCAAGATTTTTAAAACCAGATAATGGTGAAACATGAGAGAGAACAGAATGAAAGCCTGAATACTGTGGCTGTGGGTCAAGGTTTGGAGGAGACACACTCTCCCTGCCTTGTGACCCATCAGAGTTGACATAGAGAGATGAAGATGACAGGAATGTTTGGAGACATTGGGAACATTAAAAATTCCTGATTTCTCCCACCAAATCATCTTAGTTACTCCCCACCCTCCCCTAGAGGTGTCAGGATAGGGCTTTGTGATGTTAAGGCTCAGCCAGGATCACCACTGTCTGGGAGAAGTAACTTGTAGACCTCATAAAGCATAAATGTGTGGTCCCCTGGCTGCTGCTGCTGCTGCTGCTAAGTCACTTCAGTCATGTTCGACTCTGTTCGACCCCAGAGATGGCAGCCCACCAGGGTCCCCCGTCCCTGGGATTCTCCAGGTAAGAATACTGGAGTGGGTTGCCATTTCCTTCTCCAACGCATGAAAGTGAAAAGTGAAAGTGAAGTTGCTCAGTCGACTCTAGGACTGAGTCCGACTCCTAGTGACCCCATGGACTGCAGCCTACCAGGCTCCTCTGTCCATGGGATTTGCCAGGCAAGAGTACTGGAGTGCATTGTCATTGCCTTCTCCTGGCTCTGGGGAGGGGTATATATTGGGGTCTATGGGGCTCTGGAGCAGACTGCTGGGTTCTTCAAAATAACTAAGGTGACTGAGAAGCCACAAGGCTCTAGAGCAGTGATGGAACAGCTGAGTCCAGATACCCAGGAGGAAAAGATGAAGACTTCCTGTCAACTGAGAACCAAAAAAGTGTCAAGGTGAGCTGAAACCACCCATGCTTCTCTTGCCTTTTGACACCACCCCATACGACTCCTTCCCCTGTCCTTGCCTGGCACATACCCTTTCTCTGCCCACACCCTTCCTCCTGAAGCCTTCATTCTCATCCATCTTCACCCTCTTCCCCAAACCAGTGCCATTCTGTGCTCCCTCTCTTGTTTTCTCCAGGTGACCAGGGTAACCATGAGGGTGAATAAGCTATCTTGACCTGAGTTTTTTGTATGTTTGTAGGAAGATTTTTTTTTTTTTCCGGCACCCGCGAGTGGAGTCACACTCGTGGAGGCGAGGGTGAAGCCGAGAGACCTAGGCGCACGAGTGACTGACTAGAGAGGCGCCGCCGCACGTCCTGTAGGAAGATTTTTGATAAAGTTTTGATTCCCGTGCTTGTGCTGGGTTTGCTAAGATTATCTATTTATTCCTGGTTGAGTTTTGGAAAGTTTTTCTTTTCTAGGAATTTGTTCATATCTTCCAAGTTGTTCATTTTATTGTCATAGAGCTGCTGATAATAGGCTTTTATGATCCTTTGTATTTCTGTGTTGTCTGCTAACATTTTCGTTTCTAATTTTGATTTGATTCTTCTCCCTTTGTTTCTTGATGAGTCTTGCTAATGGTTCGCCTATTTTATTTAACTTCTCAAAGAATAATTACTGATTATTACTATAGTCTGCTTTGTTTCTTCTTCATTTATTTCTGCTCTAATTTTTACAATTTCTTTATTTCTTCTAACCCTGGGTTTCTTCACTTCTTTTTCTAGTTTCTTTAGGTGTAAATTTAGGTCATTTATGTGATCATTCTCTTGTTTCTTGAGGTAACTTGGTACATCTATGAACCTTCTTTGCACTGCTTTTACTGAATCCCAAAGATTTTGGATTGTCATGCTTTCATTTTCATTTGTTTCTTGAGGTAACCTGGTACATCTATGAACCTTCTTTGCACTGCTTTTACTGAATCCCAAAGATTTTGCATTGTCATGCTTTCATTTTCATTTGTTTCTATGCATATTTGGTTTATTTTCTGATTTATTCTGTTGTATGTTGGTTATTTAGAGCCTATTGTTTAGCCTCCATATGTTTGTATTTTAATAGTCCCCCCTCCCCCCATAGTTGACATCTAAACTTAACACAATATGTTCAGAAAAGTGGCTTGAAATGATTTTTTTTTTTTCAATTTACTAAGGCTAGATTTATGGCGCAGAATGTGATCTATCCCAGAGAATGTTCCCTGTGCTCTTGAGAAAAAGGTGAAATCCACTGTTTTGTCATGAAATGTCCTTTTGATATCAACTAGGTCTAACTGGTTTATTGTATCATTTAAAGTTTGTGTTTCCTTGCTAATTTTGTTTGGTTGATCCAGCCATAGGTGTGAGAGGGGTATTAAAGTCTCCCACTATTATTGCATTACTGTCAATTTCTCCTTTCATACTTGTTAGCATTTGCCATATGTATTGAGGTGCTCCTAAATTTGGTGCATATATATTTATAATTGTTATATCTTCTTGGATTGATTTTTTTATAATATGTAGTGTTATTCTTTGCCTCTTTCCAGACACTTTATTTTAATGCCTATTCTATTTGATATGAGTATTGCTACTTCAGCTTTCTTCTGCCCTCTATTTGCATGAAAATCCTTTTTCCAGCCCTTCACTTTCACTCTATATGTGTCCCTTGTTTTGAGGTGGGTCTATTGTAGACAGCATATATAGGGGTCTGGTTTTGTAACCATTTTAAAATACTTCCTTTGCCATGTATCTATCCATTTTTCTACCCCTGGATGGAATCAGCAATCTATCTTTTTCCTTGTTGCCTTTGGTAGTAAATTGCAGACATTGGTATGTGTCTCCTTAAGTATTTCAGCAAGACTGTCATTAAGCAGTGAGACATGTTTGTTTACAGCAATTTTCTTTGGATATTAACTTTAGATACAATGAAATATAGCAATCTTTTCTTTTCCCAGTCTTGTTACTTTTTAATTGAAGCATATTTGCTTTATAACGTCATGTTAATTTCTGATTCACAACAGAGTGATTCAGTTATACACATATATGTGTATATATACATAGTGTGTATGTACACACACATTATTTTATTTATTTTTATTATTATATTTTGGTCTGGACTGTGCACCAAGTGGGATTAGATCCCTAACTAGGGTATTTTTTATTTTTTTTAATTGGAGGCTAATTACTTTACAATATTGTATTGGTTTTGCCATACATAAACATGAAGCTGCCACGGGTGTACACATGTTCCCACTCCTGAAGCCCCTTCCCACCTCTCTCCCCATATCGTTCCTCTGGGTCGTCCCAGTGCACCAGCCCCAAGCATCCAGTATCATGCATCAAACCTGGACTGGCAATTCATTTCATATATGACATTATACATGTTTCAATGCCATTTTCCCAAATCATCCCACCCTCTCCCTCTCCACAGAGTCCAAAAGACTGTTCTATACACCTGTGTCTCTTTTGCTGTCTCACATATAGGCTTATTGTTACCATCTTTCAAATTCCATATATATGTATTAGTATACTGTATTGGTGTTTTTCTTTCTCGCTTACTTCACTCTGTATAATCGGCTCCAGTTTCATCCACCTCATTAGAAATGATTAAAATGTATTCTTTTTAATGGCTAAGTAATACTCCATTGTGTATAGGTACCACAGCTTTCTTATCCATTCATCTGCTGATGGACATCTAGGTTGCTTCCATGTCCTGGCTATTATGAACAGTGCTGGGATGAACATTGGGGTACACGTGTCTCTTTCAATTCTGGTTTCCTAGGTGTGAATGCCCAGCAGTGGGATTGATGGGTCATAAGGCAGTTCTATTTCTGGTTTTTTAAGGAATCTCCACACGGTTCTCCATTGTGGCTGTACTAGTTTGCATTCCCACCAACAGTGTAAACGGGTTCCCTTTTCTCCACATCCTCTCCAGCATTTATTCCTTGTAGACTTTTGGATAGCAGCCAATCTGACTGGCATGAAATGGTAACCTCATAGTGGTTTTGATTTGCATTTCTCTGATAATGAGTGATGTTGAGCATCTTTTCATGTGTTTGTTAGCCATCTGTATATCTTCTTTGGAGAAATGTCTATTTAGTTCTTTGGCCCATTTTTTTGATTGGGTCATTCATTTTTCTGGAGTTGAGCTGTAGGAGTTGCTTGTATATTTTTGAGATTAGTTGTTTGTCAGTTGTTTCATTTGCTATTATTTCTCCCATTCTGAAGGCTGTATTTTCACCTTGCTTATAGTTTCTTTTGTTGTGCAGAAGCTTTTAATTTTAATTAGATCCCATTTGTTTATTTTTGCTTTTAGTTCCAATATTCTGGGAGGTGGGTCATAGAGGATCCTGCTGTGATTTATGTCAGAGAGTGTTTTGCCTATGTTGTCCTCTAAGAGTTTTATAGTCTCTGGTCTTACGTTGAGATCTTTAATCCATTTTGAGTTTATTTTTGTGTATGGTGTTAGAAAGTGTTCTAGTTTCATTCTTTTACAAGTGATTGACCAGTTTTCCCAGCACTACTTATTAAAGAGATTGTCTTTTCTACATTGTATATCCTTCCCTCCTTTGTCAAAGATAAGGTGTCCATAGGTGCATGGATTTATCTCTTTCTATTTTGTTCCATTGTGTATATTTCTGTCTTTGTGCCATACCATACTCTCTTATGACTGTGGCTTTGTAGTAAGACTGAAGTCAGGCAGGTTGATTCCTCCAGTTCCATTCTTTTTTTCTCAAGATTGTTTTGGCTATTTGAGGTATTTTGTATTTCCATACAAATTGTGAAATTATTTGTTCTAGCTCTGTGAAAAATACCGTTGGTAGCTTCATAGGGATTGCATCAAATCTATAGATTGCTTTGGATAGTATACTCATTTTCACTATATTCATTCTTCTGATCAATGAACAAGGAAAATTCTCCATCTATTAGTGTCCTCTTTGATTTTTTTTTCACCAGTGTTTTATAGGTTTCTATACATAGGTCTTTAGTTTCTTTAGGCAGATATATTCCTAAGTATTTTATTCTTTCCATTGCAATGGTGAATGGGATTTTTCCCCTTAATTTCTCTTTCTATTTTCTCATTATTAGAGTATAGGAATGCAAGGAATTTCTGTGTGTTGATTTTATATCCTGCAACTTTACTATATTCATTGATTAGCTCTAGTAATTTTCTGGTGGAGTCTTTAGGGTTTTCTATGTAGAGGATCATGTCATCAGCAAACAGTGAGAGTTTTACTTCTTCTTTTCCAATTTGGATTCTTTTATTTCCTTTTCTGCTCTGATTGCTTTAGGCAAAACTTCCAAAGCTATGTTGAATAGTAATGGTGAAAGTGAGCACATTTGTCTTGTTCCTGACTTTAGAGGAAATGCTTTCAATTTTTCACCATTGAGGATAATGGTTGCTGTGAGTTTGTCATATATAGCTTTTATTATGTTGAGGTATGTTCCTTCTATTTCTGCTTTCTGGAGAGTTTTTATCATAAATGGATGTGGAATTTTGTCAAAGGCTTTCTCTGCATCTATTGAGATAATCATATGGCTTTTATTTTCCAATTTATTCATGTGGTGTATTACATTGATTGGTTTGAGGATATTGAAGAATCCTCGCATCCTTGGGATAAAGCCCACTTGGTCATGGTGTATGATCTTTTTAATGTGTTGTTGGATTCTCATTGCTAGAATTTTGTTAAGTGTTTTTGCATCTATGTTCATGAATGATATTGGCCGATAGTTTTTTGTGTGTGTATGTGGCATTTTTGTCAGGTTTTGGTATTAGGGTGATGGTTGCCTCATAGAATGAGTTTGGAAGTTTACCTTCCTCTGCAGTTTTCTGAAAGACTTTGAGTAGGATAGATGTTAGCTCTTCTCTAAAGTTTTGGTACAATTCATCTGTGAACCCATCTGGACCTGGGCTTTTGTTTGCTGGAAGATTTCTGATTACAGTTTCAATTTCTGTGCTTGTGATGGGTCTGTTAACATTTTCTATTTCTTCCTGGTCGAGTTTTGGAAAGTTGTACTTTTCTAAGAATTTGTCCATTTCTTCCTTGTTGTCCATTTTATTGGCTTAAAGTTGTTGATAGTAGTCTCTTATGACACTTTGTATCTGTGTGTTGTCGTGATCTCTCCATTTTCATTTCTAATTTTATTGATTTGATTTTTCTCCCTTTGTTTCTTGATGAGTCTGGCTAATGGCTTCTCAGTTGTACTTATCCTTTCAAAGAACCAACATTTGGCTTTGTTGATTTTTGTTATGGTCTCTTTTTGTTTCTTTTGCATTTATTTCTGCCCTAAAATTTTAAGATTTCTTTCCTTCTACTAACCCTGGGGTTCTGCATTTCTTCCTTTTCTAGTTGCTTTGGGTGTAGAGTTAGGTTATTTATTTTATTTATTTATTTTTATGGGCTCCAAAATCACTACAGATGGTGACTGCAGCCATGCAATTAAAAGACGCTTACTCCTTGGAAGAAAAGTTATGACCAACCTAGATAGCACATTGAAAAGCAGAGACATTACTTTGCCAACAAAGTTTCATCTAGTCAAGGCTATGGTTTTTCCTGTGGTCATGTATGGATGTGAGAGTTGGACTGTGAAGAAGGCTGAGTGCTGAAGAATTGATGCTTTTGAATTGTGGTGTTGCAGAAGACTCTTGAGAGTCCCTTGCACTGCAAGGAGACCCAACGAGTCCATTCTGAAGTAGATCAGCCCTGGGATTTCTTTAGAAGGAATGATGCTAAAGCTGAAACTCCAGTACTT
This sequence comes from Bos mutus, assembly GCF_027580195.1. NCBI lineage: Eukaryota > Metazoa > Chordata > Mammalia > Artiodactyla > Bovidae > Bos > Bos mutus. Next base: position 255,789 of record NW_027219175.1, read on the forward strand.
TAAGCTACCTCATGAGAAGAGTTGACTCATTGGAAAAGACTCTGATGCTGGGAGGGATTGGGGGCAAGAGGAGAAGGGGACGACAGAGGATCAGATGGCTGGATGGCATCACTGGCTTGATGGATGTGAGTCTGAGTGAACTCCAGGAGTTGGTGATGAACAGAGAGCCCTGGCATGTTGTGATTCATGGGGTCGCAAAGAGTCGGGGACATGACTGAGTGACTGATCTGTTCTGATCTGATAGGTTATTTATTTGACTTTTTTCTTGTTTCTTGAGGTATGCCTGTATTGCTATGAATTTTCCCCTTAGGACTGCTTTTATAGTGTTCCACAGGTTTTGGGTTGTTGTGTTTTCATTTTCATTCATTTCTATGCAAATTTTTATTTTTTTTCATTTTTTTTGTGATTTGTTGGTTATTCAACAGCATGTTGTTCAACCTCCATATGTTTTAATTTTCAACAGTTTTTCTCCTGTAATTGATATCTAATCTTACTGCATTATTTATGGTCAGGAAAGATGCTTGAAATGATTTTTGTTTTTAATTTACCAAGGCTAGATTTATGGCCCAGGATGTTCAGTGTGCACTTGAGAAAAAGGCGAAATTCATTGTTTTAGGGTGAAATTTCTTATAGATATCAGTTAGGTCTAACTGGTCTGTTGTATCATTTAAAGTTTGTGTTTCTTTGTTAATTTTCTGTTTAGGTGATCTATTCATAGGTGTGAGTGGGGTAATAAAGTCACCCACTATTATTGTGTTATTGTTAATTTCCCCTTTCATACTTGTTAACATTTGTCTTACATATTGTGATTTCCACTTTCATACTTGTTAACATTTGTCTTACATATTGTGGTGCTCCTATGTTGTGTGCATATATATTTATATTTTTTATATCTTTTTCTTGGATTGATCCTTTGATCATTATATAGTGCGCCTCTTTCCCTCTTTTCACAGACTTTGTTTTAAAGTCTATTTCATCTAGTATGAGTATTGGTACTCCTGCTTTGTTTTGGTCTCTATTTGCATGGAATATCTTTTTCCAGCCCTTCACTTTCAGGTTGTATGTGTCCCCTGTTTTGAGGTGGGTCTCTTGTAGACAACATATATAGAGGTCTTGTTTTTGTATCCACTCAGCCAGTCTTTGTCTTTTGGTTGGGGCATTCAACCCATTTAATGTTTAAGGTAATTATTGATAAGTATGATCCTGTTGCCATTTACTTTATTGTTTTGGGTTCAAGTTTATACACCCCTTTTGTGTCTCCTGTCTAGAGAATATCCTTTAGCATTTGTTGGAGAGCTTTTTTGGTGGTGCTGAATTCTCTCAGCTTTTGCTTGTCTGAAAAGCTTTTGATTTCTCCTTCATATTTGAATGAGATCCTTGCTGGGTACAGTAATCTGGGCTGTAGCTTATTTTCTTTCATCACTTTAAGTATGTCTTGCCATTCCCTCCTGGCCTGAAGAGTTTCTATTGAAAGATCAGCTGTTATCCTTATGGGAATCCCCTTGCGTGTTATTTGTTGTTTTTCCTTTGTTGCTTTTATTATTTGTTCTTTGTTTTTGACATTTATTAATTTGATTAATATCTGTCTTGGGGTGTTTCGCCTTGGGTTTATCCTGTTTGAGACTCTCTGGGTTTCTTGGACTTGAGTGATTATTTCCTTCACCATTTTAGGGAAGATTTCAACTATTATCTCCTCAAATATTTTATCATTTTCTTTTTTTCTTCTTCTTCTGGGACTCATATGATTCTAATGTTGCTGTGTTTAATATTGTCCTGGAGGTCTCTGAGATTTTCCTAATTTCTTTTCATTCATTTTTCTTTTTTCCTCTCTGATTCATTTATTTCTACCATTCTGTCTTCCACTTCGCTAATCCTATCTTCTGCCTATGTTATTCTACAATCTGTTGCCTCCAGAGTGTTTTGGATCTCATTTATTGTATTATTCATTATATGTTGACTCTTTTTTGTTTCTTCTAGGTCCTTGTTAAACCTTTCTTGCATTTTCTCAGTCCTTGTCTCCAGGCTATTTATCTGTGATTCCATTTTTATTTCAAGATTTTGGATCATTTTCACTATCATTATTTGGAATTCTTTATCAGGTAGATTCCCTATCTCTTCCTCTTTTGTTTGGTTTGGTGGGCATTTATCCAGTTCCTTTACCTGCTGGGTATTCCTCTGTCTCTTCATCTTGTTTAAATTGCTGAGTTTAGGGTGGCCATTCTGTATTCTGGCAGTTTGTGGAGTTCCTTTATTATGGAGTTTCCTCACTGTGGGTAGCGTTGTATCCATGGCTTGTCAAGGTTTATTTGTTAAGGAAGCTTGTATTGGTGTTCTAGTGGGTTGAGCTAGATTTCTTCTCTCTGGAGTGCAATGGAATCTCTAGTAACAAGTTATGAGATGTCAATGGCTTTGGAGTAACTTTGGGTAGCCTGTATATTGAAGCTCAGGGCTGTGTTCCTCTGTTGATGGAGAATTTGCATGGTATGTCTTGCTCTAGAACTTGTTGGCCCTTGGATGATGCTTGGTTTCAGTGTAGGTATAGAGGCATTTGATGAGCTCATATCGATTAATGTTCCCCGGAGTCAGGAGTTCTCTGATGTTCTCAGGATTTGGACTTAAGCCTCCTGCTTCTGGTTTTCAGTCTCAATTTTACAGTAGTCTCAAGACTTCTCCTTCTATACAGAACCATTGATAAAACATCTAGGTTAAATATGAAAAGTTTCTCCACAGTGAGGTACACCCAGAGAGGTTCACAGAGTTACATGGAGAAGAGAGGAGGTAGGAGGGAGTAAGACATGACCCAAATGAGATGAGGTGGAATCAAAAGAGGAGACAGCAATCTAGCCAGTAGTCACTTCCTTATGTGCAATCCACGGTCTGGACCGCTCATAGATATTCATGGAGTTATACAGAGAAGAGAAGAGGGAGGAAGGAGACAGAGGTGGCCAGGAGGATAAAAGGGGGGAATTAAAAGGAGAGAGGCAGATCCAGCCAGTAAATGTTCTCCACTGTCTGGAACAAATAGAGATTCACAGAGTTGGATAGAGAAGAGAAGGGGGAGGGAGGAGACAGAGGTGACCTGGTGGAGAAATAGGAGAGTCCAAAGAGGGAGAGAGCAGTCAAGCCAGTAATCTCACTCCCAAGTAAAAATAGGTACTGAAGATTGGATTCTTAAAGGTACAAAGTTGATAACAAATACCTAAGAGCAAAGATTAAAATTCTAGAGTAGAGGTTGGATTTTCTAAACACAATATTAAAGAGAAAAAAAAAGTCACAAAAATTATTACATACATATATATATATATGAAGTTTGCTCTAAAAGTAGTCTTTTTTTGAAAAATAATAGGCTATAAAAATGAAAATTAAAGGAGTAATATAGCACTTAAAATTTTAAAAAGTAAAAAACAAAGAAAAAGAAATGAATGATGATAAAAATTATAGGACTTTCTCTGGTGTTGTTGTGAGCAGTGTGGGGTCAGTTCATTTCCGGACAGTTCCTTGGTCTGGCTTATATTTCTCAAGATCTACAGGCCCCTTCCTATGTAGAAGGTACTAACTACAGGGTTTTAATCTATTGCACCTGTCACTTCCAAGGCTGTTCCCTTCGTTTTAGCTTCTTCTGTTTGCTGGTTTCTTCAGTGTCTGATTTCCACCCTGGCACAAGGGGTGGGGTGGTGGACACTTTTTTTTAGGCTCACTTGTTTAGTCATGCTGTGGGGAGGGAAGGATGCTGCAAACAAATAACACTGGCGTGTGCTTGCATTCTCAGCCACACTAGGCCTGCCCCCGCTCACGGTGCGTTCACCCTCCCTGCCTATACAGCTTAGGCTCTAGGTTGCTCCACCGGTAACCATCCGAGGCTGGCCCCAGGCGGCATGCTTCTCCCAGATCTAAGCCTCTCAGGTTCAGGCACTCGTAGTCCTCAGAGGCTCAGACTCTGTTGAGCCTGCGTTTTGTGCCCTTCCAAGCTCCAAGCAGCTCAGGTGATGAGGTGTTTGGCAAGTACAGTCACTGTAACTTATCACCTCTCCCATCCCTGCCACTCGGTTTTCTGGGTGTATAACCGGCACAACTTCTTAGGCAGATGATGACTGTCCAGAACCCCAAGAAGTCTTAGTTAGCAAAGAAGCCTGCTTTCATTTTGGTATATAATGTCTCTCTGGGGCTGTGATTGCCTCCTTCTGGCTCTGGCTGCCTGTCACCCAAGGGGGATGGTCTGCAGCCAGCTAGTTCTGTTCAGCCCTTTGTTCTGTGCACTGGCCTGGTGGTGTCTTAGGGCTTTTCATGTGGTAGCTATCCCACAGTCTGGTTTGCAAGCCCAAATTGGTTCGTTCTGATTACCCTCAGGACATTCAGACCCGATCCTTACTCTAAACAATGCAGCCCACGCCTCCCTTCCCAGCCCACACTTGCTAGTAGTAGGTGCAGGCGTCAGCACTGCTTCTCCGCTTGGGGAGTTACTGTTGGGCTCGTAATCTGTGGGTTTTAATTATTTACTTATTTTTCCTCCCTATTATGTTGCTCCCTGTGCTTCAAAGGCTCACCACAGACCCGGCAGTGAGAGTGTTTCCTAGTGTTTGGAAACTTCTCGCTTTTTAAGACTCCCTTCCTGGGATGGAGCTCTATCCCTACCTCTTTTATCTCTTTTTTGGTCTTTTATATTTTTCCTACCTCCTTTTGCAGACAATGGGCTGCTTTTCTGGGTGCCTGATGTCCTCTGCCAGCATTCAGAAGTTGTTCTCTGGAATTTACTCAGATTTTAAATGTTCTTTTGATGAATTTGTGGGGGAGAAAATGATATCCCTGTCCTATTCCTCTGCCATCTTAGGATGGCCCTCCCTGACCAGGGTTTGAATCTACATCTCCTGCAATGGAAGTGTGGAGTCTTAACCACTGGACTACCAGTGAAGTCCCATATGTATATTTTTTCATTATGATTTTTCATAGGATACTGATTATATTTATCTGTGATCTATTGTAGGAACTTGTCAATCCCTTCCATATTCTCTAATTTATGGAGTATATTTGTTTAAACTCCAGTTTAACCCCAATCTCTTACTCCATCCCCCCCAATTCTCTCTGCCTTGGAAGCCATAAATCTGTTCTCTATGTCCATGAATGTGTTTCTTTTTTATACATATGTTCATTTGTGTCATATCGAAGAGTTCACATTTAAATGAGATAATTTGTTATTTGTCTTTCCTTGTGTGCTTCACTTTATTTAGTATGATCATCTCTCAGTACATGCATGTTGGCTCAAATGGCCTTATTGTTGTAGCTGTACATATTCTTGTATCCTTTTAACAATACATAGAGGTATTCATCTATGTTTATTTTCCAAGACATATTATAAAGTTGTGTAGTAAACCACTCTTGGTATAGTACATCCGTTTTGAGTCTGTTTTAGGATTTTATATGTATATGTCAGCCAGTTCACTTCAGTTGCTCAGTTGTTTCCACCTCTTTGCTACCCCATGGACTGTTGCATGCCAGGTTTCCCTGTCCGTCACCAACTACCTGAGCCTGCTCAAACTCAGATCCATCAAGTGGGTGATGCCACCCAACCATCTCATCCTCTGTCGTCCTCTTCTCTTCCTGCCTTCAATCTTCATCAGGGACTTTTTCAATGAGTCAGTTCTTTGCATCAGGTGGTCAAAGACTTGAAGTTTAAGCTTCAGGTTCAGTTCTTCCAATGGGTATACAGGACTAATATCCTTTAGTATTGACTGGTTTGATTTCTTTGGAGTCCTAGGGACAGTCCAGAATATATGTGTGAATGAATAAATATTTATTGTACTTATGCTGCCCTCTTTTGGAGAAATAGAATGCTTATGAATGTATTCTCTCATATGTATATGTGGGTATGAATAAACGTTTACAATGCATACGATGTCCTCTCAAGGAGAACCAGAAAAATACTAATAAATGTAATTTATAAAATCCAAATGTATTCTTTACATGTTGAAAAATATACTGTATAACTTTATTAAAAATCAATACATGATCATAACAGAAAACATAAAGTTGCTAGCAAAAAACAAAGAATGAAAAAGTCACCCATGATCTCATTTACCATTGGCTCAGAATTCTGAGTTCCTGGGCCAGGGAGATAAAAGAAGAAGGTATGCTAGTTATTTTACTATAAAATCATATTTTCTATTTGAATGTAAACATAGAACTTGGTTCAACTAGGTGATTCTTGCTTTATTCACTTATCTTTAAGCTTCTGTTTTTACAAATACCTAGGAACTTGACCCGCTGTTTAGAGACTGCTTGCTTATTATTATTATTTTTTTTCTGTTTTTGCTATGATTAAAAAATGTTGCATGTCGTGGTTACAGTAAATAAGGCTGCAATGAACATTAGAGTGCATGAATCTTTTGGTGTTTAAACTTTTCTCCAGGGAAAAGTCCCAGGTGTAGGTCATATGGTGAATCTATTTTTATTATTTATTTATTTTTATTTTTTTCAGGAGCTTCCATGCTGTTCACCATAGTGGCTGTACCAATTAGTGCAAGTGTGTGTGTTAACTTTTCTTCTCACTCTCTCCAGGAATTATTTTTGTAGAATTTTTGTTGATAGCTTTTTGGACTGGTGTGAAGTAATATCACATTGTAGTTTTGATTTGCATTCTCTAATAATTAGTGATGTTGAGCCTCTTTTCATGTGTTTTTTCATCATCTGTATGACTTCTTTGGAGAAATGTTTGTTTAGATCTGCCTGCTTTTTGATGGAGTTTTTGTTTATTTGTTTAACACTGAGCTACTTAAGCTGTTTGTATATGTTGAAAAATAATGCCTTGATAACTAATGGGAACTATCTAAGTAGCATAGGGAACTGTCCTCATTGCTCTTGGTGACCTAAGTTGGAAGGAAATTCAAAAAGAGTATATTTATACACAAGCACACCTGATATCTTTGCTGTACAGCAGAAAGTAACACAACATTGTTAAGCAACTACATGTGTATATACTGTAGGCTCCATTTTTAGGAAGTTTTAGATAAAGCAAAAGTAATCTAAACTAATAGAACTGAGAACAGTGGTTGCATGAGGGAAGGTCAGTGTGAGAAAGGGTACCAAAGAGATATTCTAGGATAATGGGGATTTTTTTTTTTTTTTTTTTGCAGTGAGTATTAGATATATAATCTTGGTGAAGTTGAGGAAATATTTATCCAATGTAAATTCCAAACAGGGTCTTGCTAAGTGGCTCCCTGCATTTACAAATTTAGTAGATAATGTCCAATTGTGCTTCAGAAAGTTGCATCACACTATGCTTTCAGAACACTCCTGAAACACTCATTTTCCAATTCTCCATCCTCAATTTGCAGGAAAAATTTGGTATTTTTCAACTTTCTCATTGAACTTTGGCAATTTACATGATGAAAAATCATCTTCCATTATTGTTTTAGTTTGCATTTCTTTTATTACCAATTAGGCTCCACATCTCTTCCTGATTTCTGGTGATTTTTCCTTTTTTTTTTTCTGGGTAACTTGTATTTCTTTGTACCCTTGTTTATTTCATGATTCTCTTCTGTTGGATTTTTCATCTTTGTTTCTTAGTTTAACTTTGGATGCTGCATAAATGAGGTAAATGAGCCCTTTTTCAGCTATCTTCCATATATTTTTCAATTGTGATTTTATAATTCTTAGTTTATTGTCTATTCAGCCATGCAGGAATTCTACTCCAAAGAAAGTTCTGTAAAATTTCCCTTTTAAACATCTGGAAAAAAAATCATGTAAAATAAGAAATTTAAATGATGCCCCCAAACTCTACAAAGCTAGTGGGTGTGGTTACAAGAATTCGGAGGGGGGCGATTCTCTCTGAGTTGCTTCCCATCGTTCCCTAGAGGTGTCAGGATGGGTCTTTGTGATGTCAAGCCTCACCCAGGGTCACAATTGAATGGGGACATTACTTGCTGACCTCTTTAAAGCTTAAGGGTGTGGCCTCCTGGTGAGGGGTATATATAGGGGTGCTTATGGGCTCTGGAGTACACCACTGGGAGTCTTCAAAATGATTAAGCTGACTGGGAAGCCACAAGGCCATAGAGATATTATGGAGCAGCCAACTCTAGATACACAGGAGGAAAAGATGAAGGCCTCTTATCAACTGAGGTCCAAAGGAAGTGTCAAGGTGAGCTGAACCCACTTAAGATCCTCATGTCTTTTTCTATTTGACTTACTTAATACGATTATCTCAGGTCCATCCAAGTTGAAAAAAATAACATTATTTCATTATTTCTTATGGCTAATATTCCATTGTATGCACAATATATCTGTTTTTATACATTAACCTATCTATGGACATTTAAGGTTATTTTCCATGTCTTTGCTACTGTACATTGTGCTACTATAAACAATGTTGTGCATACCACTTTTCTGATGGGAGTTTTCATCTTACTTGATATATGCCAAGTAGTGAGATTGTTGGATCATATGGTAAGTATATATTTAGAGTTTGTTTGTTTTTTTTAACTGCATACTAGAGATAGAAATGGGCAGAAGATATGCAAACATATGACTGACTCATATTGAAGTTTGACAGAAAATAACAAAATTCTGTAAAGTAACTTACAGAATTCTTCAATAAAAAGAAATGCTTATTGTTTTCAATAGTGGTGTATCAGTGTTTTGATTTTCATGTATCAGTTCAGTTCAATTCAGTCGCTTAGTCATGTCCGACCCTTTGTGACTCCATGATTTGCAGCCAGGCCTCCCTGTCCATCAGCACTCCCAGAGTTCACCCAAACTCATGTCCATCTAGTCAGTGTGCTATCTAACCATCTCATCCTCTCGTCCCCTTCTCCTCCTGCCCAGGATCCCTCCCAGTACCAGAGTCTTTTCCAGTGTGTCAACTTTTTGCATCAGGTGGCCAAAGTATTAGAGTTTCAGCTTTAGCATCATTCCTTCCAAAGAACACCCAGGACTGATCTTCAGAATGGACTGGTTGGATCTCCTTGCAGTCCAGGGGACTCTCCAGAGTCTTCTCCAACACCACAGTTCAAGAGCATCAATTTTTCAGCGCTTAGCTTTCTTCACAGTGCAACACTCACATCCATACATGACCACCCGAAAAACCATAGGCTTGACTAGATGGACCTTTGTTGGCCAAGTAATGTCTGTGCTTTGTAATATGCTATCTAGGTTGTTCATAACTTTCCTTCCAAGGAGTAAGCGTCTTTCAATTTCATGGCTGCAATTTTCATGTATAAGATGTTGTTAATCTTTCTGCAGCACATGATTGGCTTACATATTTTTTTTAATGTTTTTTTTTTCTTCTTTACTTCTTAAATACTCTTAGGAGTGGATCTGCTGTATCATATGGTCATTCTCTTGTTATCTTTACAAGACACTTTGTAGTGACTTTTGCAATGTCTCCTACCAATTATATCCCACTAGTACCATAAAGAGTCCCCTTTAAAGATGTTCCTCTACAATGTCTTCTCTGTATAATATTTGATATTTTTTCACTACTCAGAGGTGATAACTCATTAGTATAGTTTTTGTATCTCTAATAATACACTGGGCTTTCCACGTGGCACAGTGGTAAAGAACACATCTACAAAGGCAGGAGCCAAAGGATATGTAAGTTGGGAAGATCCCTTGGAGGCGGAAATGGAAACTCACTGCATATTTCTTGTCTGGAAAATTCCATGGACAGAGGAACTTGGTGGACGATGGTCTTTGAAATCACAAAGAGGTGAACCCCAAAGAGTTCAAAGTAATTCACTATAATGAGCGTATTTAATGTGCTTTTTATTTATTTATTTATTTTTATTTTATTTTATTTTTTTATTTAATGTGCTTTTTAAAGAAATACTGAGAATTGTATTTACTTGGTATTTTCTTCCAGTTATGGTGTGCTGTTTGACATCTTTCATTCACAGGAGACTGCTGGCAATTATTGAAAGACAGATATTATTTAAAGCCCAACATCCTTGGGAATATTAGGTGAATTTTTTTTTTTTTAAGCACTTTGACCTATATTTAACTGTTGACGTTTCCTTCCTGGGAGTGCCCTGGATTTTCTCTTTCACTTTTTATTTTTGGATGAGTGAGCCCTGTCATGTTTAAAGGTAGGTGCCATGTCCAGAAGTCTTGTGAATATCAGATGTCCATGAGCGATAGTTTTAAGGCTGCCGTTACAAAGAAAACCCTCCACACTTTAAGGCTTTATTGTTCCCTCCTCTTTTAAGATGTCCTGTGCTGCCTGAGAGTTTTTGTTAGGCCTGGAAGTACATTAGAGTAGAACAAGTCAGAGGATGCCACCACACCTGATGTCTCTTTCCTCTTGGATTTTTGAAGTAAATATTCCTATTCTCTTTATGTTTAAGACAAGAATGAGTTGGTTTTACATATATAGATTCTTGTTCTGAGACATTAAGACTGCTCTACTTATTCATCTGTGCTTGCTTTCACCTACATATTAATAGAAATTATTTCATCTACCACTCTTTCTGTAGTAGATTTATGGGGATTCTGTATTTTATATGTATCTGTGGGAAGAAATTAATACCAAGTTCCAGATATATCCCTTCCATCCACCATGGTCCTCTTCTACCCATAAGTTTCTTGCCAGGTTGGATGTTGACATCACCTTTGTGTGGATGCTTACTGCAGTGGATTTTTGTATCCTGCCACTCCATGATTGCATTCCATGATATTTCTTCAATTGAAGCTCCTTCACTCAGTGTGATTACTTCTTAATTTATCTCTATCTCTGAAGATGGCTTACTTTCATATTTCAATCCTTGATTCAAGATTCATTTTAGACCTATATCAAACTTTTTTACCCATTTCTCTGTCCAGGTATGCAGTCTTAACTTCCTTCTCTTTGACGTTCTGAATGGTGTGGCAGTACCTGTTTGTGCTATGCAGTATTCAAAATCTATTCATTTCTGAAATATTCCAGAGAGGATCTGATTTATCATACTGTCTATACCTCTTTACTTATTTATTTTTCTCTCTTGGGAGTGCACTTTTCTAATCATGATCAAAGTAGCTCTTAACAGGTCCATCCCACCAGTACCCTAAAGGTCCACTGTACTTATGCTACTCTACTATTGAGGCCATGTCCAGATTTTGATAATGACCTCTTTTCCATGCTCAGGCAGAGCTGTCCTCCCAGCTTGGATGTCTGTATCTCTTAGAATTGGCCCTAAGTGCATATTGTCATGTACTTTTGTAAAGAAACACATAATTGTGTTTACCTGTTCATATTCTCTTCCTATTAGGGTCTCCTGTGTCTATTTTATTGATTTTTCCCTCTGTGAGGCCTGGCAATTGTTAAGGTTGGATATTGGTTGGAGCTCAGGAGCCTTGTGAAACGTGGCCATCAGCAAGTATTTTAAGGTTGTTGTTAGAGAAAATGTTCCTGAAGCAGCAGTATTTCTTTTGTCCCTCCTCTTGTGGCTATGGTGACATCAGTCTCTGTGATTATTCCAGGCCTGGTTATAAAGGAGAGTCAAATGACACATAGGAAGTCACCACAAACTTTTGTCCCTTTAATCTTTGAGGTTTTTCTTTACGTGAAACTTTGTTTCTTATTTATGACTATTTACACCCTTGTAGTTTTTTTTTTTTTTTTTTCAACAGGGAAACCATTTCTCATTCCCTTGCACAACTACCTGGAGGTATTCAGCTGCAGTTATTGTCACAGATGTTTTCAGAATCTGTTGAGCACATGTCTCTTGCTAGAGGAGGTCCATGTGGATTATGAACCTTCACCTTTTGGCCTCTCACCCACCAATACCCTTTGCTAACCCTAATTTTCTTACCAAGAGTGTAAGTCCATTTCACTTTTGTTTCTGTACTCATTATCATCAATGTTTCCATTTTTTTAATCCCCTCTGAAAAGTATAGGATATGATCTCTCTTTAATCTGCCCTCCTTACTTACTGTGATTCACTCTAGATTTCTGTGTATCCCTCAAAATGCCACTTTTTGCATTTTCGTAAGTTGGAGTTATATTTTGTTATGTCTCCTTGTCACATTTCTTTCTCTTTTCGTCTGCACCCAACAATTTTCTTTCCTTTCATCTCTTGGGTGTTGTGAATGCTGCTACAGTTCATGTTTGTGGGGGTGGAGGTGTGCACATGTGTTTTCCATTATCAGTTTCTCAAATTCTCTGGGAGTGGAACCACACATGACATCTTCTGTACCATTTTGTGATTCTAAGGCACGTTGACAGTCATGCCATAAAGTCTCTGACTGCTTACCTACCACCTGTGGCATATAGGGTTCCACACATATAGGATTCTGGTAAATCCCTCCCAGAATTTTGGAGAGTGTCCTGTTTGGTTTCTTACTAGTGGTATTGCATTGCAGTCTAACTTTTCATGTCACTGGTAATAAAGCAAATGACGTACATTTCCAGAGGCTTTCTATGCATTGACTGGGATTTACATATTGAAGTTTCCTCATGATCATGTATTTTTTTTTTCTTGGTTTTTACTTCAGTGTGTAACCCCTGGGCATTTTGTAAGGGTAAATGTCATTTAATGCCTGATCACCTTGTGAATAATCAGTGTTCATCAGCCTAAGGTTTAAGGTTGTTGCTCCTGAAAGCAGACACGAAGCAGCAGTATTTTTTCGGTTTTCTTCTTGTTACTACGGTAACTACATAGTTAGAGGTATGAGCAGTTTCAGTTTGTAAATAAGAGTAGAATGAAGTAGAGGAAGCCCCTCCCCCTGCCACCAACCCTGAAAGCTTGTGTCTCCTTCTTTTTGGTTTTATTGTACTTCATATTTGTTGTTTGACAAAGCTGATGTACATAGTTGCCTTTGTTGTGGCTGTACCAATTATTGCTCCCTTACTCCAATACACAGATGCATTCAGCAGTGATTATTTCCTCTGACCTGCTTGCAAAAACTGTGTAGTACATCACTCTTGCTTATTCAGTCCCTGTGAATTATGTATTCGGCAGGGATTTGTGGGAATCTGTGAATTTCAGCCTTCTAATGTAAGCCTTCCTCTCATCCATCCCCTTTGCTAAGTATCAGGGAGTTCCCAGCACTGGGTGTCCATTTGACCTCAGTTGAAGTACTCACCGACAGCAATATTGTCTGTCTCGTTTGATAGGTAAATCAGTTCAGTTCAGTTTAGTCACTCAGTCATCTCTGACTTTGCAACCCCATGAACTGCAGCACACCAGGCTTCCCTTTCCATCACCAACTCCTGGAGTCCACCCAAACCCATGTCCATGGAGTCAATGATGCCATCCAACCATCTCATCCTCCATTGTCCCTTCTCCTGCCCACAACTCTTCCCAGCATCAGGGTCTCTTCAAATGAGTCAGCTCTCTGCATCAGGTGGCCAAAGTATTGGAGTTTCAGCTTCAACATCAGTTCTTCCAATGAACACCCAGGACTCTTCTCCCTTAGGATGGACTGGTTGGATCTCCTTGAAGTCCTAGGGACTCTCAAGAGTCTTCTCCAACACCACAATTCAAATGCACCAATTCTTCGGTGCTCAGCTTTCTTTTTATTACAACTCTCACATCCATACATGGCCACTGGAAAAATCATAGACTTGACTAAATGGACTTTTGTTGGCAAAGTAATGTCTCTGCTTTTCAATATGCTATCTAGTTTGATCATAACTTTCCTTCCAAGAAGCAAACGTCTTTTAATTTCATGGCTGCAATCACCATTTGCAGTGATTTTGGAGCCTAGAAAAATAAAGTCAGCCACTGTTTCTGCTGTTTCCTCATCTGTTTGCCATGAAGTGATGGGCCCAGATGCTATGATCTTAGTTTTCTGAATGTTGAGCTTTAAGCCAAGTTTTTCACTCTCCTCTTTCACTTTCATCCAGAGGTGTTTTAATTCTTTTTCACTTTCTGCTATAAGGGTGGTGTCATCTGCATACCTGAAGTTACTTACATTCCTCCTGGCATCTTTATTCCAGCTTGTGCTTTCTCCAGTCCAGTGTTTCTCATGATGTACTCTGCATATAAGTTATATAAGCAGGGTGACAATATATAGATTTGACATACTCCTTTTCCTATTTGGAACAAGTCTGTTGTTCCACGTCCAGTTCTAACTGTTGCTTCCTGACCTGCATATAGATTTCTCAAGAGGCAGGTCAGGTGGTCTGGTATTCTCATCTTTTTCATAATTTTCCACCAACAGCTCTCAACTGCTCCGTCTTCATTGACTCTGATTATCACCACACATTTCTAGACCTCTGACATTGACATTTTTTCTTGTTTCAATACCTGAGTCATATTCCATCATGAACTCATATTCTATTCCTTGATCCTTTCATCTCTGTCCTGTATACTTTCTTTACTTTCATCTCTGGGTATTAGGAATGCTAGTGCAGTGCACGCTCTCTCTGACATGCGGTTTTCAAAATTAGTGTATTTCTGAAGTATCCTAGGAGTAGAGAGGCCTAGTCACAGTTTGTATCTTTTGTTTCTGTCAGGAGATGTTCAAATTTAAGGGATCCAATATGTTATTGTCTTTATTTGTGTGCCATTTGTCAAGGACTTTTTATTCCCTATCAGTTCATTGAAAACAGGAGTGAGCAGAGCTCCACGCAGTTCTCAGGACTGAGATTATAAAAAGGGTACTTGCTTGGACTCCTTTCAATGATTCCCTTCAGTGACTTTTACTTAAAGGTAATCTATTCAGTTATGCCCCTCTTACACAGGATATGGAATGTTTTCTGACACTTTGATGATTGTTATTTGTGTGGCTTTGTGTTTGCTCAATATTTTTTTAACTGCCTAAAGCTGCCTTTTATGAAGATATATAAGCATGCATTTCTGCAAATAAAGTACTCTTGTTTCAAGAAAGACTTGGGCCCCCTGAGTCCTTTTTCTTATCAACTCCAGTCCTCATGCTCCAGTCTACAAAGACTAAGATAGTTTCCATAAAGTCACATGGACAATGATCTTTATACTGGCTCTTCCCATTTATATGCCTCCACTATTATAAAAGGATCCCCCTGGCTGATGTTAATCTACCAAATGCTCTGGACCATTTTCTATGGTGGCCTTTTAAGTTCTCAGAGTTGATGTCGCTTGGAAGTTTAGATTTCATATCTCTGATAAGAAACCCTGTTGAGCACTATTCATAGCCTTTTTGCATTATTCATAGGGTTTTTCGTTTTTGAAAGCACTTTGAGATGTATTAACCTGGTGATTTTTTCTTTCTGAATGTGTCCCAATTTTGTTTTTGCATTTATTATTGTTATTTTGATGCGTGAGTCCTGCTTGTTGAAGGGTAGGTGTCATGTAGAGCCCAGCAGTCTTATGAATATCAGATGTCCATCAGCAATAGTTTGAAGGCTGCAGTTACAGAGAAATGCCTCCATGATGTAATTTTTTTTATTTAATCCCATCCTCTCTTAGGATGGCTACTATTATCTTAGAGTTTTTGTCATGTTTGGTTGTACATTAGAATAGAATGAGCCAGAGAAACCACAAAACCTGGTGTCTCCTCATTCTTCTTAGATCAGCCCTCCTGAGCTTTCCTTAGCTCAGCTGTCTATAGCTCTCCTTTGCTCAGATCCCCTAAGCTCAACCCCTAAGCTCATCCCTCCTATCTCTCTTAGTATAGCCCTCCTTAGGATAGCTATTATTACCTTGGCCATCCATAGCTCTCCTTAGCTCAGTCCTCCTTAGTACAGCTCAGCTATCCTTAACTCAGCCTTCCTTAGGATAGGTGTTCAGCTCAGCTCTTCTTCAGTCAGTCAGTTCAGTTGCTCAGTCTTGTCCAACTCTTTGCTACCCTATGGACTGCAGTGCACTGGGTCTCCCTATCCATCACCAATTCACGGAGTTTACTCTTCAGGTAGTTTGCCTATTTCCTCTTCATTTATTTGGACTTCTGTGCTTCTAGCTTGTTCCTTCATTTGTATTATTTCTTTGTTTTTTTTTTTTTTTTTTTTTACTTATTGTGTTTCAGATCTCCTTTCCCCAAGATTCAAGGTTGAATTTTTTTTTTTTTTTTTTTCCTTTTGGCTTCTTCCTCCTAAGGTTGGTCAAGTGGTTTGTGTACGGCTTGTATAGGCTGAGATTTGTGACTTTTTTTTCCTCTTTCTCTCTTTATGTGCTGTTTTGTTTGTTTATTCTTCCTCTGAAGGGCAAGGCTGAGTGAGGTGGCAATCCTGTGTGCTGATGATTGGGTTTTTATTTTTGTTTTGTTTGTTTGTTTGTTTTGAATGAAGTGTCCTGCACAGGACGTTACTGGTTGGGTGATGCTGGGACTTGTATTCAAGAGGTTTCCTTTGTGTGAGTTCTCACTATTTGATACTCCCTAGTGTTATTTCTCTGTTATTCTAAGATCTTGCAGTCAGCCCTCTTACTCCAAAGGCTCAGGGCTTGATCTCTGGTCAGGAATGAAGATACCACAAGTGGTTTGTTATGGCATTAAGTGAGATTATAATATCAAAAAATGAGAAACCAAAGATGAACCCCAGAAAAATCAGGCAAATAATAATGAGAATAATGAGTATATAAACCCATGAACAAAGTGAAAAGTGCCCAATAAAAATAAAGTACAGTAGTTTGAGCCAGCAAACAAAGCAATAAAAAATTATATGTACCAGTTAAGAACTAACCAACCATAGACAAACTGGAAAACAAAAAAGCAAGGTTCCAAGTGGGGAATAAAGCAAGGAAAATAAAATTAACAAATATGTTGAGAGGCAAGGGAAGAAAGAAAAGAAGAATAGATATGCAAGTTACACACAGGTAGATAAAGAATATTTATGTATATTAAAGATTAACTGCAAGGGAAAAAGAACAGTAAGGATAGCAAACAAAGGAATAAATATAGAAAAATAACAATAGGATTCAAAAATTAAAATTAGAAAAAGCTGGAAAAAAAAAGAAAGGAAAATTCCATAGAATTTCAAAAGCCCAACATTGAAGCAGAGTTTATAACAGCGATAAAAAAAGTGATGGAGAGAAAAAAGAAAAAGCTCAAAAGATTCATTAGATTTCTAGTGCCAATAAAATCGACAGCTATAGTAGGGAGGGAAAAAACCCAAAAGAATCTACAGAGCAAGTCAAAGCCTAAGTATAATACATGTTTATCTTGAGTCACTCCTGTCAAAGTCCTTTCCCTCTGTGAGAGTAAAAACTCACCTCACCTCCCTAGGATGATACCCTCCAACATTGTGCTGACCTCTGGACTAGCTTTGGGGTCAGATCAGATTCTAATCTGGTCTTACTCATATGTGTTCATGCCTCCAATGTCCACAGATTTCAGAACTAGTGCATATTCTTTTGCGGAAGCTCTCAATGATGGTCTCTCTAGCTGATCATGTGGATTTAATTTTCAGCTTCTACAGTTGGTAGGAAAGTTGTGGGTGTTCTTCCTTAGCCACACTGCCTCTGGGTTTCAATTGTGGTTTTATTTCCATCTCTGCATGAGGTTCGTCCACTGGGGTTTGCTCCTGAGGCTGCTCCGGAGGACTTGGGTTTGCCTCTGTGAAGGCCAGGGGTGGCAGAATTCCAGATGCTTGGATCACAGGAGTTCTGGTAACACAAGGTTTTCAGGGGGTTTAGCAAATAGGGCAGGAGGAAACATAGTGCTCTAGAAGGGTATGGTATCCAATATTGGCAAATACGCTCCAGTATTCTTGCCTGGAGAACCACCCTTCCTGATCGGGAAGCATGGCAGGCCACAATGTACAGGGAAGAAAAAAGTTGGACATTACTGAAGCAACCCTGTGCACATAGACACAAGACTTTTTTGTCTGTGGCAGTTCTTCCCCAGTGAGAGTTGAGCATGAAGATGGTGCAGCTTCTTGGTTTGTGGGGACCCTGGTGGCCCTAAGTGTACAGAGACTCAGACTGCCTCTGCTACAGGAGGTAATGATCCTATCAGAGTCTTTTCCAGGCTCTTTAGCTGGCAATTTGGAGGCCTCAATGCCTAATCTTTCTCTGTGGCTCCACCCATTCAGGCACTTAGAGGGCTCCCTTTTCTGGGGTCCTTCCCTGTTGTTCAGTGGGTCAGGCACATAGAGAGGCACCCCAGGCTGAGGTCCTATTCTGTAATTTGGTGCATCAGGCACTTAAAGGGAAACCCTAGGTGGAGTCCTATTCTATAATTCAGTGAGTCAGGCACTTTATGGGCCAGGCCCTCTATTCGTCAGGTGCAGATGCTGGCTTGTGGGGAGACAGAGGCTATAGTAATGGATCCACGCCCCCTATACATGACTCGGCAGTATCAACTTGCTTCTGTGGCAGCTTGACTTAATTCTACAGGCATTTCCCACCACAATCTCCTCCCTCAGAGCCCTGCAGTCCATCTTTCAGTCTCTTATCATCCTTTGTGTTATTTCACTGGTTGTTGTAATCTCTGATTTTTTGTTTCTAAGTTTGTTGATTTGATTATTCTCTCCTTTTTTTCTTGATGATTTGGGCTAAAGGTTTGTCGATTTTATCTTCTTAAAGAACCAGCTTTTAGTTTTATTAATTTTTACTATTATTTCTTTATTTTTAAAGTATTTCTGCTCGGATCTTTATGATTTATTTCATCTAGTAATTTTGGTTTTGTTTTTTCTTTTTCAGTTGTTTTGGGTGTAAATTGAGGTTGTCTATTCAAAGTTTTTCTTGTTTCTTCAGTTAGAAGAACTGTATTGCTATAAACTTCCCTCTTAGAACTGCTTTTACTGAATCCCATAGGTTTTGAGTTGTATTATTTTCATTTTATTTTGTTTCCAGAAAAAATTATATTTGCCTTTTGATGTCTTCAATAACCTTTTGGTTATTTAGAAACATTTTGTTTAATACCCATGCATTTGTGTTTCTTACAGTTTTTTTCTTGTAATTGATATCTAGTGTCAAGTGTTTTGGTCAGAGAAGATGCTTGATATGATGTCAATTTTCTTAATTTTACTGAGATTTGATTTGTTACCCAAGATGTGGTCTGTCCTGGAGAACGTTCCATGTACACTTTAGAAAAAGGTGTATTGTTTTGTATTTGGATAGAATATCCTTAAGATATTAATGAGACCCAGTTTATCTCTTATATCATTTAAGAATTGTGGTTTCTTATTAATTTTCTGCTTTGATGATCTGTTCTTTGGTGTGAGTGTGGTGTTAAAGTCTCCTACTATGATTGTGGTACTGTCAATTTTCTCCGTTTATGTTGGTTAGTGTTTGTCTTATGTGTTGAGATGTTCCTATGTTGGATGCATAGATATTTGCAATTGTTATGTCTTCCTCTTGGATTAATCCCTTGATAATTATGTAATAACCTCCCTTATCTCTTGTAATCGTCTTTAGTTTAAGGTCTGTTTCGTTGGATATGTGTATAACTGTATTACTCTGCTGTAAAGCAAAAACTAACACAATATTGTATACTGCAATAAAAAAATAACATGAATAGGAATAATAATATTTGTATCTTTCATTGTATGTAAAGTTTATATCCAAAGAAAAGTGTCACCCTGCTTATTTAACTTATATGCAAAGTACATCATGAGAAACACTGGACAGGAGGGAACACAAGCTGTATTCAAGATTCCCGAGAGAAATATCAATAACCTCAGATATGCAGATGAAACCACCATTATGGTAGAAAATGAAGAGGAACTAAAAAGCCTCCTGATGAAAGTGAAAGTGGAGAGTGAAAAAGCTAACTTAAAGCTCAACATTCAGAAAACGAAGATCATGGCTTCTGGTCCCATTACTTTATGGGAAATAGATGGGGAAACAGTGTCAGACTTTATTTGGTTGGGGGGGGGGGCTCCAAAATCACTGCAGATGGTGACTGCAGTCATGAAATTAAAAGACGCTTATTCCTTGAAAGGAAATGTGTGACCAACCTAGATAACACATTGAAAAGCAGAGACATTACTTTGCCAACAAAGTTTCATCTAGTCAAGGCTATGGTTTTTCCTGTGGTCATGTAGGGATGTAAGAGTTGGACTGTGAAGAAAGCTGAGTGCCGAAGAATTGATGCTTTTGAACTGTGGTGTTGGATAAGACTCTTGAGAGTCGCTTGGACTGCAAAGAGATCCAACCAGTCCATTCTGAAGGAAATCAGTCCTGGGATTTCTTTGGAAGGAATGATGCTAAAGCATCAGCCAGTACTTTGGCCACCTCATGCGAAGAGTTGACTCATTGGAAGAGACTCTGATGCTGGGAGGGATTGGGGGCAGGAGGAGAAGGGGACGAGAGGGGATGAGATGGCTGGATGGCATTACTGACTCGATGGACGTGAGTCTGGGTGAACTCTGGGAGTTGGTGATGGATAGGGAGGCCTGGCGTGCTGCGATTCATGGGGTCGCAAAGAATCGGACATGACTGAGCGACTGAACTGAACTGAACTGAACGATTCCATTTTGTATATATACCACTTTTCTTTATCCATTCATCTGTCAATTCACATTTAGGATGTTTTTATGTTTTGCCTATGATGAATAGTGCTGCTCTGAACATCGAAGTGTATGCATCTTTTGAGATCATGGTTTTGTCTTGGGTTTTGCCCAGGAATTGAATTTCTGGATCATATGACAATTCTAGTATTACTTTTCTGAAGAACTTCTATTCTGTTTTCCATAGTAGCTGCACCAACTTACATACCCACCAACAGTGTAGGAGGGTTCCCTTTTATCCACGTCCTCTCCAGCATTTATTTTTAGATATTTTTGATGGTGGCCAGTAGGACTGGTGTGACATGATACCTCATTGTATTTCTAATTTTAATTTGTCTAACAATTAAGGATATCAAGCATTTTTTCATGTACCTTTGGCCACCTGTATGTCTTTGCAGAAATGTCTGTTTACGTCTTCTGCCCATTTTTTCTTTTTCTTTTTTAACGTTATTTATCTATTTTTGGCTGCACTGTCTCTTACTTACTGTTCATGGAGGTGTTTTGTTGTTGTTGTGGCAGTGGGGACTATTCTCTAGTTGCTGTATGAGGAGTTATCATTGTGGTTTCTTTTGTTTCAGAGAAAGGGCTCTAGGGAATTCAGGTTTGAGTTGTTTTAGTGTGTTTTAGTGTAGCTGTGGTGCATTGGCTAAGTTGGTCCTTGGCATATGGAATATTCATTGAACTGGGATCCAACCCTTGTCCGCTGCATTGGTGGTGGGATTCTTAATCACTGGACCACTGGGCGTGGTGTCCTAACCCATTTCTCTATTGGGTGTTTGTTTGTTTGTTTGTTATTTTAGCTACAAGAGCTATTTCTGTATTTTTAAAGATGAATCCTTTGTAACTTTGTTTGTACATAATTTCTCTCATTCTGAGGATTTCATTTTAATTTTGTCTATGGTTTCCTTTTTTATACAAAAGCTTTGAAATTTAATTATGTCCCATTTGTTTGTTTTTATTTCATTACTCTACGAGATGGCTCAAAAAAAAAAAAAAAAAAAAGATTTGTGATATATGTTACAGGATGTTTTTCCTGTTTTCCTCTAAGAATTATATAGTTTCTCATCTTACATTAGATGTTTGATCTGCTTTGAATTTACTTTTGTGTATGTCAGGTAGTGTTCTAATTTCATTCTTTGGCATGTAGCTGTCCGGTTTCCTGGCACCACTTATTGAAGAGACTGTCTTTTCTCCATTGTATATTAAAGCCTCCTTTGTTATAGATTAGGTGACCATGTGTGTATAGATTTTATCTCTGGGCTTTTCTTCTTGTACCATTTATCTATATTTGTGATTTTGTGTCAATTTCATGATTTATTAATTACTGTAGCTTTGTAGTATAGTCTGACATCAGCGAGCCTGATTCCTTCAGCTTGGTTTTTATTTCTCAAGATTGCTTTGAATATTTGGGGTCTTTTATGTTTCTATATACATTGCAAAAAAAAAATAGTCCTAATACTGTGAAAAAATCTATTGGTATTTAGATAAGGATTGTACTGAATCTATGGATTTCTTTTGGTTGTAATTTTTACAATATTGAGTTTTCCCATTTAAGAACATGGTATATCTCTCAATCTGTTTGTGTCATTTTTTTTTTTTTTCTTTATGGTTTGCTATGTACAGATCTTGGCTTCCTTAGGTGGGTTTATTCTTCAGGTAAGTTCAGTTGCCCAGTCGTGTCCAAGTCTTTGCTGCCTCATGGACCTTGGCACATCAGGCTTCCCTGTCCATCACCAACTCCCAGAGTTTAACCAAACTCATGTCCATTAAGTCAGTGATGCAACCATCATCCAACCATCTCATTCTTTGTCATCCCATTCTCCCCACACCTAAAATATTTCACACCATCAAGGCCTTTTCCAATGAGCCAGTTCTTCACATCAGGTGGCCAAAATATTCATCTTTCAGCTTCAATGTCAGTCCTTCCAAAAAACACTGGGTACTGATGTCTTTAGGATGGACTGATTGTATCTCCTTGAAGTCCAAGGGACTCTCAAGAGTCTTCTCCAACATCACATTTTTCTATTGGGTGTTTTTTTGTTTTGTTTTGTTTTGTTTTGTTTTGTTTTTGAGCTACAAGAGCTCAAAAGCATTAATTTTTCAGTGCTCAGCTTTCTATATGGTCCAAATCTTATATGTATACATGACTACAGGAAAAACCATAGCCTTGACAAAATGGACCTTTATAGGCAAATTAATGTCTCTAGTTTGTAATGTGCTGTCTAGGTTTGTATATAGCATGGGCAGATGTGACAGGTGTGCATAGAGCGGCCAAGAGGAGCTACCCCACGTCCGAGGTCAGGGGCAGAAACCGGGAGGACCCCATGCGGGAGGGGCGGCAGCCAAGAGGAGTTAACCCACATCCGAGGTCAGGGGAAGTGACCGAGAGTGCCAGGCTGCGATGGCGCAGGAACGGCCGAGAGGAGCTACCTCACGTCCGAGGTCAGGGGTGGCAGCCCAGAGGAGCTACCCCACATCTGAAGCCAGGGGTGGTGGCTGGAAGGAGCTATCCCACACCCAAGGCCAGGGTCAGCGGCCGTGAGGAGCAACCTTATGTCCACGGAGTGGTGGTTGCGTGGGCGCAGGAGAGGGCCTAGAGGAGCTATTCCATGTTCAAGGTCAGGAGGGGCGGCAGTGAGAAGATATCCCTTGTCCAAGGTAAAGACCAGTGGCTGCTTTTTGCTGGAGCAGCCGCAAAGAGATACCCTACATCCAAGGTACTAGAAACCCAAGTAAAATGGTAGGTGTTGCAAGAGGGATTCAGATGGAAGACACACTGAAATCATAATCACAGGAAACTAGCCAATCTAATCACACTAGGACTACAGCCTTATCTAACTCAATGAAACTAAGCCATGCCCCTGGGGCCACCCAAGATGGGGGGGGGGGGGTCATGATGGAGAGGTATGACAGAATGTGATCCACTGGAGAAGGAAATGGAAAACCACTTCAGTATTCTTGCCTTGGGAACCCCATGAACAGTATGAAAAGACAAAATGATAGGATACTTAAGGAAGAACTCCTCAGGTCAGTAGGTGCCCAATATACTACTGGAGATCAGTGGAGAAATAACTGCAGAATTATTAAAATATTATCTGTATAAAAATTAAAAAACAAAACAAAGAATGAAGTGATGGAGCCAAAGCAAAAACAATACCCAGTTGTGGATGTGACTGGTGATAGAAGCAAGGTCCAATGCTGTAAAGAGCAATATTGCATAAGAACCTGGAATGTCAGGTCCATGAATCAAGGCAAATTGGAAGGAGTCAAACAAAAGATGGCAAGAGAGAATGTTGACATTCTAGGAATCAGAGATCTAAAATAGACTGGAATGATGAAATTTAACTTAGATGACCCTTATATCTACCACTTCGGGCAGAAATCCCTCAGAAGAAATGGAGTAGCCATTATGCTCAACAAAAGAGTCCGAAAAGCAGTACTTGGATACAATCTCAAAAACGACAGAATGATCTCTGTTCGTTTCCAAGGAAAATTATTCAATATCACAGTAATCCAAGTCTATGCCCCAACCAGTAATGCTGAAGAAGCTAAACTTAAACGGTTCTATGAAGACCTACAAGACATTTTAGAACTAATACAGAAAAAAGATGTCCCTTTCATTATAGGGGACTGGAATGTAAAATGTAGGAAGTCAAGAAACACCTGGAGTAACAGGTAAATTTGGCCTTGGAATATGGAATGAAGCAGAACAAAGACTAATAGAGTTTTGCCAAGAAAAGGCACTGGTCATAGCAAACACCCTCTTCCAACAACACAAGAGAAGAGTCTACACACAGACATCACCAGATGGTCAACACCAAAATCAGATTGATTATAGTCTTTGTAGCCAAAGATGGAGAAACACTATACAGTAATCAAAAACAAGACCAGGCGGTGACTATGGCTCAATTCATGAACTCCTTATTACCAAATTGAGACTTAAATTGAAGAAAGTAGGGAAAACTGATAGACCATTCAGGTATGACCTAAATCAAACCCCTTATGATTATTCAGTGGAAGTGAGAAATAGATTTAAGGGACTAGATCTGATAGAGTGCCTGATGAGCTATGGACAGAGGTTTGTGACATTGTAGAGGACATAGGGATCAAGACCATCCCCATGGGAAAAAAAAATGCAAAGAAAGCAAAATGGCTATCTAGGGAGGCTTCCCAAATAGCTGTGAAAACAAGAAAGGTGAAAAGCAAAGGAGAAGAGGAAAGATATAAGCATCTGAATACAGAGTTCCAAACAATAGCAAGAAAAGATAAGAAAACCTTCCTCAGCAATCAATGCAAAGAAATAAAGGAAAACTACAGAATGGAGAAGACTAGAGATCTCAAGAAAATTAGACATACCAAGGGAACATTTCATGGAAAGATGAGCTCGATAAAGGGCAGAAATAGTATGCACCTAACAGAAGCAGTAGATATTAAGAAGGGGTGGCAGGAATACACAGAATAACTTTCCAAAAAAAAAGATCTTCATGACCAAGATAATCACAATGGTGTGATTACACACCTAGAGCCAGACATCCTGGAATATGAAGTCAAGTGGGCCTTAGAAAGCATTTCTACGAACAAAGATAGGGGAGGTGATGGAATTCCAGTTGAGATATTTCTAATCCTGAAAGATGATGCTATGAAAGTGCTGCACTCAATATGCCAGCCAATTTGGAAAACTCAGCAGTGCCCACATGACTGGAAAAGGTCAGTTTTCATTCCAATCCCAAAGAAAGGCAATGCCAAAGAGTGTTTAAAGCACCACACAATTGCACTCATCCCACAAGCTAGTAAAGTAATGCTCAAAATTCTCCAAGCCAGGCTTCAGCAATACATGAACTGTGAAATTCCAGATGTACAAGCTGGTTTTAGAAAAGGCACAGGAACCAGAGATAAAATTGCCAACATCTGCTGGATCATTGAAAAAGCAAGCGAGTTTCAGGGAAAAAAAATATATTTCTGCTTTATTGACAATGTCAAAGCCTTTGACTATGTGGATCACAATAAACTGTGGAAAATTCTGAAGGAGATGGGAATAGCAGACCACCTGACCTGCATCTTGAGAAACCTATATGCAGGTCAGAAAGCAACAGTTAAAACTGGACATGGAATGACAGATTGGTTCCAAATAGGAAAAGGAGTATGTCATGGCTGTATATTGTCACCCTGCTTATTAAACTTATATACAGAGTACATCATGAGAAACGCTGGGCTGGAAGAAGCAGAAGCTGGAATCAAGATTGCCAGGAGAAATATTAATAAGCTCAGATATGCAGATGATACCACCCATATGGCAGAAATTGAAGAGGAGCTAAAAAGCCCCTTGATGAAAATGAAAGTGGAGAGTGAAAATTTTGCCTTAAAGCTTAACATTCAGAAAACGAAGATCATGGCAT
Organism: Bos mutus; assembly: GCF_027580195.1. Classification (NCBI taxonomy): domain Eukaryota; kingdom Metazoa; phylum Chordata; class Mammalia; order Artiodactyla; family Bovidae; genus Bos; species Bos mutus. The sequence goes on from NW_027219175.1 coordinate 281,520, forward strand.
CTGGTCACATCACTTCATGGGAAATAGATGGGGAAACAGTGGAAACAGTGTCAGACTTTATTTTTCTGGGCTCCAAAATTACTGCAGATGATGACTGCAGCCATGAAATAAAAGACACTTACTCCTTAGAAGGAAAGTTATGACCAACCTAGACAGTATATTAAAGGCAGATACATTACTTTGCCATCAAAGGTTCATCTATTCAAGGCTATGGTTTTTCCGGTGATCATGTATGGATGTGAGATTTGGACTATAAAGAAAACTGAGCACAGAAGAATTGATGTAATTGAACTGTGGTGTTGGAGAAGACTCTTGAGAGTCCCCTGGACTGCAAGGAGATCCAACCATTCCATCTTAATGGAGATAAGTCTTGGTTGTTCATTGGAGGGGCTGATGTTGAAGATGAAACTTCAATACTTTGGCCCCCTGATGTGAAAAGCTGACTCATTGGAAAATACCCTGATGCTGGGAAAGATTGAGGGCAAGAGGAGAAGGGGACACAGAGGATGAGATGTTTCAATGGCTTCATTGACTTGATCGACATGGGTTTGGGTGGATTTTGGTAGTTGGTGATGGATAAGGAGGCCTGGCATGCTGCGATTCATGGGATCACAAAGAGCTGGACATGATTGAACGACTGAACCGAACTGAACTAAACTGAACTGAGATCAATGCAATTGTGCTGTCGTTTGAGCATTCTTTGGCATTCCTTTTTTTGGGATTGGAATGAATACTCACCTTTTCTAGTCCTGTGACCACTGTTAAGTTTTCCAAATTTGCTGGCCTATTGAGTGCAGCACTTTAACAGCATCACCTTTCAGGATTTGAAATAGCTCAACTGGAATTCCATCACCTTCCCTAGTTTTGCTCATAGTGATGCTTCCTAAGGCCCACTTTACTTCATATTCCAGAATGTCTGGCTCTAGGTGAGTGATTACACCTTCATGATTATCTGGGTCATGAAGATATTTTTTGTACAGTTATTCTGTGTTTTCTTGCCACATGTTCTTAATATATTTTGCTTCTGTTTGAAACATACCATTGCTGTCTTTCATTGAGACCATCTTTGCATGAAATGGTACCTTGGTATCTCGAATTTTATTGAAAAGATCTCTACACTTCCCCATTCTATCATTTTCCTCTATTTCTTTGCACTGTTCACTGAGGAAGACTTTCTTATCTCTAATCACTATTCTTTGGAACCTGCATTCAAATAGGTATATCTTTCCTTTTCTCCTTTGCTTTTTGCTGCTCATCTCTTATCTTATTTTCACAGCTATTTGTAAGGCCTCCTCAGACAGTCATTTTGCTTTTTTTTTTTTTTTTTGCACTCCTCTTTTCTTGGGCATTTTCTTGATCCCTGTCCCCTATACAATGTCACGAACCTCCATCTGTAGTTCTTCAGGCACTCTATCCATCAGATATAGTCTCTTAATGGAGAAGGAAATGGCAACCCACTCCAGTGTTCTTGCCTGGAGAATCCCATGGATGGAGAAGCCTGGTAGGCTGCAGTCCATGGGGTCGCACAGAGTCGGACACGACTGAAGCGACTTAGCAGCAGCATAGTCTCTTAAATCTATTTCTCACTTCCCCCTGTATAATCCTTAGGGATTTTATTTAGGCCACATCTTTAATGGCCTAGTGTTTTCCTTACTTTATGTCTGAATTTGGTAATAGGGAGTTAATGATCTGAGCCAAAGTAAGCTCCTGGTCTTGTTTTTGCTAACTGTATGGAGCTTTTCCACCTCTGGCTGCAAATAATATAATGAATCTGATTTTGGTGTTGACCATCTGGTGATATCCATGTGTATAGTCTTGTCATTTGTTTCTGGAAGAGGGTGTTTTCTATTATCAGTGAATTATCTTGGCAAAACTGTATTAACCTTTGTCCTGTTTCATTCTGTACTCCAAGGCCCAATTTACCTGTTATTCCAGGTGATTCTTGACTTCCTACTTTTCCATTCCTTTCCTCTATAATGAAAAGAACATAGTTTTTAGGTGTTACTTCTAAAAAGTCTTATAGGTCTTCACAGGTTTATTCATAGATATTTTATTATTTTTGTTGTGATAGAAAATGGGGTTATTTTCTTAATTTCTGGTTCTGATATTTCTTCATTTGTGTATAAGAATGGAAGAGATTTCTGTGCATTAATTTTATATCCTTTAACTTTATCAAATTCATTAATTAGCCCTAGTAGTTTTCTGGTGGCATCTTTAGGATTTTCTTGTATAGTAACATGTCATGTCATCTTCAAAGAGTGACAGTTTTAGCTGTTTTCCAAATTGTATTTCTTTTATTTTTTCTTCTCTGATTGCCATAGGTAGAAATCCGAAACTATGCTGCATAAGAGTGGCAAGAGTGGACACACGTGTCTTGTTTCTGATCATAAAACACTCTAAGTTTATCACCACTGAGAATGATGTTTGCTGTTTATGTTTATTGTATATGGCCTTTATTTTGTTGAGGTATGTTTCCTCTATGCCCACTTTCTGGATGGTTTTTATCATAAATGGTATTGAAATTTGTCACAAGTTTTCCTGTATCTATTGAGATGATCAGATGGTTTTTATTTATCAATTCATTAATATTGTGTCACATTGATAAACTTGCAAGTATTGAAGAATCATTGCATCCCTTTGATGAACCCCACTTGATCATGATTCTTTTAATGAATTGTTGGACTCTCCTTGCTAGTATATATATATATTTTTTTTTTTTTCTCAGTATTTCTGTGTCATGTTCATCAGTGATAGCAATCTGTAACTTTCCTTTGTTGTGATATTTGTCTGGTTTTTCTTGTTGCATAACATGGGCTTTAGGCACACAGGCTTCAGTAGTTGCAGCTCTCAGGCTCTATATCAAGGGCTCAGCTGTGGTGTATTGACTTAGTTGCACCACAACTAAAGAACTATTGCATACTTTTAAAATTCTCTATCTTTATAGGCTAATATAAGATCTTGAATACAATCCTTGTGATATACAGAAAATCATTGTTGTTTCTTTTATATATGGTAGTGGGTATCTATTAATCTCATAGTTACAATTTATACCTCCCCCACTTTTCCCTTGTTACCAATGTTTGTTTCTTTCATCAGTGACTATTTCTGTTTTATAAATTGGTTTGTTTATACGGTTTTTTTATTGTACATATAAATGATATATGATACTCATCTTTCTCTGTTTCACTTAATATGATCATCTCTAGGTCCATCCATGTTAAAAAGGATAGCATTATTTCATTCTTTTTAGTGGTTAATATGCATTGTATGTATAACACAACTTTCTTTAAGCATTCACCTATCTATGGACATTTAAAGTTGTTTCTATGTTTTTGCTACTGTACATTGTGCTACTATAAACACTGACTAACTGGATATATGCCAGGTAGTGGGATTGCTGGATCATATGGTAACTGTATTTTTCGTTTTAAAAAAACTGCATACAGGGAGGGAAGTGGGAGGGAGGTTCAAAATGGAGGGGATATACGTATACTTATGACTAATTCATGTTAAGGTTTGACAGAAAAAAAATTCTAAAAAACAATTATCCCTCAATAAAAAAAATACATTACAAAAGAACTGCATAGTGTTTTAAATAGTGGCTCCATAAGTTTCTTGCCTTTCATGTTTAAGCTGTTAATCTTCCTGAAGTGCATGGTTGCCTTACATGTGTTTTTCAAAATCTGTTTTTGTTGTTGTTGTTGTTGTTTTTCTGAAATATGCTTAGGAGTGGAACTGCCAGATTATGTGGTCAGTTTATTGTTATTACAAGGCCATTTTGTAGTGCTGTTTATAATGGCTCCTAACAAATATATCCTATTAGTACCATAAGAGTCCCGTTTGTAAATGCTACTCTACCATGTTTCTCTATAAAATATTTGATACTTTTTCACAACTTAGAAGTGACACCTCATGAGTATAGTTTTTGTATCTCTAATAATGCATTCATCACTGAGGAAGGCTTTCTTATCTCTCCTTGCTATTCTTTGGAACTCTGGATTCAGATGCTTATATCTTTCCTTTTCTACTTTGTTTTTCACTTCTCTTCTTTTTAGCTATTTGTAAGGCCTCCCAGAACAGCCATTTTACTTTTTTGCATTTCTTTTGCATGGGGATGGTCTTGATCACTGTCTCCTGTACAATGTCATGAACCTCCATCCATAGCTCATCAGGCACTCTATGTATCAGATCTAGTGCCTTAAATCTATTTCTCATTTCCACTGTATAATCATAAGGGATTTAATTTAGGTCATACCTGAGAATACCCGAGAATTTTCACTTAATAAATGAGTCAAAATAGTCAATATCCTTAGGTTATTTCTTCAATTTAAGTCTGAATTTGGCAATAAGGAGTTCATGATCTGAGCCACAATTAGCTTCCAGTCTTGTTTTTGTTGACTGTATATACAGCTTCTCCATATTTGGTTTCAAATAATATAATCAACCTGATTTTGGTGGTGATCATCTAGTGATGTCCATGTGTAGAGTCTTCTCTTGTGTTGTTGGAAGAGGGTGTTTGTTATGACCAGTGTGTTCCCTTGGCAAAACTCTTTTAGACATTGTTCTGCTTCATTCTGTATTCCAAGGCCAAATTTGCCTGTTACTCCCGGTGTTTCTTGAATTCCTACTTTTGCATTCCAGTCCCCTATAATGAAAAGGACATCTGTTTGGGGTGTTAGTTCCAAAAGGTCTTCATAGAACCGTTCAACTTCAGCTTCTTCATCATTATTGTTTGGGGCATAGACTTGTTATTGTGATATTAAACGCTTTGCCTTGGATATGAACAGAGATTGTATGGACCTAACAGAAGCAGAAGATATTAAGAAGAGGTGGCAAGAATACACAGAACTGCATTAAAAAGATTTTCACAACCAAGATAATCACGATGGTGTGATCATTCACCTGGAGCCTGACATCCTGGAATGTGAAGTCAAGTAGGCCTTAGGAAGAATTACTACGAACTAAGATAGGGGAAGTGAAGGAATTCCAGCTGAGCTATTTCAAATCCTGGAAGATGATGCTGTGAAAGTGCTCCATTAAATATGCCAGCAAATTTGAAATACTCAGCAGTGGCCACATGACTCGAAAAAGTCAATTTTCATTCCAATTCCAAAGAAAGGCAATGCCAAAAAATGCTCAAACTACTGCACAATTGCACTCATCTCACATGCTAGTGAAGTAATGCTCAAAATTCTCCAAGCCAGGTTTCAGCAATGCATGAACCGTGAACTTCCATATGTTCAAGCTGGTTTTAGAAAAGGCACAGGAACCAGAGATCAAATTGCCAACATATGCTGGATCATCAAAAAACCAAGAGAGTTCCATAAAAATATCTATTTCTGCTTTATTGACTATGCCAAAGCCTTTGACTGTGTGGATCACAATAAGCTGTGGAAAATTCTGAAAGAGATGGAATAGCAGATCACCTGACTTGCCTCTTGAGAAACCTATATGCAGGTCAGGAAGCAACAGTTAGAATTTGACATGGAACAAGAAACTGGTTCTAAGTAGTAAAAGGAATATGTCAAGGCTGTATATTGTCACCCTGCTTAATTAAGTTATATACAGAGTACATCATGAGAAATGTCGTGCTGGAAGAAGCACAAGCTGGAATCAAGATTGTCAGGAGAAATCTCAATAATCTCAGATATGCGGATGACACCACCCTTTTGGCACTTTCACTTTTGAAAGTGAAAGAGGAGAGTGAAAAAGTTGTCTTACAGTTCAGCATTCCTAAAACTAAGATCATGGCTTCTTGTCCCATTGCTTCATCAGAAATAGATGGGGAAACAGTGGAAACAATGTCAGACTTTATTTTTGGGGGCTCCAAAATCACTGCAGATGGTGACTGTAGCCATGAAATTAAAAGACACTGACTCCTTGTAAGAAAAGTTATGACCAACCTAGATAGCATATTCAAAAGCAGAGACATTACTTTGCAAACAAAGGTCCATCTAGTCAAGGCTATGGTTTTTCCAGTGGTCATGTATGGATGTGAGAGTTGAACTGTGAAGAAAGCTGAGCACCGAAGAACTGATGCTTTTGAACTGTAGAGTTGGAGAAGACACTTGAGATTCCCTTGGTGTTCAAGGAGATCCAACCAGTCCATTCTGAAGGAGATCAGCCCTGGGATTTCTTTGGAAGGAATGATGCTACAGCTGAAACTCCAGTACTTTGGCTGCCTCATGCAACGACTTGACTCACAGGAAAGGACTCTGATGCTGGGAGGGATTGGGGGCAGGAGAAGAAGGGGATGGCAGAGGATGAGATGGCTGGATGGCATCACTGACTCGATGGACTTGAGTCTGAGTGAACTCCGGGAGTTGGTGATGGACATGGAGGCCTGGTATGCTGCAATTGATGGGGTTGCAACGAGTCAGATGTGACTGAGCGAATGAACTGAACTGAACTGAATAATGCATGAGCTTCCCAGGTGGCACAGTGGTAAAGAATCCATCTGCAAAGATAGGAGTCAAAGGAGATGCATGTTAAGAAGATCTCCTGGAGGAGGAACTGATTCTCACCCCATAATTCCTGCCTGGAAAATTCCATGGACAGAGGAGCTCGGTGGGATATGGTCTTTGTAATCACAGAGAGTTGAACAGAAAAGAGTTCAGAGTAACTATAATGAGCATATTTCATGTTCTTTTAAAGAAATACTGTGGACTGTATTTACCTGTTCATATCTTTTCCCGGATATGGTGCTCTACTTCACATTTTTCATTCATAGGAGACTGCTAGCAATTTTTGAAGGCTAGGTATCTTTTAAAGCAAAGCAGTCTTGGGAATATTCAGTGCTTCTGATTTGTTTTTTTTAAAGCACTATTAGCTGTAGTTAACTGTTTGTTTTCTTCCTGAGAATGTCCTGGTTTTTCTTTTTCTTTTTTTGTATGAGTTACCCCTGACATATTCAAGGGTAGGTGTTATGTCAAGTCCAGTGGCCTTGTGAATATCGGATGTCCATCAGCAATAGTTTTCAGCCTGAGGTTACAGAAAAAGCCTCCATGCTGCAAGGCTTTTTATCTACTCCTCTTTTAGGTTAGCAACAGTCACCTGAGAGATTTTCTCAGGCCTAGTTGTACACTGAACGAAGTAGGGGCCAGGGGATGTCACAAACCTGGTGTCTCCTCACTCTTGGATTTTTGAAGTAAATGTTTCTGTTCTCTTAAAGTTGAAGACAGAATGAATTGGTTTGTATATAGATTCTCGTTTCATGGCACTGAGAGTTCTAAATGAATTCATTGTGTTTGGTCTCACCTACATATCATTAGGACATCTTTTGTCTACCACTCTTGCTGAAGTAGATTTCGGTGCTTTATATATTTTATATGTATCTGTGGGAAGAAATTAATACCAACTTCCAGATATATCCCTCCCATCCACCAGGGTACTCTACTACCCATAAATTTATTGCCAGGTTGGATGTCCAGTTGCCTTTGTGTGGGTGCTCACTTTGTGTGGGTATTTGTACCCCACCTCTCCGTTGTATCATTCCCATGATGTTTCCTGAATTGACCCTTCTACACTCATTATTATGACTTGTACATTTATCTTTATCTCTGAAGATGGCCTATGGTCATAATTCTATCCATGATTCATAATTCTTTCTATACCTCCATCACATTTATTTATCCATTCCTCTGTCCAGTATACTATCTTTACTTTCATCTCTCTGATGCTCCAAATGGTACCATAGGACCCAGTTTGGGCTGTGTGGTATTTGAAATCTATTCATTTCTGAAATATTCCAGGAGAGGATATGATTTTTCATAGTCTCTATTTATTTATCTCTTATAGGAGTACACTTTTCTCGTCATGCTCATAGTGCCACTTATCAGGTATATCTCACCAGTACACTAAAGTGTCTAGTGTATTAATGTTACTCTACCATTGATGCCATGTCCACGTTTTGACAGTGGCCACTTCCCATGCTCAGGCACAGGGGATAATGTCCTCACAGATTAAACCTTTGTATCTCTCAGAACTCACCTAACATGCAAATGGTCATGTGCTATTTTTTTTTATTTTATTTTTTAATTGTACAATATTGTATTGGTTTTACCATATATCAACACAAATCTGGCACAGGTATACATGTGTCCCCCATCCTGAACCCTCCTCCCTCCCAGTACCATCCCTCTGGGTCGTCCCAGTGCACCCAGCCCCAAGCAGCCAGTATCGGGCATCAAACCGGGACTGGCGACTTGTTTCATATATGATATTATCCATGTTCCAATGCCATTCTTGTAAATCATCCCACCCTCTTCCTCTCCCACAGAGTCCAAAAGAATGTTCTATACATCTGTGTCTCTTTTGCTGTCTCATATACAGGTTTATTGTTACCACATTTCTAAATTCTATATATGTGCGTTAGTATACTGTATTGTTGTTTTTCTTTATGGCTTGCTTCACTCTGTATAATAGGCTCCAGTTTCATCCACCTCATTAGAACTGATTCAATGTATTCTTTTTAATGGCTGAGTAATATTCCATTGTGTATATGTGCTACAGCTTTCTTATCCATTCATCTGCTGATGGGCATCTAGGTTTATCCCATGTCCTGGCTATTATAAATGGTGCTGCTATGAACATTGGGGTACACGTGGCTCTTTCAATTCTGTTTTCCTCGGTGTGAATGCCCAGCAGTGGGATTGCTGGGACACAAGGCAGTTCCATTTCCAGTTTGTTAAGGAATCTCCACCCTGTTCTTCATAGTGGCTGTACTAGTTTGCATTCCCATCAACAGTGTAAGAGGGTTCCCTTTTCTCCACACCCTCTCCAGAATGTATCGCTTGTAGACTTTTTGGATCACAGTCATTCTGACTGGCATGAAATGGTACCTCATAGTGGTTTTGATTTGCATTTCTCTGATAATGAGTGATGTTGAGCATTTTATAATGTGTTTGTTAGCCATCTGTGTGCCTTCTTTGGAAAAATGTCTATTTAGTTCTTTGGCCCATTTTTTGATGCAAAAAACCTCAAATTACCAATCTTTGGCTAATTTTCTCGAAATTGTCTATACTAGTTTTCATTCTCATGAACAATTTAAGAGGATTCCCTTTTCTCCATTCACCTTCATATTTGAATAAGATCTTTGATGGGTACAGTAAGTTTCTCTCTTTCATCACTTTAAGTATGTCTTGTCATTCCCTTCTGGCTTGAAGAGTTTCTATTGAAAGATGAGCTGTTATCAGTTTGTGTGTTATTTGTTGTTTTTCCCTTGCTGCTTTTAATATTTTGATATTTTTTCTTTGTGTTTGATCTTTGTTGATTTGATTAAGTGTGTTTCGCCTTGGGTTTTTTAAGGGAAGTTTTCAACTATTATCTCCTCAAGTATTTCCTCATGGACCTTCTTTTTTTCTTCTTCTGGGACTCCAGATTCAAATGTTGGGACATTTATCATTTTCCCAGAGGTCTCTGAGGTTGTCTTCATTTATTTTAATTATTTATTTTTCTTTTTTCCTCTCTGCATTGTTTACTTCTACCATCCTATCTTCTACCTCACTAATCCTATCTTCTGCCTCTGTTAATCTACTATTGGTTCCTTCCAGAGTATTTTTATTCTCATTTATTGCATTATTCTTTATTAATTGGCTAGTTTTATTTCTTCTAGGTCCTTGTTAAACATTTCTTGCATCTTCTCAATTCTTGCCTCTAGTCTATTTATCTGTGACTCCATTTTCTTTTCAAGATCATCTATTATTTTTACAATCATTATTCTGAATTGCTTTTTACATAAACTCCCTATCTCCTTTTTTGCTTGGTTTGGTTGACATTTATGATGTTCTTTTACATGCTGAGTATTTCTCTGCCTCTTCATCTTGTATAAATTGCTATGTTTATGGGGGTGGGGGTACTTTTGATATTCTGGCAGTTTGTATTTCCTCCTTATTGTGGAGGTTCCTTGCTGTAGGTGTGATTGGACACATGTCTTGTCAAGGTTTCCTTGTTAGGGAAACCTAACAGTGTTTCTGGTCATTGACAGTGTTCTGGTGGGTGGAGCTGTATTTCTCCTCTCTGGAGTGCAATGCAGTTAAAGGAGACAATAAACTCACCAAATTTTTTGTCTCTTTAATCTTTGATGTTTTTCTTTAAGTGAAACATCGTCCTATTGAAGACTATTTACATCATTGTAGTTCTTGCAGGGAAACAGTTTCTCCTTGCCTTGCACAGATATCTGGAGGTATTCAGGTGTGGTTACTGTCACAGCTGTTTTCAGAATCTGTTGAGCACATGTCTCCTGTTAAAGGAAGTCCATGTGGGATATGAAGTACACTTAAACTGTTATTAAGTATGATTTTAAGGTATATTTAAAAACAAAACAAACACAAATAAAGGGGTCTACCTATACTACCACAGTGAAGGCTATGAAAGTGATAACTGTGAGTAATAGAAGTGTCTCTTCATTGATGGTCATGGTCAGAGAATTGACAAGTGAACAGCAATTCTAGACTCCGGGAAAATTCAGTTAGGACCAGTGTGTGCTGAGCACAGTGTCTTCATGCGGATTTTCAGTGGGCATTATCTTGCTGATATACAAACCTCAAGAGAATTTGAAAATTTTGAAAAAAAAAATATTACTAATATAACACAATGTATCATAGCTGGAAGAAAGGAAGGAATTTCAGCAAAACTGCCTTTGAAATGTGTGTTCACACCTGAGATAGTATTTCCCAGGAATACTATCCTTTCCTTTCAAACAGTAGCATGCCTGCTAGTCATGTTTCCTGAAAGGAAAATGACTTCAGTAATTATTTGATTTTATTCAACGTGCTTTCTTAAACTTTCATTGTGGGAACCATCACTCACAGCTATTTAATAAAATACTTTGAAAAAGGATCTATTTGTACTTATTAATATTCTAGGTAGTTTGGACAGCAAGGAGACCAAACCATTCCATCCTAAAGGAAGTCAACTCTGTATATTCAATGGAAGGACTGGTGTTGAAGCTTCAATATTCTAGCCACCTGATGAAAAGAGCTGACTCGATGCATGATGCTGGATGCTTGGGGCTGGTGCACTGGGACGGCCCAGAGGGATGGTATGGGGAGGGAGGAGGGAGGAGGGTTCGGGATGGGGAACACATGTATACCTGTGGCGGATTCATTTTGATATTTGGCAAAACTAATACAATTATGTAAAGTTTAAAAATAAAATAAAATTGGAAGAATAAAAAAAAATGTATATAAAGAGGCAAAAAAAAAAAAAAAAAAGAGCTGACTCATTGGAAATGACCCTGATGATGGGAAAGATTGAATACAGGAGGAGAAGAGGGTGACAGAAGATTAGGTGCTTGGATGGCATCATCGGATCAATGGACATAAGTGAGCAAGCTCTGAGATATGATGATGGACAGGGAACCTGGAATGCCGCAGTTCACAGGGTTGCAAGGAGTTGGACAAAACTCAGTGACCAAACAACAAAGGTAGGTCTTTAACTAGTGAGGTTCATTTTGTAAATAAGTGGAGAATTATGAGCATGCCCATGAAACAACAAATCAACTTTTGGAAATTATTTTGAAAATGAGATCCATGAATAGATTTCAAGAGCTCTGAGACTATGCAGAATTATGTGTGTACAGGAATTATTCTGGGGTGCATTTCCATGAGGTTAAGAACCACTGGTATAAAAGGTAAGTAGATATGGAGTAAATACACTCTAATCTCTACACGAAATATTTGACAAGTGTAGTTGTTATTGTATTGATATATCATTTATTATTTAGTTCTTCAGGAAAACCAGGTTTGTAGAATAAGAAGAGTTGATGTAAACAGTATGTTGTGATTGTCTAGAGTTACAGTGCTTTCTTATAATAATATCAATTGAGGTATGATCTCATTGGAAAGGACTCTGATGCTGGGAGGGATTGGGCGCAAGAAGAGAAGGGGACGACGGAGGATGAGATGGCTGGATGGCATCACTGACTCAATGGATGTGGGTTTGGGTGAACTCCAGGAGTTGGTGATGGACAGGGAGGACTGGCTTGCTTGGATTCATGAGGTCACAAAGAGTTGGACATGACTGAGCGACTGAACTGACTGAACTAACTTGTACCTTTAAGAATTTAATCTTCTGTACCCATTTTTGCTTAGGGTTGTGATTACTGGCTTGATTGCTCTCTCCCCTTTTGACTTTCCTTTTTCTCTTCCTGGTCACCACTATCTCCTCTCTTCCCCTTCGTTTTTCAACTTAACTCTGTGAATCTCTCTGGGTGTTGTGGCCTGTGGAGAACACTTAGGTAAATGATTATTGGTTATATTGGTCTCTCCCTTCTTGACTGCACCTCTTCTCCTGGTCACCTCTAACTCCCTACTCCCTCTTCTCTTCTCCATATAACTCTGTGAAACCTCTCTGGGTGTCCCTCACTTTGGAGAATCTTCTCATCGTTAACCTAGATGTTTTAATATCTGTGCTGTGTGGATGGATAAATCTTGAGGCTACTATAAGAATAATACTGAAAGCCAGAGGCAGGAGGCTTAAATCAAAAACTTGAGAACACCAGAAAACTCCTGATTCCAGGGATCAATAATCGATAAGAGCTCAACAAAAAGCCTCCATACCTACACTGAAACCAAACTCCACCCAAGAGTCAACAAGTTCCAGAACAAGACATACCATGCTAAATCTCCAGCAATGCAGGAACATAGCACTGAGCATTGAAACACAGGCTGCCCAAAGTCACAACAAACCCATAGACATCTTAAAACTCAATATTGGGCACTTCATTGTGCTCCAGAGATAAGAAAGCCAGCTCCATCCACAAGAACACCAACAGAAGCTTCCATAACCAGGAAACCTTGACAAGCCACTAGTCCAAGCGTACCCACAGGGGAGAACCTCAACAATAAAGAGGAACCACAAACTGCCAGAATACAGAAAGGCCACCCCAAATACAGCAATCTAAACAAAATGAAAAGGCAGAGAAATACTCAACAGGTAAACGAACATGATGAATGCCCACCAAACCAAACAAAGGAGGAAGAGATATAGGGAGTCTACTTAAAAAAGGGATTCAGAATAATTATAGTAAAAATGATGAGAAACCTTGAAAACAAAATGGAGTCACAGATAAATAGACTAGAGACAAGGATTGATAAAATGCAAGAAATGTTAAACCAGGACCTCGACAAAATAAAAAGGAGTCAATCAATAATGAGTAATGCAATAACTGAGATCAAAAGCACTCTGGAAGGAAACAACAGTAGAATAACTGAGATGAGAAGATAGGATAAGTGAGGTGGAAGATAGAATGGTGGAAATAAATGATGCAGAGAGGGAAAAAGAATCAAAATAAATGAGAACAACCTCAGAAACCTCTGGAACAATGTTAAACGCCCCAACATTCAAATCATAGGAGTCCCAGAAGAAGATGACAAAAAGAAAGGTCATGATTAAATACTTGAGAAGATAATAGTTGAAAATTTACCTAGAATGGGGAAGGAAAGAGCCACACAAGCCCAAGAAACTCAGAGAGTCCTGAACAGGATAAACCCAAGGCAGAAAACCTCAAGACACCTATTAATCAAATCAACAAAGATCAAACACAAAGAGCAAATATTAAAAGCATCAAGGAAAAAGCAACAAATAACACACAAGGGGATTCACATAAGAATTACAGCTAATCTTTTAATAGAAACTCTTCAGGCCAGAAGGGAATGGCAGGATCATGGTATCTGGTCCCATCACTTCATGCCAAATAGATGGAAAAAAAAAAGTGTAAACAGTGACTGATTTTACTTCTTTGAGCTCGGATATCACTGAAGATGGTGACTGTAGCCATGAATTTAAAAGACACTTACTGCTTGGAAGGAACCTTATGACCAACCTAGACAGCATATTAAAAAACAGAGACATTACTTTGCCAAAAGAGGTCCATTTCATCAGGCTATGGTTTTTCCAGTAGTCATGTATAGATGTGAGAGTTTGACTAAAAAGAAAGCTGAGCACCGAAGAATTGATGCTTTTGAACTGAGGTAAAGACTCTTGAGAATTCCTTGGACTTCAAGGAGATCCAACCAGTCCCTCCTAAAGGAAATCATTCCTAAATATTCTTTGGAAGGACTGATGAAAGTCCAATACTTTGGCCACCTGAGGCAAAGAGCTAACTCTTGGAAAAGACCCTGATGCTGGGAAAGATTAAAGGCAGGAGGAGAAGGGGACGACAGAGGATAAGATGATTGAATGGAGTCACCGACTCAAGGGAATGAGTTTGAGTAAACTCTGGGAGTTGGTGATGGACAGGGAGGCCTGGCGTGCTGTGGTCCATGGAGTTGCAAAGAGTTGGGTGTGACTGAGTGACGGAACAGAACTGAAATGAATTAAAGTGATGAAAGAGAAAAACCTACAACCCAGATTACTATGCGGATTAAGGATCTCATTCAAATATGAAGGAGAACTCAGAAGTTTTACAGACAAGGAAAACCTGAGAAAATACAACACCAAAAAATCAGCTCTTCAACAAATGCTAAAGGATCTTTTCTAGACAGGAAACAGAAAAGGTTTATAATCTCGAATCCAGAACAACAAAGTAAAAGGCAACAGGATCATACTTATCAACAATTACCTTAAATGTAGATAGATTGAATGTCCCAACCAAAAGACAAAGACTGACAGAACTGATACAAAAACAAGACCTCTATATATGCTGTCTATAAGAGACCCACCTCAAAACAAGGGAGACATACAGACTGAAAGTGAAGGGCTAGAAAATGATATTTCACGCAAATGGAGATAAAAAGAAAGCAGGAGTAGCAATACTCATATCAGATAAAATAAACTTTAAAATAAAGTGTGTGAAAAGAGATAAAAAATGATAATACACAATGATCAAAGGATCGATTCAAGAAAATATAATAATTATAACTATATATGCACCCAACATAGGACCACTGCAATATGTACAGCAAATGCTCAGTAGTATGAAAGGGCAAATTAACAGTAACACAACAATAATGGGATACTTTAGTACCCCATTCACAACTATGGGTAGATAAACTAAACAAACAGAAACTTAATAAGGAAACACCATCTTTAAATAATTCAATGGGTCAGTTAGACCTGATTGATATCTATAGGACATTTCACCCCCAAACAAGGAATTTCACCTTTTTCTCGGGTGGACATGGAAGATTCTCCAGGATAGATCACATCTTGGGCCACAAATGTAGCCTTGGTAGAAAATAACTGAAATCACTTCAAGCATCTTTTCTGATCACAGTGTGGTAAGATTAGATGTCAACTACACAAGAAAAAAAAAAGATACTTATGGAGGCTAAAAAACACGCTTCTGAATATCCAACAAATCACAGAAGAAGTGAAAATATGCATAGAAATCAATGAAAATGAAAACACGGCAAGCCAAAACCTATGAGACTCAGTAAAACAGTGCTAAGGGGAATGTTCAGAGCAATACAAGCTTACCTCAAGAAACAAGATAAACATCAAGCAGGAGACCTAACTTTATACCTAAAGCAACTAGAGATAGAAGAAATGAAGAAATCCAGGGCTAGTAGAAGAAAAGAAATCATAAACATTAGGGCAAAAATAAATGAAAGAGAAACAATGGGGACTATAGCAAAAATCAACAAAACTAAAAGCTTGTTCTTTGAAAGGATGAATAAAGTAGATAAACCAATAGTAAAACTCATCAAGAAAGAAATGGAGAAGAATCAAATCAACAGAATTAGAAATTAAAATGGAGAAATCACAACAGACAACACAGAAATACCAAGGACCATAAGAGAATACTATCAGCAACTATGTGACAATAAAATGGACAATTTGAAAATAGACAATTTTTAAGAAAAGTGTAACATTCCAAAACTGAACCAGGATGAAGTAGAAAATATTAACAGACCCATTACAAGCACAGTAATGAAAACTGTAATCCAAATCTTCCAATAAACAATAGTCCAGGACCAGATAGCTTGACGGGGGAAATACACCAAAAATTTAGAGAAGAGCTAACACCTATCCTACTCAAATTTTTCCAGAAAATTGCAGAAGAAGGTCAAATTCCAAACTCATTCTAGGATGTCATCATCACCCTAATACCAAAACCAGATAAAGATGCCACAGAAAATAAAACCACAGGTCAATATCACTGCTGAACATAGATGAAAAGTCCGCAGCAAAATTCTAGCAAACAGAATCTAACAACAAATTAAAAGATCTGCATCATGTCCAAATTGGCTTTATCCCAGGAATGCAAGGATTCTTCAGTATTCACGAATCAATAAATGTGCTACACGATATTACCAAATTGAAATATAAAATGCATATGATTATCTCAATAGATGCAGAGAAAAGTTTTTGACAAAATTCAACATCCATTTATGATGCAAACCCTCCAGAAAGCAGGCAGAGTAGGAACATACCTCAACATAACAAAAGCCATATGTAATAAACCCACAGCAAACATTATCCTCAATGGTGAAAAATTGAAAACATTTCCCCTAGAGTCAGGAACAAAGACTATGGCGCCCACTGTCACAAATACTATTCAACAAACTTTTGAAAGTTTTAACTACCGTGATCAGAGAACAAAAAGGAATAAAAGGAATCTAGATTGGAAAATAAGTAAAACTCTCACTGTTTGCAGATGACAAGATCCTCTACATAGAAAACTCTAAAATCAACACAAGAAAATTCTAGAGCTAATCAATGAATGTAGTAAAGTTGCAGGATATAAAATTAACACAGAGAAATTCCTTGCATCCCTATACACTAACAGTGAGAAAACAGAAAGAGAAATTAAGGAAACAATTCCATTCAACATTGCAACAAAAAGAATAAAATACTCAGGAATCAATCTACCTAAAGAAACAAAGGACCTATATATAGAAAACTATAAAAGTCTGAGGAAAGAAATCAAAGAGGACAAAAATAGGTGGAAAAATACACCATATTCATAGATTGGAAGAATCAATATAATGAAAATGAGTATAATATCCAAAGCAATCTACAGATTCAATGTAATCCCTTTCAAGCTACCAACGGTATTTTTCAGAGAACTAGAACAAATAATTTCAGAATCTGTATGGGAAAAACAAAAACAAAAACCCTCAAATAGCCAAAGCAATCTTGAGAAAGAAGAATGGAACTGGAGGAATCAACCTGCCTAACTTCAGGCTATACTACAAGTCTACAGTCATCAAGACAGTATGGGTCTGGCACAAAGACAGAAATATAGATCAATGGAACAAAATAGAAAGCCCAGAGATAAATCCATGGACCTATGGACACCTTATCTTTGACAAAGGAGGCAAGAGTAATGTAAGACCAGAAACTATACACCTCCTAGTAGAAAACATAGGCAAAACAATCTCTGACATAAATCACAGCAGGATCTTCCATGACCCACCTCCCACAGTAATGGAAATAAAAATAAAACTAAACAGATGGGACCTAATCAAACTTAAAAGCTTTTGCACCACGAAGGAAACTATAATCAACGTGAAAAGACAGCCTTCAGAATGAAAGAAAATAATAGCAAACAAAGCAACTGACAAATAATCAATCTCAAAAAGATACAAGCAACTCCTGCAGCTCAATTCCAGAAAAATAAACAATGAAATTAAAAAAAAAAATGTGTCAAAGAACTAAATAGATATTTTCCCAAAGAATATATGCGGAGTGAAAACATGCTCAATATCCCTCATTATCAGATAAATGCAAATCAAAACCACAATGAGGTACCATCTCATGCCAGTCAGAATGGCTACACTCAAAAAATTCTACTAACAATAAATGCTAGACAGGGTGTGGAGAAAAGGGAACCCTCTTACACTGTTGGTGAGAATGCAACCTAGTACAGCCACTGTAGAGAACCGTTTGGAGATTCCTTAAAAACTGGAAATAGAACTGCCATATGACCCAGAAATCCCACTGTTGAGCATGCACAATGAGTAATCCAGAATTGAAAGTCAAGCGTGTGCCCCAATGTTCATCAGAGCACTGTTTACAATACCTAGGAATATAGAAACAAGCTAGTTGTCCATCGGCAGATGAATAAATAAGAAAGTTGTGGTACATATATACAGTGGAATATTAGTCCACTATTAAAAAGAATTCATTTGAATCAGTTCTAGTGAGGTGGATGAAGCTGAAGTTTATCATACAGAATGAAGTAATGCAGAAATGATAACATCAACACAGTATATAAACACATATATATGGAATTAAGAAAGATGGTAATTTTGGCCCTATAAGCAAGACAGCAAAATAGACACAGATGGAATTGAGCTGTAGGAGTTGCTTGTATATTTTTGACATTATTTGTTTGTCAGTTGCTTCACTTGCTATTATTTTCTCCCATTCTGAAGGCTTTCTTTTCACCTTACTTATAGTTTCCTTTGTTGAGCAGAAGCTTTTAAGTTTAATTAGGTCCCATGACAGAGGATGATGGCTGGATGGCATCACTGACTGGATAGATGTGAATCTCAGTGAACTCCGGGAGTTGGTGATGGACAGGGAGGCCTGGCGTGCTGCGATTCTTGAGGTTGCAAAGAGTCAGACACGACTGAACGACTGATCTGATTTGTTTATTTTTGCTTTTATTTCCAATATTCTGGGAGGTGGGTCATAGAGGATCCTGCTGTGATGTATGTCGGAGAGTGTTTAGCCTATGTTCTCCTCTAGGAGTTTTATAGTTTCTGGTCTTACGTTTAGATCTTTAATCCATTTTGAGCTTATTTCTGTGTATGGTGTTAGAAAGTGTTCTAGTTTCATTCCTTTACAAGTGGTTGACCAATTTTACTAGCTCTACTTGTTAAAGAGATTGTCTTTAACCCATTGTATATTCTTTCCTTTTTTGTAAAAGATAAGGTGTCCATAGGTATGTGGCTTTATCTCTGGGCTTTCTATTTTGTTCCATTGATTTATATTTCTGTCTTTGTGCCAGTACCATACTCTCTTGATGACTGTGGCTTTGTAGTAGTGCCTGAAGTAAGGCAGGTTGATTCCTCCAGTTCCATTCTTCTTTCTTAAGATTGCTTTGGCTATTCGAGGTTTTTTGTATCAAAAATGGGCCAAAGAACTAAATAGACATTTCTCCAAAGAAGACACACAGATGGCTAACAAACACATGATAAGATGCTCAACATCACTCATTATCAGAGAAATGCAAATCAAAAACACTATGAGGTACCATTTCATGCCAGTCAGAATGGCTGCGATCCTAAAGTCTACAAGCAATAAATGCTGGAGAGGGTGTGGAGAAAAGGGAACCCTCTTACACTGTTGGTGGGAATGCAAACTAGTACAGCCACTATGGAGAACAGTGTGGAGATTCCTTAACAAACTGGAAATAGAACTGCCTTATGACCCAGCAATCCCACTGCTGGGCATTCACACCAAGGAAACCAGAATTGAAAGAGCCAAGTGTACCCCAATGTTCATTGTAGCACTGTTTATAATAGCAAGGACATAGAAGAAACCTAGATGCCCATCAGCAGATGAATGGATAAGAAAGCTGTACATATACACAATTGTGTACATATGCACAATGGAGTATTACTAAGCCATTAAAAAGAATACATTTGAATCAGTTTTAATGAGGTGGATGAAACTGGAGCCGAATATACAGAGTGAAGTAAGCAAGAATGAAAAACACCAATACAGTATACTAACACATAGAAAAAGAGACACAGATGTATAGTACAGTCTTCTGGACTCTGTGAGAGAGCAAGAGGCTGGGATGATTTGGGAGAATGGAATTGAAACATGTATAATGTCATATATGAAATGAGTCACCAGTCCAGGTTCGATGCATGATACTGAATGCTTGGGTCTGGCGCACTGGGACAACCCAGAGGGATGATACGGTGAGGGAGGAGGAAGGAGGGTTCCAAATGGGAAACACATGTATACTTGTGGCAGATTCATGTTGATATATGGCTAAACCAATACAATATTGTAAAGTTAAAAATAAAATAAAAAGTAAAAAAATAAACAGAGATGTAAAAACAGACTTTTGGACTCTGTGGGAGAAGGAGCAGGAGGAATGATTTGAGAGAATAGCATGGAAACATGTATATTACCATGTGTGAAATTGATCCCCAGTCCAGGTTTGATGCACGAGACAGGGCACTCAGGACCAGTGCACTGGGATGACACTGAAGGATAGGATGGGGATGGAGGTGGGAGGGAAGTTCTCGATGGGGGACACATGTACACCCATGGTCAATTCATATGAATGTATGGCAAAACAAGTACAATGTTGTAAAGTAATTGCCCACCAATTAAAATAAATAAATTACAAAAAACAAACAAAAAAAAGGCCCAAACCCATACTCAGTAAAGAAATACACACATTATCACCACTTCCTTATCTGTCTTTATATTTTCTCATTTAAGAATTCATCCCCCCAATCATTTGTCTGATTTTCAAGAGAGAAATCACGCAGTAGGCATTCCTTTGTGATAGGCTTCTTTCATACACTGTGTTTATAACCTCAGATTGTTTCTTTTAATCATGTCTGGCTCTTCAAGAGTCAGATTCATTGAAAGAAAAAGAAGACATCATTAACATAAGTGAAGCAATAGAGGATTAATTCTGGCAGAAAAATACACTCATACCCAGTGGGTAGTAAAGTGATTCATTCACCATAAGGCTACACAGCTGTAAAGGTATGAGTATTTAGTAACATGGAAAATACATTCCACCCAAGAAAATGTTTAGACCAGTGGTCTTGAATCTTTGTGGCACCAGGGATAGTTTTATGGGGGTGATGATTCAAATGCATTACATTTACTGTGCAGTATTATTTCTACTATTATTACATCAGCTCCACCTCAGATCATCAGGCATTACATCCCAGACATTGTGATCATTGGTTTAGAGGACCATTCTTCTAGAACCAAGTGTGCAAAGGATGTGGAGAGGAAATGCCCTGAGAGCCCAAGACGGGCCTAGAGAAACTCCCTGGTCAGTATTTGTAGAATGGAAAGTTAAATACAGGGAAACAAAGGACTATATTTTACAAATTTAGGTCTAGTTTTCTAGTTATGTTGTTACCTACAGCAGACATATTTCTATCTTCAGTATCTACATTAAATACTTAAAATAGAAATATCTTCAGTATCTAATGTATCTTCTGTTAAAATATCTTCTGTTTTCTTTCCACTTAACTTGGCTAAAGACATCTCAGTTCATTCAGTTCAGTTCAGTCGCTCAGTAGTGTCCAACTCTTTGTGACCCAATGAGCTGCAGCATGCCAGGCCTCCCTGTCCATCACCAACTTCCAGATCCATCCAAACCCATATCCATTGAGTCAGTGATGCCATCCAACCAATTCAGCCTCTGTCGTCCCCTTTACCTCCTTCCTTCAATCTTTCACAGCATCAGGGCCTTTTCCAATGAGTCAGTTTGGAGTTTCAGCTTCAACATCAGTCCTTCCAATGAACATCCAGGATGGATCTACTTTGGGATGGACTGATTGGATCTCCTTGCAGTCCAAGGGACTCTCAAGAGTCTTCTCCAACACTACATATTCAAAAGCATCTATTCTTTGGCACTCCACTTTCTTTATAGTCCAACTCTCACATACATACATGGCTACTGGAAAAACCATAGCCTTGACTAGATGGATCTTTGTTGACAAAGCACTGTTTCTGCTTTTTACTATGCTCTCTAGTGTGGTCACAACTTTCTTTTCAAGGAGTTAAGTGTATTTTGATTTCATGGGTGCAATCACAATCTGTAGAGATTTTGGAGCCCCCAAAAAAGTCAACCACTGTTTCCCCATCTATTTGACATGAAGTGATGGGACCAGATGCTATGATCCTAGTTTACTGAATGTTGAGCTTTAGGCCAATATTTTCACTCTCCTTTCACTTTCAACAAGAGTCTCTTTAGTTCTTCTTCACTTTCTGCCATAAGGGTGGTGTCATCTGCATATCTTGAGAATATTGATATTTCTCCTGGCAATCTTGATTCCAGCTTGTGTTTCCTCCAGCCCAGCTTTTCTCATGATGTATTCTGTCTATAAGTTAAATAAGTAGGGTGACAATATACAGCCTTGACATACTCTTTTTCAGTATTTGGAACCAGTGTGTTGTTCCATGTCCAGTTCTAACTGTTGCTTCCTGACCTGCATATAGGTTTCTCAACAGGTAGGTCAGGTGGTCTGGTAGTCCCATCTCTTTCAGAATTTCCCACAGTTTATTGTGATCCACACAGTCAAAGGCTTTGGCATAGTCAATAAAGCAGAAATAGATGTTTCTCTGGAACACTCTTGCTTTCCCGATGATCCAGCAGATGTTGGCAATTTGATCTCTGGTTTCTCTGCCTCTTCTAAGACCAGCTTGAACATCTGGAAGTTCATGGTTCATGTATTGCTGAAGCTTGGCTTGGAGAATTTTGAATGTTACTTTAATAGTGTGTGAGTGAGTGTAATTGTGCGGTAGTTTCTCACACCCGATAAAATACTACTTCATGTTCAAACAATGTTTGCTATCAAAAAACACTGAAAATAGCAAATATTGGCCAGGATGTGGAGAAACCAGAACTTTTTTGTTTTGCTGGATGGACCATGAACTGGTACAGCTACTGTGAAAAAACAGTATCATGAGTCCTTAAAACAAACAAAGGCTTACTGTGTGATACAGGGATTTCTCTTCTGGGTATATGCACAAGCCAAAAAAAAAAAAAAAAAGCGGGGACTTACACAGACACTAGTATCCCCATGTTTGTAACAGCATTAGTCAAAATATAAAAGATGTGGGAATGGCCCAATTCTCCATCCATGGAAGAACAATCATGGAGACAAAATGTGGTCAATCCATATAAAAGGGCATCTCTCAGTCTTCAGATGGAAGGAAATTTGGACACAGATTACAGAAAAGGATGAACCTTGGAGACTAATTATGCTGGGGGAAATAAGGCAAGTAGAGAGAGATGAATACTGTGTGAACTCATTTTGCATTGGACCCAGTCAAGTCCAATTCACAGACACATAAAATAAAAGGCTGGTTACCAGGGGCTGGGGGAGGCAGGAAGGGGTATATAGGGCTCAACAGCAACAAAAACTGCAGTCTTGTGAGAGGGATGATGGTAATAGTTGCCCAACACTATGAATATTTTTAATGACACTGAGCTGTATGCTTAAAAAGAGAAACATTTTAAACTATGTCTGTTTAACCACAAGACACACACAACAGAGAAGCCAGTGTCTACTCACTGGCTTCTACCAGAAATGTCTGGGGTCGAGGACAGTGAGCTCAGAGGCACAGAACTGCCAACAGACAAACAGTCCCTCTCCACCATCTTCTGCTCCACTTGTCAGGCTCCTTTCTCCAGGGGGAGAGGGTCTATCACTGCCATAGTCAGTGGGGCTGGCCTGGGAAGCCAAGTCCTTTGCCTCAGACTTGAAGTTACTGCATTCCATACCACCCTCAATGCTATGATTTTTCCAGTGGTCATGTATGGATCTGAGAGTTGGACTGTGAAGAAAGCTGAGCGCTGAAGAATTGATGTTTTTGAACTGACTGTGGTGTTGAAGAAGACTCTAGAGAGTCCCTTGGACTGCAAGGAGACCCAAACAGTCAATTCTTAAGGAGATCAGCCCTGGGATTTCTTTGGAAGGAATGATGCTAAAGCTGAAACTCCAGTACTTTGGCCACCTCATGCGAAGAGTTGACTCATTGGAAAAGACTCTGATGCTGGAAGGGATTGGGGGAAGGAGGAGAAGGGGACAACAGAGGATGAGATGGCTGGATGGCATCACTGACTCGATGGACGTGAGTCTGAGTGAACTCCAGGAGTTGGTGTTCATGACCCAGTTATGCACAATGGTATGATCACTCACCTACAGCCAGACATTCTGGAATGTGAAGTCAAGTGGGACTTTAGAAGCATAACTACAAGCAAAGCTCAGGGAGGTGGTGGAATTCAGTTGAGCTCTTTCAATTCTAAAAGATGATGCTGTGAATGTGCTGCTCTGCATAGTTTTAGAACAGGGAGGCCTGGTGTGCTGTGATTCATGGGGTTGCAAAGAGTTGGACACGACTGAGCGACTGAACTGAACTGACTGAATCTATATTACAAATAATGGACATCCTTGCTGAATGTCTGAGGAAGCAGCGAAAAATTTTAGGGGGCATTAGGAATTTGTGATGATTATCAATTGATGGGTAAGAGAGTTCTTTACCACTTTCATTTCGCTGAGTACCTAAGTAGGTATGGTGAGTACCATTAAGTCACTTAGTCCTGTCCAACTCTTTCTGACCCAGTGGATTGCAGCATGCCAGGCTTCCCTGTCCATTACCAACTCAAAAAGTATGCTCAAACCCTTAACAATTGACTCAATGATGCTGCCAAGCATTTCATCTTCTGTCTTCACCCTCTCTTCCAGCCTTCAATCTTTCTCAGCATCAGGCTCTTTCCCAGTGAGTCGCTCCTTCACTGCAGGTGGCCAAAATATCCAAGATCCAGTTTCAGTATCAGCCCTTTCAGTCAATATTCTGAACTGGTTTCCTTTAGAATTTACCCCTTTCATCCCCTTGCAGTCCAAGGGACTCTCAAGCATTTCTCCAACACCACCTATCAATAGCATCGATTTTTTGGAGACCAAGTTTATTTAGGTCTAATTCTCATCTCTGTACATAGCTTTGACTGGACTGAACTTTGTCTGATTTATAATATGCTGTCTAGCCTGGTTATAACTTTTCTTCTAAGGAAAAGGTATATTTTAATTTCATGAACAGAGTGACCATCTTCAGTGATTTTGGAAACACCCTCCCCTCCCCACCAAATAAAGTTTCTCACTGTTTCCATTGTTTGCCCATCTTTATGCCATGAAGTGAGGGACTGAATGCCATGAATCTCACTTTGAATGTTGAGTTTTCAGTCACCTTAATTACTCTCCTTTTTTACTTTCCTCACAAGGGTCTGTAGTTCTTCACATGTTCTGCCACATGAATTGTGTCATCTGCATATCTGATGTTATTGATATTTCTCCCAGCAACCTTGATTCCAAATCCTGTTTCATCCAGTGTGGCCTTTGGTATGATGAACTTTTTATGTAAGTTCAATAAAGAGGTTGACAATACAGCCTTGAAATACTCCTTTCCCAACTCGGAACCAGTCTGTTGTTCCATGTCCTTTTCTGAATGTCATTCTTTGGATTGCCTTTCTTTGTGGTTGGAATGAAAACTGACCATTTCCAGTCCTCTGGGCCACTGCTGAGTCTCCCAAATTTGCTGGCATATGGAGGCAGCACATTCATATCATCATCTTTTAGAATTTGAAATATCTCAACTGAATTCCATCACCTCCACGAGCTTTGTTTGTCGTTATGCTTCCTAAGTCCCACTTGACTTCACATTCCAGGACATCGGGTCCTCAGGTGAGTGATCACACCATCGTGATTAACTGGGTCATGAAGATCTTTTGTGCACATTTCATCCATGTATTCTTCCCACCTCTTCTTAATAGTTTCTGTTTTGGCTACATCCATACCATTTCTGTCCTTTATTGTGCCCATGATTGCATGACATTTTCCCTTTGTATCTGTGATTTTCTTGAAGAGATCAGTAGACTTTCCAATTCTATTGATTTGCTTTATTTATTGACATTGATAACTGATCAGATACAATCCCCTGAATCTATTTATCACTTCCACTGTATAATCATAAGGGTTTTGATTTTGCATGTGTAAAATATACTAATTTCCTCTTTCATGTAGGAAAATCTTTACTCAGACATTCTTCAAATAAATACATATAACTCTATATGTCATTTGGAAAATACATGAAATATAGCTGTACATGTTTGACGTTTTAGCTCAGATATCAATTTCTGATTCATTGAAAATTCTCTATTTCATGTGTACAGTTCAGTTCAGTTCAGTTCATTTCAGTTGCTCAGTCATGTCCCACTCTGCAACCCCATGAATCGAAGCACGCCTGGCCTCCTTGTCCATCACCATCTCCCAGAGTTCACACAAACTCACGTCCATCGAGTCGGTGATGCCATCCAGCCATCTCATTCTCTGTCACCCCCTTCTGCTCCTGCCCCCAATACCTCCCAGCATCAGAGTCTTTTCCAATGAGTCAACTCTTCGCATGAGGTGGCCAACGTACTGGAGTTTAAGCTTTAGCATCATTCCTTCCAAAGAAATCCCAAGGCTGATTTCCTTTAGAATTGGACTGACTGGATCTCCTTACAATACAATGGACTCTTAAGAGTCTTCTCTAACACCCCAGTTCAAAAGCACCAATTCTTTGGCACTCAGCTTTCTTCACAGTCCAACTCTTGTATCTATACATGACCACTGGAAAAACCATAGTCTTCACTAGACAGACCTTTGTTGGCAAAGTAATGTCTCTGCTTTTCAATGTGCTATCTAGGTTGATCATAATTTTTCCAGGGAGTGAGTGTCTTAATTTCATGACTACAGTCACCATCTGCAGTGATTTTGGAGCCCAGAAAAATAAAGCCTGACACTGTTTCCCCATCTATTTCCCATGAAGTGATGGGACCAGATGCCATGATCTTCGTTTTCTGAATGTTGAGCTTTAAGCTAGCTTTTTCACTCTCCACTTTCACTTTCATCAAGAGGCTTTTTAGTTCCTCTTCACTTTCTGCCATAAGGGTGGTGTCATCTGCATAGCTGAGGTTATTGATATTTCTCCAAGCAATCTTGATTCCAGCTTGTTCTTCTTCCAGCCCATCGTTTCTCATGATGTACTAAGCATATAGGTTAAAAAAGCAGGGTGACAATATACAGCATTGACGTACTCCTTTTCCTATTTGGAACCAGTCTGTTGTTCCATGTCCAGTTCTAACTGTTGCTTCCTGGCCTGCATATTGGTTTCATGTGTACAAATCTGGAAAAAGTTTCATATGTGAATAATCGAGATTTCATATTTCATTTAAGAACATTTCTGCCCAGATTTTCAACTGTGAAATACAGAGAATTCCAAGTCTCATATGAAAAGAACTTCATTCGAGCTTTCTTAATGGAAATATAGAGACTTTCAGAGCTCTAGCATGAGAATCAGTTGCCAAATTCTATATTTCTTGTAGGAAAATGAATGCATGTTGTTGAAATATTAAATAGACAGTATTCAATATTTCCTCAAGGAAAGACAGCACAAAGATTTTCAAATGAGAAATATGAAAAAAAATTCCATATTTCATGTGAGAAAACCTGTGACCATATTTTGATATGTGAAATAGACATTTTCATATTTCTTGTCAAAGAATCTGCATCCAGTTTTTCATAACTCTAATGTAAAAAATTCCACATTTTATGCACAAAATATTGTATCTATACTTTCATGTGGGATGTACAGATAATTCCATGTTTCAAGTTGGAAAAAATTTCCCCAGATTTGTATATGTGAATAATAGAGAATTTTCTATTTCACATTCTGAAATCTGTATGGTAAACTATGAATATCATCTTTTATGTAGGACTATGTCATTTCAGATGTCTGTACTTGAAACAGATAATACCTTCATCAAGAGGCGCCTTAATTCCTATTGTTTTCCTGTCATTTGTGTTTTGTCATCGGGATAACTAAGTTTATTCATATCTCCCACATAATTTTTGTTTCTAGCTTGAGCTTCATCTCGAGGGTTTTATTTTTTTATGATGTTCTCTGCACAGAAGTCAAATAAGCAGGGCAGCAATAGATAGATTTGACTTATTCCTTTTCCAATTTTGAATCAGTTCATTGTCCCATGTCCAGTTCTAACTGTTGCAAATTTAATAGCATACACATTTCCCAAGAGACAGGTAAGGAATTCTGGTATTCTTATCTTTAAGAATTTTCCAAAATTACTTTTCTTTTTCATGGTTTGTGTGTGATTTACAGTGTCCAAGTCATTAGCAGAGACAATTAAGCACATATCGATGATTGTAACCTATCCCCTTGATTTTTCTATGATCCAAACATCAATTCATGTGTACCTCTTATGACTGAATCACTAACGACACATTCCTGTGTTTGTTTTTTGTTTGTTTTTTAGGTCATTGTTGCTGTTGTTTTCTCTTTTTATCAAGTAGTCAAGTACCAACTGGTAATTTCCTATGAACTTGCCATCTTATCCTACAGGAATTATGCCCGTGGCAGTCTCTGACCTTTGACACCCACTGAATGAAGTTACGCTTTGCAATTCAAAATCGGACATCTGGACTCTGAGAAAATGTCAGGAAATTTCAAAAAATAGCTAGATATATTCAAGTGCTGACTTTTTGAGCCCAATTAATCTTATATTTTATGTGGAAAATTCAGCATTTCTTCATGCTGATAACAATTCCTCATTAAGAGAAATTTCCAAGGGGGATAACAAACAAAACAACAACAACAAATATGCTTGACTTCAAGTCAAACTAGTACCAGCTACTTGTGTACATAAGCAACGTCCCATCAAACAGATTAATTCATGTCCACTAATGTTTCATGTTTTGCTGTCAAGGAAAAAAGAATAATAGAGCTTTCCAGGAAAAAACTGAGAAGTTCAAAGAAGGCAGAAATGTAGAAGGATGTGAAATGTACCTCTCTCAATGTATGGATAAAAAATAATACTTCTACATGGTCAATAGTTTTCCCAGAGCATTAGATAAATACTAGCAGAAGACCCTGGTTACCAGAGTGTCCCATGTGGGCTTCATACATTCCTAGGTGGGAAGGAATTAAGATGGGAGAAGGAGGATAAGAGGAAGCAAGACAAAACCTATGCCTTGGGGTGGGAAATGAAAAAGCAGGGAAGAGATTTCCAGAATGAGGCAAGCCCCTTCAGCAAAGGGTAAATTACTTTTGACTGAAAGGAAGCAAGGTAAAACAGCTGATGAAATATAATTTGCATAGAGCGAGAGTTACACAGACAATCTGTGTTGTGGCCCTATATGGCCCAGACTGTAATAAAGTTCAACCAGTGTGCATGGATCTGGAAGCTGGAAGGCGGGATTTAGAGAGCCATCCTGGGAGAGGACTGCTGTTGACTATGTGGAGATGGCATGATGGAGCATATATGAGTAGTTGTGTAGCAGGGAATACCTTTTGAGAATTCCCAAACTGCCAAGAGGGAGGACCTTACTGCATTGTCACTCACAGGAGGTAGAAATACCCTTGTAGCCACTCCTCTTCCCACCTGTTAACATCTACTACAAGGAAATAGAGGAAGACCAGCCAGAAGTACCACTCATGCTCATGCAAACACAGGCTAGAAAAGGATCCCATTAAGGCCAAATATCTTCTGCCCATGGCTCCTGGCTCCTATTCATAGTTGGCACCACCAGGGTTCTAGCATTTCAAGCAGCCATACCAGGACCTGTGCTCATCAAGGCAGATCCTACTGTTCCACAAGTTTCTCAGGTCAGACTCTTTTTGTGACCATATGTGAAGAAGGATGAAAATTACACCTGAGACCTAGGGACAGAGCCATTAAGGAAGAGGACTGGAAATTTTCCAACCAGTTGTGCATGCTGTAGATTAAATATACATGAATTATGATGGAGACCCTGTATCTGTGGAATACATCAAAAGATGAAATGAGGTCAGATGAAAGATGATGCCCAGGCTCAGGAAGCTGTAAGAATGCATGGGAATTATAGCAGTTTTGAGTCTATGCTATCCTTAGAGAGATCCAAAGTCCAGTTTTCTCCATCTCTGGAGCACTTCCCAAAGAAGTGTAGTTGTCCTCTGGTTCATTCTGGGGACTAGGACACTGACAGATGAAACACTAGGAAATATGTATTATTCTTCTGATGCATTGAATTGTTGTGTTGTTGCTGGACTATTTTTCTCAGTTGTAGGCTTCTTTGTTACTACACATTGATTTAGTCTTTTAAGATTATTTCAACCTTTTTTTTGTTGTTGTATAGCTATTTCTACTTTCACTCTGGTTTCCTATTTTCTGTGCCTTTTGTTGCTGTTGTGTCTCTTTATTTTTTAAAACAGGTATGCACTTCTATATTCTGTAAATTTCTGTTATTTTGTGGGGGCTGTATCTGATCTTGTCAGATTTGCTTTCTTTATTCTTGAGTTGACACTCTGCTCTAGTGTTGTTTTTTGCCTTAAGCTTTACTTTATTGGTTCTGTTTATGAATCTATTGTCTTCTCTGTAGTGTTTATTGCTTGTGGTAACTTTGATTTTGTATTTATTTATTTATTTTTGCCATTTATCTATATTACTTTTTTAATCTCCTCAATCTCTTACGATGGTATCATGGTTCTCTGAGCATAAGTTTGGACCTGATGTTCTCGAGTGTCAGCACTTGAGAGGTTAATAGACAGGAAGGCCAGGGGTCTCAAAACGGAGGAAATAGCCTGCAAGTGTCTGATATTTTTAACTCTATTAAGTGGCAGGAGGAAACAAATTGAGAGTTTTTTTTTTTTCCTTCCCTATACAAATTTAAAAGGAGGTTTCTCTTAAAATATTGTGTTGCCATAATGACACCTTGTTTCACCTGAAGTTAACTATTCTCAAACCTTGAGATAATGAATGTATTTTTCTTATGGAAATGTTTGTCTTAAGCTATGCTAATGTACTATGCATTTATCCCAAACTCTGTCCTCAAGTTGATTCCACTTAATGGCTAAGAACTTACTTGACAAACCAGTATGTTATACTCAGATATTGTTTCCCTAATCAATGTAAATGAAACCATTTGTATGGTAATCTGTCCTACAAGATTCAAGTTAATCATTTTATGGCCTGGGATGAATCTTCTGGTGCCATGATTACCCCAAAATGCATCTTATGAGTGAGGGGCATGGTGCCATTTGAGTTTTAAGACATTCATTTCTTTCATTAGCAGATGGCTAGTGACTATATAACATCCAACTTAAAGACTAGCAGGGGGGTACTCTTTCTGCCCCCTTCTGATCCCTCTGTCAGAAGCTTTCTCTATCTCCTTTATACTTTAATACAACTTTATTACACAAAGGTCTTAGTGATCAAGCCTTGTCTGTGGCTCCAGATTGAATTCTTCTCCTCCAGAAACCAAGAATCCCAGCGTCTTTTCATTCAGCAACAACCTTTCATCTTGGGGGCTCATCCGGGATCCTTCAGGGCGAGGTAAAGATGTTTGGAGCTCTAGTTCTTTGTTCTCCTAGCGAACACTTTTTCTACTCTACTTTACTAGTTCTACGGTGTGCTTGTGTGAATGAATGAAACACCCTGCACAAAGCAAGTGAGGAGCCCTCCTCTGCAGTTCCACAGTGATCTCATAGGGCTTATGGCAGAAACCTGTTGGGGGTTTATACCGACCTGCCAATGCCAAGAGGCACACAATGTCTCTTTCAGGAACCTACCAGAAATGGGCATAGTGTGTGGACTGAACTCTCCTTTTTCAGTCAAACTTTTCGTTCTCTTTGACCATTTCATAATTCCTTGAGAATAAGAAGTACAAACCTAATCTATCGGATCATTGACTTTCAAGGGACTTGTGATCTACACTGTTACTGTGTACTGTGGCTTAAGTCCCAAACTTGGATCAGTAATCAGGAAAGTGCCTAACCTTGCTAGGAATTGAAAGTTCGAAAGCTAGATGGAGGCCTAGCTCCAAGAGCATCTCTGAAGTTAAAGGTTACTCAGATTGGTATTGCAATCTCCCGCCTTTGGTAATGTTGGCTCTTAGTGGACCAGAGGTGACTCTTGTATTGGTGTGGTCATGCTTGGAAGAAACATCTCAGTTTTATGTTCGTATTAGTCTTATTGTAGTCAGGAACATACTCAGGGTTGTGCACAGGCCCTTAGGTGACTAATGTTTTCCCCAGCGCTCTTAGCTTGGGAGGCATTCTGGAAGGTTATGCTGATTCCATTCTTGGTGGCATCAGAGGCAAGCAAGGTTTTAATGATGAAGAGCTGGATGTCAGGTAGGGATGCCATCAGGTCTACACCTGGTACATTCCTACCCTGTTTTGGTGGTAGAACTGGGAGAGACGTGTACAGTGCCTACGTCTGTAGGGACAGATTAAGTCTGACCAGGAAAGAAAAGCTTTGGCCTACAATCTGTCTACAGCCCCATCTCGAGCAGGGAAGGACGCCTCCAATAGAAAGATGGTGCTGGTTGATTTTTCTGTCTCTTACAGATGGGAACTAACAATTCCAGACTCACTCCTTTGAACTGTATCCTGCAAAACTGGAATAGATTTGATCCCCAGGGCTTAAAGAAGACACATCTAGTCTTCCTATGTGATACTGCATGGCCACGGTATCCATTGGAGGGAGGCCAGTTGGAAGGTCTCCTAAGTTTAACACTGTTTTACAATTACGCTGTTTCTATAAGGAACAGGAAAAAGTGATCTTAAAAGATAGATTTATATCCCAGTCAGCTCCAAATATTTGCTGTAAACTATTAAAACAGGTGTGTGGACCAAATACGTCTTTAGATACTCTGTTACAACTGGCTCAGACAGTTTTTTATGGCAAGGAATATGAGGAAAATAAAGAAAGGCAGAAAAAGACAAAGGAAAAGGCGGAAGCCTTCACAATCACTATGAAAAACATTCTTAAATAGCCTGAGAAAAAGGCTCAGAGGGACCCAGGTGAAAAGGGATGGGCTCGATATTGCTGTGGAAAGGAAGGACACTTCAAACGGGATTCCCCTCAGGCATCTAAGCTGCCTCGGCTCCATGTCCTGTCTGCAAAGGACCACACTGGAAGAGAGACTACCCCTAGAGTTGTAGGTCTCTGGAGTCAGATTCTCAAGACAATCAGGACTGAAGGTGCCCGGGGGTCCCTGAGGAACCCCAAATATTAATAATTGTGGTAGGCCATTGCATAGATTTCCTTTTAGATACAGGGGCAACTTACTCTGGGCTTACTGAAGCCCCTGGACCACTTTCTTTCCAATCCACTTCTAATAATGGTACTGTCTGGATGAGCCAAAAGGTATTATTTCAGTTATTCATTAACTTGTAACTGGGAATCTGTTCTATTTTCACCAAAGTTTCTGATCATGTCAGAATCTCCCTCACCACTTTTGGGATCTCCTTGCAGTCCAAGGGACTCTCAAGAGCCTTCTCCAACACCACAGTTCAAAAGCATCAATTCTTTGGTGCTCAGCCTTCTTCACAGTCCAACTCTCACATCCATACATGACTACAGGAAAAACCATAGCCTTGACTAGACGAAACTTTGTTGGCAAAGTAATGTCTCTGCTTTTCAATATGCTATCTAGGTTGGTCATAGCTTTCCTTTCAAGGAGTAAGCGTCTTTTAATTTCATGTAGTCACCATCTACAGTGATTTTGGAGCCCAGAAAAATAAAGTCTGACACTGTTTCCACTGTTTCCCCATCTATTTCCCATGAAGTGGTGGGACTAGATGCCATGATCTTCGTTTTCTGAATGTTGAGCTTTAAGCCAACTTTTTCACTCTCCACTTTCACTTTCATCAAGAGGCTTTTGAGTTCCTCTTCACTTTCTGCCATAAGGGTAGTGTGATCTGCATATCTGAGGTTATTGATATTTCTTCTGGCAATCTTGATTCCAGTTTGTGTTTCTTCCAGCCCAGCATCTCTCATGATGTACTTTGCATATACCAGTCCATTCTGAAGGAGATCAGTCCTGGGATTTCTTTGGAAGGAATGATGTTAAAGCTGAAACTCCAGTACTTTGGCCACCTGATGTGAAGAGTTGACTCATTGGAAAAGACTCTGATGCTGGGAGGGATTGGGGGGAGGAGGAGAAGGGAACGACAGAGGATGAGATGGCTGGATGGCATCACTGACTTGATGGACGTGAGTCTCAGTGAACTCCGGGAGTTGGTGATGGACAGGGAGACCTGGCCTGCTGTGATTCATGGGGTCGCAAAGAGTCAGAGACGACTGAGTGACTGATCTGATCTGATCTGATACTGAGCAAGGTCCATGCCTCTGTTTTCATGAATATGAAACCCTCCCTTTCTCTCCCTTTACTTGAACTAATCTAAATCCTAGACTATCAGCTGATGGAGAATCTGTGTCGAGCACAAAATACTATTGCTGTAGTTGTCAAGCTCAAAGACCTGTACTTATTTCCACATAAGAAGCAGTATCTACTGAAACTTGAGGTTAACAAAGGGTTAAAACCTAACATCAAAAATTTAAAGGAGCAGAGACTATTAATTCCCTTTAACAGTCCATGCAACATTCCTATTTTGGGTATAAAGAAATCAAATGGTAAATAGAGCCTAGTTCAAGATTTATGAATAATAAATGAGGCTGTAGTTTCTTTACACCCTATAGTGCCTAATCCTTATACTCTTTTGTCTGAAATTCCTGAACAAGCCAAATATTTCTCCAAATTGATTTGGAAGATGCCCTCTATTTTGTGCCTTTGGCAAAGAAAGTCAATTTCTATTTTTCTTTGAAGACCCTATGCAACCACCTTCTCAGTTAACCTGGGCAGTTTTGCCCCAGGGATTTCATGACAGTCCTCATTTATTTGGACAAAGTTTGTCATGGGATCCACAAAACGTTAATAGCTCTGAAGCAGTGGTGTTACAATATGTAAATGATTTTTTTTTTTTTCTGTGTTGAGACAGAGGAAACTTGTTCACAGGCCTCAGAGATTTCTTAGACTTTCTGGCAGGCTGTGGTTACAAGGCATCAAGATAAAAGGCTCAGCTTTGTCAACAATTGGTTAAATACCTGGGCCTAATCATATCAGAAGGAATTATGGCCATAGGCCCTGAGAGAGTTAAACCTATGCTAAATCTTCCCTACTTATGACTTGAAGACAATTGAGAGGATTTGAGGAATTACAGGTTACTGTAGCATTTGGATTTAGTGTTATATTGAACTTGCCCTACCTTTACATAAACTTATAGCTGAAACTCAGAGAGTCCAAAATCTTAACAGATCCATCACAACCACAGAAATTGAAACTGTAATCAGAAAACTCCAGATGGCTTCACAGCTGAATTCTACCAAAAATTTAGAGAATAGCTAACACCTATCCTACTCAAACTATTCCATAAAGTTGCATAATAAGTTAAACTTCCAAACTCATTCTATGAGGCCACCATCACCCTAATACCAAAACCTGACAAAGATGCCACAAAAAAAGGAAACTACAGGCCAATATCACTGATGAACATAGATGCAAGAATCCTTAACAAAATTTTACCTCAATTTTAAATTCCATTTTAGCTACATATGTGAACATGCTTTCTGGGTCACATGATTTAATCTTATATTTTGTAAATAAGTGAAAATTTTGGAAACCTTGGTCTAAAGACAGATGTTGTTTTCTTCTTCCAGAAAGTAAGATAATGAAGCAGACCTTTGAAAAGTTTGTCACTTTTTACTAAACCCATAAAGTTAAACTGTCAAACTAAACTTTTCATACTTTTGTTTTCAAATATTCTGAAATACCACTTTCTTTCCAAGACTTCTTTCTTAAAGAGTTCTTCATTGATCACTATGCAAGTGCTACTCTCATCCTGTCAAATAGATTCAAATTGATCACTTTCAACTCCAATGTTTTTGTGGAAATGTGAATGAAAGAAAATTATTCAGCTTATCTGTCAGAGGCAGAATGTGTAGCATGGCCTTTTTTATCACAAGTTCCTCAGACAAAGCCTGAAAACCATATTCGTCTTTTAATATAACATACCTCAAAACCGAGTCCCCAGTAAGAGTATAACCATAAAAAGAAGACCTAATGGAAATTTCTGAACCAGTTGATTCATTCTTAGGAGATCCATTTTGAATTTCTGAAGAAATATGTACCATCTCAGAGAAATCTTTCTTTAGATACTTTTCTCATTTGTCTGATTTTACACACTTCAAGGCTGTATTTTCTCACCCTGCTTATTTAACTTATATGCAGAGTACATCATGATAAATACTGGGTTGAAGAAGCACAAGCTGGAGTCAAGATTGCCAGGAGAAATATCAATAACTTCAGATATGCAGATGACACCACCCTTATGGCAGAAAGTGAAGAGGAACTAAAAAGCCTCTTGATGAAAGTGAAAGTGGAGAGTGAAAAAGTCAGCTTAAAGCTCAACATTCAGAAAACGAAGATCATGGCATCTCATTCCATCACTTCATGGGAAATAGATGGGAAAAAAGTAGAGACAGTGTTAAACTTTACTTTTTTGGACTCCAAAATCACTGCAGATGGTGACTGCAGCCATAAAATTAAAAGACGCTTACTCCTTGGAAGAAAAGTTATGACCAACCTAGATAGCATATTGAAAAGCAGAGACATAGCTTTGCTAACCAAGTCCATCTAGTCAAGGCTATGGTTTTTTGAGTGGTCATGTATGGATGTGAGAGTTGGACTGTGAAGAAGGCTGAGCACTGAACAATTGATGTTTTTGAACTGTGGTGTTGGAGAAGACTCTTGAGAGTCCCTTGGACTGCAAGGAGATCCAACCTGTCCATTCTGAAGGAGATCAGGCCTGGGATTTCTTTGGAAGGAATAATGCTAAAGTTGAAACTCCAACACTTTGGCCACCTCATGCAAAGAGTTGACTCACTGGAAAAGACTCTGATGCTGGGAGGGATTGGGGGCAGGAGGAGAAGGGGACGACAAGAGGATGAGGTGGCTAGATGGCATCACTGACTCGATGGACGTGGGTCTGAGTAAACTCCGGGAGTTGGTGATAGATAGGGAGGCCTGGCATGCTGTGATTCATGGGCTCGCAAACAGTTGGACACTCCTGAGTGGCTGAAATGAACTGAACACTCTTCAACTTCCAATGCCGCTTGTCTGGCCTACAGAGAGAAACACTCTAGACCATCACAGTGGTTCTCAATGTCAGAAATCTGTGACATCACTAAGTCACTGGTCTCCTAGCAATTGAAGGGTAATGTTCAACCAGTGTTTACTTCAGCATCAACTTAAAGTACAGACTGCTTACAGAAATAGTACCCAAACCATGAAGCCTGAAAATCATCATCCTAAAGAATTTTTATGCAGACAACTCACATCAATAAATCTACTTGGTTTCTGAAATAAAAGTCATTTATCACCCTTCTGTACACACATTCTTAATATTCAGTGCTTTTATCCAAGCAAACGTGGGTTTACTCATTACTGTGCAATAAAATCAATCAACTGACTGTGGATTTCAGTGAAAACACTTGTTAATTGTAAGATCGAGCAAGGTTTCCTAGCAGCTGGTGCTTCAAAGACCCAAATCCCCAAATACTTTCAAGAGAAGTATTTTAATGACAGAATGAGGGTGGGACATGGGGTCTGTGATCAATTTTGGGACATTCTACTAATGACATGCTACTGAGGATATTGGGAGTCTGCATAATCAACTGTCTGGTTCCAACTACTCTGTGGTCTATGTACTTAAATTTCAGCCTGGTTGGGGCTTTACCATCTCTAAAACTTCACATGATATTGCTCAGAATGTTATCTGTGGCCTTTGAGGAGGAACTGAATAGCCTTGACTTTGCTTAATGGCTAAATCATTACTATTCTCTATCACTTGATTATTTTCCTTAGTTTCTGGCTTTTCTAGCTTCTCTGATTAAAATTACTCTTGGAGCACAAGAGGTCTACAATATCCTACTTCTCTCTCTCAATTTTCATACTTGTTAATCTTAAGAAGTGGCTGCTTACAACAAGAAAGGAAATAAAGAGTTGGACTTGGACCTTGATCATAAATGTGACTGGAAATCTCAGTTGCAGGTTCGATTTCATTTTCATGTTTCCGAGCTATTGGAGTGTTTGAGTCAGTAACAACTTCGGCTATTTCCCATTAAGATGGAGTTGGAAATAATTTTGAAATCTAAGCTTGATATCAATATTTTATATTATGGAAACATATCTATTTTATATAGTTGTTTGTATATACATATATGCATAAATATCTAGGGGTGTGTGCGTATGTGTATATATATATATACACATGTATATTTCTATACTTGTCTATTTTTGTCATTAAAACTGGAAAAACATTTGAAATTTGGTAGATATTTATTAAAAAGAGAGACAGGAGTGATATAAAGAGTCTTCATACTTTGCATACAGTCAAGAAAACCTATTTTGAAGTATTTCCACTTACATATATTCAATAACTGAGTAGACTTTTGATTCATTCTACATTTGAGTTTTAATTTTTTCCATTGCTGTTATATCTAACAGGAATTAAAAGCCATTGTACTTTTTTATACACACACACACACACACACACACACATATGTATATAAGTATATATCTCAAAAAATAATTTTAGGCAACTTTATTTAGGTAGCCAAACTCTTTGCTTGCTCCCAAGATCTTAAATGAATTGTTTTGGAGCCCCAACATTACTTAAAATCTTTCTGGCTGAATAATTCAGATCCTGTTACTGAAAGGCTCTCTTTTAATCTAGCTCATCTTCTACTATTCTTTCTGTAATAAGAGATGGGTTCATACCTATGAGGACACATTGAGCCTATAAAATCTCAACTCTCACTTACTTAGAGATATTGCTCAAACAAAGTTGTTGCTCTCCTCATGTTGCATACAATTTTATTCATTCAAGTCTGTAGTAACATAGGAACATGTCGGAACCACATGCACAATGGTCAACTAGCTGGATTTGGGATAACAGCTACCCACTTAATGAGTAAAACAAGTGCCCAGTGCATTGTGCATAAATCAGAGTCAGGTTCTTGTGGCTAGCTGAACATTGAAATTATATGACGTGTACATCAAAATCACTTCTCCATCATTCAGTATGTAAAATTTTCTTTCATTACTTTGACCTTCTGGTACCAAATATTTTAAGAGAAATCATTGATGATCAAAATTTGTCTTGCTTCATGCCACAAGGCTTCAGCTTCCTGTTCCCCTCCACATCCTAGCTCTTGTTTCCTGTCCTCCTCTGTATTTTTGTAGTGCCACATTAGAGAAAATCTATTAGATAACATGAACAGGCTCAATATATTATGTTAATGGAGAAATATAGGTTGTGTATTTTGTCAACATTTCAGTTGTCACAGAAGCATGGCACAAATGTTCCAGCAGGAAACTTAAAACCAGCAGTATAATATATAATGAGTAACTATTCTAAGGTACAAGAATACAATAATCCTCAATGTTGATAGGAAAACATAGGGCAAACAGTACATTTGAATTTTCAGTATTATAGAAAGTAAGGTCATGGCATCTGGTCCCAGCTTTTCATGGAAAATAGAAGTGGAAAAGGCAGAAGCAGTGATAGATTTCCTCTTTTGCGGCTCTAAATTCACTGCCAATTTTGTGGTTCACCATTCAGCATAGGGATGGTGGCTATAAAATTAGAGGAAAATTGCTTCCTGGAAGAAAAGCTCTTACAAATTTAGAGAGCATGTTAAAAAGTGAAGATATGACTAGACCAATGGAGGCACATAGAGTCACATTTATGGTCTTTCCAGTAGACATGTACAGATGTGAGAACACCAAACTGCTCTGCTGGGGATGACTTGTGTGTGTCCATTGGATTGCAAGGAGATCAAGTCAGTCAAACATAAAGGAACTCAACTCAAGAGGCCATAGAATCACTGATGCTGAAGCTGAGTCCCCAAAGGTTTGACCATCTGAGCAAAGAACTGACTTACTAGAAAAGATCCTGATTCTTAGCAAACAACCAAATCAAGAGGAGACATGGGTGAGAGAGAAGGAGATGGTTATATAGTTTCACCCATTCAATGGACATGATCTCAGGCAGACCCTGGGTGATGGTGAGAGAGACAGACCTTCTGTGTGGCACCCAAGGTGTCAAAAAGAGTCAGAAATGGCATTGTGACTGAACAATAACAATATTTCAGTTAACAAAATGGATCTCCCAGGGTTGTGTTCAGGTCTCATAATGTTAGAGGAATTAAGAGGCACAGTCCACTTTCCCCATACAAATCCAACAAAGGATCGACTGCAGCTTCCAGAAATCAATTTGTGAACAATGTTGATGGGCCCTAGAAACCGAGAAAGGAAAACTAGTCTCTTAAAAATGAGGTAGGACAAAATAAGATATGTGAGGGTAGAAAAGATTTTAGGGATCGACACATGCCTTGGAAAGGGAGTCATAAAGGAGGAGAAATTTACACAAAATAAGAAACATTCTCTCATAGATCTCAGTGGGGGAAGAAACAAAACCAGGTGAAAACAAAAACAAAAATACAGATTGTGCCAATAAGTGCAGTTACTAGCCAAGAAGTGGTTCAGATGCTCCCGTGTACTATACATGGGGCCTGGGAGGGAGGCCTGTGATATATCAAACATGCTATGGTTAGAACGAGGTTTTAGTGCCCTGAGGACAATCTGACAGACCTAAGGTGACAAAGAAACATAATCCATGGGAACACTAGAAACAGAAATTTTAGAAAGGAGGTTTCCTGCAAGAAGGCTTTAAGGCCATATACTGAACCATGGCACACTCACAGAGCAGAAGACTGTGCACTAGGAAATATCAAAGGAGACCAAGATAGCTTCTACTTAAGACCCTTTTTTCTATGGAGGGAGAGAGGAATGGGTACCACTCTCAGAGGCAGAAGGAAATACGTTACTGTTATCTTGGTCCCAGAGACATCCCCTACTCTAAGTTGGTTGACAGTTGCTAATGATGAATTCCTGACTTCATGGACAGTTCACATAGGCCAGGATCAGACAGCCTGGGGTCAGTTACCCTGAGAAGACACATGGTACACTTGAGACTGTGCACTCTGGCACAGGCAGCAAACTGAGTGGCTGAGACCAGAGAGCTGCATAAGAGGCACGGCCCACCTAGGACTGTGCCTTGCCCTCCAACAAGTCACCGGAGATTTTGGACTAGGGAAGAGTACAAAGCACAGAGCCAATCATGGTCAGTGCCCCTGCAGAGCACCTAAGTATCTGATTGGCTGGGAAGTGCGTGAAACACAGGGCCCACTTGGGACATTGCCCACATGTATCACCCGGGAAGCTGAGGAGGGTGGACCCAGGAAGGACATGTCACATTGGTCAGTGGCAAGCCCAATGTAATCAATCCACCTCAAGCACCCCCACATATCCCTGTGGCATTTGTTTTCAGTGTCCCACCTCACTGCCAAAACACTGATTAAGTGATTTTGAATAAGAGGCTATGGCACCCTTGTTTCGGGTTGAAAACCAGATATGGAGAGGCTTTCAAATAAAAGAAGAAAATATAAACAAAGAAGCATAAACCAACACAGAATTGACAAGTTCAACCGAATAAGACTGAAATTAATGCCGACACTATTGAACTGAGGGACAACAGTAGCCTTTGACAACAAGTACATGCTTCAAAAAGGGACTATCTGATATTGTACTGACATCAAAAAGCATACAATTTCTTTGAAATTCAGAGATATATTTCTATATGATTTATTAAAATTTTAGCAATGTTAGTCCTTTCTTATACCCTAAACTTTTATTTCTATTAACTATTATTATCTTTCAAAAAATCTATTTTTCATTTTTCAAATTTAATTTAATTTTATTTTTACCTTTACGATATTGTATTGGTTTTGCCATATATCAAAATGAATCCATCACAGGTATACATGTGTTCCCCATCCTGAATCCTCCTCCCTCCTCCCTCCCCATACCATCCCTCTGGGTCGTCCCAGTGCACCAGCCCCAACCAGTATCGTGCATCAAACCTGGACTGGAGACTTGTTTCATATATGATGTTATACATGTTTCAATGCCATTCTCCCAAATCACCCCCACACTCTCCCTCTCCCACAGAATCCAAAAGACTATTCTATACATGAGTGTATCTTTTGCTGTCTCATATACAGGGTTATGTTACCATCTTAAATAGTGTAAAGAAAGAAAACAGAGGCCAAATTCATTCATATATACATGTATATGAATGAATTTATTTATATATAAATTACATACATACATACATATATATATATATATATATATATATATATATATATATATGAATGAATTTGCCCCTGTTTAAAAAAAAAAAAGAAAACAGGGGCCAAATTCATTCATATATTATATATAAATAAATTAATTCATTTATATATATGTATAAAATATATATATATATATATATATATATATATATATATATATATATATATATATATATGAATTTGGCCCCTGTTTTTCTTTTTTACATTATTTAAACAAGTCTTAATTTTATTCTTGGTTCTTAACTTTTGCTTTTGAAAAATTGTTAGCAATGTTGTAACCTTAGGAACAAAATCTTTAGGATCTGATTTCACTTATGGTTTTGTTTCCTGGACTGCTCTCTCCCCTTTTAACTCTCCCCTATCTCCTCCTAGCCACCCCTTTATCCCTCCTCCCTTTTCTCTGCTCTCTGGAACTCTTTGAATCCCTTTGATTCTTTTAGGGTAAGGAGAGTTTGTCACCATTAACCTGGGGTTTTATCTTCTGTGTTGTGTGGATGTGGCTTTTTGATGCTACTCTAACCTGGGGACAGAAACCCAGAGGCCAGGACGTCGACTCCAGAACTTTAGATCAATATTGAATTCCTTACTTCTGAACATTAAAGGACACACACACACACACACCCAGAGTTTCTACGTCTATATGGAAAGCCATCTCCACACTCGAGCCAGCAAGTTCCGTACAAGAGAACCCATAGCTATTCCCCAGCAAAAGAGAAACACAACTGTGAATATTATAGAAGTGGGTGCACGAAGCTATAGCAAACCCACACACACCCCAAAGCACAATCCATGGACAATTCATTTCACTTCAAAGAAGAGATATAGATCCGCCTGCCACTGCACAGACACACATTCCACAAAGCATTAACCCTTAACAAGTCACTGGTCCTATCCCACCCACAAAGGACAGTTTCCACAACACAGTGGAGCCACAACCTTCCAGCCTGCAAAAAGGGGACCCAAACCACAACAATCGAGAGAGAATTAAATGGGAGATAAATATGCAGCTGGTGAAGATAGTTGATAAAAATCCACCAAAATAAACAAAAGAAAACGAGATAGGAAGTTTTCCTTAAAAAGAATTCAGAATAATGACACTAAAGATGACCAAAATCTTGAAAGCTAAGTAATGTTGCCAGTAAATACACTGGAGGCCTGGAATGGGAAGAAATAAACATGTTTACCGTGGATCTAGAATAAATAAAGAAGAGTCAAGCAGTAATAATCAATGCAATAATGGAAATTAACAACACCATGGAAGGAACCAACAGTAGAATAACTGAGACAGAGAAAGAACTAAGTCCAAGGGGTGGTGGCTGCATGGGCACAGGAAGCTTGAAAGGAGTTACCCCATGGTCAAGGTCAGGAGGGGCGGCTGTGAGGAGATAACCCTAGTCAAAGGTAAGGAGGAGCGACTGCACTTTGCTGGGGCACCTGTGAAGAGAGTATACTCCAATTTCAAGGTAAGAGAAACCTAAGTAAGATGCTAGGTGTTTCGAGAGGGCATCTGAAGGCAGACACACTGAAACCATAATTACAGACAACTAGCCAATCTGATCAGAGAAGGTGATGGCACCCCACTCCAGTACACCTGCCTAGAAAATCCCATGGCTGGAGGAGCCTGGTAGGCTGCAATCCATGGGGTCATGAAGAGTCGGACACGACTGAGCGACTTCACTTTCACTATTTACTTTCATGCATTAGAGAAGGAAATGGCAACCCACTCCAGTGTTCTTGCCTGGAGAATCCCAGGGATGGGGGAGCCTAGCGGGCTGCCATCTATGGGGTCTCACAGAGTCAGACACGACTGAAGTGACTTAGCAACAGCAGCAGCAGCAGCCAATCTGATCACATGGACCACAGCCTTGTCTAATTCAATGCAACTAAGAAACACCGTGTGAGGCCACCCAGGATGGGCAGTCAGGATGGAAGTCATGTGGTCCATTGGAAAGGGAATGGCAAACCACTTCAGTATTCTTGCCTTGAGAACCCCACGAACCATATGAAAAGGCAAAATGATTGGATACTGAAAGGGGAACTCCCCATGTTGATACGTTCCCAACATGCTACTGGAGATCAGTGGAGAAATAATACCAGAAGGAAAGAAGGGATGAAGTCAAAGCAAAAGCAGAAGCCCCTCTGCCCGCCCTCCCCCCACAAAAATACAGAGATGTGGATCTGACTTGTGATAGAAGCAAGGTCCGATGCTATAAAGAGCAATATTGCATAGGAACCTGGAATGGCAGGTCCATGAATCAAGGCAAATTGGAAGTGGTCAAACAGGAGATGGAAAAAGTGAATGTTGATGTTCTAGGAATCAGTGAATTAAAATGGACTGGAATGGGTGAATTTAACTCATATGACTGTTATATCTACTACTATGGGCAGGAATCCCTTAGAATAAATGGAGTAACCATCATGGTCAACAAAAGAGTCCGAAATGCAGTACTTGGATACAATCTCAAAAATGACGGAATGATCTTGCTTCTTTTTCAAGGAAAACCATTCAATATCACAGTAATCCAAGTCTATGTCCCAACTAGTAATGCTGAAGAAACTGAAGTTGAACAGTTCTGTGAACTTCCTGATGTTCAAGCTGGTCTTAGAAAAGGAAGAGGAACCACGGATCAAATTGCCAACATCCACTGGATCATGGAAAAAGCAAGACAGTTCTAGAAAAACATCTACTTGTGCTTTACTGACTATGTCAAAGCCTTTGACTGTGTGTATCACAATAACCTGTGGAAAATTCTGAAAGAGATGGGAATACCAGACCACCTGACCTGCCTCTTGAGAAATCTATATGTAGGTCAGGAAGCAACAGTTAGAACTGGACATGGAACAACACTGGTTCCAAATAGGAAAAGGAGTATGCCAAGGCTGTATATTGTCATCCTGTTTATTTAACTTATATGCAGAGTACATCATGAGAAATGCTGGACTGGAAGAAACACAAGCTGGAATCAAGATTACTGGGATAAATATCAATAATTTCAGCTATGCAGATGACACCACCTTTATAGCAGAAAGTGAAGGGGAACTCAAAGGCCTCTTGATGAAAGTGAAAGTGGAAAGTGAAAAGTTGGTTTAAAGCTCAACATTCAGAAAACAAAGATCATGGCATCTGGTCCCATC
Organism: Bos mutus; assembly: GCF_027580195.1. Taxonomy (NCBI): domain Eukaryota; kingdom Metazoa; phylum Chordata; class Mammalia; order Artiodactyla; family Bovidae; genus Bos; species Bos mutus. The sequence goes on from NW_027219175.1 coordinate 326,455, forward strand.
ACTTCATGGGAAATAGATGGGGAAACAGTGGAAACAGTGTCAGACTTTATTTTTGTGGGTTCCAAAATCACTGCAGATGGTGTCTGCAGCCATGAAATTAAAAGACACTTACTCCTTGGAAGGAAATTTATGACCAACCTAGATACATATTGAAAATCATAGACATTACTTTGCAAACAAAAGTCCGTCTAGTCAAGGCTATGGTTTTTCCTGTGGTCATGCATGGATGTAAGAGTTGGACTGTGAAGAAAGCTGAGTGCTGAAGAATTGATGCTTTTGAACTGTGGTGTTGGAGAAGACTCTAGAGAGTCCCTTGGACTGCAAGGAGATCCAACCAGTCCATTCTGAAGATCAGCCATGGGATTTCTTTGGAAGGAATGATGTTAAGCTGAAATTCCAGTACTTTGGCCACCTCATGCGAAGAGTTGACTCACTGGAAAAGACTCTGCTGCTGGGAGGGATTGGGGATAGGAGGAGAAGGGGACAACAGAGGATGAGATGGCTGGATGGCATCACTGACTCGATGGACGTGAGTCTGATTGAACTCCAGGAGTTGGTGACGGACAGGGAGGCCTGGAGGACTGCAACTCATGCGTGCGCAAAGAGTCGGACACAGCTGAGCGACTGAACGGAACTGAACTGATGAACACCTACAAGACCTTTTATAACTAACATCCCCAAAAGATATAATTTCCATTATAGAGGATCTGAATGCAAAAGTAGGAATTCAAGAAATAGAGTAACATGCAAATTTGGCCTTGGAATATGGAAAAAGGCAGGTCAAATACTAATAGAGTTTTGCCAAGAGAATGCACTGGTCATAGCAAACACCCTCTTCCAACAACACAAGAAAAGACTCTACAAATGGACATCATTTGATGGTCAACATGGAAATCAGATTGATTCTATTATTTCCACCTAAAGATGGAGAAGATCTATAGAGTCAGCAGAAACATGAATGCTAGCTGACTGTGGCTCAGATCATGAACTTTTTTTTTTTTTTGCCAAATTCACTTAAATTGAAGAAAGTAGGGAAAACCACGAGACCATTCAGGTATGGCCTAAATCAAATCCCTTATGATTTTACAGTCGAATGAGAAATAGATTTAAGGGACTAGATTTGATAGACAAAGTGACTGATGAACGATGGACAGAGATTCGTTGCATTGTACAGCACACAAAGACCAAGAGAACCCCCATGGAAAAGAAATACAAAAGAGCAAAATGGATGTCTAAGGAGGCTTTACAAATAGCTGTGAAAGAAGAGAAGCTAAAAGCAAAGCAGAAAAGAAAATATATAAGTATCTGAATGCAGAGGACCAAACAAAAGAAAAGATAAATAAAATAGCCTTCCTCAGTGATCAATGAAAAGAAATAGAGAAAAACAACAGGATGGGAAAGAGTAGAAATCTCTTCAAGAAAAGTAATGATACCAAGGGAACATTTCATGCAAAGTGGGCTCGATAAAGGACAGAAATGGTATGGACCAAACAGAAGCAGAAGATATAAGAAGAGGTGGCAAGGATACACAGCAGAAGTTTACAAAGAAGAGCCTCATGAGACAGATAATCATGATGGTGTGATCACTCACCTAGAGCTAGACATCCTGAAATGTGAAGCCAATGAGTCTTAGAAAGCATCATTACTAACAAAACTAGTGGAGGTGATGAAATTCCAGTTGAGCTATTTCAATTCCAGAAGGATGATTCTGTGCAAGACCACCTGGCCTGCCTCTGGAGAAACCTATATGCAAGTCAGGAAGCAACAATTAGAAATGGACATGGAACAACAGGTGGGTTCCAAATAGAAAGAGGAGGACGTCAAGGTTGTATATTGCCACCCTGCTTATTTGACATGAATGCAGAGTACATCATGAGAAACTCTAGGCTGGAAGAAGCAGAAGCTGGAGTCCAGATTGCCAGGAGAAATGTCAATAACCTCAGATATGCAGATAACACCACACTTATGGCAGAAAATGAAGAGGAAGTGTCAAGCCTCTTGATGAAAGTGAAACAGGAAAGTGAAAAACTGGGCTTAAAGCACAACATTCTGCAACGAAGATCATGGCATCTGGTCCCATCACATCATGGGAAATAGATGGGGAAACAGTGGAAACTATGTCAGGCTTTATTTTTGGAGCTCCAGAATCACTGCAGATGGTGATTGTAGCCATGAAATTAAAAGACATTTACTCCTTGGAGGGAAAGTTATGTCCAACTTAGATCTCATTTTAAAAAGCAGAGACATTACTTTGCCAACGAAAGTCCATCTAGTCAAGGCTATGTTTTTTCCAGTGGTCATATATTGATATGAGAGTTGGACTGTGAAGAAAGCTGAGTACCAAAAAATTGATGCTTTTGAACTGTGGTGTTGGAGGAGACTCTTGAGAGTCCCTTGGACTGCAAGCAGATCCCACCAGTCCATCCTTAAGGAGACCAGTCTTGGGTGTTCTTTGGAAAGACTGATGCTAAAGCTGAAATTCCAGTATTTTGGCCACCTCACGTGTAGAGTTGACACATAAAAATCTCTGATGATGGGAGGGATTTGGATCAGGAGGAGAAGGGAACGACAGAGGATGAGATGGCTGGATGGCATCATCGTCTCGATGAACATATGTTTGCCTGAACTCCAGGAGTTAGTAATGGACAGGGAGGCCTGGTGTGGTGTGATTCATGGGGTGACAAAGATTCGGACACGGGCCTGTGACTGAAATGAAATGAGTAAATTAACTGTTTTGTTGTTGTTGTTGTTGTTGAGCATGTCATTGGTAATATATGAAAGGAACAAGTGTAATACATACATACATACCCGTTCAAGTGATATTTCATGTGTTACGTCACTACATTCCTGTCTGACACTCTGTATCACACAGACTGTCACCATAATGTATCCTCAATGCATGGGATTCTCAAGGTGAAAAAGTAGGAATGGGTTGCCATCCTTAGTTCCAGGAGATCTTCCCAACTCAGATCGAACCTGCCTGTCTTATGACCTCTATGTTAGAAGACAGGTTCCTTAGTACTAATACTACCTGGGCAACCATTAGCTTATATATGGCTACACATATACATGCATATGTATATGTTGAAAGTTTGGGTATATAATTTTGCTGTCTACAGGTAGCAGTATATATTTTGCAGGAGGTATATAACTGCAGGTATGTCCTTTTGCAGGATCTAATGATTTGCTAAAAGTGGTTTCACTTACATTCATGTCAGAGAATTATATAATTTCCCTTGTGACTTACCCTTTGAAATATTGGTTCTTTAGGAATATCTTGTATAATTTTTCATACATTGACAAATTTGCAAACACATATCCCATTTTTAAATTTTAGCTTCACATCTTGGTTTTCAGAGAATATACTTGGTATGATGTAAAATACTAAGACTTGTTTTATGCCTTAATGTGAAGCATATTTTTGAGAATATTCCAAAGAAAGTTCAGGTACAATTGAAAATATGACACACACACATACACACACACACACACACAGTATGTGTTTATATGCCTATTTGAACATATCAGTGTAGGTACATAATTTTTAAATATATATATATATATATATATATATATATATATATATATATATATTTTTTTTTTACCCTTCTTTGATCTTGAAGTGTTTTGGGTCATGTTCCTCAGATTTATAGTTTGCTTTCAGTCTCCTGTCTTTTTGGGATTTATACTAAACCTGTATTAGGTATTTTCACATTACTTTAGGTCCTCTGACTCTGATGCTGGGAGGGATTGGAGGCAGGAGGAGAAGGGGGCGACAGATGATAAGATGGCTGGATGGCATCACTGACTCGATGAACGTGAGAGATGGTGATGGACAGGGAGGCCTGGCATGCTGCGATTCATGGGGTCGCAAAGAGTTGGACATGACTGAGCGACTGAATTGAACTGAACTGAACTAATGTCCTATTCAGGCAGAAGCCCACAGTCAACTTCTTTGAGAGTGTAAGAATCTTTCTAGAGACAGTATCTTTCTGAGGTTGTAGAGAATAGAGCACACTGTGAACCAAGAAATTTGCCAGCCATATCAGTAAACAAATGATGCTGCAGGCATCAAGTCATAAGCCCTTGAATCTATCCATAAACGTAAAACCTGGGGGAACTCTTGATGAAATCAGTTTGCCCACTATCAAGTCCTTAGTTACTGCACTTGAAGCTAGTGTGGCCTGAAGAACTGACTTGAGACAGAAAGAATAGATACTAGCCCTAGTTAAGGTGATTATCAAAGGAATTATTTCAAGGAGCCCAGATTCTTGCATCTACCATAGGTAGAAAATATTTAAATCCATTCACTTGAGGTGTCCAGTTTTTCTTTCGTTAACCATAATATTCAGACATTCTCCATACCTGATCATTGTACCAAAATTTCTGTAAAACTTGGATCCTCCTATCCTTCGTTAGAGCAGTCTTTTTGCGATACTTGAGAAGTCGCTTCTCATGATTAAATCCTTCTTAGAATGAAAGGCTTGATGAAGAAAACATAATTCTCCACTTTTGAGCTATGCATTTTTCCCATTAGGTAGCACACATTCTAGAACTGCAATATAAGGGATTCTTGTGCAGCACCTCACTGTTAACTTATGTTTACTAATTCCTACTTCCCAAAGTTTTGAAAGTCAAAGGTCAGCTATTACTTGGGGCTGGTGCACTGGGACGACCCAGAGGGATGGTATGGGGAGGGAGGTGGGAGGAGGGTTCAGGATGGGGAATACATGTATACCTGTGGTGGATTCATTTTGATATATGGCAAAGCCAATACAATATTGTAAAGTTAAAAAATAAAATTAAATTTAAAAAATAAAATTAAACTTGAGGGGATTCATGGTTTCATAAACCGGTGACATCAGTTTATGAAAATATATAACCATATATGTTTACTTTACTTTTAGAAAGCCGTTCTTTACTTTTGGAAACAATGGAAAATTAGGGAAGTGAAGGGACACAAGTATAGAGTCTGAATTTATTCTGCCCAACATAGCTCTGCATTTAAGTTTTTTTTTTTTTTTTTTTTTTTTTTTTCTTTGCCTATACATACTAAAGCCATCCTGGGTACACATTTTAATTGACATGCAGTGATGCTTTACTTGTCACTAGCACAAATTAGACAAAGACTGATTTTCTTTCCTTACAATGTTGTGTTAGTGTCTGCTGCCCAGCAAAATAAATCAGTTATTAGTAAATACAGGTGAGCCTCCCTTTTGAGCAGTCCTCCGATCTCCCACTTGGGCCTCCTCTCCTACTCCAAAACCAATTCCACTAGAGCACTGCATAGCAATAGCTATCTACTACATACTTGGTATGTCCTTCCTGCACTGTGTCCACAAGTCTGTTTAAACGCCCTGTGTGGGAATCCAATTCCATGACCAGGATCAAACCTGGGACCCCTGCATAGGGATCCTGGTGTCTTATCCACTGGACCAACAGGGCATTCCCCTGTTGTTGTTTTTTAAATGATGGCCATTTGGAATGGTGTGAGGTGATATGTTGTTGTACTTTTGATCTGTGTGCCTTTGTTAAGTTGAGGTCGTTTTTTCTATGTTCAGTTTTTGAAGAGCTTCTATCACAAACACTTGTTGAATTATTTCAAAAAACTTTCACCAACTATTGAGGTAATCATATGATTTTTAAACCTTGACTATACATTGATATGCAACTATTGAAGAATGTTTCCATATCTTGAATAAACCCCACACTTAATTATGGTGTCCAATCCTTTTTTAGGTATTGAATGTTGAGTTTTTGCTAATATTTTGGTAAGGATGTTTTCTCTGTTCATCTATGAGATATTAGTCTCTAACTTTCTGCCATGTGTTATCTCATCTTGATATCTGAGGTTATTGTTTCTCTGTAGATGACTTCTGATTCCAGCTTGTGCTTTTTGCCCAGCATTTTCATTATGTGACTTGGGTTTTCCTTCCACTCTAGAGTTTTGGAAGCGTTTCAGAAGTGCATGTGCCAGCAGTTCTCTGACTGGTTCATAAAATTTCCCTGTGAAGCTTTCTGGAGTTTAAGTTTGCCAACTGGAAATTTTTTCATCACAGTTTCAATCTTAGTGCTTGTAATTGCTCTGTTCATATTTTCTGTTTTGTTTTTTTTTCAGCTAAAAAAAATTTAGCTGAATTTCTTAGTATTTGTCCATGGCTCAAATTCTAAATTTTATTGACTTATAGTTGTTTGCTGTAGTCCCTTATGACTCTTTGTTATTTCTGTTATATCAGTCATAATGTCATCCTTTATCATGTCAAATTGATTGATTTGTTGTCCTCTTTGTCTTGATAAGTCTGTATCATGATTTGTCTATTTTATCTTCTTCTCTCAAGAGACCCTTTTTAGTGATACTGATTTTCTATTTTTTTTATCATTTCTTTTTTTTAATTTCTGCTTTGATTTTTATCATTTTTTTATGAATCACAGCACACCAGGCCTTTTTTCCATCACCAAATTTTGCCTTTTTTTATCATTTTTTTTAAATTCTCTTTGATTTTTATCATTTTGTTGATCTATTCTTGAGATTTTTGTGAGAATCTTATCCTCTTTAGTCATAGGTTATGTTGATTACTCCTTTATCAATCACTCTTTACTGCTTTAGCATATCCATAACTTTTGGATAATCATGTTTTTAATATTATTTTCTTCTAAGATTTTTCTTTCATTTTCTCTCACATTTCATGAGTGATCTCTTGGCCATGTACAGTTGTATTTATTCATCTACATGGATTCATGTTTCTCACAGTCCTCACCTGCAAATTCTGCTATGTAAATCATAACGTTGTGGTTAAAAAAAAAAAAGATTAATACCATTACCACTATCTCAAATTTATCAAGGCTTGATTTGAGATCCATTTTGTGATATATCTTGAAGATATTTTATTTTCACTTTAGAAAAAATGTGTATTCTGCTCTGCTTCAGTGAAATGTATTGGCAAACCAATTAACTTTGTCTGGTCTTGTGAACCTTTGAACAGTATAAACACAATGATATTAACTTTGTACTTTTTGAACACTTGTGTTTCATTTTAAATTATTTCTAAATTGGAGGATAGTTTCTTTCCAGTGTTGTGTTGGCTTCTGCTGTACAACAGTGTGTATTGAATAGGAGGCCAAAGTCTTTTTTGTGTGTGTGTGTTGTTGATTGTCTGTTACTTATTCATTTTTTCTAGTCCCTATAGAAATGTTTTATCGTCTTTTCCCATTCCATTTCTAGAATGTTTTATCACCTTTACTACCACAACATCCAAGTTATTTTCAGTGGAGCCTGCCTACTTTTTCTTTCATTATGTTTTGACTTTTTACCACATTCCTTTGCCTACAACATATTTCTCTGACTTCACATTTCCCTAGAAGTGTTCCTCATCATTTCTTCCCAAACTTCTCCAAAATAGTATTGTTGCTCCTCGTCTCCAAAATTACAGTTGATCTAGTGTTTGTTTGCAGTTGCAAAGATTACAACTATGTTCTTGAATCTGCAAGTCTTACGTTTGCAGTTGGAGAGACTGACAACTATGTTCTTGAATCTGCAGTTGAGTCTTCCGTCTCTAATGGTGATACCATATCTGTTCATGTCATTTGTAGATGTCTATAGAATTAGTCTGACATTAGGCAGTCTATTTGCTGAAGATTGGTTGCGTTTTTCTGTCTTGCTTGTTGTGTAGTGTGAGGCATCAGCCCTGGGTTGTGTAGGCAGTTGGGTGCAGTACATCTGAGATTAAGAAAGAGGCCTTCAACAGACTGTCACCAAAAAATAATCAGTGTAGACAGGAGATTCTCTAAAGTGTCCCATGATCCTGGTCTCAGTGTGAAAGGTTGTAATGGAATGCAAAGAGCTGGGATTCTTGGAAATGTCCTCCAGAGGAGAGGAATTCAATCTGGGGCCAGAGATAAGGCTTTTTAAACTTTGTATAATTGTAAAATTTTATTAAAATATCAAAATGAAGAAAACTTACAGGTATACATGTGTTCCCATCCCGAACCCTCCTCCCTCCTCCCTTCCCATACCATCCTCTGGGCCAGTCCCAGTACACCAGCCCCAAGCATCCAGCATCAGTCTTCAGCTGGATATTATATAGTCACTAGTAGTCTGTTAATGAAAGACTGCCAATGTTTAAAACTCAGAGTGGTACCAGGCCCCCTCACACATAAGATGCATTTTGGGATAATCTTGGCGTCAGATGATTCATCCCGGGCCATAAAATGATTGTCTTGAAGGAGGATAGATTACCATACAAATGATTCATTTACGTAGATTAGGGAAATACTATCTGAGTATGACATACTAGTTTGTCAAGTAGGTTCTGAGCCATTAGGAGGAACTGACTTAAGAACAGACTTTGGGGTAAAAGCATAGTACATTAGCATAGTTTAAGACAAACATTTCCATAAGAAAAATACATTGGTTATCTCAAGGTTTGAGAATAGTTAACTTCAGATGAAACCAGGTGTCATTCTGGCAATATAACATTTTAAGAGAAACCTCCTTTTAAATTTGTATAAAGACAGAAAAAAAAATATTGCTAGTTTGTTTCCTCCTGCTACTTAAGAGATAAAAATGTCTGATACTTTCAGGCCAAATCCTTCATTTGGAGACCCCGGCCTTCCTGCCTGTTACCCTCTCAGATGATGACAGCAGAAAATATCAGGCCCAACTTATGCCCAGAGAACTACAATACCATAGTGATAGATTGAGGAGATTAAAAAAGTAACATAGATAAATGGTAAATAAATAAGTAAAAGGTGCCACAAGCAATAAACACTACAGAGAAGACAACAGATTCATAATGAGAGCCAATCAAGTAAATCTCAAGGCAAAAAACACCACCAGAGTAGAGTGCCAACTGAAAAATAAAGAAAGCAAATCTGACAAGAAGATCAGGACAGCCTCCACAGAATAACAGAAAACCACAGTTAATATAGAAATGCATACCCATGTTAAAGAATGAAGTGATGCAACAGCAACTAAAGGCACAGAAAATAGGAAACCAAAGTAAAAGTAGAAATAGCTATACAAAAAATAAAAATATAGTTGAAATAATCTTCAAGATCAAATCAATGTGTAGTAACAAAGAAGCATACAACTGAGAAAAATAGTGCACAAACAACACAACAATTCAATGCATCAAAAGAATAATACATATTTCCTTGTGTCTCATCTGTGAGTGTCCTAGTGCTCAACATGGGCCAGAGGACAATTACACCTCTTTGGGAAGTTCTCCAAAGATGGAGAGAACTGGATTCTGGATATCTCTAAGGGCACCTCAGACTCAAAACTGCTATAATTCCTGTGCGTTCTTATAGCTGCCTGAGCCTGGGCATTTTTTTTTTTTTGACCTCTTCTCAGCTTTGGATGTAATCCATAGACACAGGGTCTGCATCATTAATCCTGTGTATTTAATCTGCAGCATGCACAACTGGATGGAAGATTCATAATCCTCTTTCTTAATGGCTCTGTCCCTGGGCCTCAGGTGTAAATTTCATCCTTCCTCACATGTGGTCACCAAATGTGTCTGACTTGAGACACTTGTGGTGCACTGGGGTCTGCCATGATGAGCACAGAAGGTTAAGGTACAGCTGCTTGGAATTCTGGAAACATGGTGGTGCTAGTTATGAATAGGAGCCAGCAGCCATAGGCAGAAGAGGTTTTGCCTGAATGGGATCCTTTTCTAGCCTGTGTTTGCAGGAGCATGAGTGGTACTTCTGCTGGTCTTTCTCTTTTGCCTTGTAGTAGGTGTTAACAGGTGGCCATGACACACATTGTGTGTGTGAATCTCACTTTATACAAATTATATTTCATTAGTTGTTTTACTTTGCTTCCTTGTAGTTCAAAGTAATTTACCCTTTAGTGAAGGGGCTTGCCTCATTCTGGAAATCTCTTCCCTTCTTCTCCATCTCACACCACAAGGTACAGATTTTGTCTTGCTTCCTCTTATCCTCCTTCTCCCATCTTAATTCCTTTCTACCCAGGTATCTCTGAAACCTACATGGGATGCTCTGGTGACCATGATCTTCTCTTAGTATTTATCTGATGCTCTTGGAGAACTATTGTCAGTTTAGAAGTATTATTTGTGATCCATTCATTGAGAGAGGTTCATTTCACATCCTCTTACATTTCTGCCTTCTTGAAACTTCTCAGGTTTGCCTGTCAAGCTCCATTATTCTTTTCCTTGATAGTAAAACAGAAACATTAGTTGAGAAGAATTAATCTGTTTGGTGGGAGGTTGCATATGTACACGCATAACTGGTACTACTTTGACTTCCAACATGCAATCAAGCATATTGTGTTGCTGTTGTTTTTCTTTCCCCCTTGTAAATGTCTCGTAATGAGGAATTGTCATCAGCATGAAGAAATGAAGAACTTTCCACATAAAACATAATAACATAATTGGGCTCAAAAAGTCAGCACTTGAATATATCTAGCTATTTTTGAACATTTCTGACATTTCCCCATAGTACAGATATCTGATTTAGGATCTCGAAGCTTAACTCCATTCAGTGAGTGTCAAAGGTCAGAGACTGCCATGGACATAATTTAATTCTTGTAGAATAAGATGGTGAGTTCAAAGGAAATTGCCAGTTCGTACTTAACTATTTGATAAGGAGAGAAAACGACAACAGCAGCAATGACCAAAAAATGAAATAAACAAACAAACACAGTTTTCTGTAGTTACTGATTTAATCATAAGGGTTGCATATGAATTGATGTTGTATAATAGAAAAAGGCTTCTCTGGTGGCTCAGACAGTAAAGCCTACAATGTGGGAGACCTTGGTTCTATCCCTGGGTCGGGAATTTCCCCTGGAGAAGGAAATGGAAACCCAATCCAGTACTCCTACCTGAAAAATCCCATGGACAGAGGAGCCTGGTAGGCTAAAATTCATGGGGTCGCAAAGAGTCAGACAAGACTGAGCAACTTCACATTATAGAAAAAGCAAGCGGAGACCATACAATCATCTATATCTGCTTAATTGCCTCTGCTAATCACTTGGACACTGTGAATCACACACTAGCCAAAAAAAAAAAAGAATAAGAATTTTGGAAAATTCTTATTAATAAGAATACCAGAATTCCATACCTGTTTCCTGGGAAACGTGTATGCTAGTGAAGGTGCAACAGTTATAATTGGACATGGGACAATGGACTGGTTCAAAATCGAGAACGGAACAAGTCAAAGCTATATATTGTTTCCCCAAGAAAGGTCCGTCTAGTCAAGGCTATGGTTTTTCCTGTGGTCATGTATGGATGTGAGAGTTGGACTGTGAAGAAGTCTGAGCACTGAAGAATTGATGCTTTAGAATTGTGGTGTTGGAGAAAACTCTTGAGAGTCCCTTGGACTGCAAAGAGATCCAACCAGTCCATTCTGAAGGAGATCAGCCCTGGGATTTCTTTGGAGGGAATGATGCTGAAGATGAAACTTCAGTACTTTGGCCACCTTTTGCGAAGAGCTGACTCATTGGAAAAGACTCTGATGCTGGGAGGGATTGAGGGCAGGAGGAGAAGGGGACGACAGAGGACGAGATGGCTGGATGGCATCACTGACTCGATGGACTTGAGTCTAAGTGAATTCCAGGAGTTGGTGATGGACAGGGAGGCCTGGCGTGTTGCAATTCATGGGGTCGCAAAGAGTTGGACATGACTGAGTGATTGAACTGAACTGATATATTGTTTCCCTGTTTATTTAACTTCTGTGCAGAGAACAACATGATAAAATAAAATCCTAGATGAAGCACAAGCTAGAAACAAAATTTAAGTTGGAGATATGAATAAACTTAGTTATCTCAAAGACAACACACAAATGACAGAAGAACAATAGGAACTAAGGTGCCTCTTGATGAAGGTATTATATGTTTCAAGTATAGACATCTGAAATGAGATAGTCCTACATAAAAAATGAAATTCTCAGTTTCACATATGAAAATCTAGATGCAGATTTCAGAATGTGAGATATAAAATTTTCTATTATTCACATATACAAACCTGGGGACAGATTTTCCAATTTGAAATATGGAGTTCTCTGTACATCCCACATGAAAGTATGGACACAAAATTTTATGCATAAAATGGAATTTTTCACATTAGAGTTATGAAATCTGGATACAGATTCTTTGACAGGAAATACAAAAATGTTTATTTCACATATCAAAATATGGTCACAGGGTTTCTCATATGAAATATGGAATTTTTTCATATTTCTCATTTAAAAATCTTTGTACTGTCTTTCCTTCATGAAATATTGTATACTGTCTATTTAACATTTGAAAAACTCATTAATTTTCCTACAAGAAATATTGAATTTGCCCACAGGTTTTCATGCTTGAGCCATGAAATTCTCCATAAATGAAGGTCTTCTGTTTTGATTTGGAATTCTGTGTATTTCACATTCGAAAATCTTGGGAGACATATTCTCATATGAAATACGAAATCTCAATTATTCACATATGAAGTTTTTCCAGATTTGTACACATGAAATAGAGAATTTTCAAGGATTCAGAAATTAAGATATGAGCTAAACAGTCAAACATTGAACAGCTACATTTCATGTATTTCCCGTATAACATATAGAGTTCTTGGTATTTCTTTGATGAAAGTCTGGGTGAAGATTTCCCTACATGAAATAGTGCATTAATATATTTTACACAAGTAAAATTTAAACCCTTATGATTATACAGTGAAAGTGATAAATAGAGTCAGGAGATTCTATCTGATAGAGTGCCTGAAGACCAATGTGTGGTGGTTTGTGATATTGTACAGGAAGCAGTGATCAAGACATTTTCCATGAAAAAGGAATGCAAAATGGTGAAATGATGAGGCCTTACAAACAGCAGAAAAGAGGAGAGAAGCTAAATGAAAAGGGAAAAAGAAAACTATACACATTTGAATGAAGAGTCCCAATGAATAACAAGGAGAGATAAAAACTTCCTCAATTATCAATGCCAAAAAACAGAGGAAATAAATAGAATGGGAAAGCCTAAAGATCTCTTCAAGAAAATCAGGGATACCAAGGGCAAATTCCATGCAAAGAGGGGTGCAATAAAGGAGAGAAATGGTACAGACTTAACAGAAGCAAAAGCTATTAAGAAGAGGTGGCAGGAATACACAGATGAACTATGCACAAAAGATCTTCATGATCCATTTAAGCAGGATGATGTGCTCACTCACCTAGAGGCTGAACATCCTGGAATGACAAGTCAAGAGGGACTTAGGAAGCATATGTACAAACAAAGCTCATGGAGGTGATGCAATTCACTTGAGCTATTGCAAATTGTAAAAGATGATGCTGTGAATGCACTTTCCCCCATATGCCAGCAAATTTGGAAGATCAGCTATAGCCAGAGGACTGGAAAATATCAGTTTTCATTCCAACTGCAAAAAAAAAAAAAAAGGCAATCCAAAGAATGTGCAAACTACCACTTAATTGCACACATCTCTCACACTTGCAAAGTACTGCCCAAAATTTCCCAAGCCAAGCTTCAAGAGAACGTGAACCATGAGCTTTCAGATGTTGAAATTGGATTTAAAAAGGGTAGAGGAATCCAAGATCAAATTTCCAACACCTGTTGGGTCTCAAAAAAGCAAGAGAACACCAGGAAAGCATGTACTCCTATTTGACTATGACAAAGATTTTGATTGTGTAGATCACAACAAAACATGGAAAATTCTTCAAAACATGTGACTACTAAGGCATATTACATGCCTCCAGAGAAATCTGTATGCAGGTCAAGAAGCAACAGTAAGAAAAGGACATGGAAAAACTGACTAGTTCCAAGTTGGGAAAGGAATATATCAAGGCTGTATATTGTCACCCTTTTTATTGTCCTTAAATGTGGAGTTCATCATACAAAATTCCATACTGCATGAAACAGGGTTTGCAGACAAGATTGCTGGGAGAAATGTCAGTAACCTCAGATATGCAGATGACATTATTCATATGGTAGTATATGAAAAGAACTACAGAGCCTCATGAGGAAAGTGAAAGAGGAGAGTGAAAAAGATGACTAAAAACTCAACATTTAAATGAGAATCATGGCATCCGGTCCCATCACTTCATGGCATAAATATGGGGAAACAATGGAAACAGTGAGAAACTATTGAGGGGGGGAGGGTCCCAAAGTAGCTGCAGATGATGACTCTGAAATTAAAATATGCTTTCCCCTTAGAAGGAGAGTTATGACCAGGGTAGACAGCATATTATAAAGGAGACAAATGTCAGTCTAGTCAAAGCTATGTACAGAGGTGAGAATTGGATTATTAAGAAAGTTGACGTTCAAAGATTCAATGCTATTGAAATACGGTGTTGGAGAAAACTCTTGAGAGTCCGTTGGACTGCAAGAGGATCAAAAGGGTCAATTGTAAAGGAAATCAGTCCTGAATATTGATTGTAAGGTCTGATGCTAAAACTGGAACTTGAATATTTTGGCCACCTAACATGAAGGACTGACTCACTGGAAAACAGCCTGATGCTGAGAAAGATTGAAGGCTGGAGGAGAGGGCAAAGACAGAAGATGAAATACTAGGAAGGCATCACTGACTCGATGGGCATGGGTTTGATCAGGCTCTATGACTTGGTGATGGAAACTGAAGCCTGGCATGCTGCAATCCATGGCATCAGAAAGAATCAGACAGGACTGAGTGGCTTAACAGAACTCACTTTATGCCCTTAGATTCTCAGCGAAAGGAAAGTGATAAAGAACTCTCTTACCCATCAGCTGATAATCCTAACATTTCCTAATGATCCCTAAGATTTTTCACTGTTTCCTCAGAGATTCAGACAGGATGAACATTTTTTCTATTATATATATAAAGATCCCCTAGGAAATAATGGAAGGGGCATAATTTACAGAAAGTGGCAGAAGAAAATAAGTACATCAGGAAGGCACCATGACCTTGTCAAAAACATACAGTACACTCCTTTAATTCTGAGTGTGAGACCTGACCAGTCTTGATGACTGGCCTTTGCAAAGGGCAGTGACCAAGACATTGCTGCCTATTGCATTAGAAATGACACAAAGAAAGCACATCATGGTAATCATGCCTCTGTTAACCTCCCCTAACCAAGACAATAGTCTGTAGTAGGCTTTGGGGAGCTTAGAGGATCACAAGGTCTCCCACAATGGTTGGAGCTACCTGGGCCTTTCCCACAGAGAGATGGCCAGGTGTGATGAGGTCACCTTTTTCATGACAAAAATTATCATCTATGGCTACCAGTCGTATTGTCAGTCCTCTGGACTTGTCAGAACCCCAAAACCATGATTCTAGCTGGCAAAGTATAAAAGTGTGAGTGGAGTATAATTGTCCCCCATTCCAACTGTATTACTGTTAATTTCCCCTTCCCGACATGCTTGCACTTGCCTTATATATTGAGGTGCTCCTAAATGACACAATGAACCAGTTACACCTAATTGTTATATATAGGCATTACACTTATTAGTAATGGAATCACCTTTTCTCTAGCACACACAGAACATCCTCCAGGATAGATAGAATCCTGTCCCATAAAACTACCCTTGGTAAATACAAAAAGAAGAAAAGAAAATGAAAGAATTTCAAGCATCTTTTCCATTCACAATGATGTAAGATTAAGTGTCAACTGCAGAGGAAAAGAAAATTAAAAATCCAAACATATGGAGGCTAAATCACACACATCTGAATAACCAACAGATCAAAAAATAAATCAAAATGGAAATCAAATTTAAATACAAACAAATGAAAACAAAAACAAAAACATGACAACCCAAAAGCCTTGGATTCAGTAACTAGCAGTGTTAGGAAGGAGATGCATAACATATAAGCCTGCCTCAAGGAAGATGGGGAACATCAAAGAAACAAACTACCTTTAAATCTAAAGCAAACACAAAAAGAAGAAAAGAATTTCCCCAAAGTTAGTAGAATGAAAAGAATCATAAAAATCAGAGCAGAAATAAGTGAAAAAGAAACAAAGGTGGCTATGGCAAAATTCAATAAAATGAATATCTGGTTCTTAAAAACAAAAATCAATGACAACAGATTAGCCAGAATGATCAAGAAAAATAAAGGAGGGGTGGAGAAGAATCACAGTAGTAAAATTAGAAATGAAAATGGAGAAATCACAAAAGACAACACAGAAATACAAAAGGTCATAAGAGATTACTGTGTGCAATTATATGTCACTAAAATGGACAACTTGGAAGAAATGGAAAAATTCTTAAGGAAGAATAACAGTTCATAACGGAAGGAGTGCAAGAAGTAGAAAATCTTAAGAAATGCATCAGAATTATGGAAATTAAAGCTCAAATCAAAAATTTTTCAACAATCAAAAAACCAGGACCAGATGGTTCCACAGATGAATCCTGCAATTTTTTTTTTTTTTAGAATTCACCAGAAAGTTTTATGGAAGAACAAACACTTAATCAACTCAAACACTTCAGTAAAATAGCAGGGGGGGCAGGGTAAGCTCCCCAACTCAATCTATGAGGCCGCCATCACCCTAATACTGAAAGCAGACAAAGATGCAACAAGGAAGCAAACTACAGGCCAATATCACTAAACATATTAGTAAACTTGGATATAGAAAAATTCCTGCAACTTCTAGCAACAGAATCCAACAACATGTTGAAAAAATCATGCATCATTACCTTAAACGCATGTTGGCTTCATCCTAGGGATGCAAGGATTCTTTAATATTTGCAAAGTAATCAATCAATATAATATACCATATTAAAGTAAAAGATTAAAACCCATATTATTATCTCAATAGATGTAGAGAAACTCCTAGACAAATTTCCACATGTACTTATGATAACTCTCCAGAAAGCAGGTATAAAAGGAACATATCTCAACACAGTAAAAGCCATATATGAACAAACAACAGCAAACAGTATCTTCAATGGTGAAAAATTAAAAGCATTAGGAAGAAGACAAGGATGCCCATTCTCATCATAACTATTCAACATTGATTTGAAAGTCCTAGCCACAGCAGTCAGAGAAGAAAACGGAATAAAAAGGAATCCAGGATGTTAAAAAGTGAAAGGAAACCCGCACTGTTAGCAGATGACATGATCCTCTACATAGAAAGCCCTAAAGACGTCACGAGGATATTACTAGAGAAAATTGATGAATATGAAAATGTTGTGGCCTGTAAATTATCATACAGAAGTCTCTTGCATTACTATACATGAACAAGATAACAGAAAGAGAAATTATGCAAACAATCCTGTTCACCATTACAGTGAAAAGAACAGCATACTTAGGAGTAAATTTACATAAAGAAACAAAAAGAATTTTATGTGTACATAAAGTTGTATACATAGAAAACTATGTAAACCTAGAAAACTATAAAACAATGATGACAGAAATCAAAGATGAGATAAATAGATGGACAATTTTACCAGGTTGATGGACTTGAAGAAACATTATAGTGAAAATGAATATACAAAGTAAACGAAACAATCTATAGGTCAATGCAACCCTTATCAAGTTACCAATGGTATTCTTCAGAGAACTAGAACAAATACTTTTACAGTATGTATACTTTCACAGTAAGTATAGAAACACAAGCAAATCTTGACAAAGATAATAGCAAAAGCAATCTTGAGAAAGAAGAATGCAAATGCCAGAATCAACCTACTTGACTTCAGAATATACTACAAAATTACAGTCTTCAAGAAAGTAGCACAAAGACAGATCTAGATAAATGGAACAAAATAGAAAGCCTAGAGATAAGTCTACGCACCTATGGACATCTTAATTTTGACAAAGGAAGAAAGAATATACAATGGAGAAAAGACAATCTCTTTAACAAGTGGTGAAAAAAAAAAAAAAAGATCAACCAGCTGTAAAAGAATGAAACCACAACCCTTCCTAACACCATAGGCAAAACTAAACTCAAAATGGATTAAATGCTCCCCAAACAGGAATTTTGCTTTCTTGCGTTTATTTTTCTTAGGGGTGGTCTTGATTCTTGTCTGCTGTACAAAGTCACGAACCTCAATCCCTAGTTTACCAGGTACTCTGTCTATCAGATCTAGTCCCTTAAATCTTGGCTTCGGTATCAGGACTCTGCAAAGGATGGCTTCAGTTGATCCCCTCGCTGCTCTTGGCCCCACAGTGTTACGGTGACAGGATAGATTGGGATGTGTTCTCACCTGGAGGCTGGAAGGAAACAACTACTTTGAAAGGGCCTCTGTACAGTAAATGGCAGACTTCAATTTTTGTGGCATCGGTGTTATGGCCCTTAGCACGATGTTGTCCCTTTGTATCTCCATTTTTAGTGGTGTTTCATCTATAAATTTCTTTCCATAAAGATAATTCCATTTTTAAATATGAAATTCTCTGAATGTCACATACTGACATGTGGCCAAATTTTGCTACATGAAGCATAGAACTCAATATTTCACATATGAATACATGAATGTAATTTTCCTCTGGGAAATATGAAATTCTCCATATTTCACCTGGGAAAATGACAACAAAAGCTTTTGAAAACAAAATTGGAATCCTCTGTATTTCATATGAAAATCTGCATGCATGTTTTCACACTTGATATTAGGAATTTTATATTTTAGTCATGTGAAAAACTGGGTCTTTTTTTTTTAACTGAATAAAACTATTTTATTTTATTTTATTTTTTTTATTTCTCATGTGTTCCCCATCCTGAACCCTCCTCCCTCCTCCCTCCCCATACCATCCCTCTGGGTCGTCCCAGTGCACCAGCCCCAAGCATCCAGCATCGTGCATTGAACCTGGACTGGCATCTCGTTTCATACATGACATTTCACATGTTTCAATGCCATTCTCCCAAATCTTCCCCCTCTCTCCTCTCCCTCTCCCACAGAGTCCATAAGCCTGTTCTATACATCAGTGTCTCTTTTGCTGTCTCGTATACAGGGTTATCATTACCATCTTTCTAAATTCCATATATATGCGTTAGTATACTGTATTGGTGTTTTTCCTTCTGGCTTACTTCACTCTGTATAATAGGCTCCAGTTTCATCCACCTCATTAGAACTGATTCAAATGTATTCTTTTTAATGGCTGAGTAATACTCCATTGTGTATATGTACCACTGCTTTCTTATCCATTCATCTGCTGATGGACATCTAGGTTGCTTCCATGTCCTGGCTATTATAAACAGTGCTCACGATGAACACTGGGGTACACGTGTCTCTTTCCCTTCTGGTTTCCTCAGTGTGTATGCCCAGCAGTGGGATTGCTGGATCATAAGGCAGTTCTATTTCCAGTTTTTTAAGGAATCTCCACACTGTTCTCCATAGTGGCTGTACTAGTTTGCATTCCCACCAACAGTGTAAGAGGGTTCCCTTTTCTCCACACCCTCTCCAGCATTTATTGTTTGTAGACTTTTGGATCACAGCCATTCTGACTGGTGTGAAATGGTATCTCATAGTGGTTTTGATTTGCATTTCTCTGATAATGAGTGATGTTGAGCATCTTTTCATGTATTTGTTAGCCATCTGTATGTGTTCTTTGGAGAAATGTCTATTTAGATCTTTGGCCCATTTTTTGATTGGGTCATTTACTTTTCTGGAGTTGAGCTGTAAGTTGCTTGTATATTTTTGAGATTAGTTGTTTGTCGGTTGCTTCATTTGCTATTATTTTCTCCCATTCTGAAGGCTGTCTTTCCACCTTGCTAATAGTTTCCTTTGATGTGCAGAAGCTTTTAAGTTTAATTAGGTCCCATTTGTTTATTTTTGCTTTTATTTCCAATATTCTGGGAGGTGGGTCATAGAGGATCCTGCTGTGATGTATGTCGGAGAGTGTTTTGCCTATGTTCTCCTCTAGGAGTTTTATAGTTTCTGGTCTTACATTGAGATCTTTAATCCATTTTGAGTTTGTTTTTGTATATGGTGTTAGAAAGTGTTCTAGTTTCATTCTTTTACAAGTGGTTGACCAGATTTCCCAGCACCACTTGTTAAAGAGATTGTCTTTAAAAAACTGGGTTTTATCTTTTATCCACGTATTGTGGAATTTTGCTTGTTTCCCTTATGAACATCTGGCTATTGATTTTAGCACACAAAAGACTGAATTTTTATTATTTCACATATGTAAAAAGGGGCACAGATAACCCTCTATTAAATATGGAATACTCTATATTACATGTATGAAAACCGAGGCAGAGTTTTAACCCATCAAATATTGAATTATATATATGTAATTCAGGAAAATGTAGGTCATGATTTTTCTACATGAAATATCCACTTATCCATATTTCAAAAGTGAAAATCTCAGCATAGGTTTTGCTACATAAAATATGGATTTCTCTATGTTTGAACTTTTACACTCTAGGCACTCCAGGATAGATAACATCCTGGACCATAAATCTAGCTTTGGTAAATTAAAAAAAAAAAAAAATTGAAATCATTCCAAGCATCTTTTCTGACCACAGTAGGGCAAGATTATATATCAATTACAGGGGGAATAACTAAAAACCCCAATATATGTAGGCTGAACAACAAACAGCTGTATAACCAACAAATCACCGAAGAATTAAAAAATGAAATCAACATATCCATAGAAATGAACGAAAACACAATAACCCAAAACCTATGGGACATTGTAAAAGCAGTGCTAAATGGAAGGATCATAGTAATACAGGCTTACCTGCAGAAACAAGAAATAAATCAAATAAGTCAACTAGAAAAGGAAGAAATTAGGAATACCAGAGTAAATAGAAAAAAATAAATAAATTGTAAAAATTAGGATAGAAATAAATTCAAAAGAAATAAATAGACCAAGCAAAAATTTTAACAAAGCTAAAAGCTGGTTTTTTGAGAAGATAAATAAATTGAAAAACCATTAGCCAGAGTCATCAAGAAACAAAGGGAGAAGAATTAAATCAACAAAATCAGAAATGAAAATGGAGGAATTCCAGCTGGCAACACAGAAATACAAAGGATCATAAGAGACTATTACCAGGAACTATATGCCAATAAAATGGATGAGTTGGAAGATATGGAGAAATTCTTAGAACAGTATAACCTTCCAAAACTGTATCAGGAGGAAGTAGAAAATCTTAACAGACATTTGACAAGTGCAGAAATTGAAACTGTATTCAGAAATCTTCCAGCAAACAAAAGCCCAGGACCAGAGGGCCTCACTGCTGAATTCTACCAAAAATTTTGAGAAGAGCTAACACCTATTCTACTCAAACTCTTTCAGAAAATTGCAGAGGAGTGGAATTTTCCAAACTCCTTCTATGAGGACACCATCACCCTAACATCAAAACCAGACTAAGATGACACACAAAAAGAAAACTACAGGACCATAACACTGATGAACATAGACACAAAAATGTAATACACCATGTTAAAAAATTGAAAGATAAAAAGCATATGATTATCTCAATAGATGCAGAAAAGGCCTTTGACAAAATGCAACACTTTATGATAACAGCCCTCCAGAAAGAAGGAATAGAATGAACATACCTCAACATAATAAAAGCTATATTTGACAAAATCACAGCAAAGATGACCCTCAATGGTGAAAAATTGAAAGCACCCCTCCCCCCACTAATGTCAAAAACAAGAAAAGAGTGTCCACTCTTACCACTACTATTCAACATAGTTTTGGAAGTTTTAGCCATAGCAATCAGAGAAGAAAAAGAAATAAAAGGAATCCTGATTGGAAAAGAAGGATTAAAACTCTCACTCTTTGCCAATATCCTTATCCTCTACATAGAAACCCCTAAAGAACCCACAAGAACATTACTAGAGCTAAGCAATGAATATAGTACAATTTCAGTATATAAATTTAACACTCAGAAGTCCCTATCATACCTATACACTAACAATTAGAAAACAGAAACACAATAAGGAAACATTCCCATTCACCATTGTAAGGAAAAGAAGAAAATACTTAGGAATAAATCTACCTAAAGAAACAAAAGACAGATATATATATATATATATATATATATATATATATATATATAATTATAAAATATTGATTAAAAAAGAAATCAAAGAGGACATAAATAGATGGAGAAATATACCATGTTCATGGATTGGAATTATAGTGAAAATGAGTATACTGCCTAAAGCAATTGGTAGATTCAAAGAAATCCCTAACAAACTACTAACGGTATTTTTCACGGAACTATAACAAATAACTTCACAGTTTGTATGGAAATAGCAAAAGCCTCGAATAACCAAAGCAATTTTGAGAAATAAGAATGGACATGAAGGAATCAACCTGCTTGACTTCAAGCTATACTACAAAGCTGTAATCATCAAGACAGTATGGTACTGGCACAAAGAGAGAAATAGATCAATAGAACAAAATAGAATGTCCAGAGATAAAGCCACACACCTATGGACAACCTTTTTTTGACAAGGGAGGCAAGTATATACAATGGAAAAAAAGACAATCTCTTTAAAAAGTGGTGCTCAGAAAACTGGTCAACCACATATAAAAGAATGAAACTAGCAATATAGTACCATGTCGTACCTGTCAGAAAGGATACTATCCAAAAGTATACAAACAATAAATTCTGGAGAGGGTGTGGAGAAAAAGGAAGCCTTTTACACCGTTGGTGGGACTGCAAACTAGGACAGGAACTATGGAGAACAATGTGGAGATTAATTGAAAAAAAAAAAATTGGAAACAGAGCCTCCATATGACCTAACAATCCAAGTGGTGGGCATACACACCAAGGAAACCAGAATTGAAAGAAACACGTGTATCCCAATATTCATCAACACAATGTTTATAATAGCCTGGACATGGGTGCAACCTAGATGTCCATTGACAGACGAATGGATAAGAAATCTTTGGTACATATGCACAATGGAATATTACTCAGCCATTAAAAAGAATTAATTTGAATCCGTTCTAATGAGGTGGACTAAACTGGAGCCTATTATAACGACTGAAGTAAGTCAGAATGAAAAACAACACAGTATACTAACGCATATATATGGAATTTAGAAAAATGGTAACAATGACCCTATATGTGAGACGGCAATATAGACACAAATGTACAGAACAGTATTTTGGACTCTCTAAGAGAAGGTGAGGGTGGGATGATTTGAGAGGATAGAATTGAAACATGTATATTATCATAAGTGAAACAGATCTCCAGTTTGGGTTTGATACATGAGAAAAGGTGCTCAGGGCTGGTGCACTGGGATGATTCTGAGGGATGGAATGGGAGGGATAGGGAAGGAATGTTCAGCATCAGGGACACATGTAAACCCATTACTGATTCATGTCAATGTATGGAAAACACACTACAATATTTTAAAGTAATTCACCTCCAATTAAAAAAAAAATGTACTTAAAATAAAATTTAAAAAGCCTGCTGGGCTTCTCCAGTGATCCAGTGGCTTTAGAATTTCCATGTCAATGCAGGGGACATTGTTTGATCCTTGGTGTGAGGAGATGGCACAGGCTACCAAAGTAGATAACCCTTTTTGCCAAACTACTCAACCTGGGCACCCTAGGGCTTCTGCTTTGCAATAGAAGGGAGTACAATGAAAAGCTAGCTCACTGCAATAAAAAGTAATCCCCACTTACTGCAACTTGAGAAACTTTGTGCACAGCAATAAAGAAAGTGCAGCAATAAATAAATTCTAAAAAGTATAAGTAAATAAATTCTAAATTTTTAAATTTCTTTCATGTAATGTGAAATTCCTGTATTTCATTGAATATCCAGATGTTGAATTGACTGCTTGAAATATGGAATTCCTATATTTCAAATATAAAAACCAAGGGCATTATTCCTAAATGAAATATAAATTCTCTATATTTCACATGTAAGTATTTTGGTATAGATTTTCCTATAGGATTCTCTAAATTTCACATAGGAAAATATATTTGAAAGTTGAAATTCTATATAATTTACATATGAAATTCAGGATGATTATGCTTCCTACTGCAAATGTGGAATTCTCTAATTTTGTATGAAAATCTGGATGTAGATTTTCGTAGATGAACATGAAATTTCTGTATTTCAAATCTTTACCATTGAAGCTACCAGGGAACTTTAATAGTTTTAGGAAAACCTCCAAGCTTTTCTAAAATTAATACCCAAAATAGATGCCCTTTTCATGATAGCTGACTGTGATTTAAAAACAGGAAATCAGAAGATACATGGGTAACAGGCAAGTTTGGACTTGGGATACAAAATTATGCAGAACAAAGTCTAAATGCAGAGTTTTGCAAATACAAAGGTTAAACATGGAAACCGCAACAGAGTGTTCTTGGGCTCCAAATCACTGGGGACAGTGATTACAACCATGAAAATAAAACACTCTCACTCCCAGGAGAAAAACTATGACAGACTTAGACACAATGTGCTGAGAAGCAGAGACATCACTTTTTTGACAGAAGTCCGTGTAGGCAAAGCTAGATTTCCCCCCACCCCAGGGGATAATGTATGGATGTCCATTTTGTGTGACCCTACAAAGCATGGCTTAGTTTCACTAAGTTAGACAAGCGGGGATCCATGTGATGGACTGATTAATTTATGTGATGGTGGTTTCAGTGTTTCTGCCCTATAATGCCCTCTCTCAGCACCTACCATCTTACTGGGATTTCTCTTTCTTTGGACATGGAATATCTCTTCACTGCTGCTACAGCAAGCTGCACAAGCAAACACAGCCACTGCTCCTTACCTTGGACATGGGATATCTCCTCTTGACTGCGGGCTGCTCCAGTGCCACAGAGCCACAGCTCACTGCTCTAGTGAATTAGGGAAACTCAGTAATGGCCACAGGAATGGAAAATGTCAGTTTTCATTCCAATCCCAGAGAGAGGCAATGCCAAAGAATACTCAAACTACTACACAATTGCCTTCTTCTAATGCATGAGTAAAGTAATACACAAAACTCTCCAAGGCAGGCTTCAACAAAATGTGAGCCGTGAACTTCCAGATGTTCAAGCTGGTTTTGGAAAAGGCCAAAATAGATATCAAATTTCAAACATCCCCTGGCTCTCTGAAAAAGCAAGAGATTTCCAGAAAACAAACAAACAAACAAACCCATCTATTTCTGCTTTATTGACTATGCCAAAGACTTTGACTCTATGGATCACAATAAACTGGGGAGAATTCTACAAGACATGAGAATATCAAACCACCTGACCTGTCTCTTGAGAAATCTGGGTGCAGGTCAGTAAGCAACGTTAGAACAAGGCATGGAAGAAAAGACTGGTTCAAATAGGAAATGGAGTAGGTCAAGGCTGTATTGTCACCCTGCTTATTTAACTTAAAAGCAGAATACACCATGGGAAACACTGGGTTGTATGAAGTAGAAGCTAGAATCAAGATTGCACGGAGAAATATCAATAACTGCAAATACACAGATGACATGACCCTTATGGCAGAAAAAGAGGAAGATCTAAAAGCTTCTTGATGAAAGTGAAAGAGAGAGTGAAATAATGACTTAAAATTCAACATTCATTAAACTAAGATCATGGTATCTGGCCCCATCATTTCATGTCAAATAGATAGAGAAACAACGTTAGACTTCATGTATTTTGTTGGTGAGGGTGGGTCCAAATCACTGCAGATGGTTACTGTAGCCATGAAATTAAAAGATGCTTCCTCCTTGAAAGTAAATTTATGAGCAACCTACACTGCCTATTAAAAAGTAGAGACATTACTTGGACAATAAAACTCTGTCTAGTCAAGGTTATTGTTTTTTCCCAGTATTCATATATGGATGTGAGGGTTGGACTATATAGAAAGCTGAGAAGAAGAATAATTGATGCTTTTGGACTATGATCTTGGAGAAGACTCTTGAGAAACCCTTGGACTGCAGGAGATCAAACGAGTCCATCTTAAGGAGATCAGTCCTGGGTATTCATTTGAAAAACTGATGTTGAAGCTGAAACTCCAATACTTTGGCCAACTGACTAGAAGAGCTGACTCATGGGAAAAGACCCTGATGCTGGGAAAGATTGAGGGCAGGAGGACAAGGGGACAAAAGAGGATGAAATTGTTGGATGGCATAGTAGACTCAATGGGCATGAGTTTGGGTAGATTCTGGGAGTTGGTGATGGACAGGGAGACCTGGACTTCTGTAGTCCATGTGGTCACAAAGAGTCAGATATGACTGGGAGAATGACCTGAACTGATCTGAGCCGACGTATGGATGTAAGAGTTCGACTATAAAGAAGGCTGAGTGCCAAAGACTGAGATTTTGAACCTGTCTTGCTGAAGGGGACTACTGAGAGTCCCTTGGACAGCAAGCAGTTCCACCCAGTCAATCCTAAAAGAAACTAACTGTAAATATGCATTGGAAGGATTGATGCTGAAGCTCAAGCTCCAATATTTGACTAAAGGACTCATGAGAAAAGACTGCCACTCTATCTTGGTCATGAAACAATATTGGCTCTAATGTGGGAAAGACTGACTGAAGAAGAAGAAGAGGATAAAAGAAGTTGAGTTGCTTGGACATGCTGGAATCTCTTGACTCAACCAAAATGAGTCTGAGCAAAGTGTTGGAGACAGGAAAGGGTTGGGAAGCAGGGACGGCTGCTGTCCACGGTGTTGCAGAATTGGAACTGGGTGGTCAACTGAAAATCAGCAACAACTGTTTCACATATGTCAACCAGGAGATTTTCGAACCTGAACTATGGAATTCTCTATATCACCTTAGGAAAATGAGATGCTTCTTTATGAATTATGGACATTTCTCAATTTCATTTATGAAAATCTGGGTGGATATTTCACTTCTTAATATATGAGAGATTCAATTACTCAGGAACCAAATTTTAATAGAAATATGTTTACATGTAATATGGAGTATTGTACACTTCAAATGCGAAAATCAGGGTACACATGTCCTTATGGGACATGCTATTAGAAAATCTGGGTGTCCATTTTCCTACATTAAAGACGAAATTTTCCATATTTCTAAGACCAACAACTGAGCACAGTTTTTCTTACATGAAATATGTAATTGTTTTTATTTCCCTTTTGAAAATATGGGTTGAAACTTTCCAGTAGGATAGATGGAATGTTTAATTCATGTATAAAAAGGTGGGTCCTTGAACCTCTAACATGAATTATGGAAAGCACATTATTTCATGTATAAAAATCAAGACACATATTTTCTTGCACAAAATAGGGTATTCTCAAATGAATGTTAAGGTTTAATACCAAACAAAATTCTGTAAAATAATTATCCCTCAGTAAAAAATAAACTTAAAAACTTGCTCAAAACATGGTATTCTGTGTATTTTGTATCTCATCATCTAGGTGTAGATGTTTCTAACTGAAATAGGGAATTCTCTATATCTCACATATGTAATTCTGCAGGTAGAGTCTCTGATATACAGTAGTGAATTCTCTGTATTTGACGTAAGAAAAAATGCTGAAGAATCTTGTACATGGAAAAGTGGGATTTTTGTTCCTTTCACATGTGAAAACCAGTCTACAACTTGTCTTATAAGATATGAACTGTACATATTTCAGAAATAAAAATTTGAATGAAGAAATTTTACATGAAATATTAATTTAGTCAAAGCTGTTGTTTATCCAGAAGTCATGTATGGATGTGAGAGATGGACTATAAAGAAAGATGAACAGGAAAATTAATGTTTTTGAACTGTGGTGTTGAAGAAGGCTCTTGGGAGTCTCTTGGATGGCTAGGAGAAATCCAACCAGTCCATCCTAAAGGACATCAATCCTGAATATTCTTTGCAAAGACTGGGGCTAAAGGTGAAACTCCAATACTTTGGCCACCTGATGTGAAGAACTGACACATTGGAAAGTATCCTGATTCCGGGAAAGGATCAAGGTAGGAGGAGGAGGGACAACAGAAGATGAGAAGATTTAAATCACAGCAGGATCCTCTATGACCCACCTCCCAGAACATTGGAAACAAAAGCAAAAATAAACAAATGGGTCCTAATTAAACTTAAAAGCTTCTGCACAACAAAGGAAACTATAAGCAAGGTGAAAAGACAGCCTTCAGAATGGGAGAAAATAATAGCAAATGAAGCAACAGACAAACAACTAATCTCAAAAATATACAAGCAACTCCTACAGCTCAATTCCAGAAAACTAAATGACCCAATCAAAAAATAGGCCAAAGAACTAAATAGATATTTCTCCAAAGAAGATGTACAGATGACTAACAAACACATGAAAAGATGTTCAACATCACTCATTATCAGAGAATTTCAAATCAAAACCACAATGAGGTACCATTTCACGCCAGTCAGAATGGCTGTGATCCAAAAGTCTACAAGCAATAAATGTTGGAGAGGGTATGGAGAAAAGGGAACCCTCTTACACTGTTGGTGGGAATGCAAACTAGTACAGCCACTATGGAGAACAGTGTGGAGATTCCTTAAAAAACTGGAAATAGAACTGCCTTATGATCCAGCAATCCTACTGCTGGGCATACAAACTGAGGAAACCAGAATTGAAAGAGACACATGTACTCCAATGTTCATTGCAGCACTGTTTATAATAGTCAGGACATGGAAGCAACCTAGATGTCCATCAGCAGAAGAATGGATAAGAAAACTGTGGTATATATACACAATGGAGTATTACTCAGCCATTAAAAATAATACATTTGAATCAGTTCTAATGAGGTGGATGAAACTGGAGCCTATTATACAGAGTGAAGTAAGCCAGAAAGAAAAACACCAATACAGTATACTAACACATATATATGGAATTTAGAAAGATGGTAACAATAACCCTGTAAGCGAGATAGCAAAAGAGACACACATGTATAGAACAGTCTTTTGGACTCAAGTGGGAGAGGGAGAGAGTGAGATGATTTGGGAGAATGGCATTGAAACCTGTATAATATATATGAAACTAATCACCAGTCCAGATTTGATGCATAATACTGGATGCTTGGGGCTGTTTCACTGGGATGACCCAGAGGGATTATATGGAGAGGGTTGGGGGGGGGCTGATTCAGGATAGGGGACACATGTATACATGTAGCGGATTCATGTTGATGTATGGCAAAACCAATACAATATTGTAAAGTAAATAATCTCCAATTAAATAAGTAAAATATATATATATATATATATATATATATATATATATATATATATATATATATATATATATATACATATATATAAAAGAAGATTGGATGGCATCACTGAATCAATGGACATGAGTTTGAATAGACTCAGTGAGTTGGTGACAGACATTGAGGCCTGGCATGCTGCAGTTTATGGGGACGCAAAGATGTGAATATGACTGAGCCACAAAACTGAACTGAACATGGACCTGTCCATCAGAAAAAGAACCAGCTTCCCTCTCAGTTAGTCTATCCCATCAGGAAGCTTCCACAACTCTCTTATTCTTATCCATCAGAGGGAAGACAGAATGATAATCATAATTACAGGAAACTAACTAAACTGATCACATGGTCCATAGCCTTGTCTAACTCAATGAAACTATGAGCCATGTGTGTAGGGCCACCCAAGATGGACGGGTCATGGTGAAGGGTTCTGACAAAATGTGGTCCTTGGAGAAGGGAATGGAAAACTTCTTCAGTATTCTTGCTTTGAGAAACCCATGACCAGCATGTAATGGCAAATTATAGCATACAGAAAAAGGAACACCCAAGGTGGCAGGTGCCCAATATGCTACAGGAGATCAGTGGAGAAGAAACTACAGAAAGAATGAAGGCATGGAAGCAGAGCAAAAACAGCACCCAGTTGCAGATGACACTGGTGATGGAATTAAGTCCAATGTTGTAAAGGGTAATGTTGCATAGGAACCTGGAAGGTTATGTCTATGAATTAAGGAGAATTTCATGGAGTCAAACAGGTGATGCCAAGAGTAAGCATTGACATTTTAGGAATCAGTGAATTAAAATGGACTGGAATGGGTGAATTTAACTCAGATGTCCATTATGTCTACTACTGTGGGCAAGAAGCCCTTAGAAAAAATGGAGTAGCCACCATAGTCAACAAATGCTGACTGAAATGTAGTACTTGGAGGCAATCTCAAAAACAGCAGAATGATCTCTGTTTATTTCCAAAACAAACAAGTCAATATTACAGTCATCCAATCCTATGCCACTAATAGTAATGCTGAAGAAGCTGAAGTAGTAGCTTCTTCTTCTATGAAGACCTACAAGAACTTCTAAAACTTACATCCATAAAAGATGTCCTTTTCATCACAGGGGAATAGAATGCAAAAGTAGGAAGTCAAGAGACACCTGGAGTAACAAGCAAATTTTTCCTTGGAGGACAAAATGAAACCACTCATAAGAAATGGAGTTTTGCCTAGGGGACACATGGCTCATAGAAAGCACTCACTTCCAGGAACACCAAAAAAAAAAAAACTATACACAAGGACATTACCAGCTGGTCATACTGAAATCAGATTGATTCTTTTATTTGCAGCCAAAGATGGAGAAACCATATAAAGTCAGCAAAAAAAAAAAAAAAAGGCTGGGATCTATTGTAGCTCAGATCATGACCTACTCATGCCAATTTCAGGCTTAAAATGAAAAAAGTAGGGAGACTACTAGACTCTTCAGCTAAGACCTAAATCATACCCCTTATGATTACACAGTGAAAGTGACAAATAGACCCAAGGGATTAGATCTGATAGAAAGAGTTCCTGAGTAACTACCAACAGAGGTTTATGAAACTGTGCAAAAGGCAATGACCAAGACCATCCTCAACAACAACAATAAAAAATGCAAAAACCCAAAATGGGTGTCTGAATATACCTTACAAATTACTGAGACAGGAAGAGAAGCTAAAACAAAGGAGAAAGGCAAAGATATATCCATGTGAAAGCAGAGTTCCAAAGAAGAGGAAGGAGAGATAAGAAAGCCAACTTCAGTAAACAATGCAAAGAAATAGAGGAAAATAATGAAATGGAAAATACAAGACATCTTCACAAAAATTAGAGATACCAAGGGAACATTCCATGCAAAGATGGTCAAAATAAATAATAGAAATGGTACTGACTTACCAGAAGCAGAATGCATCAAGAAGCAGTGTCCAGAATACACAGAAGAACTATACAAAAAGGATATTCAATACACAGATAACCACGATGTTGTGATCACTCACCTAGAGCCAGACATCTTAGAATGTGAATTCAAGCCATCCTTATGAAGCATCACTATGGAGAAAACTAGTGGAGCCGATGGAATTCCATTAGAGCTATTTCACAGACTAAATGATGGTTCTATGAAAGTGCTACACTCTATATGCCAGCAAATTTGAAAAAACTCAGCAGTTGCCACAGGACTGGAAATGCTGTTTTCAGTCCAATCCTAAATAAAGGCATTACCGAAGAATGTCCACACTATCACACATTTTCCCCTATGACAAATGGTAGAAAAGTAATGCTCAAAATTTGGCAATCCAGGCTTCAACATTTCCTTAACATGAACTTCCACATGTTCCAGCTGGATTTAGAAAAGTGTGAGGAATGAAAGATCAAGTTGCCAACATCCACGAGATCATCAAAAAAGTAAGAGATCTAAAAAAAAAGCAACTTCTCCTTCTTTCTTTAAACAGAAGCCTTTGTGGAAATCACAACAAATTGTTAAAAATATTTAAAGTGGTAGGAAAACAAGACCACCTGCCTGCCTCCTGAGAAATCTGTATCCAGGTCAAGAAACAACAGGCTATGGGGCAACAGGTTGCTTTCAAATAAGGAAAGGTTTATACCAAGCCTGCATATTGTCTCCCTGCTTATTTAACGTCTATGCAGTGTAAAACGTGCAAAATGCCAGGCTGAATGAAGCACAAGCTTGAATTAATACTCCTGGGAGAAATATCAATAAACAGAGAAGTAGATGACATCAGCCTTATGGCAGAAAGTGAAGAAGAACTAAAGAGCATCCACAGCAAACATTATCCTCAATGGTGAAAAATTGAAAGCATTTCCTCTAAAGTCAGGAACAAAACAAGGGTGCCCACTTTCACCATTACTATTCAACATAGTTTTGGAAGTTTTGGCTACAGCAATCAGAGCAGAAAAAGAAATAAAAGGAATCCAAATTGGAAAAGAAGAAGTAAAACTCTCACTATTTGCAGATGACATGATCCTCTACATAGAAAACCCTAAAGACTCCACCAGAAAATTACTAGAACTAATCAATGATTATAGTAAAGTTGCAGGATATAAAATCAACACACAGAAATCCCTTGCATTCCTATACACTAATAATGAGAAAACAGAAAGAGAAATTAAGGAAACAATTCCATTCACCATTGCAACGAAGAGAATAAAATACTTAGGAATATATCTACCTAAAGAAACTAAAGACCTATATATAGAAAACTATAAAACACTGGTGAAAGAAATCAAAGAGGACACTAATAGATGGAGAAATATACCATGTTCATGGATTGGAAGAATCAATATAGTGAAAATGAGTATACTACCCAAAGCAATTTATAGATTCAATGCAATCCCTATCAAGCTACCAACAGTATTCTTCACAGAGCTAGAACAAATAATTTCACAATTTGTATGGAAATACAAAAAACCTCGAATAGCCAAAGTGATCTTGAGAAAGAAAAAATGGAACTGGAGGAATCAACCTACCTGACTTCAGGCTCTACTACAAAGCCACAGTTATCAAGACAGTATGGTACTGGCACAAAGACAGAAATATAGATCAATGGAACAAAATAGAAAGCCCAGAGATAAATCCACGCACATATGGACACCTTATCTTTGACAAAGGAGGCAAGAATATACAGTGGATTAAAGACAATCTCTTTAACAAGTGGTGCTGGGAAATCTGGTCAACCACTTGTAAAAAGAATGAAACTAGAACACTTTCTAACACCATATACAAAAATAAACTCAAAATGGATTAAAGATCTCAACATAAGACCAGAAACTATAAAACTCCTAGAGGAGAACATAGGCAAAACACTCTCTGACATACATCACAGCAGGATCCTCTATGACCCACCTCCCAGAATATTGGAAATAAAAGCAAAAATAAACAAATGGGACCTAATTAAACTTAAAAGCTTCTGCACAACAAAGGAAACTATTAGCAAGGTGAAAAGACAGCCTTCAGAATGGGAGAAAATAATAGCAAATGAAGCAACCGACAAACAACTAATCTCAAAAATATACAAGCAACTCCTACAGCTCAACTCCAGAAAAATAAATGACCCAATCAAAAAATGGGCCAAAGATCTAAATAGACATTTCTCCAAAGAAGACATACAGATGGCTAACAAACACTTGAAAAGATGCTCAACATCACTCTTTATCAGAGAAATGCAAATCAAAACCACTATGAGGTACCATTTCACACCAGTCAGAATGGCTATGATCCAAAAGTCTACAAATAATAAATGCTGGAGAGGGTGTGGAGAAAAGGGAACCCTCTTACACTGTTGGTGGGAATGCAAATTAGTACAGCCACTATGGAGAACAGTGTGAGATTCCTTAAAAACTGGAAATAGAACTGCCTTATGATCCAGCAATCCCACTGCTGGGCATACACACTGAGGAAACCAGAAGGGAAAGAGACACGTGTACCCCAATGTTCATCGCAGCACTGTTTATAATAGCCAGGGCATGGAAGCAACCTAGATGTCCATCAGCAGATGAATGGATAAGAAAGCTGTGGTACATATACACAATGGAGTATTACTCAGCCATTAAAAAGAATACATTTGAATCAGTTCTAATGAGGTGGATGAAACTGGAGACTATTATACAGAGTGAAGTAAGCCAGAAGGAAAAACATAAATACAGTATACTAACGCATGTATATGGAATTTAGAAAGATGGTAACGATAACCCTGTATGCGAGACAGCAAAAGAGACACTGATGTATAGAACAGTCTTATGGACTCTGTGGGAGAGGGTGGGAAGATTTGGGAGAATGTCATTGAAACATGTGAAATGTCATGTATGAAATGAGATGCCAGTCCAGGTTCAGTGCACGATGCTGGATGCTTGGGGCTGGTGCGCTGGGAAGGCCCAGGGGATGGTATGGGGAGGTTGGGAGGAGGAGGTTCAGGATGGGGAGCATGTGATTTTTTTAAAAATAAAATTTAAAAAATAAAATAAAATAAAAAAATAAAGAGCATCTTGATGAAAATTCAAAGAGAAGAGTGAAAAATCTGGCTTACAATCTCAACATTCAGAGAACTAAGATCATGACATCTGATCCAATCACTGCTTAGCAAAGGGATGGATAAACAATGGAAAGAGCAAAATACATTATTTTGAGGATTCCAAAATTACTGCAGATGTTGATTTCACCATGAAATTAAAACATCCTCTTTGGAAGAAGGCTATGACCAAACTACAACATATTGAAAAGCAGAGACATTGCTTTGCCAACAAATGTCCACATAGTCAAAGCTATGGTTTTTCTAGCAGTCATGTATGGATGTGAGATTTGCACTCTAAAGATAGGTGAGTGTGGAAGAACTGGTGCTTTTAATCTATGCTATTGGTGAAGACTCTTAAGAGTCTCTTGGGCTTAAGGAGGCTAAAGGAAATCAATCCTGAATATTCTTTGGAAGGACTGATTCTGAAGATGTAACTCCAATAATTTGGCCACCTGATGTGAATAAATGACTCATTTGAAAAGACACTGATGCTTGGAAACACTGATGGTGGGAGGAGAAGAGGATGACAGAGGATGAGATGGTTGGATGGAATCCCCGACTCGATGGACACGAGTTCGAGTATGCTTCAGGAGTTGGTGATGAACAGGGAAGCATGGTGTGCTGCAGTCCATGGGGTTGCAAAGAGCTGGACAAGATCCAGAGACTGAACTGAACTAAACTCAAATGTACAATCAACTACATTTATACATGCGAATATAGTGATGCTGCATTTACTACATGATAGATTGCACTTTTTTATTTCACTTCATGAAAATTTGGAAGCTGTTTTTCTTACATGAAACGTGGAATTCTCTCCACCTCATGTATGAAAATATGCCTGGTGGTTTTCTACCATTAGATGTGGAAATATGTATATCTCACATATGAAAACCTTGGCAATGGCTTTCTGAAGATAAGGAAAACCAGTATGAAATTTCAATTCTCTCTATTTCCCTAGGGAAACTCTGGACACCACTGTTTCTTCATAAACTAGAGAGTGCTGGCATTTCTCAAACCTATATCAAAACAAATAGTTTGTTCCATGAAATGTGTAATGTTCTGTATCAGCTGTATCAAAACCTAGGTGCTAAATTTCCATCTAGGGTTTGGGGCTTCTATGGAAGAAAGTGAAAAGGAACTAAAAAGCCTCTTGATGAAAGTGAAAGAGGAAAGTGAAAATGTTGGCTTAAAGCTCAATATTCAGAAAACTAAGATCATGGCATCTGGCCCCATCCATTCATGGGGAATAGATGGGGAAAGACTAGAAACAGTGTCAGACTTTATTTTTTTGGGCTCCAAAATCACTGCAGATGGTGATTGCAGCGATGAAATTAAAAGATGTTTGCTCCTTGGAAGGAAAGTTATGACCAACCTAGGTAGCATATTGAAAAGAAGAGACATTACTTTGCCAACAAAGGTCCATCTAGTCAAGACTATGGTTTTTCCAGTAGTTATGTATGGATGTGGTAGTTGGACTGTGAAGAAAGCTGAGCACTGAAGAACTGATGCTTTTGAACTGTGGTTTGGAGAAGACTCTTGAGAGTCCCTTGGACTGCGAGGAGATCCAACCAGTCCATTCTGAAGGAGATCAGCCCTGGGTGTTCCTTGGAAGGGATGATGCTAAAGCTGAAACTCCAGTACTTCGGCCATCTCATGTGAAGAGTTGTCTCATTGGAAAAGACTTTGTTGCTGGGAGGGATTGGGGGCAGGAGCAAAAGGGGATGCCAGAGGACGAGATGGCTGGATGGCATCACCGACTTGATGGACATGAGTCTGAGTGAACTCCAGGAATTGGTGATGGACAGGGAGGCCTTGCATGCTGCAATTCATGGCGTCTCAAAGAGTCGGACAGGACTGAGCAACTGAACTGAACTGATACCGTATTTGATGTCAGAATGGAGATTTTCCTATAAAAAATGGAAATCTCTATATTTCATATGAAGCACCGGTTCTTCAGCTACAGAAACACCTATGTTTCCTGTTTGCCTGTTTCCCTGTGCCTTGAATATTAGTTTGTGTCTACATGTGTGAGATTGTTGACTCTTTGTGTGTGTGTGTGTGTGTGTGTGTTTTCTGTAATGATATGTGTCCTTCCACAGCTGATGAAGAGATGAAGCTGACACATCACAAGACGTGTAGCAAGCAGAAGGAACTCTGTTCATTTCCAAGACAAACCGTTCAGTAACACAGTAATCCAAGTTTGTGTCCTGACCAGTTATGCTGAAGTAGTTGAAGTGGAACAGTTGTATGAAAACTTACAAGACCATTTAGAATGAATATCCAAAAAAAGAAGTCCTTTTCACCATAGAGGAATGGAATGCAACTGTAGAAAGTCAAGAGATACCTGGAATAACAGATAAATTTGGCATTGGAGTGCAAAAGGAATCCAGTAAAAGGCTAAAATTGTTCTGCCAAGAGAATACAGAGCTTATATCATGCACCCTGGTCCAGCAACACAAGAGAAGACTCTACACGTGGAATCACCAGATGTTCAGTACTGACATCACATTGAATCTTTTTTTTTTTTTTTTGCCACCAAAGATGGAGAAGCTATATATGGTCAGCAAAAGCAGGATGGTAAGCTGACTATGGCTCAGATCATGAATTCCTTATTGCCAAATTCAAACTTAAATTTAAAAAGTCCAAAAAACACTAGACTATTCAGGAGTGACCTAAATCAAATCCCTTAAGAAAGGTTTACTCAGTGAAAATGCAAATAGATTAGAGGAAAATAATAGATAGAAAGAATGACTTAAGAACTCGGACAGAAAATTAGACATTTTACAAGAAGCATTGATCAAGAGTTCCTCAAGACAAAAAATGCAAAAAGGCAAAATGGACCTAAAGATGCCTTACAAATAGATGAGAAAAAGAATAGAAGCTGAAAGGAGAAAAGGATGAAAAGGAAAGAAAAGGAAGAAAAGGGAAGGAGAAAGGGAAAGATGTCCATCATTTTTAGGCAGAGTTTCAGAGTATAGGAAGGAGAGATGATGCCATCCAGGTTTCCTCTGTGATCTTCTCCTCCTGAAATCCCTCCCAGCATCAGAGTCTTTTCCAATAGAATGGGCCAAAGACTTGAGATGTTCAAAAAAAAAAAAAAAAAAAAAAAGAAACCAAGGGAATATTTCTTCCAAAGTTGGTCAAAATAAAAGACAGAAATTTCAAGAGCCTTCCAACAGCAGAAGATATTAAGAAGAATTCTTCAAGCACTCACAGAAGAACTACACACAAAAAAAGTATTCATGAACCAGATTACCAAAATATTGTGATCACTCACCTAGAGTGATCATTCATCTTAGAATGTGAAGTCAAGGAGTCCTTATGAAGCATCCATATGAACAAAGCTTGTGGAATTGATGGAATTCTACTTGAGTTATTTCATAGCTATAGAAGTGCTTCATTCAATATGCCAGCAAATTTGGAAAACCCAACAGTGGACACAAAACTGGAAAAGTTCATCCAATTCCCTAGAAAGGCAATGCCAAAGACTATTCACACAACCATGCAATTGCCCTCATCTCAAATGGAAGCAAAATACTGTTCAAAATTCTCCAAGTTAAGCTTCAACAGTACCTGAACCATGAAGTTCCAGATGTTCAAGCTGGATTTAGTAAAGGCAGAGGAACAAGAAATCGAATATCCAACATGTGTGGGATCACCAAAATGACAAGAAAGCTCCAGAGAGGGGGAAAAAAATCTACTTCTTCTTCATTGTTTATACCAAAGCTTTTGACTGTGTGGATCAAAACAAACTGTGGAAAATTCTTAAAGTGATAGGAATACCGGATCACCTTACCTGCCTCCAGGAAATCTGTTTCAGGTTAAGAAGCAACAGTTAGAACTGAATGCAAAACAACAAAATGTTTCCAAATATGGAAAGGCTTACCTAGGATTCACAAGGTTGAATACTGTCACCCTTCTTATTTAAATTGTATGTAATGTTCACTTCAATAGTTCAGTGGTGTCCAACTCTTTGTGACCCCATGAACCACAGCATGCCAGGCCTCCTTATCTGTGACCAGCTCCTTGAGTTTACCCAAACTCATGTCCATTGTGTTGGAGATGCTATCTAAAATCATCATCCTCTGCCATCCCTTTCTCTTCCTGTCCTCAATCTTTCTCAGCATCAGAATCTTTTCATTAAGTCACTCATTTGCATTGGGTGGCAAAGTGTTTCAGTTTCAGCTTCAACATCAGTCCTTCCAATGAACACCCAGGACTGATATCTTTTAGGATGGACTGACTGAACCTCCTTGCAGTCCAAGGCACTCTCAAGAGTCTCCTCCAACATCACATTTCAAAAGCATTAATTCTTAGTTCTCAGATTTCTTTATAGTCCAAATAACACATCCATACATGACTACTGGAAAAATCATAGCCTTGACTAGACAGACTTTTGTTGGCAAACTAATGTTTCTGCTTTTTAATATGTTGTCTAGGTTGGTGATAACTTTCCTTCCAAGGAGTAAGCATTTTTAATTTCATGGCTTCAATCATCATCTGCAGTGGTTTGGAGACACACCACCAAAAATAAATAAATAAATAAAAATAAAATAATGTCAGGCACTCTTTCCACCATTTCCCATTCTATTTGCCATGAAGTGATTGGGCCAGAGGCCATGATCTTAGTTTTGTAAATGCTGGGGTTTAAGCCAAATTGTTCACTCTCCTCATCACTTTAATCAAGAAGCTCTTTAGTTGTTTGTCACTTTCTGCCCTATGTGTGGTGTCGTCTTCATATCTGACGTTATTGATATTCCTTCCAGCAATCTTGTTTCCAGCTTGTGTTTCTTTCAGCCTAGCATTTCTCATGATGTACTCTACATTTAAGTTAAATAAGCAGGGTGACAATATATAGCCTTGACATACTCCTTTTCCTATTTGGAACCAAAATGCTGTTCCATCTCCAGCTCTAGCTGTTGCTTCTGGACCTGCATACAAGTTTCTTAGGAGTCAGGTCAGGTGGTCTGGTATTCCCATCTCTTTCAGAATTTTCCATAGTTTATTGTGATCCACACAGTCAAAGGCTTTGGTATAGTCAAACAAGCAGAAATAGATATTTTTTCTGAAACTCTCTTGCTTTTTGATGATAATAGCTGTCGCTGCTGCTGTTAAGTCACTTCAGTCGTGCCCAACTCTGTGTGACCACATAGACGGCAGCCCACCAGGCTTCCCCATCGCTGGGATTCTCCAGGAAAGAACACTGGAGTGGTTTGCCATTTCCTTCTCCACTACCTGAAAGTGAAAATGAAGTCGCTCAATCATGTCTGACCCTCGGTGACCCCATGGACTGCAGCCTTCCAGATTCCTCCATCCATGGGATTTTCCAGGCAGGCATACTGAGGTGGGGGTGCCATTGTCTTGATGTTGGCAATTTGATCTCTGGTTCATCTGCCTTTTCTAAAACCACTTTAAACATCTAGGACTTCGTGGTCACACATTATCGAACTCTGGCTTGGAAGATTTTGAGCATTATTTACTAGTATGTGAGGTGAACGCAATTGTGCGATAGTTTGAGCATTCTTTGGCATTGCCTTTCTTTGGGATTGGAATGAAAGCTGACCATTTCCAGTCCTGTGACCACTGCTGAGTTTTCCAAATTTGCTAACATATTGAGTGCAAAACTTTCACAGCATCATTTTTTAGGATTTCTCATAGCTGAACTGGAATTCCATCACCTCCACTGGCTTTGTTAATAGTGATGTTTCCTAAGGCCCACTTGACTTCTCATTCCAGGATGTCTGGCTCTAGGTGAGACTAAGTGATAACCCCATTGTGATTATCTAGGTCGTGAAAATGTTTTTTGTACAGTTCTTCTGTGTATTCTTGTGACTTCTTAATATCTTCTGCTTCTGTTAGGTCCATACCATTTCTGTTCTTTATTGAGCCCATTTTGGCAAGAAATGTTCCCTTGGTATGTCTAATTTTTTGAATAGACTCTAGTCTTTCCCATTCTATTGTTCTCCTCTATTTCTTTGCATTGATTGCTAAGGAAGACTTTCTAACACTCCCTGATATTCTTTGGAACTCTGCATTGAAATGGATAAATCTTTCCTTTTCTCCTTTGCTTTTGTCTTGTCTTCTTTTCACAGTTCTTTGTAAGGCCTTCTCAGACAGCCACTTAGCTTTTGATGTTAAAGGAAATCAGTCCTGAATATACATTGGAAGCACTAATCCTGAAGCTGAAACTCCAATAGTCTGGACCCTTGATGTGAAGAATGGACTCATTGGACAAGACCCTGATGCTGGGAATCATTGAAGGCAATAAGAGAAGAGGACGACAGAGGATTAGATGGTTAGATGGCATCATCAACTTGATGGACATGAGTTTACAGAGGTTCTGGGTGTTGGTGATAGACACGGACACGTGACATGCTGCAGTACGTGGGGTCGTTAAAGTTGAACACGACTGAGAGACTGAACTGAACTGATCTCAAATGTAGAAGTACCTATATTTTTACATGCAAATATAGTGATGCTTGTTTTCCTCCATGATATATCACAGTTTTTATCTCACTTTATGAAAATCTTGAACCTCTTTTTCTTATGTGAAATTTGGACTTGTCCATCCATCATATCTATCTAGATGGTGGTTTTCTACCATTAAATGTGAAGTTCTGGATATTTCACATAGGACAATCTTGGCAGTGGTTTCTGAAGATATGGAAAACCCTTATGAAAATGGAATTATCTCTATTGTACAAATGAAAATCTGGGCACACCTTTTTTTAAGTGAAGTAAGGAGTTTGCTGTATTTCGAATAATATATACCAAAACAAAGGATTGATTCCATGAAGTGGGGAATGGTTTGAATGTACTGCATGAAAACCTAGGTGCTAAGTCTTCATCATGGAACTTGGACTTCTCTATACTTCATATTTCAGCTTAGAATGGAGATTTTCCTATAAGAAAATGGAAATAGATGTATTTCATATGAAGCACTGGAAACATCTATATTCACTGTTTGCTTATGTTTCCACATGCCTTAAACATTTGTGTGCCTACCCACATGAGCTTGTTGCCCACGTTTGTGTGATTTTCTGTGTGGATTGTGTCCAACCACAGCTGACAGAAATGAATGTTACAGACCGTGAGATATGGAGCAAGCAGAAGGCTGCACCAGGCATCCACAGAGTGTGGGAGACTGGCCCATGCATCTCTGAGGTCGTCCTGTTCAAGACAGGAATGAGGAAAGAATGGCCAGTGACAACACAGAACAGTGTGTTCACAAATTTGGGTTTACATCAAGAGACATAAAGAAGCTCACAGTGTCTGCTGTGTTGATGTGTGTGTGTACATAAAATGTATGTGGAAGGCTTGAGGACTCATCCAGTGTAAATCCAGTGGTGTGGGGCTTTTAAAGCATAACCTGTGGACCTTTCAGTCTATGATAACTGGGCTGGCCTGTCGAAATGGTGGATATGGCTATAACTGGATCTAAGTCTGTGAAGAGGTGAAGGTCCTTCAGAAAAGAGTAGAGACTGGAAGGAGGAGGAACAGAAAGATAAGATACTGCACTGGAGAAGTTTTCAATATTAGAGGAAGGCTCTGGGATAGTGCTGCCTTGGGTCAGCCCATCAAAAGCACATTCTCTCTTTACACGTCACAAATAATATCATCATGTGAGACAAATGACATGATAAGGTAGGATTCTTCATTGTGAAAAGACAGACATCCTAGAAGAGAGGAGGTGACCTTGGCTCTGTCCATGGGCTTCTAGCCTATCTGACAGTGCAGAAAGGTGAAGAAATTTCAGAGGTGGGATGTAGACATTTTGCCCTTTGCCGGTTTGTGCCCATGAGTAAGTGAGGATGGCAAAGTAGAAGGGTGTGAATTCATCTTTTCCTGTGAGAGATCCAAAATTACAGCTTTCTGCTGAATGATCATTGACAGGAGAATGTTGGGTCCCACAAAAAAAAAAAAAACAACAACAACAACAACAATAAAAAGACATGTCCATGGCAAAGGAAAAGACCCAACAAGATTGTAGAAGGGGTGAATTTCCATTTAAAATCAATACTTACCAGCCACACTGAGAGTGCTCAATAAAATATTTTGTGCACCTATACCCAAGGAACGCACAAAGACAGAGTCAGAACTGCTTTTGAGTGATTGAGTGTCTCTTGCAGAAGCATGGGTCAGCAATGGCCTAACATGGAAGAGAGGCTCTGTCTGCTACAGACCTTGTTCATGCAGTTTGTGATATAAGCCCTCTCAGAGGAGGTAACCTTTCAACCCACCAAAAAGTGGCCTAGTGCACAATCCACAAATTGCAGGATAATTATTCTAAAGAATTTCTTGTACAGGTAAGGAAGTTTTAGGACCACTAGAGATTTCTCAACCTGTGGATCTGGCAAAGGGATTGAGAACCCTCAGGGAATTTGACTTTGGAGGCCAGTTGATTTAATTATAGAACTTCCACAGGACTGAAACAGACTGTTGGAGGGCACAAACAAAACCTTGTGTCCACCAGGAGCCAAGAGTAAGGGCAGTGTCCCCACAAAAGACTGAGTCAGACTTGCTTGTGAGTGTCTAGGAGTCTCCAGCAGAGGCATGGTCCAAGAATGGGATGCAGCAGGGTGGTGGGCATTGAATACAAGAGTGCCTGCTCAAGTCCTTTTGAAGAAGGTCCCAATTACTTTCATTACTCATACCATAATTAGGCCTGAACAGGGCCTAGGTTCACTCACAGTCTGTCTCTCCCATCAGGAAGTTTCCACAAGCCTTCTTATCCTTATCCATCAGAGGGCAGACAGAATGAAAACCACAATCACAGAAAACTAACCAAATTGATCAAATGGATCACAGCCTTGTCTACCTCAATGAAACTATGAGACATGCCATGTAGGGCCACCCAGGATGGATTGGACATGGTGGAGAATTCTGGCAAAATGTGGTTCATTGGAGAAGGGAAATGGAAAAGCACTTCAGTATTCTTGCTTTGAAAACCCCATGAACAATATGATAAGCCAAAAAGATAGGACACTGAAAGGTAAACTCTCCAGGTTTGTCGGTGTCCTCTATGCTTCTGGAAATCACTAAAAAAGAAGAGATGGAGCCAAAGAAAAAAAACAACACATAATTGTGGATATGACTATGGATAAAAGTACAGTTTGATGCTGTAATGAACGATATTTCATAGGAACCTAGAATGCTAGGTCTATGAAGGAAGGTAAATTGGAGTGGTCAAACAGAAGATGACATGTGTGAACATCAGACTTTCAGGATTCAATGAATTAAAATTCACTGCAATGGACGAATATAATTCAGAGGACCATTCAAAAAGCCCGACAGTTTATACAAATGCACATTTATATAAACACAGGCATTGAGATAAAGCCTCATATTCCTCTTAATTATTTCAGAGTAGAAAGTGAAACTATGAAGGTGAAGATGTAAATTTAATATTGAAATAAAGAAATGTAGGAATTTGTTGGCATCACCAACATACATTTTAATCTACAATATCCTGCATGATCAGGTTCCTACTTGGGAGATCAGTTGTAATTAGTAATTATATGAAAGAAATTATATGTAATTATATGAAAGATGGCTGATGAGTTGACCTTGAAAGAGAAG
Organism: Bos mutus; assembly: GCF_027580195.1. NCBI lineage: Eukaryota > Metazoa > Chordata > Mammalia > Artiodactyla > Bovidae > Bos > Bos mutus. The sequence goes on from NW_027219175.1 coordinate 370,080, forward strand.
TAGTAAATGCATCAGTATTGTTTGCACTGGGAACCATGCCTCCCAGTTGCAGTTTAGGGAAAATATCTTCAGGGGCTGACATATTGCTGTATCTAACTGTAAAGGTACAAGGCTGATCATCAGTCAAAATCATGTATCTGCAAAAGAGATATGATGTGGTACTGAGAAACAGAAATAGTCATAGTAACAAAATTCTCCCTGTGACCGTTTGCTTGATTGTAGTTGCTCTGTGAATGCTGATGTAAAAAGATCAACAGATTTTAAACATCAGTTTGATCTATCACACTTTGCTCTTTCAGTCTAACTGACATTGATGATGAAGAAAAAAATCACTTTGAGTTGGGACACTTGCACTAGCAACTATGTGGCTCGTAGAAGAATTTCGTATGAAAGACACACTTAGAATTGTGGAGGCTGAAAATACACACTCTCCTCTAGTTTCGGGAAGAATCCAGGAGATATGATCATCCACATTACTCCTTCCTTTAGCATGCTTCATCTTGTAATCTCAAACTAATGAAGGTACTGGAGAGATATTTTTAGTGCCAACTCTTCTTTTCATTCTTAGTAAAACTTGGGGATAGTATCGCTTAACATTTGGATTATGAGATAACTTCAACTAAAACCAAAGAAGAACATTATTAGTGACCTTTCAAACCAAGGTAAAATAGAGAAACATAGCCAGACTCAAAATATCGTTCCTTTAAACATACAAAGATAATAGCCTCAAATAATACACCTCCACTAATAGTTTTAAATATTTAAATATTTGAATTATTTCCTCATGTAACAATATATTATATATCCACACCATATACTCCTTTAAGGGCTTCAGGATTTCTCTCTGGTTCCAAGTTGCTAGGGGAACTTAAAACTTAAATTTGTTACACTTAAAATGTCTTAATATCCAGCTCTTCTCAACTTGAGAAGAATAGAAAAATATTTCAGCAGCATATTATCTCAATTTTAAAGTCAGTTTTAGCTACCTATGTTAACACAGTTAAACTGTCACTATATTTTAAAAATATATATTTCCTATAATAATTGAAATTTATGGAGTGCCTTACTCAAAACAGAGACTTCTTTTTTTCTCCTGCCAGACGGTCAGCTAGTGAAGCAGATCTTTGAAAAAGCCATCACATTTTACAGGTGCTTGGAGTTTTGGAACCCTGGTGGTGTCAGTTTTTCTGAGAAGCCAGCAATCACAGGCAGAAATGATATGGTGCTAATGCGATCATCTTCTAGCTTGTGGTGGCAGAAGCATGGGTGGTAGTTCTGGCTAGTCTTTTCTATCACCTGATAGTAGGTCTTCGTATGTGGCAAGAGGGGAAAATTCAATACTCTCACCACCTCGCTGGGTGATTTGAGCCCTAAGGTCCTGCTTCTTTGTCAGTTTGGGAATTTTCAAAAGCCATTCCTTTCTACACACCTTGTCATCACAGATCCAACATTCCATCTCCACATAGTCAAAAACCAACCCTCCCAGGTTGGCTTTCTAACCTCATGTTTCATCTTCCAGGCCCTATGCACACTACTTGACCTGCATTGCAGTTTGGGGGATGCAGGACCACACAACACATTCTCTATTTGATTCTCACTCTAGACAAACTAAATGTCATCATCTTCTTCACCTTGCTTCCTTTCAGTCAAAAGAAATTTAAGTTTAGTGAGGTGACTTATCTGAATCCTCAATCTATTCCTTGCTTCTCCAAATCCTAACCCAGGACACATATTTGTTTCTATTTGTCTCGTCCTCCTTCTCCCATCTTCCCTCCATTCTTCCCAGTTATGTCTACTTTTCATATAGTCTCTCTTAAGCAAGATCGTCTGCTAATATTCATTTGATGCTCTGGAGGAACTGTTGCCTTTATAGAAGGGTTATTTGTGATGCTTCCATGGAGAGAGTTGCACTCAATGTGCTCTTTTATTTTCTGTCAAATCAGAAGTTTTGATTTCCTTTCTAGGCAAACTAGGTAATTCTTTTAGACATGCTGGTGAAACAACAAATTTGCTTGACATAAATTAATCTGTCTGATGGGAGGCTACATACATACTCACATAATTGGTACTTCACTAACATGAACATTCCAATAAGCACATTTATTTTTCCTAAAATTTCTGCTAATGAGAAATTCTCATCAACATGAGGAAAAACAGTTCTTTCAGATAAGTGATGGTACAGGAATTTTTCTCAAAATCAGTCAGTTCCTGAAAATATCTAGCTATTTATCAAAATGTCCTGACGTTTTCCCAGAGCACAGATATATTCTGTCCTGGAAACTTAATTGTTTTACAGAGGTGTCAAAGGCCAGAGACTGGCATGGTAATAATTTAATTCTTGTATAAGAAGGTGGCAAATGCCCAGGAACGTAAAAATATGTAGATGATAGCTTGAAAAAGAGAGACTGAGAAAAAAAAAATATATATATATATATATAAAAGAGAACAGGCAGGTTTAGTTAGTCATACTCATGTAATATTAATAGGTAAACCTTAAATTGAGTTTGGATCATAGAAAAAAGCAAGGGGGTTTCATAAAGTCATCTACATCTACTTTATTATCTCTTACTGGCTTAGACTGTGTGTGAAAATGAGGTCATTCAGTCGTGTCTGACTCTTTGTGACCCCATGGACTGTAGCCTACCATTTCCTTCTCCTGGGGATCTTCCAAACCCAGGTACCAAACTGGTTCTGCCCCATTGCAGGCAGATGCTTTATCATCTGATACACCAGGGAAGACCTTTGACTGTGAGGGTCACAACAAATTGTGGAAAATTCTTAAGGAGATAAGAATACCAGACTACTGTCCCTGTTTCCACGGAAGGCTGGAGGCAAGTCAAGACACAGGAGTTGGAATTGGACAAAGAACAATGAACTGGTACAAAATAGGGAAGGAAATGCTGTGCTATGCTAAGTCACTTCAGTCGTGTCCGACTCTATGTGACCCCATAGACGGCAGCCCACCAGGCTTCCCTGTCCCTGGGATTCTCCAGGCAAGAACACTGGAGTGGGTTGCCACTTCCTTCTCCAGGAAATGGAGAAGGAAATACATCAAGGCTATATATTTTCATCCAGCTTATTTGACTTATGTGCAGAGTACTTCATGGAAAGTAACTTGCTGAAAGAATCTGAAGTGGGAAACAAAATTACTGTGAGAAGTATGAATAACCTTAGTTTTAAGATGACAACATATAAATGGCTGAAAAACACTAGGAACTAAAGGTGAAAGGAGAAATTGAAAAAGCTGAATTAAAACTCAATACAAAAACAGACACAAAAAATAAGATCATGGAATTTGGCCCCATCATTTTGAGATATTTTAATGAGATACAGTTGAATTAGTGACAGGTTTCACTTTCTTGATCTCTGATATGACTGCGTGATGTGACTGAAGCCATGAAACAAAAAGGCACTTGCCCATTGGATGAAAAGCTATGACCAATCTCAAAACCATATTACAAAGCTGAGAGATTATTGAAAAAGGCCTGAATGGTCAAAGTTGATTTTCAGGAGTAATGTATGGAGGAGTGAGCAGGAACACAAGAACTGACTGCCAAAATATAGATGCTTTACAACAGGAGGGCTAGAGAAGACATGTTGAGAATGGAGTTCAAACTAATAAAGTGTGAAGGAAATGATTTCGATTATTCTCAGAAGGACTGATGCTGCACATGAAGAGCCAATATATCAGCCTCTTGAAGCCAAGAGCAAAATCACTGGGAAGAAACTGATGCTGGGAAAGATTGAGCACAGGAGAAGAAGGAAACGACAGAGGGTGAGATGGCTGAAAAGCATTGTTGACTCAAAGGTCATGGGTTTGAATACAACTCTGGGAGATTTGAATGGCAGGTGAGCCCTGGGTTCTTGCTGTACATGGAGTCACAAGAGTCTGACAAGTCTGAGTGACTGAACAACATCAAAAAGTTAGAACTGGCAATGCTTGGGACATGGTTCAGATTGCATGTTAAGTCTGTCATTGTAATTGGAATGATAAGTGAGATTTGGGACATTTAGAAAGAACACAGCTCTTGTCAGTTTCCTTGTTTTCCTCCCTCATATTGTACTTCCCACAATGTCTTTTTAAAGCTTCCCAGAGAAGGAGAACACCGGCGGTGTCATATGATATCCTGAGATGGAAACCTTATCCCACCTGCCACTTGGATCTATAAGCTTGGCCTTAGGCAGAAGCAGACATTGTCTGTAAATACCTGGTAGAGCTGTCCATCTTCTGATGTGTTAACAGGAATGGTATGTGATCTTAAGGGTTATCTCTAAGTTAAGCACACTTATAGCTTCTCAATCAACCTCTCTTATCCTGGGAGAAGCATCTTTGAGTTGTTTATCCTAGTTGCCCTTAGGAATGCTTACAAGGGGTTCCATTACTGAGCATGGAAGTATGTAGGAGACTGGATCCATTTTTGACTTTTACGCTTGGCTTCTGTGTAAATAGACCATTCCTCTTAATGTCAGTTTTTGACTTCAGATAAAGGTTGAGGATTGTGGAAATGTGTGAATGCGTGTGAATGTCCCATAAAACTGAGGACATGGAGTACACAGTTTTCCTCTTTGAATCAGATCTCAAGGCTTCTGGCTTAATAGATTTGTACTATCAGTGCATCTCAAATATTCATAAAATGTTTATATGATGACTGCCACACAGATTTGAAGCTGGAACTCCTGTATTGTCATCATCTTAGTAGTGTAGTTGGACTTGGACATTTAAGGTATTATGTAAGAAGTATGTGGGCTATGTTATAACTTCCTTCTATTTTAACTGTCTGTCAGATACTTGGGGGGGGAAATCAATGTCGACCATGTGGGAATAGAATTATAGATTTCATCCTTAGGTTCTTTGATGCCTAAGAGTATTCTTTGTTATTGGTGAGTGTCCAGCCTCCTGTAGGAAGGTAGTATCCTATTATAGGAAGGCCTGGTTGAAACTTCAGGCATCTACTGAGCCTTCTCTGGTACTGCCATATTAGCAGGTTTGTGTTTTGTTATTGCCAGACATAATAAACATCTAAGGTCCCATTAAATTTTTGCTAGGTGATTGGGAGAGTACCATAGTTTGTACAAAAGTTAGGATGGAGTAGCTTGGTTATTACTGAAATGCTTTCAACTTCTGAAACTCAGCCAGTTGTCTTGAGCTTTTTGGCATTTATTATTATTATTATGTTTATTTTTTACTTTACAATATTGTATTGGTTTTGCCATACATCAACATGTGTCTGCCAAGGGTGTACATGTGTTCCCCATCCTGAACCCTCCTTCTAGTTCCCTCCCCATACCATCCCAGTGGTCATCCCAGTGCACCAGCCCCAAGCTTCCTGTATCCTGCATCAAACCTGGACTGGCAATTCATTTCTTATATGATATTATACATGTTTCAATTTGAATCCATTCTAATGAGGTGGATGAAACTGGAGCCTATTATACAGAGTGAATTAAGCCAGAAAGAAGGACACCAACACAGTATGCTTCTAAGTCACTTCAGTCATGTCCGACTCTGTGTGACCCCATAGACAGCAGCCCACCAGGCTCCGCCATCCCTGAGATTCTTCAGGCAAGAATACTGGAGTGGATTGCCATTTCCTTCTCCAATGCATGAAGGTGAAAAGTGAAAGTGAAGTCTCTCCATCGTGTCTAATTCTTAGCAATCCCACAGACTACAGCCTACCAGGCTCCTCCGTCCATGGGATTTTCCAGGCAAGAGTACTGGAGTGGGGTGCCATTGCCTTCTCCACAGTATACTAAGGCATATATATGGAATTTAGAAAGATGGTAATGACAACCCTGTATGTGAGACAGCAAAAGAGACACAAATGTATAGAACAGTCTTTTGGACTCTGTGGGAGAGGGAGGGGAGGGATGATTTGAGTGGGCATTTTAATTTGTGCCTCTTTATATTTTTGAATTAGCCATTTCTTCAGCCGAAATCTCTAACATAAAAGTCCAAAGGAGAACCTAGACATACACTCACAAACACATTTTTAATCTGATGCACACACACACACACACACACACACAAGCACAGTCTCAGTCTTATATACTCAAAACACAATTATGAAAGGAAAATAAAACCAAAGGACTCACAGAAGGAAACCTATGAACTGCACAGAGTTCTCTGATATTTGTTTTTAGGCTTAAGGTTGGAAGTTATTTTGTAGTTGAATGATTTCAGTCTAGTGACATTTTAAGTCAGAATATTTTAATATACATAACGTTGTTCTGGATCCCATGGGATCTTAGAATATTTTGCATGTAAAACTATTCTGTGATTTGCTAAAATGAAAATAATGCAGGGTAACAATGTGGAAGTCATTTTGACCTCGTTAGGCCCTGCAGTTACAATTTTGCTTGTTATATTTTAAGCATCCAATTTCATCCTCTAACCTTCTCCATCCAATATTTCTACTTTTTGCCTCAATTTGCCGTATTTACCTCACTTACATTTTTGTTTTTACTTTTACAATTTTCAGTTCAGTTCAGTTCAGTTAAGTCTCTCAGTCATGTCCGATTCTGCAACCCCATAAATCGCAGCAGGCCAGGACTCCCTGTCCATCACCAACTTCCAGAACTCATTCAAACTCACATCCATCGAGTTGGTGATGCCATCCAGCCATCTCATCCTCTGTCGTTCCCTTTTCCTCCTGCCCCAAATCCCTCCCAGCATCAGAGTCTTTTCCAATGAGTCAACCCTTCCCATGAGGTGGCTAAAGTACTGGAGTTTCAGCGTTAGCATCATTCCTTCCAAAGAACACACAGGGCTGATCTCTTTTAGGATGGACTGGTTGGATCTCCTTGCAGTCCAAGGGACTCTCAAGAGTCTTCTCCAACACCACAGTTCAAAAACATCAATTCTTTGGCTCTCAGCTTTCTTCACAGTCCAGCTCTCATTTCCATACATGGCCACTGGAAAAACCATAGCCTTGACTAGATGGACTTTTGTTGGCAAAGTAATGTCTCTATTTTTCAATATGCTCTCTGGGTTGGTCCAAACTTTCCTTCCAAAGAGTTAGTGTCTTTTAATTTCATGACTGCAGTCACCATCTGCAGTGATTTTGGAGCCCCCCAAAATAAAGTCTGACACTGTTTCCACTGAAACCGTTTCCATTGTTTTACAATGAAAGTCTGAATCTGTTTCCATTGTTTTACAATTTTAGGCACCAATTATAAGGTAAATGCATAAAGGAAAGAAAATTTGAATTCATGTACAATGTTTCCCTAATGTATTGAGCTATTTTCTTTATTCTTTTGAGAATTAAAGGCACCAATATGTTGAAGCCATCTGGGAATTGATCATCAAGGTAAAGGATCATTTACCAGGCTTCTTTTGATCAGACAATTGAAGTACAGTTTACTAATATGCTCTCATGAAGGAACAAAAACAGCAGCTTTTCAACATGATATGTCGAATATCCTTATCCATGCCTCTTCCAGGTTATGACAGAGGATGACATGAATTAATCCTGTTCTTTTTGAGAAGGACCTGCCACTCAAAGCAGAGCATGAAAAGAAGATAAAAGGGACTGAGAAGGATTAGTCAGTACAAGGCAATGAAATGGAAGATGGAATTGCCTTTAAGGTGATATTGTACAAAGCATGCAAATTTGACTACATAGTAAGACACCTGAAATTTAAAACAAGGCTATTGGACTTTGGTCTTGAAATGATTACTAAGGACACCAATTTCAATAACTCTTACAATGGCTCCAAAATGCTCACCTCTCTAAAGCATAGTATTCTCTCTTACATTTAGCAAAACATTTCAGTGAAAGAAAAAGAGTGTGATTTTTCTACCACTCCCTTAACTACACAGATATTCGACAGATTTCACTGTCTGTTAGCTGCAAGAATGAGAACGTTGAACTTAACTTGGTGTTGTCCTATGGGGGTTACCATACCAAAACAGGGACATGACTTGATGTTCCCACTGCCATCTGAAGGAATGACCACAAATTTGAGATTGCCAATATTTCTAGGTAGTCTTCATGACAGTGTGGATAGTCCAACAAGCAGGGACTCTGTTCAGAGTATTTCAAACTGAAATATATTTAGGATCCACCATTGATTTTGATCCTTGCTTACTCCATGACTTTTCTAGATTATTAAAATAAATGATTCCTTTTCTTCTTCTCCTCCCACCCCTTTGGATACATGTCTCTGTAACTACTACTGCATTTTAGGGAACTGTGGCCTGAAACAACATGCTTAGAATGGGTTATTGTAGACTGTAAATTTCATAAAAGCAGCAATCATTTTATAATTTGAATTCCCACATTTAACATTCATGTAAATACAATAAATAGGTATCAACTTGTAATAATTTCTCAGCAAATAGGAAAGGTGAATTATGATAAGTGCAGGTTATAGGATGCTGTTAAGTAATGTGTAGAGCATTGATTGGTTATTACATTTCTTTATTGATAATTTAGTAAGTGCTTAAAATGTGTCATTTGCAGGCTCTAAGTTTCACCTGATGTGAAAGATACATTAAAAAATGAGAGTAGACATAAAACACATTGAAGACATGATATCTGCACTCACCTTGGTAGGAGGGCAAACAGAAGTTCCTTCCAACCCCAAGAAAGAATTGAGGCAAAAATTTGAGAAGGGTCTTAGCATGACTGAAAATAGTTTGTGTGATTGTAGCTCCAGAAGAGAAAGATAATGAAATTACTAAGGAAAATATATCATGTCTTCAAAGAACTTGTTGACCATGCTGATGTGCTGCAAACACCATCAGGAATGTATCTGTCTCTGTGGGGACAGATAAGCAACATTGAAACATGTCTTAGGAAATATAGAGTGGATCTTGGTGTCAGGAAATAAAGGCATGCCTTAAGGACAGTAGAGCAGAAATAACCCTACAGCATACCACCTGTAAACTATATATCTTGTGCTTACCATGGGACAATCACTGATTATGTCATGTTATCTTTGGTACACAGTCATGGTATAATGGTGATCATGATTTTGGACATGCTACACTGTCTATATTTCAAGGATGAAATGACTTTCTATAATGAAGAAAATCTGCTGTCTAACCTTTTAAGACTCTACCAGTAACTAATAGAATATAAGGTAACTGTGAACACACTAAGGTACATCCTGTGTATTTCCATTTTTCTGATTTTATTTGCATCTCTTCCTTCACCCATGCCATCCTAATTGAGCCACCCATTCATTTCAGCAGGGATGATTTCAGAAATCACTTTACATCCATTATCTATTTTCCCTTGGTTCTCTCTCTCTTTTTTTTTTTTTTTTTTTTTTTTTGCTTACAAACATTAGATCAGGTGTCATTTACCTAGGATGCATAACAAATTTTGTCTTGAACTGTAGAGTTTATAAAACCATGCAGTAAAATAGCCAGCCATTTGAACTAAAGCATAATTTTACTCTTCATTGTTTGAAAATAGAAAATGAAACTATGAAGATGAATATGTAAATTTATTGTTGAAATGCAAGAATTTTAGGTATTTGTTGACATCTCCCAATATAAAGTTCAATCTTCTTTAGGCTCCATAATCTGACACTTATTTGATAGGTCAGTTTTAATTAGCATAGTTTTCATCTGATGATGATTGTTGATCAGTTGACTTGAAAGAGAGGAGGCAGATGTATAAGCGATCATTGACATTGAGGACCATGAGTTGCCTGTCTCTTGCAGGATAGGAAAAGGGCTGTCATGGGCTGACATATTGCTATATGTGACTGGAAATTTAGAAGATTCCACCATCAGTCTGGAATAACTGCTTTGTAATGGAGACACAATGTGGTTCTGAGAAGTAGATGTAGTTGTAGTAGCGAAGTCCTCAACGTGGCCATTTACCTGAGTGTAGCTGCTATGTGAGTGCCAATTAAAAATGCTCAGTGTTTTAAAAACAGCAGGTTGATCTACTACAATCTGGTCTGTTTGTCTAAGTGATATTGGTGATGGGGAAGGTAAGTCACATGGACTTACAGCGCTTGTATTAGCAAATATCTGGCTGCTATGAGGCTTTGGTATGTATGGCACATTTAAAGTTCTGGAGGCTGAAAATGCACTCTCTCCACTCGTTTCTCGAAGAAAGTCAGAGTTATGATCATCTTTGTTGACCCTTGCTTTAACATACGTCTTGTTATCTTGAACTAATGAAGATATTAGAGACACATTGTTAATTCCAAGTCTTCTTTGCATTCTTACTAAAAGTTGGGGATGGCCTGTTTGGAATTTGATTTATAGTAGGTTTGTAACTAAAATCAAAGAAAAACTTATTTAGTTTCTTTATAAACCAAGGTAAAACTGACAATCAAAGCTAAGCTATAAAAAATTATTCCTTTAATGACACCAATTAAATAGCATCAAATAAAACACCTCCATTAGTAGTTTTAACAGGTAATATGTTAAAAGCAATTATGCTCAACTAAAAATATGTTGTATATATACAGTAAATACCACTTTAAGTGGCTTCAGGACTTGTATCTGTATCTGGTTTTTTTCATCCAACATTTTGCTAGGAAAAATAAAACTTTTTTTTTTTTAAACATCCAATATTTTAACCTCCAGCTGTTCTCATGATTTAACTTCAAAACAAATTTTTTTTTAAAAAAATTTACTATCTCAATTTCTTTTCACTCATTGTTGGTTTCAAATATTCTGAAAGGCTCCTTTCTTTTCAAGACCTTTTTAAAAAGTTCTTCACTGATCACTATACATACACCACTCTCATCCCACCTAATAGATTCCAGCTGATAATTTGCAACTATACTCCAAAGTTTTGTGGAAATGTGAAAGAAAATCATTCAGCTCATCTGTTTCAGAGACAGAATTTGTGTAGCATAGCCTTTTTATCACAAGATCCTCAGACAAAGCCTGAAAAGCATATTCTTCAATCATAGATCTCAAAACTGAGTCCCTAGTAAGTGTATAATCATACAAAGAAGATCTAATGGAGGTTTCTGAACCAGTTGATTCATCCTTAGGAGTCCCATCTTGAATTTCTGAAGAAATATGTGCCATCTCAGAGAAAGTCTTTCTTCAGATATTTTTCTCATTTGTCTGATTTTACACACTGCAACTTCAAATGCTGCTTGGCTGGCCTACAGACCTCTCTAGACCATCACAGAGGTCCTCAAAGTCACCTAGCAATTGAAGGGTAACTGTGACATCACAAAGTCACTGGTCTTCAAGCAATTGAAGGATAATGTTCAACCAGTGCTTACTTCAGCATCAACTTAAAATACACACTGCTTACAGAAATACTAACCAAAGCCATGAAGGCTGCAAAACCTCATTCCTAAAGAATTTTTACACAGAAAAATCATATTAATAAATCTACTTGAAATCTGAACTAAAAGTGATTTATCATCCTTCTAGACACACATTCTTAATATTCATTACTGTTACCCATGCAAACTTGGATCTACTCGCTACTGTGAAGTAAAATCAATCAACTGACTGAGTTACAGTGAAAGCATGTGTTTATTGTAGGACTGAGCAAGGTTTCCTAGCAGTCTTTGGTGCTTCAAAGACCCAAATTCACAAATACTTTCAGGGGAAGGATTTTAATGACTGATCACACACCTGTGATCAGTTTTGGGGCATTGTACTAATGGCCTGTTACTGAGGATATTGGGAGTCAACATCATCGACCGTCTGTTTCCAACTACTCTGTGGTCTATGTACATACATTTCAGCCTGGTTGGAGCTTTAACATCTCTAAAACTGTTCACAGTGTATTGCTCAGAATGTTATCTATGGCCTTTGAGGAGGAACTAAAGACCTTTCTGCTACGTCTGCTACATCACCTCAGTCGTGTCCGACTCTGTGTGACCCCATAGATGGCAGCCCACCAGGCTCCCCTGTCTCTGGGATTCTCCAGGGAAGAACACTGGAATGGGTTGCCATTTCCTTCTCCAATGCATGAAAGTGAAAAGTGAAAGTATCATTACTATTTTCTGTTGCTTGATTATTTTCCTTAATTTCTGGCTTTTCTAGCTTCTCTGATTAAAATTACTCTTGGAAAACAAGGAGGTCTACAGGCTTCCCAGCTCTTGAACTGTTTGAGTCAGCAACAACTTTGGCTATTTCCTGTTGACATGGAGCATGGAGTTGGAAATAATTCTGAGATCTAAGTTTGGTATCAACATTTTCTGCAATGGAAACATATCTATTTTATATAGATATTTGTATATCTATATACATAAATATGCATATAAATAGGTATATCTGCTGTCACTTCAGACGTGTCCAACTCTGTGTGACCCCACAGACGGCAGCCCACCAGGCTCCTCTGTCCCAGGATTCTCCAGGCAAGAACATTTGAGTGGGTTGCTATGTCCTTCTCCAATGCATGAAAGTGAAAAGTGAAAGGGAAGTCACTCAGTTGTACCAATCTATTTGCGACCCCATGGACTGCAGCCTACCAGGCTCCTCCATCCATGGGATTGGCCAGGCAAGAGTAATGGAGTGGGGTGCCATCACCTTCTCATATATATCTGAGTATTTTTTCATTAAACCTGGGCAAACTTTTGAAAATTGGTAGGTATTTATTAAAAGGAGAGAGGGGAGTGATATAAAAGAGTCCTTATATGTTAGATGTAGCCAATAAAACATATTTTGAAGTATTTCCACTTACATATATTCAATAACTGAGTAGAGTCTTGAGTCATTCTGCATTTGGGTTTTAATTTTTCCATGTTGTTATACCTAATGGGAATTAAAAGTCAATGTAATTTTTTTATACACAAACTCATACACACATGGGTATGTATGTAGATATGTCAAAATAAAATTTTAGGCAACATTATTCAGGTGGCCAAACACTTTGCTTGCTCCCAAGATCTTAAATGAACTGTTTGGGAAGCCCAACATTGCTTAATAAATTACTGGCTGAATGCTTTAGATACTGTTGCTGAAAGGCTCTCCTTTAATCTAGTTCATCTTCCACTATTGTTTCTGTCATAAGAGATGGCGTTCTTACATATGAGGAAACCTTGAGGCCATACAATTGTAACTCCCATTTGCTTAGAGATATTGTTTGAAGAAAGCTGTTGTTCTCCCCACATTGGATACAATTTTAAACATTCAAGTCTGTAATAACATAGGAACATGTTGGAACCACATGCACAATGGTCAACTAGCTGGATTTAGGATAACAGCTACCCACTTAATGGCTAAAAGAGATGCCAAGGGCATTGTGCATAGATCATAGACAGGCTCTTCTGACTAGCTGAACATTGAAATTATATGAGGTGTACATCAAAATTACTTCTCCATAATTCAGTATGTAAAGTTTTCTTTCATCACTTTCAACTTCTGGTAACAAATATTTCAATAGAAATCACTGATGATCAAAATTTATCTTGCTTCGTGCCACAGGGGTTCAGCTTCCTGCCCCCATCCACATCATTTATCTTGTTCCTTGTCCTCCTTTGTATTTTTGAGGTAGCCACATTAGAGAAAATCTAACTAGATAACAAAAACAGTCTCAATATATTATGTTAATGGAAAAGTATATTATAGGCTGTGTATTTTGCAATATTTTACCCAGTTGTCACAGAAGTATGGCACAAATGCTGTAACAGGAAACTTAAAACCAGCAGTATAATATATAATAAGTAACTATCATAGAATATTCTCAGAAAACAATTTCTTATTCAAAACATTGAGGGAAAACAAAGGTACAAGAATACAGTAATTCTCAGTGTTCATAGGAAAACATAGGGTAAACAGTACATTTGAATTCTCTGCTGCTGCTGCTAAGTTGCTTCAGTTGTGTCCGACTCTGTGTGACCCCAGAGATGGCAACCCACCAGGCTCACCAATCCCTGGGATTATCCAGGCAAGAACACTGGAGTGGGTTGCCATTTCCTTCTCAGTATTACACAAAGTAAGATCATGACATCTGGTCCCACACTTTCATGGGAAATGGAAGTGGAAAAGACAGAAGCAGTGACAGATTACCTCTTTTGGCTCTAAATTCACTGCAGATGGTGATGGAAGCTATAAAATTAGAAGACAATTTCTTCCTGGAAGAAAAGCTGTCACAAATTTAGAAAGCATGTTAAAAAGTGAAGACATGACTTGATCAATGGAGGCACTTTGAGTCACATCTATGGTCTTTCCAGTAGACATGTACAGATGTGAGAACACCAAACTGCTCTGCTAGGAATGACTTGTGTGTATCCACTGAATTGCAAGGAGATCAATCCAGTCAAACATAAAGGAAATCAACTCTGAAGAAGAATTAGAATCACTGATGCTGAAGATGAGTCTTCAAAGCTTTGACCACCTGAGCAAAGAAATGACTCACTGGAAAAAAAAAAAAACTGATTCTTAGGAAACAATGAAATCAGGAGGAGACATGGGTGAGAACGAAGGAGAAGGTTGTATAGCTTCACCCATTCAATGGATATGATTTCAGGCAGACCCTGGGTGATGCAGAGGGCAGAAAGCCCTTGTGTGCAGTCCAAGGGGTCACAGAGAGTAAGACATGGCTTTGTGACTGAATAACAACAAGATTTCAGTTAATAAAATGGATCTTCCAGGGTCATGGTGGAGGTCTCATAATGTTAGAGGAATAGGAGGCACAGTCCACTTTCTCCTACACAAATCCATCAAAGGATCGACTGCACATGGACCACCTTCCAGAAATCAACTTGAACGATGTTGATGGTCCCTAGAAACTGAGAAATGAAAACCCATCTCTTAAAAAGGAGGTAGGACAAAATAAGAGATGGACATGAAGAAAAGGTTTTAGGGAACGAGACTCCCCTTGGAGAGGGAGTCGTAAAGGAGGAAAATTAAAACAAGATAGGAAACCCTCTCTCAAAAGTGTCAGTGGGAGGAAAAAAAAGGAAAAAACAGAACCAGGGGGAAAAGAACAAAAACACAGATTATGCCAATAAATGCAATTACTAGCCAAAAAGTCACTCAGATTCTTCTGTCCACAGTCATACATGAGGTCTGGGAGGAGACCTGTGATGTATCAAACACAGTATTGTTAGAACCAGGATTTAGTGCCCTGAGGACAATCTGATGGAGCTAATGTGACAAGGAACATAAACCATGGGAAAACTAGAGACAGCCATTTTAGAAAGGACTTTTCCTACAAGAAGGCTGTAAGTCCACATAGTGAACCATGGCACACTCACAGACCAGAAAACTAGAAAATACCAAAGAAGACCAAGCCAGCTTCCATTGAAGACCCTTTCCTCCATGGAGGTAGAGAGGAATGTATATGACTGCCAGAGGCAGAAGCAAATAGGTTACTAGTAACTTGGTCCTACAGACATCCCCTACCAAGCTCTAAGCTGGTTGAAATTTGCTAATGATGAATTCCTGAGTTCATGGACAGTTCACATAGGCCAGGATCATGACAGCCTGGGGTCAGCTACCCTGAAGAGACACATGGAACACCTGAGGCTGTGGGCTCTGGCACAGGTAGCAAACTGTGTGGTTGAGACCAGAGAGCTGCATAAGGCATGGGCCACCTAGGACTGTGTCTTGTCCTCCAACCAGCCACCTGAGATTTTTGACTTGTGAAGAGCAAAAAGCACCGAGCCAATCATGGTCATTGCCCTTGCTGAGCACCTAAGTGCCTGACTGGCTGGGAAGTGCATGAAACACACGGCCCACTTGGGACCATGCCCTCACGTATCAACAGGGAGGCTGAGGAGTGGGGACCCAGGAAGAACATGTCACATTTGTCAGTGGCAAGCCCAATGTGGTCAATCCACCTCAAGCACCCACATATCCCAGAGGTATTTGTTTTCAGTGTCCCACCTCACCGCCAAAACACCGAGCAAGTGAGGTCGAATAAGAGGCTACCACACCCTCGTTTCATGTTGAAAGCCAGATATGGAGAGGCTTTCAAATAAAAGAAGGAAATATAAACAAAGGAGCATAAACCAACCCAGAAGTGATAGGTTCAACAGCATAAACCTTCAATTAATGCCAATTAATTCAATTAATGTTCAACTGAGGTACAATAGTAGAATTTGACAACAAGTACAAGCTTCAACTAGGGACTATCTGACACTGTACTGACACCAAAAATTTTTTTTTTTTTTTTTTTTTAATTCTGAGATCTATTTCTATATGATTTCTTTAACTTTTAACAATGCTAGGCCTTTTTAATACCCTAAACTTTTATTTCTGTTAACTATTATTACCTTTCAAATAAAAACACATACGTCTGTGTTTTAAACACTTGTTATATATATAAGAATGAATTCGACCTCCGTTTTCTTTTCTTGTACTATTTAAATGAGTCTAATTTTTATTCTTGGTTCTTAACTTTTGCTTTCCAAAAATGGTTATCAATGTTGTAACTTTAGGAATACAATTTTTAGGATCGGATTTCACTTATGAGGGCATCAGATTTCAGACACGCTGAAACCATAATCTCAAAAACCTAGCCAATCTTGTCACATGGACTGCAGCCTTGTCTAACTCAATGAAAGTAAGCCATGCCCTGTGGTGCCACCCAGGATGGGCGAGTAATGGTGGAGAGTTCTGACAGAATGTGGTCCATGGAGAAGGGAATGGCAAACTACATCAGTATTCTTGCCTTGACAACACCATGAACAGTATGAAACACATGATAGGATACTGAAAGAGGAAATCCCTGGGTCAGTTGGTAGGTATCCAATATGCTACTGGAGATTAGTAGAGAAATAACTGCAGAAAGAAAGAAGGGATGAAGACAAAGCAAAACCAATACCCAGATATGAATGTGACTGGTAATAGAGGCAAGGTCTGATGCTGTAAAGAGCAATATTACATAGGAAATTGGAATGTCAGTTCCATGAATCAAGGCAAACTGGAAGTGATCAAACCAGAGATGATAAAAGTGAACGTCAACATTCTAGGTATCAGCGAACTAAAGGGACTGGAATGGGTAAATTTAACTCAGATGACCATTATATCTACTACTGTGAACGGGAATACCTTAGAAGAAATGGAGGAGCCAGCATGGTCAACAAAAGAGTCTTACATGCAGTACTTAGATGCAATCTCAAAGATGAAAGAATGATCTCTGTTCGTTTCCAAGGCAAACCATTCAATATCACGGTAATCCAAGCCTTTGCCCCAATGAGAAATGCTGAAGAAGCTGAAGTTGAATGGTACTGTGAAGACCTGCAAGACCTTTTAGAACTAATATCCAAAAAAGATGTCCTTTTCATTAAAGGGGACTGGAATGTAAAGGTAGGAAGTCAAGAAATACTTGGAGTAACAGGCAAATTTGGCCTTGGAATACTGAATGAAGCAGGGCAAAGGCTAATAGAGTTTTTCCAAGAGAACACACTGGTCATAGCAAACACCCTCTTCCAACAACACAAGAGAAGATGGTCAACACCAAAATCACCAAAATCAGATTAATTCTACCTTTGCAGCCAAAGATGGAGAAACTCTATAAAGTCAGCAAAAACAAGACCGGGAGCTGACTGTAGCTCAGATCATGAACTCCTTTATTGCCAAATTCAGACTTGAATTAAAGAAAGTAGGGAAAACCACTAGACCATTCAGGTATGACCCAAGTCAAATCCCTTATCATTATACAGTGAAATATAGATTTAAGGGACTAGATCTAATAGACAAAGTTCCTGATGACCAATGGACGGGTATTTATGACACTGTACAGGAGACAGGGACTAAGACCATCTGTGTAGACACGAAATGCAAAAATGCAAAATGGCTGCCTGAGGAGGCCTTACAAATAGCTGAAAAAAAAAAAAGAAAAAAAAAAGCAAAGCAAAGAAAAGATATATGTATCTGAAAGCAGAGATCCAAAAGAATAGCAAACAGAGATAAGAAAGCCTTCCTCAGAGATCAATTCAAAGAAATAGAAGAAAACAACATAATGGGAAAGACTAGAGTTCTCTTCAAGAAAATTAGATACAAAGGGAATATTTCATGCAAAAGATGGGTTCAATAATTGCACTCATCTCACACGCTAGTAAAGTAATACTCAAAATTCTCCAAGACAGGCTTCAGCAATACGTGAACCGTGAACTTCCAGTTGTTCAAACTGGTTTTAGAAAAAGCAGAGGAACCAGAGACCAAATTGCTAACATCCACTGAATCATGGAAAAAACAAGAGAGTTCCAGAAAAACATCTATTTCTGCTTTATGGACGATGCCAAAGCCTTTGAGTGTGTGGATCACAATAAACTGGAAAATTCTGAAAGAGATGAGAATACCAGACCACTTGACTTGCCTTTTGAGAAAACTATATGCAGGTCAGGAAGCAACAGTTAGAACTGGACATGGATTAATAGACTCGTTCCAAATAGGAAAAGGAGTACGTCAAGGCTGTATAGTGTCACCCTGTTCATTTAACATCTATGCAGAGTACATCATGAGAAACGCTGGACTGGAAGAAGCATAAGTTGAAATCAAGATTTCTGGGAGAAATATCAATAACCTCAGATACGCAGATGACACCACCCTTATGGCAGAAAGTGAAGAGGAACTCAAAAGCCTTTTGATAAAGATGAAAGTGGAGAGTGAAAAAATTGGTTTAAAGCTCAACATTCAGAAAACAAAGATTATGGCATCTGGTCACATCATTTCATGGGAAATAGATGGGGAAACAGTGTCAGTATTTATTTTTGAGGGCTCCAAAATCACTGCAGATGGTGACTGCAGCCATTATATTAAAAGACGTTACTCCTTGGAAGGAAAGTTATGACCAACTTAGATAACATATTCAAAAGCAGAGACATTACTTTGCCAACAAAGGTCCGTCTAATCAAGGCTATGGTTTTTCCAGTGATCATGTATGCATGTGAGAGTTGGACTGTGAAGAAAGCTGAGTGCTGAAGAATTGATACTTTTGAACTGTGGTGTTGGAGAAGACTCTTGAGAGTCCCTTGGACTGCAAGCAGATCCAACCAGTCCATTCTGAAGGAGATCAGCCCTGAGATTTCTTGGAAGGACTGATGCTAAAGCTGAAACTCCAGTACTTTGGCCACCTCTTGCGAAGAGTTGACTCATTGGAAAATACTCTCATGCTAGGAGGGGTTGGGGGCAGGAGGAGAAGGGGATGACAGAGGATGAGATGGCTGGATGGCATCACTGACTCAATGGACATGAGTCTGAGTGAACTCTGGGAGTTGGTGACCAACAGAAAGGCCTGGCGTGCTGCGATTCATGGGGTTGCAAAGAGTCGGACACGACTGAGCCACTGAACTGAACTGAACTGAACCAGATAATAGAGAAAGATCAGCCAGAAATATCACTAATGCTGCTGCAAACACAGGCTAGAAAAGAATTCCATTAAGGCTAAATCTCTTCTGCCCATGGATGCTCCTATTCATAGTTGGCATCACCAGGGTTCCAGCATTCCAAGAAGCTATACAACATCTTCTGCTGATCAAGGCAGACCCCAATGCTCCACAAGTGTCTCAGGGCAGACTCCTTTGGTGACCACATGTGAGGAAAGATGAAAATTACACCTGAAACCCAGGGACAGAGCCATTAAGGAAAAGGATTGGAAATCTTCCAACCAGTTTTGCATGCTGCAGATTAAATAAACACGATTTATGACAGAGACACTGTATCTATGGAATACATCAAAAGATGAAAAGAGGTCAAGTGAAAGATGATGCCCAGGCTCAGGAAGCTGTAAGAATACACAGGGATTATAGCAGTTTTGAGTCTGTGCTGTCCTTAGAGAAATCCAGAATCCAGTTTTCTCCATCTTTGGAGAGCTTCCCAAAGGGGTGTAGTTGTCCTCTGGCTCAAGTTGGGGACTAGGACACTGACAGATGAGACAGAGGGAAATATGTATTATTCTTTTGATACATTGAATTGTTGGTGCACTATTTTTCTCAGTTTTGGGTTTCTTTGTTATTACACATTGATTTGGTCTTTTAAGATTATTTCAACCATTTTTTTTTTTTTGAACACACTGTCTCCTGGGGCTCCTTTCTTTTCTTTTTTAATTTTATTTCATTTTTTAAACTTTAAAATATTGTATTAGTTTGGCCAAATATTAAAATGAATCCGCCACTGGTATACCCACGTTCCCCATCCTGAACCCTCCTCCTCCCTCCCCTCCCTCTGGTTCAACCATATTTTTATTTTTTGTATAGCTATTTCTACTTTTACTTTGGTTTCTTATTTTCTATACCTTTTGTTGCTGTTGCATCTCTTTATTCTTTAAAACTATTATGCAATTCTATATTAACTGTGATTTTCTATTATTCTGTGGGGGCTGTATCTGATCTTCTTATCTGATTTGGTTTCTTTATTCTTCATTTGACACTCTGTTCTGGTGTTTTATTTTGCCTTGAAATTTACTTCATTGGTTCTTTTTGTGAATCTATAATCTTCTCTGTAGTGTTTATTGCTTGTGGTACCTTTTATTTATTTATTTATTCCATTTATCTATGCAGAGAAGGCAATGGCACCCCACTCCAGTACTCTTGCCTGGAAAATTACATGGACAGAGGAGCCTGGTAGGCTGCAGTCCATGGGGTCGCTAAGAAATGACTGAACGACTTCACTTTCACTTTTCACTTGCATGCATTGGAGAAGGAAATGGCAACCCACTCCAGTGTTCTTGCCAGGAGAATCCCAGGAACGGGGGAGCCTGGTGGGCTGCCATCTATGGGGCCACACAGAGTTGGACACGACTGAAGCGACTTAGCATTTATCTATGTAACTTTTTAAATCTCCTCAATGTTGTACTATGATACCGTGGTTCTCTGAGTTAAGTTGGGCCTGATCTTCTCGGATGTCATCACTTTAGAGGGTAACAAGCAGGAAGGCCAGAGGTCTCCAAACAGATAGCCTACAAGTGTCAGACATTTTAATCTCTCTTAAGCAGTAGGAGGAAACAAACTAGATATATGTTTGTTTGTTTGTTTGTTTTTTCCCTTTTCTGTACAAATTTAAAAGGAGGTTTTTCTTAAAATACTGTGTTGCCATAATGACACCTTATTTAACCTTAAATTAATTATTCTCAAACCTTGAGATAACCATTGCAATTTTCTTACGGAAATGTTGGTCTTAAGCTATGCTGATGTACTATTCATTTACCCTAAACTCTGTCCTCAAGTCGGTTTTGCTTAATGGCTCAGAACCTACTTGACAAACCACTATGTTATACTAAGGTATTGTTTCCCTAGTCTATGTAAATGATTACATAGATATACATTTGTATGGTAATCTGTCCTTCTACAAGATTCAAGGTAATCATTTTATGGCCCAGGATGAATTATCTGGTGCCAATATTATCCCAAAATGCATCTTATGGATGAGGGGCCTGGTTCCATTCTGAGTTATAAGACATTCCTTTCTTTCATTAACAGACTGCTAGTGACTCATGCAAAGATGGGCTCGATAAAGAACACAATAGTATGGACCTAACAGAAGCAGAACATATTAAGAAGAGATGGCAAGAATACACAGAAGAACTGTACAAAAAAGATCTTCATGACCCAGATAATCACGATGGTGTGATCACTGACCTAGAGCCAAAAATCCAGGAATGTGATGTCAAGTGGGCCTTAGAAAGCATCACTACAAACAAAGCTAGTGGAGGTGATAGAATTCCAGTTAAGCCATTCCAAATCCTGAAAGATGATGCTGTGAAAGTGTGGCACTCAATATGCCAGCAAATTTGGAAAACTCAGCAGTGGCCACAGGACTGGAAAAGGTCAGTTTTCATTCCAATCCCAAAGAAAGGCAATGCCAAAGAATGGTCAAACTACCGCACAATTGTACTCATCTCACACGCTAGTAAAGTAATGCTCAAAATTCTCCAAGCCAGGATTCAGGAATATGCAAACCATGAACCTCCTGAAGTTCAAGCTAGTTTTAGCAAAGGCAGAGGAAACAGATATCAAATTGCCAACATCTGCTGGATCATGGAGAAAGCAAGAGAATTCCAGAAAAACATCTATTTCTGCGTTATTGACTATGCCAAAGCCTTTGACTGTGTGGGTCACAATAAACTGTGGAAAATTCTGAAAGAGATGGGAATACCAGACCACCTCACCTGCCTCTTGAGAAACCTATATGCAGGTCAGGAAGCAAACAGTTAGAACTGGACATGGAACAACAGACTGGTTCCATATAGGGAAAGGAGTACATCAAGGCTATATATCGTCACCCTGTTTATTTAACTTACATGCAGAGTACATAATGAGAAACGCTGGACTTGAAGAAACGCAAGCTGGAATCAAGATTGCAGGGAGAAATATCAATAACCTCAGATATGCAGATGACACAACCCTTATGGTAGAAAGTGAAGAGGAACTCAAAAGGCTCTTGATGAAAGTGAAAGTGGAGAGTGAAAAAGTTGGCTTAAAGCTCAACATTCAGAAAATGAAGATCATGGCATCCGGTCCCATCACTTCATGGAAAATAGATGGGGAAACAGTGAAAACAGCGTCAGACTTTATTTTTGTGGGCTCCAAAATCACTGCATATGGTGACTGCAGCCATGAAATTAAAAGACACTTACTCCTTGGAAAGAAAGTTATGACCAACCTAGATAGCATATTCAAAAGCAGAGACATTACATTGCCAACAAAGGTTCATCTAGTCAAAGCTGTGGTTTTTCCTGTGGTCATGTATGGATGCAGAGAAGGCAATGGCACCCCATTCCAGTACTCTTGCCTGGAAAATCCCATGGACGGAGCAGCCTGGTAAGCTGCAGTCCATGGGGTCGCTAAGAGTTGGACAAGACTGAGGGACTTCACTTTTTTCACTTTCATGCATTGGAGGAGGAAATGGCAACCCACTCCAGTGTTCTTGCCTGAAGAATCCCAGGGACGGCGGGGCCTGGTGGGCTGCCATCTATGGGGTCGCACAGAGTCGGACACGACTGAAGCGACTTAGCAACAGCAGCAGCAGCATGTATGGATGTGAGAGTTGAACTTTGAAAAAGGCTGAGCAACGAAGAATTGATGCTTTTAACTGTGGTGTTGGAGAAGACTCTTGAGAGTCCCTTGGACTGTAAGGAGATCCAACCAGTCCATTCTGAAGGAGATCAGCCCTGGAATTTCTTTGGAAAGAATGATGCTAAAGCTGAAACTCCAGTACTTTGGCCACCTCTTGCGAAGAGTTGACTCATTGGAAAATACTCTCATGCTAGGAAGGGTTGGGGGCAGGAAGAGAAGGGGATGACAGAGGATGAGATGGCTGGATGGCATCACTGACTCAATGGACATGAGTCTGAGTGAATTCTGGGAGTTGGTGATCAACAGAAAGGCCTGGCATGCTGCGATTCATGGGGTCACAAAGAGTTGGATACGACTGAGCGACTGATCTGATCTGAGTGACTATATACCATCCAGGTGAAGACTAGCAGGGGAGTCCTCTTTCTGCCCCTTCTCATACCTATGTCAGAATATTTCTCTGTGTTCTTTATATTTTAATAAAACTTTATTGCACAAATCTCTGAGAGATCAAGCCTTGTCTCTGGACCCAGATTGAATTCTTCTCCTCCGGAGGACAAGAATCCCAGCGTCTTTTCATTCATCAACAACCTTTCCTCTGGGGGCTCATTTGGGATCCTGCAGGACAAGGTAAGTATGCTTGGAGCTCTAGTTCTTTGTTTTCCTGGTGAACACATTTTCTGTTGTACTTTACTAATTCTAAGGTGTACTTGTGTGAATGAACGAAATGCCCTGGGAGAAGCAAGCGAGGAGCCCATATTTGTGGTCCCACAATGATCTCATACAGCTTATAGCAGAAACCTGTTGGGGGTTGCCAATGCCAAGAGGCACCCAATGTCTCCTTTGGGTACTGACCGGAAATGGGCATAGTTTGTGGACCTAACTCTCCTTTATTGGTCAAGCTTTTTGGTCTCTTTGACCATTTCATAACTCCTTGGGAATTAGAGGTACTAATCTAATCTATTGGATCATGGACTTACAAGGGACTTGTGATCTATATTGTTACTGTGACTGTGGCTTAGGTCCCCAACTTAGGTTGGCAGTCAGGAAACCTGACTACCTTAAAAAAAAAAAATGCTGCATCCTAAAAAACTGAGATATAGTTGATCCCCAGGGCTTAAAGAAGACACACCTAGACACACATATTCCTATGTGACACTACATGGCAACGGTATCCACTGGAGGATGGTGCTTGGTGGCCAGTTTGAGGGTCTATTAAGTATAATACCATTTTAGAATTAGACCAGTTCTGTAAGGAACAAGGAAAAAGTGATCTTAGAGGATAGATTTCTCACTCAGTTAGCTCCAGATATCTGTCATAAGCTATTAAAACTGGCTTATGGACCAAATCCGTCTTTAGATACTCTGTTAAAACTGGCTCAGTCTATTATGGTAGGGAATATGGTGAAAAGAAAGAAAAGCAGAAAAAGACAAAGGAAAAGGCAGAAGCCTTAGCAATGACTATGAAAAACATTCTTAAACAGCCTGACAAAAATGCCCAGAGGAACCCAGGTGAAAAGGTATGGGCTTACCATTAATGTGGAAAGGAGAGGCACCTCAAGTGGGATTGCCCTCAGGCATCTAAGCTGACCCCAGCTCCATTACCAGTCTTCAAAGGACCACATTGGATGAAAGACTGCCCCCTGAGGCGTAGGTCTCTGAGCTTACCCAGGGGACAGAATTTAGTTTGTCTCCAGCTCTGAGATTGCCCAGGGGTCAGAATTTAGTTTGTTTGTCACTGAAAGAAAAGGTGTGGCCTTGTGAGTTTTGACACAACCCCAAGGGCCTCACCAGAAAACTACTGCTTATTTAAGCAGAGAATTAGATGTAATTTCACATGGGTGGCCCCACTGCCTAAGAGTAATTGGGGTAGCATCTTTATTAGCACCTGAAGCTTTAAAAATAATTAATGAATGAAACCATACTGTACAGACTTCTCATGATGTGAGTGGAATATTAAGTTCTAAGATTAATATTAGGATGACAGATAGTAGGCTTCTTAAATATCAGTCATTGTGGATAGAAGGACCAGTAACTAAGCTTAAAGTTTGTGGAAATTTAAATGTTGTCACTTTTGAAGGACCAGTAACTAAGCTTAAAGTTTGTGGAAATTTAAATGTTGTCACTTTTCTTCCTGAGAAGGAAAATGAAACACCTGATCATGGTTGTTCCCAATTCCGAAATTTAAACTATGCAGCTTGGGAAGATCTATGGATACCCAATTAGACAATCCTGACATGGAAATATTTACAGATGGCAGTTCTTTGCTCGGGATGAAAGGCTTAAAAAAGGTTATGCTGAGGTGACTGCTAAACAGGTTTAGGAAGCAAAATCACTTCCCCAGAGAACCAGTGCTCAGTTAGTGGAGTTTTCACTCTGACCATAGCTCTAGAGTTAAGCAAGGGACAGCAAGTGAATATTTACACTGATTCTAAGTATGCTTATTGGACTTTACATGCTCATGCTGCAATATGGAAAGAAAGACAGTTTAAAACAGCAACTGGAGAAGCTATTAAGCATTTCAGAGAGATCGAGGAACTTTTAACTGCTATATATTGTCTTAAAGAAGTAGCTTGTATGCATTGCAAAGGGCTCATCAGAGATGGGAGTAAAGTAGCTGAAGATAATCAGTTGGCTGACTGTCAAGCCAGAAAAGTGGCACTTTATAAAACTCCTTCACTACAGACATCTTTGATCTGTACAGGTCCTGTGGAACAGGAAAAACCACAACATACTGAGAAAGAATTAGAAAGATATGAGAAAAGAGGTGCAAAGATTTCTGATAAAGGATGCTTACAGTCTGAGAATGGATAATTAAAAATTCCTGAAAATGCTCAGTGGAAAATCCTTAAGGGTTTACATCGGAGTTTTCATTTGGATGTAGAGAGTACTTACCAAATGGCTTCTCGTTTGTTTGAAGGAAAAAAAAAATGTAATGAAAACTTTAAAGAATATTTAAAAATCTGTAAGGTTTGTCAGAAATAAAAAAAGTCTGAAAAGCTAGCTAAATCTGGATTACAATGAAGTAGAATGTAACCTGGAGAGGACTAGGAAATTGATTTTACTCATATTCCAAAAGCTAATTGATACTCTTGCTTTCAAGTTTGGGTAGATACTTTTAATGGATGGACTGAGGTTTTTCCCTGTCTTACTGAACAGGCTAAGGAGGTTTTATAGATTTTAATCCATGAAATTATCCCCAGGTTTGGGCTGCCAAGGAGCCTTCAGAGTGACAATGGTTCCACCTTTAAACTACTGTAATTCAGGGAGTATCTAAAACTCTAGGAACAGAATATCACTTACACTGTTCCTGGAGATCCCAATCCTCAGGAAAGGCTGAAAAAGCTAATGACATTATCAAAAGACATCTGCACAAATTAACTCGAGAGACTCAGGATAGTTGGATTTAAGTCCTACCCATAGCTTTAATGAGGGCTCTAACTGCCCCCCAAAAAGAGGGACTGTCCCCCTTTGAATGTATTTATGGAAGGCCTTTCTGATGCACAGACATTTTTATAGACCCTGGAGTCTTGGAATTAACTAGTTATGTAACCCAGCTCTCAGGTTTTCAACAGGCGTTAACAGAACTCCTGGAGACGACTCCTTACCCAGCCTCTGAGTCAAACAAGCCTTTATTTGAGTCAGGAACCAAAGTCCTCATAAAAACATTGGGATCTGGGAGCCCATGCCTCGAGCCCCTCTGGGAAGGCCCTTATCAGGTTATTCTTTCTTCTCCCACAGCTGTCAAAGTGCCAGGATTGCTTCGTGGGTACATCACACTTGAGATAACAGGTGGCACCCTGACCATAACTAAGTGACTTCATTTTATGCATTTACTTTCTATGCTCTGACTTTGTACTTTTCAAATGGGCCTGATAATATATGTGAGCCTACATCTGCTGATTACAAAAGTCCTGACTCTGTCTTTTGATCCTCAAGACAATGCTTTCCAGTCCTGGGCTCACTCCTATGCTTCATTCCACAATCGGTCTAACTGCTGTGTCTGCAAAGCTCTCCCCTCTTCTTCAGTGGAAGGGTTCCCATGGTGGACATCTCCACATCAAGGAAAATACTTTTTCCAAGTCTGCCAATACCTTTGACAACAATCATAAGTGATGTATCTTCTTCATCTGATGACATCTAACACCCCTAAAATGGACTGGTGAAACATGCTGCACTTTAACTATGGGCATAACATGACTTTGGTTTTGATTTTATTGATAACACAATTTTGATTTTAACTTGTTTTAATTATTTTGCCCTGCATCTGTAACTGTGTAACTGGATTTGTTT
Organism: Bos mutus; assembly: GCF_027580195.1. Classification (NCBI taxonomy): domain Eukaryota; kingdom Metazoa; phylum Chordata; class Mammalia; order Artiodactyla; family Bovidae; genus Bos; species Bos mutus. Next base: position 397,275 of record NW_027219175.1, read on the forward strand.
CTAGTCACATGAAAGCTTTAACATTACAAATGGTAGATTAAATTCCTACTACTTCTGCAACTTCTTCCAACTACTATTTGGGGTCCCTGGATCAGATATCCTCAATATGAAGATTAGGAGAATATGTTGCTTCACCAATTTAGGGACAAAGCCCCTTGTCAGCTCAGAATCAGTCATGGAATGAGAATAATACCTCTTTTCCCTCAGCAACATAATTCTCCTAGAAAGAAAATGAGGGAATGGGATGGTAACAGGAAGGGAGGCCAGGGGTCTCCAAATGGAGGAAATAGCCTGCAAGTGTCAGACATATTTATCTCTCTTAAGTTGCAGGATGAAACAAGCTAGCAATATTTTTTTTTTCCTTCTCTATACAAATTTAAAAGGAGGTTTCTCTTTAAATATTGTGTTGCAATAATGACACCTGGTTTCACCTGAACTATTCTCAAACCTTGAAAATAACCAATGCATTTTTCTTATGGAAATGTTTGTCTTAAGCTATACTAATGTACTATGCATTTACCCCAAACTCTATCCTCAAGTCGGTTTTTGCCTAATGGCTCAGAACCTACTTGACAAACCAGTATGTTATACTAAGTATTGTTTCCCTAATCTATGTAAATGAAACTATTTGAATCTATGTGAACTTGATCTTCTACAAGATTCAGTTAATCATTCAATGTCCTGGGATGAATCGACTAGTGCCAATATTATCCCAAAATGCATCTTATGGGTGAGGGGCCTGGTGTCATTATGAGTTTTAAGACATTCCTTCCTTTCATTAACAGATGGCTAGTGACTATATAACATCCAGCTGAAGACTAGGAGGGGGGTACTCTTTCTGCCCCCTTCTGATGCCTTTGTCAGAAGATTTCTCTATCTCCTTTATACTTTAATAAACTTTATTACACAAAGCTCTGAGGGATCAAGCCTTGCCTCTGGCTGCAGATTGAATTCCTCCCCTCTGCAGGCCAAGAATCCTGGTGTCTTTTCATTCAGCAACAACCTTTCACACTGAAACCAGGATCATGGGACATCAGAGAATCCATGTTTACAGTGAATATTAACTGGTGACAGTCTCCATGAAGGCCTCCTTCTTAATATAAGATGCACTCCACTCCACTACCTGCACAACCCAAGGCTGATTCCTAATACCACACAACAAGCAAGACAGAAACACAAACCAAATCATCAGCAGATAGACTGCTTAATGTCAGACTAATTCCATAGACACCTGCAAATGACATGAACAGACACGATCCCACCATTAGAAAGGGAAAATTCAGCTGCAAACTCAAGAACATAGTTGTCAGTCTCTCCAATTCCAAAGCCTAAACTAGTCAACTTTATTGACTTCAAGTGGAGACTAGGAGCAATAACTATAACACAGCAGTCTGGGAATAAATGACCATTAACACAGTAAGTAGGGAAATGTGAAGACAGAGAAATATGTTGTGAGAAAAGAAATGTGGTAAAAATTCAAAACATAATGAAAGAAAAAATAGCCAGGCTCCCTGAAAAAGACTTGGAAGTTATGGTAGTAAAGGTGATAAAACATTCGAGAAATGAAATGGAGAAACGATGAGAAACATTTCTAAAGGGCCTAGAAAAATGAATAAGTAATAACAAATAATAACACCAAAATTGACATTGGTCTAGTATAGGCTAATACACACTGTTGTACTGCTGAAGCTGACACAACATTGGAAAGAATCCTCCAATTTAAAAATGAAATTTAAAAAGAAACACAAGCATTCAATGGAACAAGAGACCTGACAAAGTAAATTGATACTTATCAGACATTTCACCCAAACACAGCAGAAAATACATTTTTCTATATTGAAAATAAAATATCTCCAGGAAAAATCACAAACGGGATCTCAAATCAACCCTTGGTAAATTTAATATAATGGTATTTGTATCAAATTTTTTAACCACAATGCTATGATTTACATACCAGAAAAAAACACGAATCCATGTAGGCTAATAAATACACCTCTACATGTCCAAGAGATCACTGATGAAATCAGAGAGAAAATGAAAAAAATTTGTAGAAGCAAAGAATAGTAAAAACATGAGTATCCTAAAGTTGTGGAGCATGCTAAAGCAGTAAAAGAGTGAAGTTGATAAACACTACACAACTGAAGTAATCAACACGACCTTAAATCTAAAGAATTTAGAAAAGAAGAAAAAGCAGCCAAAATTCCCCAAAGTGAATAGAAGGGGGAAAAATGATAAAAATCAGAGCAGAAATTTAAGAAAAAAAATGATGAAAAAAGTAGCCAAAATCATTATCACTAAAAGAGGTCTCTTGGAGAGGAGGAACAAAAGAGATAAACCATTGTCCAGACTTGTGAAGAAAAAAAGGACAAACACTTATATCAATCAAATTTGACATGACAAAGGATGACAATATAACTGATACCACAGATAACAAAGAATTTTAAGAGACTACAGCAAACAAATATAAGACAATAAAATTTAGAATCTGAAATCCATGGACAAATGCTTAGAAACTCAATTAAGAAGAAACAGAAAATATGAACAGAGCAATTACAAGCACTATTATTGAAACTGTGATGAAAAATTTTGTTGACAAAATTAAATCCAGTTTCATCCACCTCATTAGAACTGATTCAAGGTTCGATGCATGATGCTGGATGCTTGGGGCTGGTGCACTGGGATGGCCCAGAGGGATGGTATGGGGAGGGAGGAGGGAGGAGGGTTCGGGATGGGGAACACATGTATACCTGTGGCGGATTCATTTTGATATTTGGCAAAACTAATACAATTATGTAAAGTTTAAAAATAAAATAAAATTAGAAAAAAAAAAAGAACTAGGTATAAAAAAAAAAAAAATTAAATTCCAGATGGCTTCACATGGAAATTTTATGAACCAGTCAGAGAACTGCCAACACACGCACTTCTGAAACTCTTTCAAAATTCTAATGTGGAATGAAAACATACAAATTCATTCTACAAGGTCACCATCACCCTGATACCAACACCGAGATAACACAGAAAATAAAGTTAGAGACCAATATTGCATATATGTACAGAGGCAAACATTCTTAGCAAAATATGGGCAAAAAAAAAAAAAAATCCACCAATACCTTAAAAGGATTGAACACCACTATTAAGTGGGAGGTTTATCCCAGATAAGGAAACATTCTTCAATCGCTGCATATCAATGTATAGTAAAGAATTAAAATCATATGATCACCTCAATAGATGCTGAAAAAAACTTTGATATAATTCAACAAGTGTTTGTGATGCTGCTGCTGCTGCTAGGTTGCTTCAGTCATGGTCGACTCTGTGGGACCCCACAGACAGTAGCCTACCAGACCCCCCCGTCCAGGCAAGAATACAGGAATGGGTTGCAATTTCCCTCTCCAATGCATGAAAGTGAAAAGTCAGAGTAAATTCACTCAGTATGTCCGACTCTTAGACATGGATTGCAGCCTACCAGGCTCCTCCATCCATGGGATTTTCCAGGCAAGAATACTGGAGTGGGGTGCCATTGCCTTCTCTAGCGTTTGTGATAGAAACTCTCCAAAAGCTGAACATAGCAAAATCTACCTCAACAAATGCAGAGAAATCAAAACTAAAATAACGTATCACCTTGCACCATTCCAAATGGCCATGATGAGAAAAAAAAAAAAAAAAAAATCTATAACAGATGACTTCCCTGCTTGTCCAGTGCCTAAGACCTCATGATACTAATGCAGGGGTCCCAGCTTTGATTCCTAATCATGGAATTAGAATCTACATGCAGTGATTGAGGCTTCTGGCAAACAAGTAAAAGTATATATATATATATATATATATATATATATATATAAAGATAGATAGATAGATATAGATATATAGTTATATGATTGCATAATAATATATGAAGGAGATGGTGTGAAAAAAGAGAATCCTCCTGCCATATTGCACTATTGTTAGGAATATGAATGAATACTGTCATGATGCCAAACATTATGGAAGTTCTTTAAAGAACCAGGAATACAACTACCATTTAATTCAACAATCCCACTATTTGGCATATTCTCAAAAGAAAACTTAATGAATATTAGATATATATGCAAGTAACCATTGCAACACCATTTACAGTAGCCAAGGAAAACAACCTCAGTGTCATCGAATGAAGAATGGATAAAGAAGTTATGTTACATATATGATGGGAAATTACTCACCCATAAAAAGGAACAAACTTGGATTATTTGGACTTGCAAAAAGTTGGACATGACCAAGCAACTGAACTGAACTGAACTGATAGATGGCAAAATTATATACCTAAACTTTTGACATACACATATGCATGTATATGTGTAGCTATATATATATATATATATATATATATATATATATATATATATATATATATATATATATATTAGTATTATATATAATATACTAATGCTTGCCTCGATAGCACTAGTACTAAGGAACCTGCCTTCTAACAGAAATCATAAGAGATGCAGTTTCAATTTATGGCTTGGGAAAATTTTCTTGAACTAAGCATGACAACCCGTTTCTATTTCTCCACTTTGAGAATTCCATGGATTGAGAATACACAATGGTGACAGTCTGTGTGATACAGAATGTCAGACAGGAATGTAGTGACTTAACACATAAAACATCATTTTAATGGTTTCTAATATGTATGTAGTACACATGTTCCTTCCATATATTATCAATGACATGCTCAGCCAAAAGATGGTTCACTCACTCACTTCACTTCGGTCACACATTCATGTCCGACTCTTTGGGACCCCATGAATCACAGTGCACCAGGCCTCCCTGTTCATTACCAATTCCTGGAGTAACTCAAACTGATGTCCATTGAGACAGTGATGCCATCCAGCCATCTAACCCTCTGTTGTCCCCTTTTCTTCCTGCCTGCAATACCTCCAAGTATCAGTCTTTTCCAATAAGTCAATGCTTTGCATGAGATGGCCAAAGTATTGGGAGTTTCAGCTTTAGCATCTGTCCTTCCAATGAACACCCAGGACTGATCTCCTTTAGGATGAACTGGTTGGACCTCCTTACAGTCCAAGGCACTCTCAAGAGTCTTCTACAATACCACAGTTCAAAAGCATCAATTCTTAGGTGCTCAGCTTTCTTCACAGTCCAACTCTCAGATCCATACATGACCACTGGAAAAACCATAGCCTTGACTAGAGAGACCTTTGTTGGCAAAGTAATGTCTCTGATTTTTAATATGGTATCTAGATTGGGCATAACTTTCCCTCCAAGTAGTAATCATTTTTTAATTTCATGACTGCAATCATCATCTGCAGTGATTTTGGAGCCCCCCAAAATAAAATCTGACACTGTTTCCCCTGTTTCCCCATCTATTTGCCATGAAGTGATGAGGACAGATGTCATGATCTTTGTTTTCATAACGTTGAGCTTTAAGCCAAATTTTTCACTCTCCTTTTTCACTTTCATCAATAGATATTTTATTTCTTCAATTTCTGCCATAAGGGTGTTGTCATCTGGATATCTTTGGTTATTGAATTTCCCCAGAAATCTTGATTCCACCTTGTGTTTCTTCCAGCCCAAAGTTTCTCATGAGGTACTCTGCATACAAGTTAAATTATCAGGCTGACAACATACAACTTGACCTACTCCTTTTCCTGTTTGGAACCAATCTGTTATTCCATGTCCAGTTCTAACTGTTGCTTCTTGACCCACATATTCCCTCTCTTTTGGAACACCCTCCCTTCTCCCTCGCCATCCTACAATCTAGGCTGAGCATTTTTCATGGGGTTTCATCTAGCAGCTTCCCTAAATCAAATGGCTCCAGTGAAAATTTTGCAGCTATGTCTACTTATATTTCTCAGTATCACATCATGTCTCCAGTACACAACAGTTATTTTGGACTGAGGGTGGAACATTCTACTTTTCCAGATTTGTATGGAAATATGTCAGCCCATGACGATCCTTTTCCTAAACTACAATAGGCTGGCAATTTATATTTCCCGGTGCCAATGATTCCTGATACATTGCTGCCTCTATTTCTAGGTCAACACATGAACCCATCTTCATTATTTAAAAATCATCCTAATACAACTGATATACCAAATAGGTGTCAGATTATGCTGGATATGGAGGATAAAATTAATGTTGGGAGATATCAACAAATTCCTACAATTCTCTTATTTGAAGAATAAAGTTATATGTTCATCTTCATAGTGTCAATTTCTATTTTGAAATAATTCAGAGTAAAGCGAGTATTTCAGTTCCTGGATATTTTACTCTGCTTTAATATAAACTCTTCGTTCAAGAAAACCTTCAATATTCATCCTAGGTAAATTACACCTAAGGAATTATTTGAAAAAAAGAAAATAGAAAATGCAAACAAAGTTAAAAGGCGAAGTGTAAATAAATTGAGTTCTGAAATCATCCAGGCTGAACTGACTGGGTGTCTAAGTTAGGATGGTATGGAAAATGGAACAGATATAAATCAAATTTATAAAAAGCAAATGAACAATATACACTTTAGTGCTTTCTCAGTTTTATTATATTATGGCAGTATTGGGAAAAAAGCTAAGAGGTTAAACAGCAGTTTGTATTTATATACATATACACATTTTCAAGTATGAAAGATCTTTCATACTTAAAAATGTAGATGTAGCATACTCAGTAATCATGATCACTATCATAGCATGACTATGATGCCAATGATAACATGACATATTCAAAGACTGCACCACAGTTAGCAAAAGAAAGGCATTATATAAGTAGTATTATAAAAAGTTATTCTTGCTCTGCTCTCCTTATGTCTTGCCTTTATTTCCTCCCACAAAGACACCACCCTATATTTCCTAATGGATATTTTGATGTTGCTTTCCTGCTCCTGGAAAGACAGATTTAAATCCTTATGGTGAATGCTGCATCTCAGCACAGTAATCAGTTCTTGGAAGACATGACATCTGTTTCCCTTCATAGCTTTATTATCTATCTGTTTCACTGAACTTCTAGAGATACAATTAGGAAAAATATTTTCAGTCATAATAAGCCACATTTCATAGCTATTCCTAAGCACCTGCTTGAGTTGGGAAGAACCTGTCTTCCTGCCTACCAAGTTAACCACAGATATCCAATTTTTCGGTGTTTCATGTCTACCTAAGTTTCCTTCTGTATCTTGCATATTAGCTAAGAAAAAGTGTCTGCCAAATGATGTATGTTAAGTATTTGCTGAATTAACAATAAAGAGATGCTAAATAAATTAGCAACCAAATTTATATACATTACTCAACAACATCCCATAGCCTCCACTCTTACCATAAATTAACATTTCATATTTACTGACAGTTTAATAAGGTGCTGTGTCTTCTTTATAATGCAATGTCTAGGTTTCTCATAGCTTTTACATCCAAAAGCAAGTGACATTTGTTTTTGATAACTTCAGTCACCATTCCTAGTAATTTTGAAGTCAAAGAAAATTAAGCTTGTCACTGTTTCCACACGTTTACCCTTTCTACTTGTCGAGTAGTGATGGGACCAAATGCCCTTATCTTTGTTTTTATGAATATTGAGTTTTCAGAATGGTTATTCACTCTTCTCATTCACCCTCATGAAAAGGCTCTTTATTTCTTCTTCACTTTCTATTTTTTTCTGCATTACTATCTATATATATGAGGATTTTGATATTTCCCCCAAAAACCTTTATGTCAGCTTGTGATTCACTCACCTGGTATTTTAATAGTATATTCTGTATATTATTCACATAAGAAAGTGACAATATGGAGCTTTGTCACTCTCCTTTTCCAGTTTTGAAGTGGTCAACTGTTCCATGCCTGCTCCCAATTCTTGCATCTTGACTCATTTAAGGGTGGTTTCAAATTTTACTTCCTCAAGAATTTTCCATGTACCCTACCCCTTTTTGTTTTGGTGTTCTCCATCTAGACAACTATGTTTCTCATCATGGGCCATTTCAGTTCAGTTCAGTTCAATTCAGTGGCTCAGTCGTGTCCGACTCTTTGTGACCCCATGGATTGCAGCATGGCAGGCCTCCCTGTCCATCACCAACTCCTGGAGTTCACTCAAACTCATGTCCACTGAGTCAGTGATGTCATCCAGCCATCTCATCCTCTGTTGTCCCCTTCTCCTCCTGCCCACAATCCCTCATAGCATCAGAGTCTTTTCCAACAAATCAACTCTTCGTATGTAGTGGCCAAAGTACTGGAGTTTCAGTTTCAGCATCATTCCTTCCAAAGAAGACCTAGTACTGATCCTCTTTAGGATGGACTGGTTGGAATTCCTTGAAGTTCAAGGGACTTTCAAGAGTCTTCTCCAACACCACAGTTCAAAACCATCAATTCTTCAGTGCTCAGCTTTCTTCACAGTACAACTCTCATATCCATACTTGACCCCTGGAAAAACCATAGCCTTGACTAGACAGACCTCTGTGCCAATCACCAATCAGACCTTTTCTTGTTTTCCCTTTGTGTTCTTCTTCTTTTTTTTTAATGCACCACATTGCACCACACTGTTTTTCATTCATTTCCTCCTTTCTCAGTTCAGTTCAGTTCATTCAGTCTCTCAGTCATACCAGACTCTTTGTGAACCCATGAATCTCAGCACACCAGGCCTCCCTGTCATTGACCGACTCCAAGAGTTCACACAAACTCATGTACCTAGAGTCGGTGATGCCATCTAGCCATCTCATCCTTTTTCATCCCCTTCTCCTCCTGCCCCCAATTCCTCCCAGCATCAGGGTCTTCTCCAATGAGACACCTCTTGGCATGAGCTGGCCAAAGTATTGGAGTTTCAACTTTAGCATCAGTCCTTCCAATGAACACCCAGTACTGATCCTCTTTAGAATGGACTGGTTGGATCTCCTTGCAGTCCAAGGGAGTCTCAAGAGTCTTCTCTAACATCACAGTTCAAAAGCATCAATTCTTCAGCGCTCAGCTTTCTTCACAGTCCAACTCTCACATCCATATATGACCACTGGAAAAACCATAGCCTTGACCATATGGACGTTTTTTGGCAGAGTAATCTCTTCTTTTTAATATGCTCTCTATGTTGGGCATAGCTTTTCTTCTAAGTGATAAATGTCTTTTAATTTCATGGCTGCAAACAATCTGCAGTGATTTTGGATCCCAAAAAATAAAATTTGACACTCTTTCCACTGTTTCCCCATCTATTTCCCATGAAATGATGGGACAAAATTCCCTGATCTTCATTTTCAGAAGGTTGAGCGTTAAGCCAACTTTTTCACTCTCCTCTTTCATTTTCATCTAGAGGCTTTTTAGTTCCTCTTCATTTTCTGCCATAAGGGTGGTATCATCTGCATATCTGAGATTATTGATATTTCTCCCTGCAATCTTGATTCCAGCTTGTGTTTATTCCAGCCCAACGTTTCTCATGATGTACTCTGCATACAAGTTAAATAAGTAAGGTGACAATTTACAGCCTTGATGGGCTCCTTTTCCTATTTGGAACCAGTATGTTGTTCCATGTCCAGTTCTAACTGCTGTTTCCTGACCTGGATTAGGTTTCTCAAGAAAGGTCAAGAATGTCAGGTGTTTTTCTTTCTGGCTTACTTCACTCTGTATAATAGGTTCCAGTTTTATCCATCTCATTAGAACTGATTCAAATGTATTCTTTTTAATGGCTGAGTAATACTCCATTGTGTATACGTACCACAGCTTTCTTATCCATTCATCTGCTGATGGGCATCTAGGTTGCTTCTATGTCCTGGCTATTATAAACAGTGCAGCGATGAACACTGGGGTACATGTGTCTCTTTCCCTTCTGGTTTCCTCAGTGTGTATGCCCAGCAGTGGGATTGCTGGATCATAAGGCAGTTCTATTTCCAGTTTTTTAAGGAATCTCCACACTGTTCTCCATAGTGGCTGTACTAGTTTGCATTCCCACCAACAGTGTAAGAGAGTTCCCTTTTCTCCACACCCTCTCCAGCATTTATTGCTTGTAGACTTTTGGATCACAGCCATTCTGACTGGCATGAAATGGTACCTCATTGTGGTTTTGATTTGCATTTCTCTGATAATGAGTGATGTTGAGCATCTTTTCATGTGTTTGTTAGCCATCTGTATGTCTTCTTTGGAGAAATGTCTGTTTAGTTCTTTGGCCCGTTTTTTGATTGGGTCATTTATCTTTCTGGAGTTAAGCTGTAGGAGTTGCTTGTATATTTTTGAGATTAGTTGTTTGTCCACTGCTTCACTTGCTATTATTTTCTCCCATTCTGAAGGCTGCCTTTTCACCTTGTTAACAGTTTCCTTTGTTGTGCAGAAGCTTTTAAGTTTAATTAGGTCCCATTTGTTTATTTTTGCTTTTATTTCCAATATTCTGGGAGGTAGGTCATAGAGGATCCTGCTGTGATGTATGTCGGAGAGTGTTTTGCCTATGTTCTCCTCTAGGAGTTTTATAGTACTAACACATATATATGGAATTTAGAAAGATGGTAACAATAACCCTGTGTGCGAGACAGCAAAAGAGACACCGATGTATAGATCAGTCTTATGGACTCTATGGGAGAGGGAGAGGGTGGGGAGATTTGGGAGAATAGCATTGAAACATGTATAATATCATATATGAAACAAGTCGCCAGTCCAGGTTCGATGCAGGATACTGGATGCTTGGGGCTGGTGCACTAGGACGACCCAGAGGGAGGGTGGGGGCGGGGGAGGAGGGAGGAGGGTTCAGGATGGGGAACGCAGGTATACCTGTGGCAGATTCATTTCGATATTTGCAAAAACTAATACAATTTTGTAAAGTTTAAAAATAAAATAAAATTAAAAAAAAAAAAATAAAGTGCTGCCTGGCCTGGCAGTGCTGTACAATAAAATAAAATAAAATAAAATGATAACAAAAGAAACAAAAAAAGAATGTCAGGTGGTCTGGTGTTTCCATCTCTTTCAAAATTTTCCATAGTTTATTGTGATACACACAATCAAAGGCTTTGATATAGTCAATAAAGCAGAAGTAGGTGTCTTTCTGGAAATCTCTTGCTTTTTGATGATCCAACGGATGTTGGAAATTGGATCTCTGGTTCCTCTGCCTTTTCTAAAACCAGCTTGAACATCTCGAAGTTCATGAGTCACATATTGCTGAAGCCTGGCTTGGATAATTTTGACCATTACTTTACTAGTATGTGAGATGAGTTCAATAGTGTGATAGTTTAAGCATTCTTTTGTATTGCCTTTCTTTGGGATTGGAATGAAAACTGACCTTTTCCAGTTCTGTGGCCACTGCTGAATTTTTCAAATTTGCTGTCATATTGAGTGAAACACTTTAACAGCCTCATCTTTCAGGATTTGAAACAGCTCAACTTGAATTCCATCATGTCCACTACCTTTGTTCGTAGTGCTGCTTTCTAAGGCCCAGTTGACTTCGCATTCCAAGATATCTGGCGCTAGGTGAGTGATCACACCATAGAGATTATCTGAGTCATGAAGATCTTTTTTGTACAGTTCTCCTGTGTATTCTTGCCACCTCTTCTTAATATCTTCTGCTTCTCTTAGGTCCACAACATTTCTGTCCTTTTCAAGCCTATCTTTGCATGAAATGTTGCCTTGGTATCTCTAATTTCCTTGAAGAGATCTGTAGTCTTTCCATTCTGTTGTTTTCCTCTATTTCTTTTCATTAATCACTGAGAAAGGCTTTATTTTCTCTCCTTGCTATTCTTTGGAACTCTGCATTCAGATACTTATATTTCTCCTTTTCTCCTTTGCTTTTTGCTTCTCTTCTTTTCACTGCTATTTGTAAGGCCTCCTCAGATAGCCATTTTGCTTTTTTTTTGTGTTTCTTTTCTATGTGGATGATCTTGATCCCTGTCTCCTGTACAATGTTACAAACCCCTGTTTATAGTTCATCAAGCACTCCATCAGATCTAGTCCCTTAAATATATTTTCCACTTCCACTGTATAATCATAAGGGATTGGATTTAGGTCATATCTTTATTGTCTAGTGGTTTTCCCTACTTTCCTCAATTTAAGTCTGAAATTGGCAATAAGGAGTTCATGATATTAGCCACAGTCATCTTCTGGTCTTCTTTTAGCTGACTGTATAGAGATTTTCATCTTTGGCTGCAAAGAATATAATCAGTCTTATTTCGGGGTTGACCATCTGGTGATGTCCCTGTGTAGAGTCTTCTCTTGTGTTGTTGGAAGAGGGTGTTTTCTACGACCAGTGCATTCTTTTGGCAAAACTCTATTAGCCTTTTCCCTTCTTCATTCCAAAGTACAATGCCAATTTTGCATCTTATTCCAACTGTTTCTTGACTTCCTACTTTTACATTACAATCCCCTGTAATGAAAAGGATATCTTTTTTGGGTGTTAGTTCTAAAAAGTCTTGTAAGTCTTCAAAGAACTGTTCAACCTCAGCTTCTTCAGCATTGCTGGTTGTAGCATAGTGTTGGATTACAGTGATATTAAATGGTTTGCCTTGGAAAGGAACAGAGGTCATTCTGTTGTACTTGAGATTACATCCAAGTACTGCATTCCAACCTCTTTTGTTGACCATGATGGCTACTCTATTTCTTCTAAGGGATTCCTGCCCACACTAGTAGATATAATGGTCATCTGAGTTGAATTCATCCATTCCAGTTCATTTCAGTTCACTGACTCTTAGAATGTTGACATTCACAACACTATCTCCTGTTAGACCACTTCCAGTTTGCCTTGATTCATGGACCTGACATTCCATGTTCCTATGCAATATTGATCTTTATGGCATCACACCATGCTTCTATCACCAGTCATATCCACAACGGTTTTTTTTTTTTTTTTTCCTCCTTAGGCTTCATTTCTTCTTTCTTTCTGGAGTTATTTTCCACTGATCTCCAGTAGCATATTGGGCACCTACTGACCCCAGGAGTTCCTCTTTCTGTATCCTAACATTTTGCCTTTTGATACTGTTCATGGTGTTCTCATTAGAGAAGGCAATGGCAACCCACTCCAGTACTCTTGCTTGGAAAATCCCATGGACAGAGGAGCCCGGTAGGCTGCAGTCCATGGGGTCGCTAGGAGTCGGGCACGACATAATGACTTAACTTTCACTTTTCACTTTCGTGCATTGGAGAAGGAAATGGCAACCCACTCCAGTGTTCTTGCCTGGAGAATCCCAGGGATGGGGGAGCCTGGTGGGCTGCCATCTCTGGGGTTGCACAGAGTCAGACACAAGTGAATTGACTTAGCAGCAGAAGCATGGGGTTCTCAATGGAAGAATACTGAAGTGGTTTGCCATTCCCTTTTCCAGTGGACCACATTCTGTCAGACCTCTCCACCATGACCGCCCATCTAGGGGCCCCAAAGGGCATGGCTTAGTTTCATTGAGTTAGACAAGGCTATGGTCCATGTGATCAGATTGGCTAGTTTTCTGTGATTATGGTTTCAGTGTGTCTGCCCTCTGATGCTCTCTTGCAAGAGTTATGGTCTTACTTGGGTTTCTCTTACCTTGATCATGGGGAATCTCTTCACAGCTGCTCCAGCAAAGCACAGCCACTGCTCCTTACCTTGGACTAGGATTATTTTTACACAGCCACCCCTCCTGACCTTGAACGTGGGGTAGCTCCTCTTGGCCCTCCGGTGCCCATGCAATCACTGCTCTTTCGAATATTTCTTCCTCTGTCTCAGTTATTCTATTGTTGGTTGCTTCCAGGGTGTTGTTAATCTCCGTTACTGCATTGATTATTACTTCCTGATCCTTCTTTATTTCTTCTGCTACTGTTGCTAAGACACTTCAGTGACTGAAGTGACTTAGCAGCAGTATGACTTGTGTGACCCCAAAGATGGCAGCCCACCAGGCTTTCCATCCCTGGGATTCTCCAGGCAAGAACACTGGAGTGGGTTGCCATTTCCTTCTCCAGTGCATGAAAGGGAAAAGTGAAAGTGAAGTGGCTCAATCGTGTCTGACTCTAGCGACCCCATGGACTGCAGCCTACCAGGCTCCTCTGTCCATGGGATTTTCCAGGTAAGAGTACTGGAGTGGGGTGCCATTGCCTTCTCCATGGTAAACATGTTTATTTCCTCTCATTCCAGGTCTCCAGTGGCAACTCTACTTAGCTTTCAATATTTTGGTCATCTTTACTCTCATTATTCTGAATTCTTCCTCAGGAAAACTTTCTATCTTGGCTTTTTTTGTTTGTTTTGGTGGTTTTTTTCATTTACCTTCACCAGCTGCATATTTCTCTCCTGTTTCATTTTGTCTCAATTGCTGTGGCTTGGGTCCCCTTTCTGCAGGCTGGAGAGTTATGTCTCCACTGTGTTGTGGAAATTGCACTTTGTGGGTGGGATGTGACCAGTGATTTGTCAAGATTTAATGCTTCATGGAATTTGTGTCTGTGCAGTGGCAGACAGATCTGTATCTCTTCTCTCTGAAGTGAAATTAGTTGTCTATGGATTGCGCTTTTGGGTGTTTTTAGGTTTGCTACGGCTTTGTGTGCCCCCTTTTTATAATATTCACTGTTGTGTTTCTGTTTTGCTGGAGAATATCTCTGGGTTCTCTTGTACTGGACTTGCTGGCTCAAGTGTGGAGATTGTCTTCCATGTAGACATGGAAACTCTGATGTGTGTGTTTGTTCTTTAAGGATCCTTGAGATAAGGAGTTCAATGTTGATCTAAAGTTCTGGAATCGACATCCTGGCCTCTGGGTTTCTGTCTCCAGGTTACAGTAGCATCAAAAAACCATATCCTCACAATAGGAAGATAAAACCCCAGGTTAATGTTGACACAACTCTCCTCATTCAGAAAGAATCAAAGGGATTCACAGAGTTCCAGACAGCAGAGAAAAGGGAGAGAAAGAAAGAGGTGCCTAGAAGGAGATATGGGGGAGTTAAAAGGGGAGAGAGCAATCAATTCAGGAAACAAAAGTATAAGTGAAATCAGATTCTAAAGATTTTGTTCCTTAAGTTACAACATTGAAAACCATTTTGGAAAGCAAAAGTTAACAACCAAGAATAAAATTTAGACTCATTTAAGTAGTTTTAAAAAAGAAAACAGAGGTCAAATTCATTCTCATATATATAAAAGAAATATTTAAAAAATACATTTATGTGGTTTTTGAAAAGTAATAATAGTTAATAGAAATAAATGTTTAGGGTATAATAAAGGACTAATGTTGTTAAAAGTTAAAGAAATCATATATAAATAGATCTCAGAATTTCAAAATATTGTGTGCTTTTTGGTGTCAGTACAGTGTCAGATAGTCCCTTGTTGAAGTGTGTTCTTATTGTCAAAGGCTTCTGTTGTCCCTCAATTTAACAGTCTCGGCATTAATTGCAGACTTATTCTGTTGAACTTGTCACTTCTGTGTTGGTTTGTGCTTCTTTATTTATATTTCCTTCTTATATTTGAAAGCCCCTCCATATCTGGTTTTCAACATGAAACAAGGGTGTGGTAACCTCTTATTAGACCTCATTTGTTCCATGTTTGGTGGTGATGTGGGACACTGATAACAGGTACCACTGGGATATGTGGGGATGCTTGAGGTTGACTAACCACATTGGGCTTGCCACTGACAAATGTGGCATGTTCTTCCTTGGTCCACCCTGTTCAGTCTCCTGGTTGACACATGAAGTCACTGTCCCTAGTCGGCCCTGTGTTTCACACACTTCCCAGCGAATAAGGCACTTAGGTGCTCAGCAAGGGCACTAACCACAATTGGCTACGTGCTTTGTGCTCTTCACAAGTCCAAAATCTCAGGCGACTGGTTGGAGGGCAAGGCAGAGCATCAGGTGGACCATGCCTCTTATGCAGCTCTCTGTTCTCAGCCACTCAGTATGCTGCCTGTAATAGAGCGCACAATCTCATGTGTGTCCTGTGTCTCCTCAGGGTAGCTGACCCCATGCTATCATTATCCTGGCCTATGTGAACTGTCCATGAACCCAGGAATTCATCATTAGCAACTATCAACCAACTTAGAGCTTGGTAGGGGGTTTCTCTGGGGCCAAGATATCAGTAACCTATTTCCTTATGCCTCTGGCAGTCATACATATTCCTCTCTCCCTCTGTGGAAGAAAGGGTCTTAAATGGAGGCTGTCTTGGTCTCCTTTGGTATTTTCTAGTGCACAGTCTTCTGTTTTGTGAGTGTGCCATAGTTCAGTATGTGGCCTTAGAGACTCCTTGCAGGAAACCTCCTTTCTAAAATTTCTGTCTCTAGTGTTCCCATGGTTTATGTTTCTATGTCACCTCAGCTCTATCAAATTGTCCTCAGGGCACTGAATCCTGATTCTAACCATAGTGTGTTTGATACATCACAGGCTTCCCTCTCAGGCCCCATGTATATCAGTGGCTGGGAGCATCTGAGACACTCCTTGGCTAGTAACTGCATATATTGGCATAATCTGTGTTTTAGTTCTTTTCCCCATGGTTTTGTTTCTTCCCACTGACACCTATAAGAAAGGCTTTCCTGTTTTCTGTAAATTTCTCCTCCTTTATGACTCCCTGTCCAAGGCGGGTCTCGATCCCTATAAACTTTTCTTCCCTTATATCCCTTATTTTGTCCCGTTTCCTTTTAAAGAGACTGGTTTTCCTTTCTCGTTTTCTACAGCCCATCAACCTCGTTCACAAATTGATTTCTGAAAGGTGTTCCATGTGCAGTTGAACCTTTGATGGATTTGTGTGGGAGAAAGTGGACTGTGCCTCCTATTCCTCTAACATTATGAGACTCCCACCAAGACACTGGAAGGTCCATTTTATTAACTGAAATCTTATTGTTGTTCAGTCACAAAGCCATGTCTGACTGTCTGTGACCCTTTGGACTGCAGCACACAAGGTCTGTCTGTCCCTCACCATCACCCAGGGACTGCCTGAGATCATGTGCATTGAATGGGTGAAGCTATATAACATTCTCTTTCTCTCTCACCCATGTCTCCTCCTGATTTCTTTGTTTCCTAAGAATCAGGGTCTTTTCTAGTGAGTCAGTTCTTTTCTAAGGTGGTCAAAGCTTTGGGGCTTCAGCTTCAGCATCAGTGATTCTAATGCCTCTTCAGAGCTGATTTCCTTTATGTTTGACTGGCTTGATCTCCTTGCATTCCAATGGACACTCACAAGTCATCTCTATCAGAGCAGTTTTGTGTTCTCACATCTGTACATATCTAGTGGAAAGACCATAGATGTGACTCTATGTGCTCCCATTTGTCAAGTCATAACTTCACTTTTTAATATGCTTTCTAAATTTGTGAAAGCTTTTCTTCCAGTAAGCAATTGTCTTCTAATTTTATAGCTGCCATCACCCTCTGCAGTGAATTTAGAGCCACAAAAGAGGAAATCTGTCAATGCTTCTCCCTTTTCCACTTCTATTTCCCATGAAAATGTGGGACCAGATGCCATGATCTTACTTTGTGTAATACTTAGAATTCAAATGTACTTTTTACCCTATGTTTTCCTATCAATATTGAGAATTATTGTATTCTTGTACCTTTGTCTTCCCTCAATGTTTGGGATAAAAAATTATTTTCTAAGAGTATTCTAAGATGATAGTTACTCATTTTATATAATACTGCTAATTTGAAGTTTCCGCTGGAGCATTTGTGCCATGCTTCTGTAACAACTGGGTAAACTATTGACAAAATACACAGCCTATAATATATTTCTCCATTAACATTATATACTGAGCCTATTTGTGTTATCTAGTTAGATTTTCTCTCATGTGGCAACTACAAAAATACAAAGTAGGACAAGAAACATGAGTAGGATGTGGAGGGGGATAGGAAGCTGAACCCCTGTGCCATGAAGCAAGAGAAATTTTGATCATCAATGATTTCTGTTGAAATATTTGTTGTCAGAAGTTTAAAGTGATGAAAGAAAATTTTACATACTGAATTATGGAGAAACGATTTTGATGTACACATCATATAATTTAAAAGTTCATCTAGCCAGAAGAGCCTGACTATGATCTATGCACAGTGTACTGGGCATCAGTTTTACCCATTAAGTGGGTAGCTGTTATCCCAAATCCAGCTAGTTGACCATTGTGACTACAGACTTGAATGTTTAAAATTGTATCCAACGTGAGGAGAGCAACAGCTTTCTTGAAACAATATCCCTAAGTAAATGACAGTTGCAATTTTTTTAACTGAGAGTAAACATACACACTGAGAGAAACACACACAATGAGAGACACACACATACTGAGAGATATACACACAATGAGAAAAACACATTTAGAGAGACAACACACACACTGAGAGAGATGCATACTCACACTTAGAGAGACATGCAAAAACTTGAGAGACACACACACACACACTGAGAGATATTCACACACTGAGAGACACCAACACTGTGACGAGACACAAAGACACACTGTGTGAGAGAGATACACACACTCAGAGACAGACATTCACCCAAAGAGAGAGAGAGACCCACACACAATCAAAGACAAACACACACACACACACACACACACACTGAGAGGGATGTATACAGTGAGAGAGCTACACACACACTGAGAGATAAAAATACATATTGAGAGAAAAACATATAATGAGAATTACCCACAGACAATGAGAGACACACAGAGACACAAACATAGTGAGTGTGACACAGAATGTGAGAAACACACACACACTTTGAGAGAGATTCACTAGCACAAACACTGGGAGATAGACATACACACTGAGAGAGATAACACAGAGAGAGACACACACACACTGAGAGAGACAAACACATACACACACTGAGAGAAATGCACACACACAAACACTGAGAGAGAGGCACAAACAAGCTGTGAGAGGCACACACAATGAGAGACACACACAATGAGAGACACACACATACAGAGAGATACACACACACACTGAATGGGATGGAAACACTGAAAGAGAGACACACACACACTGAGAGTGTCCCACACAATGAAAGACAGAAACACACACACTAAGTGAGTCACACACACTAAGAGAGATGCACAAACACACTGAGAGAGACATACAAAGCCATCCTGAGAAAGAGAAACACACATGGGGAGACACATACACATATTGAAAGAGGGACACTCAGAGAGACACACACACAGCAAGAGAGACACTCACTGAGACAGACACACACACATACTGCAAGAAAGACAAACACACTAAGAGAGGGAGACACACACATTGACAGACTGAGACACACACATTGACAGATTGAGACACACACATTTAGACAGACACATACACTGAGAGACACCCACCCACCCACACAGAGACACACAGAGACAGACACATTTGGAGAGAGTCACATACACACTGAGACACACACACACTGAGAGAGACACACACACACAAAGAGACACACAGACTGAGAGAAAAACACACACACAAAGAGAGAGAAACAAACCTTGAGAGAGAAGCACACACAATGAGAGACACACATACTGAGAGAGATTAACACACACTGAGAGAGAGACACACAAACTGAAAGAGAGACAAACACACACTGGAAATTGACCCACACACTGAGAAAATACCTATAAAATGAGGGTGACAAACACACTGAGAGACACACCCACACTGTGACAGAGACACACACACTGTGGCAGAGACACATACACTGTGAGAGAGACACACACACTGATAGAGAAACACACAGAGAGACAGGCACTTTGAGAGAGACATGCACACGTTTAGATAGAAACATACACTGAGAGAGAAAAACACACAGACTGAGAGACACACACGCTCAGAGAGACACACACAGACAGAGAAACAGAGACAGTGTGAGAGAGTGACACACACACAGAAACACACACAGGGAGAGAGACACACATAGACACTGAAGGAGAGACACACACTGATAGATGAGGCACACACACTGAGGGAGACACACACACACTAAGAGTAAATAAGTAAATATACACACTGAGAGAGACACACACTATGACATACAAAAAGACACAAAACATAGAGACACACACACACACAAAGAGACAAACACACTAATAGAAAGACACCCACACATGAAGAGAGAGAAACACACACTGAGAAAGAGACACACACACTGAGAAAGACACATACAAACTGAAACAGACAAACACACACACACAGATATTCACACACTGAGCAGGAGACACCAACACTATGACAGAAACACACACACACTGTGAGAGAGAGACACACTCTGAGAGAGACACACACACACTGAGAGAGAAACACAAGCACTGAGAGATAAACATATGCAATGAGAGAAACACCCACAATGAGAGACAAACACTCTGAGATACAGACACAAACACTGAGAAAGAGATGCATAGAGACACACACACACAAAGAGAAACACGCACTGAGAGAAAGATACACACACACACTTAGAGAGAGAAACACACATTGAGAAAGACACACACACTGAAAGACACATACACGAAGAAAGAGAAACACACATTGAGAGACAGACACACAATGAGAGACACACACAGTGAGTGTGTGAAACCAACACACTGAGAGACACACAGAGTGAGAGATACACGCATACACTGAGAGTTATTCACTCACATAAACACTAAGAGATAGACACACACACACAAAGAGATAAAACCCTGAGAGAGACACACACACTGAGAGAGAGTCCTGCAAAATGAAAGACAGAAACACACACACTGAGAGAGTCACACACACTGAGAGAGTCACACACACGGAGAGAGATGGACACACAGAAACATTGAGAGACACACACACACACACACACAGACATACACATATTGAAAGAGCGACACATAAAGAGAGACACTCATACACAGTGAGAGAGACACATGCTGAGACAGAGACACACACATATTGTGAGAAAGACAAACACACTAAGAGAGGGAGGCATCACATGGAAAGACTGAGACAGAGGCACTTAGAGAGACATACACAATGAAAGACATTCACACACACACACACACACACACAGATAGACACATTCAGAGAGAGTCATACACCCACTGAGACACACACACAATGAGAGAGATAACACACTGAGAGAGTATCAAACACACACACTGGGAGACATGCACACCCACAAACACTGAGACAGAGGCACAAACACTGAGAGAGAGACACAAACACTGAGAGAGAGACATAAACAGGATGATAGAGACACACACGGGAGAGACACACACATACAGAGAGACAAATACATGCATTGAGACACACACACACACTGAATAGAATGGAAACACTGAAAGAGAGACACACACATACTGAGAGAGGGTCCCACAAAATGAAAGACAGAAACACACACACTGAGAGAATCACACAAATTGAGAGAGATGCAAACAGAAACATTTGAGAGACACACACACACATTTTGAGAGAGAAATACACATGGAGAAAGATATACACATATTAAAAGACAGACAAGTAAAGAGAGAGAAACATGCACAATGAGAAAGAAACAAAGTGAGACAAAGACACACACATACACTGAGATAAAGAAAAACACACTAAGAGAGGGAGACACACACACTGACAGACTGAGACATGCACACTTGGAGAGACACACACATTGAGAGACACACACACACAGACACAGAGAGCAGATGCATTCAGAGAGCATCACACACACACTGAGACACACACATACTGAGAGAGACATACACTCTGATATATATAGTGACACAAACACTGAAAATGAGACACATAGAGAAACACACACACAAAGAGACACACTGAGAGAAAGACACACACATGAAGAGAGAGAAAAACACATTTAGAGAGCGGCACACACAATGAGAGAGAGACACACAAACTGAAAGAGAGACCTCACTAAGAAAGTGACACACTCTGAGAAAGACACAAACAAACTGAAAGAGACAAACACACACACTGAGAGAGACAACACTGTGACAGAAACACACACACTGTGAGAGAGACACACACACATAATGAACACACATACAATGAGAAAAACAAACACTGAGAGAGACAACACACATACTGAGACACACACACACACTGCGTGAAATTCAGAAATTCAGACACACTGAGAGAGAAACACCAACACTGTGATAGAAACACACACACACATTGAGAGAGACATACACGCACTGATAGTGAGAGACACACACATTGAGAGATAAACATACACACTGAGAGAAACACACACAATGACACACACACAATGAGAGACACAAACAATGAGAGACACATACACTGAGAGATACATGCACTCTGAGAGAGAGTCCCACAAAACTGAGAAAGATGCACATACACACTGAGTGAGACACACAGAAACATTCAGAGACACACACACACTGAGACAGAAACACACACGAAGAGAGACCTACACATATTGAAAGAGAGACACATAAATAGACACATACACAGAGAGAGAAACACACACTGAGACAAACACACACATACAGGGAGAAAAACAAACACACTAAGAGAGGGAGACACACAAAGACTGAGACATGCACACTTAGAAAGAGAGACATACACCCTGACAGACACACACATACACAAACACACATTCAGAGAGTGTCACACACTCACTGAGACACATACACACTAAGAGAGATAACACACTGAGAGAGACAAACACACAAATACTGGGAGAGATGCACATTCACAATCACTGAAAGAGAGACACAAACAGGCTGAAAGAGACACACACACTGGAGAGACACACACACAGTGAAGGACACACACTGAAAGAGAGACACAAACAGGCTGAAAGAGACACACACACTGGAGAGACACACACACGGTGAAGGACACACACATACAGAGAGAGACACACACACTGAGAGACACACACACTCTGAATAGGATGGCAATACTAAGAGACACACACACAGAGAGAGAATCCCACAAATTGAAAGGCAGTAACACACACACTGGGAGAATCACACACACTGAAGAGATGAACACACACACTGAGAAGAGACACACAGAAACACTGAGACACACACACACACTGAGAGAGACACACACACACACATCCTGAGAGAGAGAAACACAGATGGAGAGAGACATACATGTATTAAAAGAGAAACACATAAAGAAAGAGACACATATGCAGTGAGAGACACACACACTGAGATAGACACACTCACATATACTGTGAGAAAGAAAAACACACAGAGGGAGAAACACACACTGACAGACTGAGACATGCACACTTAGAGAGAGAAACAGACACACTGAGAGACACCCACCCTCATACACAGAGACACACAGAGGCAGACAGATTCAGAGAGAGTCACACACACTGAGACACACACTCTGAGATACAAACAGACACAAACACAAAAATGAGGCACATAGAGACACACACACTGAGAGAAAGACACACACACATGAAGAGAGAGAAACACACATTGAAAGAGTGGCACACATAATGAGAGAGAGACAGACAAACTGAAAGAGAGACAAATACACACTGAGAAAGTGATACACATACTGAGAAAACACCTAAAAATGAGAGAGACAAACACACATACTGAAAGAGAGACAACAACACTGACAGAAACACACACACACTGTGAGAGACACACAATGAAAGACACACACTATAAGAATCACACATATAATGAGAGACACATATTGAGAGAGACACATATTGAGAGAGACACACACAGAAACACACACTGTGACAGAGACACACGCCTGGAGAGAGACAAACACGCATTGAGAGTGAGACACATACAGAGAGAAACACACACACTGACAGAGAGACCCACGCACTCAGAGAGAAAGACACACACACACAGATACACAAACTGAGAGACACACACATACAGAGAGAGACACAAAATACACTGAGAGAGACACACAAACTGATAGGCACACACACTGAGACACACACACTGAGAAAGAGATACACATACTGAGACAGAGACACACACATCCTTACACTGACAGAGAGGCACACACAAACTGAGAGATAACAACACATATGAAGAGACACACCGAGACAGACACACATTGAGAGAGAGTACACACTGAGAGAGTCACACACACACAATGAAAGATAGAAACATACACAGTGACACAAATGGACAGAGTGAGAAACATACACACACTGAGAGAGACACACACACAGTGACAGACACATACACTGTGAGAGAGACACACACACATGCGTACTGAGAGAGATGCACACAAGGTGAGAGGTACCCTCACACACTGATAGACACACATAAATATACAGACACACACAGACACACTCTGTGATACACACATTTCTGTGTGAGAGACAGAAATACACACTGAGAGAGAGACCATACACACACACAGACACATAGACACAAAGACACTGGGAGAGAGACACACACAAACACTGAGAGGCACACACACACAGAGACACACACAATGAGAGAGCAAAAGAGTGAAACGTACAATGAGACAAACAAACACACTGAGAGAGAGACACACACACACACTGAGAGACAAACACATTGTGAAACAGACACACATACATGTGCACTGATAGAGGCACACACCAAGAGAGGGGCACTCAAACACTGACAGACACATACACAGACACACACTGAAAGAGACACACACACACTGAGAGAGAGATATACACACTGAGACAGAAACACACACATACTGAGGGACACACACACACACTGAGAGAGACAGACAAACACACTGAGAGAGAAACCACACACATGCACAGAGACACAGACACTGGGAGAGAGACACACACACAGACACAGACAATGGTAGAAACACACAATGAAATAGAGACAAAACAAACACACTGAGAGAGCCACACACACTAAGAGAGAGAGACATACAGAAAGAGACACACACAACTGAGAGAGGGACACACACTGATAGAGAAAGACACACATAAAATGAGGGACACACACAATGAGGGACACACACATATGGAGAGAGACACATGCACACTGAGATACAAATACACTAAATGGGATGGGAACTCTGAGAGAGACACACATACTGAGATAGGGTCACTCACACACTGGCAGACATACACATATACACAGACACACACTAAGACAGAAACACACACAAACTGAGATAGAGAGACATACACATTCAGAGAGAGACCACACAAACACACAGAGACACACAGAGACACAGACACTAGGAGAGAGACACACATACACAAACACTGAGAGACACACAAACACAGAGACACAGAGGCACACACAATGAGACAGAGAAATGCACAATCAGACAGAAGCACATAAACACTGAGAGAGAGACACACACACACACACACTGATAGAGAGAGACCCCTACACACAGAGTGGGACCCACACACATTGAGATAGAGAAACACACTGAGAGAGACACACAAACTGAGAGAGAGACACACACAAACTGAGAGAGGGAGACACACATTGGGAGAGGGAGACACACACTGACAGAGACACAGAAACACAATAAGAGACATAAACATACAGAGATAGACACACACACACTGAGACATACACATACACTGAGACACACACACACACTGAATGGATGGAATCATTGACAGAGTGCCACACTCTGAGAGAGAGACCCACACACTCAGAGACACACTTACACACACGTTGAGAGATACACACATACAGAGAGACACACTAAGTACACTGAGAGAGACACACATACTGAGAGACACTCACTGTGAGAGAGAAACACACACAGAGATAGAAACACACACTGAGAGATACACAATGACACACTCTGAGAGAGATTCACAGATTGAGTAAGAGACACATACACAGAGAGACAGACATAAACACTGAGAGAGAGACCACACACACAAACAGACACACAGACACTGGGAGAGAGACACACACTAACACTGAGAGACACAAACACACAGAGACACACAGAAACACACACAACAAGTGAGAGAAACACATAATGAGACAGACAAACAAGCACACTGAGAGAGCCACACACAAAGAGAGACACACATACTGAGAGTGACACACAGGCACACACACACACACACACACACTGAGAGAGAGAGATGCACACACACAGACTGAAACACACACACTGAAATAGAGACACACTCACTGAGCAACACACACACATAGATACACTGAGAGAGAGAAACACATGGAAATCCACACACACAGAGACACACACTGAAAGACACACACACACACAGGTACTGAGAGAGACAAACACACAGAAATTAACACAAACACACTGAGACACAGACATAATTAGTGAATAGGAAGGAGTCACTGAAAGAGTGACACACTTTGTGAGAGAGACCCACACACTTAGAGAGACACACATACACATTGAGAGAGAGACACACACACTGAGAGACACACACATACAGACACACACACACTGAGAGACACACATTGAGATGCACACACACTGAGAAAGTCACAAACACACACTGAAAGATAGAAACACACACACACTGAGAAACACAAATATACACACAGACACACACACTTAGAGACACACACATTGTGAGACAGATACACATATATGTGCACTGAGAGAGGCACACACTGAGAGAGGGACACTCAAACACTTACAGACACATACACAAACACACACTGAGAGAGACACACACACTGAGAGAGAGAGATACATGCACTGAAACAGAAAAACACACACATTGAGACACTCACTGAGAAAGAGACATACACACTGAGAGTGAGACCACATACACACAAATGCACAGAGACACAGACACTGGGAGAGAGACACACACACAAACACAGAGACACACACAGAGACATACAGAGAAACAATGATAGAAACACACAATGAGAGCGACACAAAAACACACTGAGAGAGCCACACATACTGAGAGAGAGACAGATATACTGAGACAGACACATAAAGACAGAGACACATACACTGATAAAGACACACACATAATGAGAGACACATATGGAGAGAGACACAAGCACACTAAGAGACACACACACTGAATGGGATGGAAACGCTGAGAGCAACAAACACACTGAGAGAAGGTCACTCACACATTGACAGACATACACACAGACACACAGAAATATACACTGAGACAGAAACACACACTGAGAGGCACATACACACACACTAAGAGAGAAATATACACACTGAGAGAGAGACCACACACACACAGAGTCACACAGAGACACAGACACTAGAAGAGAGACACACACAGACACTGGGAGACACACAAACACTGGGAGACACACAAACTGAGCCACACAGAGACACAATGAGACAAGTGACACACAATAAGACAGGACACACAAACACTGAGAGAGCCAAACATACTGAGAGAGCACACACACACACTGAGAGTCACACGTACACACACAAACTTAGTGAGAGAGTCCCACACACAGAGATACACACACATTGAGATAGAGACACATACTGAGAGAGACATACTCACACTGAGAGAGAGCAACACAAACTGGGAGAGGGAGACAAACACTGGGAGAGGGAGAAACACTGACAGAGAGAGACAGACACACATATTCAGAGACACACACATACAGAGAGATACACAAACAGACTGAGACACACACAGAGACACTGAATGGATGGAATCATTGAGAGAGTGACATTTTCTGAAAGAGAGACACAGACTCAGAGAGACACACATATACACTGAGAGAGACACACACGTACAGAGAGAGACACAAAATACACATAGAGACACATACACTGACAGACACTGAGAGAGAGAAACACACACTGAGAGAGACACAATGGAACACTCTAAGAGAGAGTCAAACATTAAGTGAGAGACACATACACTGAGAGAGAAACACACACAGTGACAGAGCAACACACACATAGTGAGAGACACATGCACACACACTGAGAAAGACATACACACTAAGAGAGAGAACACACACAGAGAGACACACAGGGACACAGAAACTTGAAGAGAGACACATACACAAACACTGAGAGACACACACACAGAGACTGAAACAATGAGAGAGATAAACAAACCATAAGACAGATACACAGAGACACACTGAGAGAGCCACACACACACTGAGAGAGACACACACACACTGAGAGACACACATAATGAGACAAACACAGACAATGAAAAAAACACACACTGACAGAGATGCACACACACACATTGAGAGACACACAAAAACATTGAGAGAGACACACTAAGAGACACACATACAGAAAAATTTACACACACAGAGAAAGACACACACTGTGATAGAGACAACACACTCTGAGAGAGAGACACACACACACACTGAGTGAGACACGTGCAGTGAGAGAGAGAGACACATGCATATTGAGAGACATCCCACAGACAAAGAGAGACATATACTGAAAGACACACACACATTGATATAGAAACATACAGAGAATGATAAAAACACACACAGGCTGAGAGAAACACATTCAGAGAGAGACACACACACACACTGAGAAAGACACACACACATTGTGAGAGAGACACACACACAGAGCAACACACACACAGAGACACATACACACAAACTGAGTTGCACACACCCAAACTGAGAAAGAGACAAACACACAGTGAGAGAGTCACCAAAACTGGGACACACACACACACTGAGAGAGATGCACATTCACATGCTGAGAGAGACACACACACACAATGAGATACATATACACACTGATAGAGAGAGACACACACACTCAGAGAGACACATATACACTGAACATAAACATACACAGTGATATAAATACACAAAATGAGAAAACACGCTGAGAGAGACAACACACACATTTCTGTTTCTCGGTGTATGCCTCTGTCTCTCAGTGTATCTCTCACTCTCTTTGTGTATGTGTCTTTCACTCAGTGTTTGTGTGTCATTATCTTAATGTGTGTGTCTCTCTGCAATTGTGTGTATGCCTCTCTTTCAGTGTGCGTGTGTCACACTCAATGTGTCAGTTTCAGTCACCCACTGTGTGTGTCTCTATCAGTATGTGTGTTTCTAATTCAGTGTGTTGTGTATCTCTAAGTGTGTGTGTATGCCTCTCTCTCAGTATGTGTATGTCTCTCAGTGTGTATCTCTCTCATTGTGTGTGTTTCTCTGTGTGTGTCTCAATGTGTGTGTCTCTCTCAGTGTGTGTATATGTGTCTCTCTGTGATTTTGTTTCTCTCTATGTGTCTCTCTCAGTGTGTGGGTGTCTTTCAGTGTTTGTGTGTGTCTCTCTCAGCATGTGAGTGTGCGTCTCTCTATCAGTGTGTGTGTGTCTCCCAGTTTTGGTGACTCTCTCACTGTGTGTTTGTCTCTTTCTCAGTTTGGGTGTGTGCAACTCTCTCAGTGTGTGTTCATGTGTGTGTCTCAGGGTGTGTGTGTCTCTTAGAATTCCATCCAATTCAGTTATATCTCTCAGTGTGTGTGTTTTTCTCTCATTGTGTATGTTTCTCTCTCTTTGTGTGTGTGTTTCTCCATATTCATGCCTCTCTCATCTGTGCGTGTCTCTCTCTCTATTTGTGTGTTTCTCAATATGTGTGTTTGTCTCTGTCAGTCTATGTGTGTGTCTCTCTCAGTGTTTCCATCCAATTCAGTGTGTGTGTGTCTCCTACTGTGTATTTTCCTCTGATTGTGTCTGTTTCTCTCTCAGTTTGTGTGTCTCTCTTTATGTATGTGTCTCTCTCATCTGTGTGTTTCTCTCTTTATATCTGTGTGCCTCTCAGTGTATTTGTATCTGTTTCAGTATGTGTGTTTCTGAGTGTCTCTCTCAATGTTTGTGTGTCCCCCTCAGTATGTATGTGTGTGTCTCTCAATATGTCTGTGTCTCTCTGTGTTTCTGTGTGTCTCTCTCAGTGTGTATGACTGTCTCTCAGTGTGTGTGCATGCATTGCTCAATGTGTGGCTCTCAGAGTGTGGTGTTTCTCTCTCAATGTGTGTACATCTCTCTCAGTGTGTTATGCATCTCTCAGTGTGTGTGAATGTCTCTCAGTGAGTGCATCTCTCTCAGTGTATGTGTGTGGATGTCTCTCATTGTGTGTGTATTTCTCTCATTGTGTGTGTGTCTCTCTCAGTATATGTGTATGTGTCTCTCAAGGTGTGTGTGTCTCTCTCACAGTGTTTGTGTTTCTCCATGTGTTTTTATCTCTTTCAGTGTGTATCTGTCTCCTCAGTATGCGTGGGTCTCTCAGTGTGTGTGTGTCTCTGTCTCAATATGTGTGACTCTTTGTGGATGTGGGTGTCTCTAAGTGTGTTTGTGTCTCATTCTCTATGTGTGTGTGTCTCTCTCAGTGTATGTGTTTCTCTCTCTCAGTGCATATGTTTCTCTCTGTGTTTGTGTCTCTCTCAGTGTGTATATATGTAAATCTTTGTGCTTGTTTCTTCCTCTCAGTGTGTATGAGTGTGTCTCTGTCTGTATCTGTGTGTCTCTCAGTGTGTGTGTGTATCTCACTAGGTGTGTGGATGTGCATCTCTCAGTGTGTGTGTGTTTCTCTCAGTGTTTGTGTGTCTCTCATGTGTGTGTTTATGTGTCTCAGTGTGTATGTTTCTGTCTCACTATGTGTGTTTCTATCATTGTGTCTCTCTCTGTATGTGTGTGTCTCTCACTGCAGGTATGTCTCCCTCTGTTTGTTTAGCTATCTCAGAGTGTTTGTCTCTGTGTATGTGTGTGTCTCTCTCTCGCTGTGAGTTGTGTGTCTCTCAGTGGGTGTGTATCTCTCTCAGTGTGCATTTCTCTCATTGTGTGTGTCTCTTGGTTAGTGTGTGTCTCTCTCAGTGTGTTTGTGTCTTTGTGTGTATTTGTCTCCTCAGTGAGTGTGGGTCTCTCTGTGTGTGTGTGCATCTCTCTAAGAGTGTGTGTCTTCCAGTGTGTGTGTGTGTATCTCTAAATGTTTGTATCTCTCGCAATGTGTTTTTGTGTCTCTGTGTATGTGGGTGTCTCTCTCAGTGAGTGTGTCTCCCTCAGTATGCGTGTGCCTCTGTTTGTGTGTTACTTAGTGTGTGTGTGTTGCTCTCAGTGTGTCTGTTTCTTTCCCCCTGTGTGTGTATCACTTTCAGTGTGTGTCTCTCTCTGTGTCACACTCTCATATTGTGTGTCTATGTGTGGGACTCTCTCAGTGTGTGTGTCTCTCCATATGTGGTTGTCTCTGTGTGTGTGTCTCAGTGTGTGTGTGTTCATCTCTCATTGTGTCTGTGTGTCTCACACTATGTTTATGTGTCTCTCTCTCTCAATGTTTGTGTCTATTTCTGTATGTGTCTCTCAGTGTGAGTGTGTCTCTCTCTCAGTGTATGTGTTTGTCTCTCACAATGTGTGTGTAGCAATCTGTGTATCTTTGTGTGTCTCTCAGTGTGTTTGTTTGTGTGATTCTCTCAGTGTGTACATTTGTCTCTCAGTTAGTGCATGTATCTCTATATGTGTGTCTCTCACTGTGTGCATTACTTTCTGTATCTGTTTCTCTCAGTGTGTGTGTGTCTCTTTCAGTTTGTGTGTCTCTCAGTGTGTGCGTCTCTCTCTCAGTGTGTGCCTGTGTGTGTGTCTCTGTTTCACTGTGTGTGAGTCTCTCATTGTTTGTGTGCCCCTTTCAGTGTGTGTGTCTCTAAGTGTGTATCTCTCTCTCAGTGTGTGTGTGTCTTTCAGTTTATGTTTCTCTCTCGGCTTCTGTGAGTGTATGTCTCTCAGTGTGTGTGTCTCTTTCTGTTTGTGGGTCTCTCTCAGGATATGTGAGTGCATCTCTCTCACTGTGTGTGGGACTCAATTCGTGTTTGTCTCTCTCAGTGTGTGTGTGTCTGTCTCTGTATATGTGTGTCTTTGAGTGTGTGTGTGTGAGTCTCTCTCAGTGTATGTGTTTGTGTCTCTCACAGTGTGTGTGTTGCATTCTCAGTGTGTGTGTCTTGGTGTGTGTCTCAGTGTGTGTATGTGATTCTGTCAGTGTGTATCTTTTTCTCTCACTGTGTGTGTCTCTCTCTATGTGCGTCTTTCAGCGTTTGTGTCACTCTCTCTATGTCACTTCTCTCAGTGTCAGTGTCTCTTTCAGTGTGTCTGTTTCTCAGTGTGCGTGTGTCTCTCAGTGTCTCTCTCAGTGTGTGTCTGTCTCTCAGTGTGGGTGTCTCTGTCAATGTGTATGTCTCTGTCAGTGTGTGTGTGTCTTTCTCTCAGTGTTTGTTTTTCCCTACAGTGTATGTGTGTCTCTCTCCATGCTTGTGTGTCCCTCTCAGTGTGTGTATGTCTCTCAGTGTATATATGTGTCTCAGTTTGTATGTGTCTCAGTTTGTGTGTCTCTCACTTTGTGTGTGAGTGCTTCTCTCTCGGTGTGTGTCTATCTCTGCAGGTTTGTGTCTTTCAATGTGTGTGTGTGTCTGTCAATGTGTGTGTTTCTCTTTCAATGTGTGTGTGTGTCTCTCTCAATGTGTCTGTCTCTCACAGTGTGTGTGTTGCTCTCTCAGTGTGTGTGTTTCCATGTGACTCTCAGTGTATGTGTGTGCGTCTCTCCTCAGTGTTTTTATGTCTTTCTCAGTGTCTGTGTTTCTTTGTATGTATGTGTCTCTCAGTGTGGTGCCTCTGTCTCAATGTCTATGTGCGTCTCTATCAATGTGTGTGACTCTGTGTGTCTCTGTGTGTGTGTATGTACTTGTCTTGCAGTGTGTCTGTGTTTCTCTCTGAGTGTATATGTGTGTGTGTGTGTCACTGTCTCAGCATGTATCTCTCTGTATCTTGTGCGTCTCTCTCTCAGTGTGTTTGTGTGTCTCTCAGTGTATGCATCTCTCTATATATATATCTGTGTATTAAGGAAAGTTATGACCAACCTAGATAGCATATTCAAAAGCAAAGACATTACTTTGCCAACAAAGGTCCGTCTAGCCAAGGCTATGGTTTTTCCTGTGGTCATGTATGGATGTGAGAGTTGGACTGTGAAGAAGGCTGAGCACCGAAGAATTGATGCTTTTGAACTGTGGTGTTGGAGAAGCCTCTTGAGAATCCCTTGGACTGCAAGGACATCCAACCAGTCCATTCTGAAGGAGAGCAGCCCTGGGATTTCTTGGGAAGGAATGATGCTAAACCTGAAACTCCAGTACTTTGGCCACCTCATGCGAAGAGTTGACTCATTGGAAAAGACTCTGATGCTGCGAGGGATTGGGGGCAGGAGGAGAAGGGGACAATAGAGGATGAAATGGCTGGATGGCATCACTGACTCGATGGACGTGAGTCTGAGTGAACTCCAGGAGTTGGTGTTGGACAGGGAGGCCTGGCGTGCTGCGATTCATGGGGTTGCAAAGAGTTGGACATGACTAAGCAAGTGAACTGAACTGATTCTTTGAGTGTGTGTCTCTCTACGTGTGTATGTCTCTCTCTCAGTGTGTGTATGTGCATCACTCTGTGTGTCACACTCTCAGTGTTTCCATCCAATTCAGTGTATGTGTGTATCCCTCACTCTGTATGTTTTTATCTCAATTTGTATGCTTCTCTATCAGTGTGTCTGTCTCTATGTTTGTGGTTCTCTCATGTGTTTGTGCCTCTCTATCTGTGTGTCTCTCAGTGTGTGTGTATCTTTCCACATGTGTCTCTCTGTCTGTCTCTCTCTCAGTGATTGTGTGTCTCTCAGTATGTGTGTGTCTCTCTCTCAATGTGTGTCTCTCTGTGTGTGTGTCCTTGTCTCACTGTGTATCTCTTTCTCAGTGCATGTGTGTGTCTATCCCTCAGTGTGTGGGTGTCTCTACTTCAGTTTGTGTGTCTCTGTGTGTGTCTCTCTCTCAGCATGTGTGTCTGTGTGTCTGTCTATATGTGCATGTGTGTCTCAGTGTGTTTCTCTCTCACTATATATGTCTCTCTCTCAGTGTGTGTCTGTGAGAGTGTGTATGTGTGTTTTTAATGTGTGTGTCTCTCTCAGTGTCTTTGTCTCCCTAAGTTGTGTGTGTTTCTCTCATTGTGTGTGTCTCTCTGTTGTGTGTTTCTCTCAGTGTTTGCATCCTTCTCAGTTTGTGTCTCTCTCTCAGTATGCATGTCTCTATTTCAGTATTTATGTGCCTCTCTCTCTTTGTGCCTATGTCTCTCTCATTGAGTCTTTGTGTCTGTCTCAGTGTGTGTGTGCATGTCTCTGTGTGTGTGTGTTTTTGTTTCTCTGTATGTGTGTGTGTCTCTCAGTGTTTTGTGTCTCTCTGTTAGTGTGTGTCTTTCAGTGTTTGTGTGACTCTTTCTCAGCATGTGTGTTTGCATTTATCTCAGTATGTGTGAATCTTTCAGTTTTCATGTCTCTCTTGGCCTGTGTGAGTGCGTGTCTCTCAGTATGTGTGTCTCTCTCCATTTGTATGTCTCTCTCAGCATGTGTGACTGCATCTCTCTTAGTGTGTGTGTGTGTGTCTCAATTTGCGTGCCTCTCTCAGTGTGTGTATGTCTATTTCTGTATGTATGTGTGTGTCTTTCAGTGTGTATGTCTCTCTCAGTGTGTCTTTCTCTCTCAATGTGTGTGTGTCTCTCATAGTGTGTGTGTTGCATTCTTAGTATGTGTGTCTCTAGTGTGTGTGTGTGATTCTTTCAGTTGTATGCTTTTCTCTCACTCTGTGTGTCTCTATCTTTGTATGTCTCTCAATCTCTGTATGTCTCATAGAGTGTTTGTGTTACACTCAGTGTGTGTGTGCATCTCTCACTGTGTGTCTCACTCTCAGTGTGTGTGTGCTTCTCTCTCATGTATGTGTGTGCTTCTCTCTCATTGTATGCGTGTATTTCTCAGTGTGTGTCTCTCTCAGGGTTTTGTTTCTCTCTCTGAGTGTGTAGGTGCCTCCCTCTAAGTGTGTGTGTGTCACCCTCAGTGTGTCTTTTTCAGTCTCCCACTGCATGTGTCTCTGTGTGTGTGTGTTTCTAATTCATTGTGTGTGTCTCTCAGTGTGTGTGTCTCTCTGAGAATATGTGTGTCTCTCAGCGTGTGTGTCCTTCTCATTGTGTGTCTCTCTCTGTATATGTGTGTCTCTCAGTGTTTGTGTGTTTCTTTCTTAGTGTGTGTTTCTCTCTCAGTGTGCTGTCTCTCTCTAAGTATCTGTGTGTGTCTTTCTCAACAAGTGTGTCTCTGTGTGTTTGTGTGTATCAGTGTATTTGTGTGTGTGTCACTCTCTCTAGATGTATCTAACTTGTAGGTCTCTCAATATGTTTGTGTGTCTCTCAGTATGTGTGTGTCACTATCTGTATCTGTGTGTCTCTCAGTGTGTGTATATCTCTCACTGTGTATTTGTATCTTTTTCAATGTGTGTGTGTGCCTCTCTCATTGTATGTGTGTTTCTCAGTGTATGTGTCTCTCTCAGTATGTTGTGTCTCTCACTGACTGTGTGTGTGCCTCTTTCAGCGTGTGTGTTTCTAATTCGGTGTTTGAGGGTCTCTCTCAGTGTGTGTGTGTGTTTCTCTGTATGTGTGTGTCTCTCAGTGTGAATGTGTTTCTCTCAGTGTGTGTTTTTCTTTCAGTGTAGTGTCTCTCTCTCAGTGTCTTTGTGTGTTTTGCTCAATGCATGTGTCTCTGTGTGTCTCTGTGTTTGTGTATGTGGGGGGTCTCACAGTGTGAATGTGTGTCTCTCTCACTGTGTGTGTCTCTGTCTCATTGTGTGTCTCTCTCTGTGTCTCTCTCTCAGTGTGGTTCTGTATCTATCTCTCAGTGTGTTGTGTCTCTCTCAGTGTGTGTGTCTCTCTCTGTGTCCCTCTTTCTCTCTGTGTTTTTGTCTGTGTCTCTGTATGTGTTTGTGTCTCTCAGTGCCTGTGTGTCTCTCTAAGTACATGTCTTTCTCTCAGTATGTGTTCGTGAATCTCTCAGTATGTGCATATGTGTCTCTCTCAGTGTGTGTTTCTCTCTCTATCAGAATGTGTGATTCTTTTTCTCAGTTTGTGTGTGTCTCTCTTTTAGTGTCTTTCTGTCTGTGTCTCTATCTCAGTGTGCGTATGTCTATCTCAATGTGTCTGTCTGTGTGTGTGTGGGTGGGTGTCCCTCAGTGTCTGTGTCTCTGTCAATACGTGTGTGTCTTGTGTGTCAGAGACATTGTTTGTGTGTCTCTCTCTGTCTTTGTGGATGTCTCTCTCAGTGTGTGTTTGTCTCTCTCAGTGTGTATGTTTCTCTCTCAGTTTGTGTGTGTATCTCAGTGTGTGTGTTTGTGCCTCTCTCTGTATATGTGTGTCAGTATGTGTGTGTGTGTCACTCAGTTTGTATGTGTGTTTCTCAGTATAAGTGTGTCTATGTATGTCTCTCTCAGTGTGTTTGTGTCTTTCTCATTGCATGTTTGTCTCCTCAGTGTATGTGAGTCTCACTCTCTCTAGGTGTGTGTCTCTCTAGGTGTGTGTGTGAGTCTCTCTCTTAATGTGTGCATCCCTCTCAGCATGTGTGTTTGTCTCAGTGCATGTGCATCTCTCAGTGTATGTTTCCCTCTCAGTGTGTGTGAGTCTCTCTCTGTATCTTTGTGTCTCTGAGTGTGTGTTTGTGCCTCTCAGTGTGTGTATCTGATTTTCAGTGTGTGAATCTCAGTGTGTGTGTGTCTCTCACTGTGTGTATGTCTCTCTCAGTGTGTCTCACTCACTCATATAACACTACATTATATCCATGTAGTGGATATAATGACACAAATATAGTGGTTGTGATGTCGTAAATATAGTGGCTATTATATCATATTTGTAGTGGATGTGATCTCATATAAAATGGATGTAATGTCATATACAGTGTGTATGATGTCATATACAATGAATGTGATGTTGTATATAGTGGATGTTTTGTCATTAATACAGTGGGTGTGATGTTGTAGATACAACGGATGGGATGTCATAGATACAGTGGGTATGATGTCACAATTACAGTGGCTGTATTGTCACATGTATAGAGGGTATATATATATGTCACATTGTATATATGACATGTATCCATGTCACATACCATGGATGTAATAGCATATATAGTGGTTGTGATGTTATGAATACAGTGGATGTGATCTCATAAATACAGTGGTGTGATATAATAAAGGGTGGATGTGATGTTCTATATAATCCATATGATGTCATACATATAGTGGCTTTGATGTCATACATACATTAGGTTTTATATTATTGATACAGTGGGTGTGATGACACAGATAATTTGGATGTGAAGCCATGATGTCATAGATACAGTGGCTTAATTTCACATGTATAGTGGATGTGATGTCACATACAATGGATGTGATATCAGATGTAGTGGTTGTGTTGTCATAAACACAGTGGGTGTGATGTCATATGTAGCAGATACGATGTCATAAACATAGTGAGTGTGAGATACTGTGGCTACATAGATACAGTGGCTATGATGTCACATGTATAGTGGATGTTTTGCCATTCAAACTGTGGGTATGAATCCTAGATACAGTGGGTGAAATGACAGATACAGTGGCTGTGATTTCAGAACTATAGTGGATGTGATGTAATATACAGTGAACGTGATATCAGATATAGTGGGTGTGATGTCAGATAGCAGTTATGTTGTCATAAACACAGTGGTTGTGATGTCATATACAGTGGATGCAATGCCATAAGCATAGTGAGTGTGATGTCATAGATACAGTGGCTGTGATGTCACATGTATAGTGGATGTGATGTCATATACAGTGGGTGTGATGTAATATATAGTGCATATGTATTTATACATTTAGTGGGTGTGATGTTATACAGAGGGTGTGATATCATCGATATGATGGGTTTGATGACAGAAATACAGTGGATGTGATGTCAGATATAGTTGATATGATGTCAGATATAGTGGTTGTGTTGCCATAAACACAATGTGTGTGATGTCATATATAGTGGGCATTTTCTCATAAACACAGTGGGTGTGATGTCATGTATCCAGTGGCTATGATGTCACATGTATAGTGAATTTGATGTCATATACAGTCAATGTGAAGTCTAAATAGAAGATTTGATCCACTCACATAAGCATCTAGGAGGAATGATGATAGATAACAAATAGGACAGTTACAGACCACCCCTCCCTCATGGCTGAACTGACTGCCTGAATGCCATGTCCACCAGGCTCACCACGGCCTTAGCAGTCGTAACTACCCACAAACTGGAAGCAGTATATAGTGTAGTGAAGGTAACACAGGTCGCAGGCTTAAAAGCCTAGCTCTACAACTCGGTAACCAGAGTTCTCTTCCACGCATTTTCTACCACGGAAAAAGGAAAGGCTCCATTACTCTGCAGATTGGACCACCAAACCGGTCCATCTCCCTCCTCCACCTCTTGATAACGACACCCGCTCCCAATGGAGCTCCAGTGCCAGGAGCGGGCAGGTCCGCCCAGGGATCCTTGGGGTTGAGGATTCGAGCCGCCTGCCCCTCGTGTCCATGGGTCCCGGCCGTGGCCAGCTCTGAAGACAGGTATCCAGCATCCAGAGACCACCAGGGCAACTCACCAAACAGTTCCTTTGAATCTTTGTGGACACGCAGCTCCCATCCTCTCTCCTACCTCCGTCTGCACTGTGGTGATGATGCACTTGGGTTCAGGGGACCTGCGTCAGCTCCAGGCTGGTGGGAATACCCAGATCCTCCAGGCCACTGGGCGTCGGGCAGCGAGAGCCCAGGGCGCCCAAGATGGGCGGCCAAACCCAGTTGTGATCCTCGCGCGCCATCTGGCGGCCATCTCGGAAACCGCCGCCGAGGCTCCAATTGCCCAGGATAGCCATTTCCAAGCGTGGATGGTCGCATTTCCTGATAAGCACCGCGAGGCAATCTGGCGGCGGCGGGAAATCGCCGCGCGCGCAGGAGCACAGGCACCAGAAGTGAACGCACAACCTCATGGGCCACGCACATGCAGGTACACGCAGGACAGCCTCATGTTTGAGAATGCGTCTCCCAGATCAGTAGGGCCTTCCACCCTGACGAATGCACTGCTCACCAAGATACCTGGGGAAGCCGCGAACCCAGTCAGCCTCTGGACAAGAAAGGGCCATCGCCGAGCCCTTATGTGCAGCCTCCTACTCACAGCCCCGCACCCTGCCTCCTGCCTCCTGCCTGCTCCCAGAACAGAGGTCTAGTGTGGGGAAGTGGGACAGGGAGAGGGGTGCCCGTGCCTCTCAGCAGGCCACCCTGCCCTGGACGCAAGTTGGAGGACAGTGCTGCCAGCATTTCCCTGCCTCTGAGGGAAGGGAGCTGTGGAACTCTTGCTGGCCCACCCTCCTTTTCTCAGACATCACACCACTGCCCCCAGGTGCCCAGACCCCAGCTGGCCACCATTGGCCAGCAGGGGTAGACGGATCTCAGGAAGGTGGGCAAACACCCGAGCCGTGAAATCCTGCAGCACAATCATGCCAGAAGCCTTTGACCTCACACCAGAACCATTCTGTGGCTGGCTGGTCTTTGGGACACCACATGTCATCTCTGGGTGAACCATCTGGGTGCCTGGAGCCCGCATGGAGCTGCCAGGGATCCTGCAGCCTGGAGTCCTACCTGCTGACCCTGCTGTCCCCACACATCCAATCCACTATTCCTGGGGTCTCCCTGAGGTTCCTGGGGACCCAACCAGCCACAGTTCTTGTCCACAAGTCCCTGTCCCCCAGGTCCTCCAGCCCAGGGTGCCACACAGACCATCTTGGACACTGCTGGGACTGCACCACAGCGCAGATTCAGGGTACAAGGCCAGTGTCACTCCCCCAACCCTTGGCACCCCTCCCCTCCACTGTCCAGAGCAGAGATGAGACTCAGCTCAAACTTTCAGGAAACATTATTGAAAAGCAATTATATCCACTATATATGACATCACACCCAGTGTGAATGACAACACAACCACTATAGCTGACATCACACCCACTATGTCTGACATCACATCCACTGAATCTGTATCATCACATTCACCATATCCATGATATCACACCCACTGTATGTATGGAATCACACCCACTACATGTATGACATTGTATGCACTATATGTGACGTCACCACCACACTTTATGACATTCAGATCAGATCAGTCACTCAGTTGTGTCCGACTCTTTGCGACCCCATGAGTCACAGCATGCCAGGCCTCCCTGTCCATCACCAAGTCCAAGAGTTCACTCAGACTCACGTCCATCGAGTCAGTGATGCCATCCAGCCATTTCATCCTCTATTGTCCCCTTCTCCTCCTGCCCCCAATCCCTCGCAGCATCAGAGTCTTTTCCAATGAGTCAACTCTTCGCATGATGTGGCCAAAGTACTGGAGTTTCAGCTTTAGCATCATTCCTTCCCAAGAAATCCCAGGGCTGCTCTCCTTCTGAGTGGACTGGTTGGATCTCCTTTCAGGCCAAGGGACTCTCAAGAGTCTTCTCCAACACCACAGTTCAAAAGTATCAATTCTTCGGTGCTCAGACTTCTTCACAGTCCAACTCTCACATCCATACACAACCACAGGAAAAACCATAGCCTTTATGACATTACACCACTGTATTTATGACATCATACTCACTGTATTCATGGCATCAACCCACCATATATTACATCACATCCACTGTATATGACATCACATCCACTATACATGTGGCATCATAGCCACGGTATCTATGGCATCACACCATGTTCATGACATCATATCCACTATGTATGACATCACACCTACTATGTTTATGGCAACACAACCACTATATCTGACATCACATCCATTGTATCTACGTAATCACACCCACTGCATGTATGGTATCACATCCACTATATGTATGACATGATATGCTCTATATATGACATCACAAGGACTATGTTTATGACATCATATCCACTGTTTTATGACAACACAACCACTATACCTGACATCACATCCATTCTGTGACTTCACATCCAGCAACACTTACTGAAAGCATTGAAGACAGGGAATGACAATACAGAGAAGAACTTCTAATGTCCACTGGAGATCATGGTCCCGGCCCTACTCCTCCCTGGGTCCCTAACAAGGTGCCCTCCCTCCCCCCACACTCTTCCTTCCTAAGGGACTCATGAGTGGTATCTTGCCAGGACAGTGGGAGCTGGCAATTCCCAATCCTCCTAGGGCAGGCCCTACTGCTTGGGCCCACATGCCCTATGGCGGGCACAGGACTGTCACACAGCAGGGCACGCTGTACCAAGCACAGGACATGGAGTCCTGAGGAAACACAGGGTGGCCTAGCAAAGCACAGGTCCATGAGGGCCTCCTGAAGCCCGGGTGGGAAGCCCTGATGCAGATCTTCCTTCCTGAGGTCCTTAGGTGGGTGCTGGCCAAGCCCTCATCTGTCCCCTCCTTCACAGTGGTTTCTGGAAGTTGGATGGGGTATATACAACCTTGACCTACTCCTTTTCCTAATTGGAACCAGTCTGTTGTTCCATGTTCAATTCTAACTGTTGCTTCCTGATATGCATATAGTTTTCTCAAGAGGCAGGTCAGGTGGTCTGGTATTCCCATCTCTTCCAGAATTTCTCACAGTTTATTGTGATCCACACAGTCAAAGGCTTTGGCATAGTCAATAAAACAGAAATAGATGTTTTTTTGAACTCTCTTTCTTTTTTAATGATCCAGCAGATGTTGGCAATTTGATCTCTGGTTCCTCTGCCTTTCTTAAAACCAGCTTGAACATCTGGAAGTTCACAGTTCATGTATTGCTGAATCCTGGCTTGGAGAATTGTGAGCATTACTTTACTAGCATGTGAGATGAGTGCAATTGTGTGGTAGTTTGAGCATTATTTGGCATTGCCTTTCATTGGGATTGGAATGAAAACTGACCTTTTCCAGTTCTGTGGCCACTGCTCCTCAGTGGCCAGATTTGCTGGCATATTTAGTGCAGCATTTCCACAGCATCATCTTTCAGGATTTGAAATAGCTCAACTGGAATTCCATTACCTCCACTAGCTTTGTTTGTAGTGATGCTTTCTAAGACCCATTTAACTTCACATTCCAGGATGTCTGGCTCTAGGTAAGTGATCACAAAATTGTGATTATCTGGGTCATGAAGATCTTTTTTATATAATTCTTCTGTGTATTCTTGCCACCTCTTCTTAATATCTTCTGCTTCTGTTAGGTCCATACCATTTCTGTCTTTTATCGAGCCCATCTTTGCATGAAATGTTCCCTTGGTATCTCTAATTTTCTTGAAGAGACTGACTCTCTTTAAGTCTCTTTCTCTTTGCACACACACACACCACATAGTACATCCTATTAGTTCTGTTGCTATGGAGGATCCTGACTAATACAAATGTTGTAATTTATATTTCTTTTAAAATATACAAGTGTCATTTACTTTACTCTTAAATATTTAGCTGAATGTAATGTTGTATCAATTATCTGATTAAAATTCATTCCTAGTCTTCATTTATGAGATATTTACAAATCTTTCCTCATATTTTTATTGGTATACATCCCCTCATGAATGATGTGCAAGTGACTGTTTTCCTGCATTCTGAATGTTAGAATTTTGAACCTTCAATCAGAAATCTTATCTTGAAAAATAATGTTTTACTTTAATATAGTCTGCTTCTGTTAGGTCCATATAGTTTCTGTCCTTTATTGTGCCCACCTTTGAACAAAATATTCCCTGGGTAGCTCTAGGTTTCTTTAAGAGATCTCTAGTCTTTCCCATTCTATTGTTCTCTCTTTGTTTGCACTGATCACTTAGGAAGGTTTTCTCATCTCTTCTTGCTATTCTTTGGAGAATATCTTCTTGCTATTCTTTTTTATCTTTTTTATCTTTCCTTTTCTCCTTAGCCTTTAGCTTCTCTCTATTTTTTTTTTTTTCCTCAGCTATTTGTAAGGACCACTTTTTTTAAAATCTTTTTTATCTTTCCTTTTCTCCTTAGCCTTTAGCTTCTCTCTCTCTCTCTCTTTTTTTTTTCCTCAGATATTTGTAAGGACCACTCAGACAACCATGTTGCCTTTTTGTATTTTTTTTCCTTGGGGATGGTGGTATTGATCACCACCTCCTGTACAATATTACAAACCTCTGTCCCTACTTCTTCAAGCACTCTATCAGATTGAATCCCTTGAAACTATTTGTTCCTTCCACTGTATAATCATCAGGGATTTGACTTACGTCATACCTGAACTGTCTAGTGGTTTTCCCTAATTTTTAAATGTATGTCTGAATTTGGCAATATGAAATTCATGATCTAAGCCATAGTCAGTTTCCGGTCTTGTTTTTGCTGATGGTATATAGCTTCTCCATCTTCAGCTGCAAAGAATATAATCAATCTGATTTCAGTATTGACTATCTGGTGATATCCATGTGTAGAGTCGTCTCTTGTGTTGTTGGAAGAGGGTGTTTGCTATGACCAGTGCAGTCTCTCGGCAAAGATTGCTGGGTGAAATATCAATAACCTCAGATATGCAAATGACACCACCCTTATGACAGAAAGTGAAGAGGAACTAAAGAGACTCTTGATGAATGTGAAAGAGGAGAAGTGAAAAAGCTGGCGTAAAACTCAACATTCAGAAAACTAAGATTGTGGCATCCAGTGCCATCACTTCATGGAAAATAGATGGAGAAACAATGGGCACAGTGACAGACTTTATTTTCTTGGGCTCTAAGATCAGTGCAGATGGTGCCTGCAGCCATGAAATTAAAAGACATTTGCTCCTTGGAAGAAAAGCTATGACCAAAGTAGACAGCATATTTAAAAGCAGAGACATTATTTTGCTGACAAAGGTCCATCTAGTCAAAGCTATGTTTTTCCCTATGGTCATGTATGGATGTGAGAGTCAGACCATAAAGAAAGCTGAGTGCTGAACAACTGATACTTTTGAACTGTGGCGTTGTAAAAGACTCTTGAGAGTCCCTTGGACTGCAAGGAGATTTAACCAGTCCATCCTTAAGGAAATCAGTCCTTAATATTTGTTGGAGCGATTGATGCTGAAGCTGAAACTCCAATCCTTTGGCCACGTGATGCGAAGAACTGAGTCATTGGAAAAGACCCTGATGCTGGGAAAGATCGAAGCCAGGAAGAGAAGGGGATGACAGAGGATGAGATGGTTGGATGGCATTACTGACTCAATGGACATGAGTTTGGGCAAGCTCCAGGAGTTGGTGATTAACAGGGAAGCCTGGCATGCTGCAGTCCATGGGGTTGCACAGAGTAAGACATGACTGAGCCAGTGAACTGAACCGAACTAAACTGATAAATAACCCTAGGTTGCAATCTATGTCTTCGTTTTAGTCTGTGCCTGCACAGGTGGAGAAGTTGAGTGATTACTGAATTCATTTGAATCTTGACGTACAACAGTTTGTTTTTTTTTTCCAAGTGTCATGAATCAGTGCCACAGTTGAGGCATCTGCTGGGCTGTTAATATATATTCCTCACAGGCCAGGTCTCCAAGCTCAGAAGAGAACTGAGGCAAAGAGAAGTCTAGATTAGGAAAGGAGAGGTGAGGGCTGCCTTTCTGTAGAGCCTATACTGCCCAGAGTGTCATCTCCTAAATCTTGAGATGGGCAGAGATATATGTCAGGCTGAGACACCTAGTTTTCCCAATCCATCCCTCTGTTGATATATTCTTTAAGAATGAATATTTTAAAAATATATTTGATGATGGGTCATTTAGAGAGATGCCTCTTGAAAGTCTGTCATTTTGAGATCCTTTATTGTTGTCCCTGCTATTCTTCATTAGCATCCTAGAATATTTGGAGAGTTTCAGCCTCTCCCAGGCCAATATTATGGTTCTAGTCTTTTATCTACTACTAACTCCCAGAATGACCTTAGGCAAAACTTCTCCCCTTCTTCAACCTCTGTTTAATCTTCTAATTTATTTGCACTAAACTCCTTCCATAAATCAGTGCCAATTTGGA
Organism: Bos mutus; assembly: GCF_027580195.1. Classification (NCBI taxonomy): domain Eukaryota; kingdom Metazoa; phylum Chordata; class Mammalia; order Artiodactyla; family Bovidae; genus Bos; species Bos mutus. The sequence goes on from NW_027219175.1 coordinate 441,837, forward strand.
TGATAGCTAATACTTGACTTCAGTGACTCTAATAATTTATTTTTTAAATGACCTTTTTCTTGTCGTTGTTGTGCTTGGTCTTCATTGCTGCATGTGGGCTTTCTCTACATGCTGAGAGTGAAGGCTACTCTTTGTTGTGGTGCATAGGCTTTTCGCTGATGTGGCCTCTTGTGAAATACAGGTTCCAGGTGCACAGGCTTCAGTAGTTGCTGCATGTGGGCTCGGTAGTTGTGGCACATGGGCTTCATTGTTCCACAGCATGTGAAATCTTCCTGGACCAGGGATCAAAACTGTGTCTCCTGCATTGCTAGGCTAATTCTTATCCACTGTACCACCAAAGAAGTCCAGTGAGTCTAATAATTTACATTGAGCAAGATACACACACACACACACATAGATACACACACAGAGGGAACCACATATATGCATTTCCAATATCTGTTACATACTTATTAACAGCTTCCTTTTGTTGTTGTTGTTTACTGTCATCAGGGAAAAGTCCAGAGGTATAGTGGGCTCTAGACACAGAGCTCCAGTTCCACTTCTTTATGATTCCCTTGTATCTGTCATCCTCCATGGTTTGGCTTCATTGTCAGGTTCTTGGCAAGATGGATATAGCAGTTCCCAGGAGTCACATCAAGATCTAACCATTTCCACAGGGGAAAAAAAAGGACCACACCTCTGTACATTTAGTTCTTAGTAGAGAGGAAACGTTTCTTAGAAGCACCCTAGGGCACTTTTCACCTCTCACTGGTCCTGACTGAATCATATTTCCATTTCTTTTTCATTTGCTGGCAAAGGGAATGATAGAATACTGAATAGATTGCACTAATCTTTTTCAGGTAAAAGAAGTACTGAAGTTAGCTGCTTATTAACCCTCCTTTGTCCCCAAGTTGGAAAGATAAAATGCTTATAGTGCAAAGATGAAATAATTTCTACTTAGAAAGATTAAATGGTTATTTTCATGACATGATTCAATCATTGTTGTCCATTTATCTATCCCATGGGACCTATGTTTATGTCCAGAGATAAAGGGGCCACCTCATGGAGATTGTAATATTATTTATTATCCAAAGATGTTGTCATCCTTCTAGATTGACTTAAGGAATATTATCCAGGGATGGAAAGTGAGATGCACTGTCAGTTAAGGAATAGAGATGAATGGAAATAGTGGCAGGCATTCATGAATTTTATTTACAGTGGTGAGCTCAGGCAAAAGGCTGTGATTCTGTTTTCTGGGTTGCCTAATGCAAACCTGGACCAGATGCTAGCCTGTGACATATGATATCGGATGGTTAGAAGGCTACTGGAATAGTGTAGGGGAGGGAATTCAGAACTTCTGAACATGAGAGTACCGTATTGAATCTTATGAGGGTCTACCCATTCACTGCTAACTTTGTCCTCCAAAGATATTAAAGCATCTTTCCTGTAACTCTTACCTTGAGAAATTAAGGGGTGAGGGAAGTGTCAAAAAGCTTGCAAAAGCACTTCTGTTGAGACTGAGTATGTTATTGAGAAGTAGATGCCATTGAAAAGGACTCTCTGATTTGTAGCATATTGGAGGGGGCCAGACATAGATGAGTCTAGGTGGTGACAGTTAACAGCAGTAGCAAATAAGATATTACCATGACATACATCTGGGGATCATCTGACATGTTATAGATTGAATTGTGCCCCCCCCCCCATTCATATGTTGAATCCCTAATTCCCAGTGTGACTATATTTGGAGATGGGACCTTTAAGGATATAATTAAGGTTAAGTGAAGTCATCAGGGTGGGACCCTATTCTGATAGAATGAGTGTCGTTGTAAGAGGAAGAGACACTAGATCTCTCTCTCTACAAGCACATAAAAGAGAGACCATGTGACGGTACAAAGAGAAGGAGACCATCTGCAAAGCCAGGAAAAGAGGTGTCACCAGAAATCAATCCTTCTGGCAGTGTTATTCTTGGGCTCTCAGGCTCCAGCACCATGAGAAAATAAATGTGAGCTATTCAAGCCACAAAGTCTGTGGCAGTTTGTTATAGCATCCTGAGTGGACTAAAACCCATGTACAGATCTCTGGCCATGGGTAATTAACCTTGGTGGTCCCATGAATGAAAGCTACAGATAATCCACCAAAGCCTTATCTGATTTCTATAACCAAAAAGATGCTTAGGTCTGGCCAACAGAAGTGCCTGGAAGTTTAGTCACCACACAAGCCTAGCAAAGGAATAGCTTATGTTCAATTCCCAGGCATAATTTATTCATACCCAGAGCCCTTAGAATAGAGGATGGTCAAGTGAATCCATCGTAACACTTGTGAAACTTTCTCTTGGCCTTACTCCGAAGTACCTGTACCAGATGATCCTGGCAACTTACAGAGGGAAGCAGGACAGTCACATACCCTTCAGAGACTAACTGGAAACTTTCTTTAAGGCAAAACTACTGCCAAGGTATCCAGGACATCCCCATAGTAGTACTCAGCACAGAGTGGAGAGAGTGTTTATGGAGGTTAGGAAAAAAGGGTTCTTCTTGGAGGCTGGAACTCAGAAGGCTCAGAGAGACCCTGATCCCCTCCTCTGGGATTATTCTACCTGTTCCTAGGAAAACTTATCATTAGGTAACATCTGCACACTGCTTAGCATATGCATTTTTTGTAATTGTGGTTGATGTCAACCCTGAAGGCATCTGAACTCCCCTGATAAAGCCAAGGACGCTTTCAAAAGGGACATTTAGGCCTCTGTTTAGAATCCACTAAACCAAGCCTAACCACTTCTTTTATATGAGGTTTGTGCATATTATATAAACTTGAGAATATTAAGGACCGTGTGTGTGTGTGTGTGTGTGTGTGTGTGAGTGGGCACACATTGTTGGAGACTAGTTCAATGTGAACTCTCAAAGCCTGGGCAGAGTGAGCAGGATCCAGAAGTTGGGCAGGCAGGCAGGTTGGGTGGGTCACAGGCCCACACCTGACCACAGGTGTGGAAGCTAAGACGTGAGAGTATGCCAGGCAAACAAAGAGAAGTGCCAGAAGGATGGCCCAGGCAGGCAGATCCCCCAGGACATCTGCAGTCTGCCCTAAGCCAGGTGGTGAGGACTCAGGATAGAGCCCAGCTCAGGCAGGCAGAGTTGAGGCCTGGCTCCTGAACCTTTGGAGGGCTCCACCAGGGGCTCCCAATCACTTGGGGCTTCTGTGTGTGGCTGCTGGAACTCAAGTTGTGCCTGCCAGTTAGATTTAAGCACTCCTGGAGGCAGCCAGGGAGGTGGTCATTCCTCTCCTCCAGATGGTCCAGGCAGGTGTTGAGCTGGTTTAGCATGGGGTTGATGGCTGCCTCTTCTGCTTCTCAGGTGAAGCCATCATCCTTGCCTTCTGTGCCGATATTCACAGGCACACCCTGTTAGACATGGCTGCCATACCTGGTGGGATTGTGCAGGCACAAGGCTCATGAAGCCTGGGAGTGAGGCAGTGCAAGTTGGGCGTGCATATAGCCGAAACAAGGAGGGCGGAGTGCAGTCATTAAAACCTTGTGCTCACTGAAATTGTCCTCCTGCAGAAAAGAAAAAAAGACTGTCACTGTTTGTCCTGACTGAAGATGTGCCGACTGGGTGGGTGGGCATGGGTCTCTCCCTGATTTTTCATATAGATCTTATAGTCTTATAGTCATATAAGATCTTATAGTCTGTGGGTATCCACAACTCACATCAAGCCATCCTGGTCTACGGGTCCCCAAAGCTGCAAAGTGGCACCACCTGCCCGAGGAGTTCTTCCAGATGCAGATGTCAAAGACAGTCCTCTGTTCTCTCCTCAGAGCTGGAATTTACCTCTTTATCTCAGTACTATGACATACTCATTTTAAAGAATGACTTAGAAACGAGTTGCCAGTCCAGGTTTGATGCACGATACTGGATGCTTGGGGCTAGTGCACAGGGATGACCCAGAGGGATGGTATGGGGAGGGAGGAGGGAGGAGGGTTCAGGATGGGGAACACATGTATACCTGTGGCAGATTCATTTTGATATTTGGCAAAACTAATACAATTATGTAAAGTTTAAAAATAAAATTAAAAAAAAAAAGAATGACTTAACCATTAATATGAGAGCTACCCGACTGAGATATGCAAGTCCAAGTCAGCAAGAGAGACATACCAGGAGAGAAACATGGTGAAATTTGGATGTGGGGGAGTGGGTCTTCTTCTCATCTGTGCTCAAAAGACAGGATCGGCAGGTATTAATTAAATAATCAATTGAAAAGTTTTTTTTTTGTTTGTTTGTTTGTTTTGTTTTATAGAAGACCAAGGTATTTTGGACCTGGGGTGGACTTGAGAGGAGTGTGCATATTTTTTTTTCCATTTATTGAATACTCAAACTATTGTATAACTGCACTCATCTCAGTAAAGTAATGCTCAAAATTCTCCAAGCCAGGCTTCAGCAATACATGAACTGTAAACTTACAGATGTTCAAGCTGGTTTCAGAAAAAGCAGAGGAACTAGAGATCAAATTGCCAACATCCACTGGATCATGGAAAAAGGAAGAGAGGTTCAGAAAAACACCTATTTCTCCTTTATTGACTATGCCAAAGCCTTTGACTGTGTGGACCACAATAAACTGTGGAAAATTCTGAAAGAGATGGGCATACCAGACTTCCTGACCTGCCTCTTGAGAAACTTATATGCAAGTCAGGAAGCAATGGTTAGAACTGGGCATGGAACAACAGATTGGTTCCAAATAGGAAAAAAGTGTACATCACAGCTGTATATTGTCACCCTGCTTATTTAACTTCTATGCAGAGTACATCATGAGAAACGCTGGACTGGAAGAAACACAAGTTGGAATCAATATTGAAGGGAGAAATATCAATAACCTCAGATATGCAGATGACACCACCCTTATGGCAGAAAGTGAAGAGGAACTGAAAAGGCTCTTGATGAAAATGAGAGTGAAAAAGTTGGTTTACAGCTCAACATTCAGAAAACGAAGATCATGGCATCTGGTTCCATCACTTCATGGGAAATAGATGGGGAAGCAGTGTAAACAGTGTCAGACTTTATTTATTTATTTTTGGCGGGTGGAGGCTCCAAAATCACAGCAGATGGTGACTGTAGCCATGAAATTAAAAGACACCTACTCCTTGGAAGGACAGTTATTGAAAACAGAGACATTACTTTGCCAACAAAGCTCCGTCTAGTCAAGGCTATGGTTTTTCCAGTGGTCATGTATGGATGTGAAAGTTGGAATATCGAGAAAGCTGAGCATTGAAGAATTGATGCTTTTGAACTGTGGTGTTGGAGAATACTCTTAAGAGTCCCTTGGACTGCAAGGAGTTCCAACAGTCCATCCTAAAAGAGATCAGTCCTGGGTGTCCTTTGGAAGGACTGATGCTAAAGCTGAAACTCCCATACTTTGGCCACCTCATAGAAGAGCTGACTCATTGGAATAAACTCTGATGCTGGGAGAGATTGGGGGCACGAGGAGAAGTGGACGACAGAGGATGAGATGGCTGGATGGCATCACCCACTCGATGGACATAAGTTTGGGTGAACTCCAGGAGTTGGTGATGGACAGGGAGGCCTGCCATGTTGCAATTCATGGAACTGCAAAGAGTCAGACATGACTGAGTGACTGAACTGAACTTTTATGGGCCAGGCTATATATGTATCCCTCACAACCATTGATGTGAGGTTAAGTGTGATGATGAGTGGTCATCTATTTCTAGGTGGCTGGTAAGTGTCAGGGCTATCCTAACGTTTTGTTGCTTCCTCTAACCTCTGTGCTGCAACTGGTTGTATCTCTGAAAACTGAAGTCATCTTCTACACCTTCTGAGGGATGCAGATTTAAGACTGGCTGTGGAATTTTGCCCCTATCCTTTTCTTCCATAATCCACCACATAATGGTCTCTTCTCACCCTGCTGGAATAGACTGCTTCAGGAAGCCTCCTGACTTCAGAAATTTCCAGGCATAGACAGACTCTCATCTTCTGTATACTGCCCCATGCTCCCTGGTCACTGGAGAAAGAGCCATGAGGTTCAGAAGGAACAAATCACCCTCCTTATCAATAGAGGAAGTCAAATGAGGTAGATTATCCTTATGGGAATTGCAGAGATTTTGGTCACCATCCAAGACTTCAAGAAGCATTTGTTATTTGTATCACACCCAGGTTAACCTGGCCACAGCTAAAACAGGCTCTCTATGCTACTAGATCAGGCTTTTGGCTCTTATCATGTAGCAGATCCTGTGGTGCACAAAATGTTTAGGGTGAATTGGTACGCTTGCTGTATGGAGCACGTGGCAACAGAATAGCATCTCAGGCTGCTAGGAGGTAATATCCAGTATGAACCTGGAACCCATTTATGGTGCTGTTTCTTCCATTGCCATGATTTTCAAGTTTCAGAAACATATTACTGAGGATATGTTCAAAATATTTCAATCTAGGCTTCAGCAGTTCATGAACTTAGAGATGTAAAAGGCAGAGGAACCAGAAATCAAATTGCCAACATTTGTTCAATCATGGAGAAAGCACAGGAATTCCAGAAGAACATCTACTTCTGCTTCATTGACTATACTAAAACCTTTGACTGTGTGGACCCCAACGAACTGTGGAAATTCTTAAAGAGATGGGAATACCTGATCACTTAAAGAGATGGGAGTACCTGATCACCTATCTGTTCTTGAGAAATCTGTATGTAGGTCAAGAAGCAACAGTTAGAACCAAGCATGGAACAACTGACTGGTTCCAAGTTGGGAAAGGAGGGTGACAAGACTGTATATGGTCACCCTGCTTATTTAACTCATATGCAGAGTACATCATGCAAAATGCTGGGCTGGATGAAGCAAAAGCTGGAATCAAGATTCCTGGGAGAAATATCAGTAACCTCAGATATATAGATGATACCACTCCAATGGCAGAAAGTGAAAGGAATGAAAGAACTTTATCAGGGTGAAAGAGGAGAGTAAAGGAACTGACTTGAAACTCAGCATTCAAAACACTAAGATCATGACATCCAGTCCCATCACTTTGTGGCGGGGAAAAGTGGGACCAGAGACAGATTTTATTTTCTTGTTTTAGTTGCTTTGTTGTATCCAACTCTTTATGACCCCAGGAACTGTAGCTCACCAGACTCCTCTGCCCATGGAAATTTCTAGGCAAGAATACTGGAGTGAGTTGCCATTGCCTTCTCCAGGGGATCTTCCTGACCCAAGGATTGAACCAAGGATGGAGTCTCCTGCACTGCAGGCAGCTTCTTTACCATTTGAGTCACCTTTATTTTCTTAGGCTCCAAAATCACTTTGGACAGTGACTGCAGCCATGTAATTAAAAGATGCTTCCTTGCAAGGAAAGCTATGACAAATGTAGACAGTGCACAAAAAGCAGAGATATCACTTTGCAGACAAAGGTCCATACAGTCAAAGCCATGGTACTTTTTCAATAGTCATATATGGGTGTGAAATCATAAAGAAGGCTGAGAACTGAAGAACAGACACCTTCGAACTGTGGTGCCAGAAAAGACTCTTGAGAATCCCTTGGACTGCAAGGAGATCAAACCAATCAATCCTAAGGGAAATCAACCCTGAATATTCACTGAAAAGACTGTTGCTGAAACTGAAACCAAAGGCCACCTGATGTGAAAAGCCAGCTCTTTGGAAAAACACCCTGATGCTCGGAAGGATTGAAGGCAAAAGGAGAAGGGTGAAGCAGAGGATTAGATGGTTAGATAGCATCACTGACTCAATGGACATGAATTTTAGCAAACTCTAGGGACAGCAGAGGACAGAAGAACTTGGCATGCTGCAGTCCATTGGGTCACAAATACATTGATATGACTTAGGGACTGAGTAACAACAGCATGGTCTACAGTGGTATCCCTCTTTCATTCATCATATTGATGATTGGTTTATTTTTTATTTTTTCTTGATTAATTTTAGTGATGGTTATAAATTCCATGTTTTGTTTTGTTTTGCTTAATATATGCTTTTGCTAATTTTCTCCATGGTTTGTCTTCTATTTCATTGACTTGTGCTCTTATCTCTATTATTTTTTCCTACTTATTTTGAATTACTTTGCTTTTCCTTTTCTAGCTCCTTTACATCGGAACTTAGGGCATTGCTTTTATACCTTTCTTTTATAATATACTCATTTAAAGCAATAAATTTTCTTATCACTTCTTTTGTTGCCTCCCACTAATTTTGATGTTTTATTTTCATTATTATGCCATTTGAATAATTTTCTAAGTTCCTTTGTGTTTTCTTTGATCCATGGGTTTTCCAGAAGTATGATGTTGAATTTCTAAATATTTGGAGATATATTATTGTTATTAATTTGTAATGGGATGCAACTGTTGACTCAGATAACTTACTGTATCAAATTTCTCTTTCTATTGAGACTAGTTTCATGGTCTGGCATTTGATTCCCAGGTGAATATACAGTGTGCTCTTGCAAATAATCTATATTCTGGAATTGTTAGATATACTATTCTGTAAGTGGCAATGAAGTAAAAGTGATCAGTAATGTTATACAGATCTTCCATCTACTTACTGATTTCTTGCCTACTTGTATCAATCGCTGAAGCAGTGGTGTTAAAATTTCCAACTAAAACTGTGGAAATATGTCCTTCCTTTAGTCTGTCAAATTTTACTTCAGATATTTTAATTTCTCTTTCTGGCTGAAAATACACTTATGAATTCTACGTGCTCCTGATTAATTGATCCTTATATCATTTTACCATTTATCTCATGTAATACTGACTGTCTTTAACTCTACTTTGTGTAGTATTAATATAACTTTTCCCACTCTTTTATGCTTAACATTAGCATGGTATATCATCTTGAATCCTCTTAATATCATCCATATATGTCTTTATATATATATAATAGAAGTACACTTCACTTACAGTATCCAGATGCACAGCAAGGTGATTCAGTTAAACATATGTACATTTAATATTTTTAAGTTACTTTCCATTATAGTTTATTGCAAGATATTCACTATAGTTCCCTGTGCTATACAGTAAATATTTCTTGCTTGTTGCATGTCTATTTTTAAAATTAGAAATCTAGAATTCTATTCATACTGTTAAACAGGTATTACAAAATATCATAAAATTTTTAGTTAGCCAAAAAAATCATATTTTCTAAAAATATACATATTATGCATACTATTTATATATATGTATACAAAAGCTTTTCTACTATGCTTGATAAATGTTTGAGAAAGAATATTGGGGGGAAAAAAGAGATGGAGAAATTGGAAAAGAGAGTGTAAATGAAATGGGAACACTTAATATAAAATAGAAAAAGTGAAACTAAATAAAAGTAAAATATATTTATATAGTACAGTTTTTTTATTTAATTTTTTTTTAGTTGAAGGGCAATTGCTTTACACACCAGCTTTTTTAAACACATGACTGCTCATTAGAAATATATGTGAACCTTTGGAGCAAAGAAGCAATATCTGGGCATTTGTGGTCTCCAAAAGAATTCCAACATAATTCTGATATGTATCTGGATTTTAAAAAGTTACTACATGTTTTTCTAGTAAATGGTAGTTTTGATGATATAGAATTTTATTATTTTTCTGTTGACCCATCATCATACACTGGTATTGAGTATTAGTTACATAATCACAAGAGTAAAAGATGCTTATGAGTTATCACAGTAAATAGTCAGACAAAAAATAAAAGATAATTACAATTTCAAGCTCTAGTAGGAACACTATTGCATAGGAACCTGGAATATTAGGTCCATGAATCAAGGCAAATTGGAAGTGGTCAAACAAGAGATGGCAAGTGTGAACATCAACATTCTAGGAATCAGTGAACTAAAATGGACGAGAATGGGTGAATTTAGCTCAGATGACCATTATATTTACTACTGTGCACAGGAATCCATTAGAAGAAATGGAGTAGCCATCATAGTCAACAGAAGAGTCCACAATACTGTACTTGGATGCAATCTCAAAAACAACAGAATGATCTCTGTTCATTTCCAAGGCAAACCATTCAATATAATGGTAATTCAAGTCTATGCCCCAACCGGTAACACTGAAGAAGCTGAAGTCGAATGGTTCAATGAAGACCTACAAGACCTTACAGAACTAACACCCCCCAAAAGATGTCCTTTTCATTATAGGAGACTGCAATTCAAAAGTAAGAAGTCAAGAAACACCTGAAGTAACAGGCAAAGTTAGCCTTGGAGTACAGAATGAAGCAGGGAATTGGCTAATAGAGTTTTGCCAAAAGAATACACTGGTCATAGCAAACACCCTCTTCCAACAACATAAGAGAATATTCTACACATGGACATCACCAGATGGCCAACACCAAAATCAAATTGATTATATTCTTTGCAGCCAAATATGGAGAAACGCTATACAGTCAGCAAAAATAAGACCAGGAGTTGACTGTGGCTCAGATCATGTTCCCCTTATTGCAAAATTCAGACTTAAATTCAAGAAAGTCAGGAAAACCACTAGACCATTCAGATATGACCTAAAGCAAATCCGTTATGATTATACAGTGGAAATGACAAATAGATTTAAGGGACTAGATCTGATAGAGTGCCTGATGAACTATGGACAGAGGCTCATGACACTGTGCTGGAGACAGGGATCAAGGCCATCTCCAAGAAAAAGAAATGCAAAAAATCAAAATGGTTACCTCAGGAGGCCTTCCAAATAGCTGGGAAAAGCAGAAAACTGAAAAGAAAAAGAGAAAAGGAAAGATATATCCATTTGAATGCAGGGTTTGAAAGAATAGTAAGGAGAGATAGACAGCCTTCCTCAGAGATCAGTGCAAAGAAATAGGGGGAAACAATAGAATGGAAATGACTTCAAGAAAATTAGAGATACCAAGGGGATATTTTATGCAAAGATGGGCTCAATAAAGGACAGAAATGGTACGGCAGAAGCAGAAGATATTAATGAGGTCACAATAATTTACAGAACTGCAAAAAAGATGTCCATGACCCAGATAATCACAATGGCGTGATCACTCAACTAGAGCAGACATCCTGGAAGTGAAGTCGAGTGGGCCTTAGGAAGCATCACTAAAAACAAAACTAGTGGAGATGATAGGATTCCAGTTGAGCTATTTCAAATCCTAAAAGATGATGCTGTGGATGTGCTGAACTCAATATGCCAGAAAATTTGGAAAACTAAGCAGTGGCCACAAGACTGCAAAAGGTCAGTTTTAATTCCAATCCCAAAGAACAGTAATGCCAAAAAAAATGTTCAAATTACTGCACAATTTCACTCATCTCACATGCTAGTAAAGTAATGCTCAAAATTCTCCAAGTCTGCTTCAGCAATATGTGAACCATGAACTTCCCAATGTTCAAGCTGGTTTTAGAAAAGGCAGAGGAACAAGAGATCAAATTGCCAACATCCGCCAGATCATCGAAAAAGCAAGAGAGTTCCAGAAAAACACATATTTCTGCTTCATTGACTATGCCAAAGCTTTTGACTGTCTGGACCACAACAAACTCTGGAAGATTCTGAAAGATATGGTTATACCAGACCACCTGACCTGTCTCTTGAGAAACCTATATGCAGGTCAGGAAGCAACAGTTAGAACTGGCAAAACTAATACAATTATGTAAAGTTTAAAAATAAAATAAAATTGGAAGAATAAAAAAAAAAAAAAAAATAAATTCCATTAAAAAAAAAAGAACTGGACATGGAACAACAGACTGATTCCAAATAGGAAAAGGAGTATATCAAAGCTGTATATTGTCACCCTGATTATTTAACTTATATGCAGAGTACATTATGAGAAATTCTGGGCTGGATGAAGCACAAGTTGGAATCAAGATTCCTGGGAAAAAAATACCAGTAACCTCAGATATGTTGATGATACCACTCCAATGGCAGAAAGTGAAAAAGAATGAAAAAGTTTCTTGATCAGGGTGAAAGAGGAGAGTGGAAAAGCTCACTTGAAACTCAACATTCAGAAAACTAATATCATGTCATTTGGCCCCATCATGTTATGTTTGCCATATTATGGCAAATAGATGTGGAAACAGTGGGAACAGCAGCTGCATTTATTTTGGGGGGGCTCCAAAATGACTGCAAATTGTGACTGCAGCCATGAAATTAAAAGACACATACTCTTTGAAAGGAAAATTATGACCAACCTAGACAGTATATTAAAAAGCAGGGACATTATTTTGCCAACAAAGGTCCATTTAGTCAAGGCTATGGTTTTTCCAGTAGTCATGTATGGATGTGAAAGTTGGACTGTGAAGAAAGCTAAGCGCTGAAGAATTTATGGTTTTGAACTGTGGTGTTGGAGAAGAGTCTTAAGAGTGCCTTGGACTGCAAAGTGGTACAATTAGTCCACCCTAAAGGAGATCACTCCTGAGTGTTCATTGGAAGCTGAAACTCCAATCCTTTGGCCACCTGATGCAAAGAGCTGACTCATTTGAAAAGATCCTGATACTGAGAAAGATTGAGGGTAGGAGGAGAAGGAGATGACAGAGGATGAGATGGTTGGATGGCATCAATGACTTGATGGACATGAGTTTGGGCAAACTCCAGCAGTTGGTGATGGACAGAAATGCCTGGCATGCTGTGGTCCGTGGGGTCACAATGATTCAGACACAAGTTAGTGACTGAACTGAACTGAATGGGAACATGATCAACTTAACAAAAAATTATTATATACAACTTGGGAGGCCAAGCATAGTGATGTGGTAAGTGGAAGTGCATATATGCACATGCTTTCCTCTGCACCACCAGTCTATGTCTTTTGGTTAGTGCATTTAATTCATTTACATTTAAGGTAATTATTGATATGTATGGCCCTTTTTCATTTTCTTAATTGTTTTGGGTTTATTTCCTGTAGATCTTTTCCTTCTCTTGTATTTCCTGCTTAAAGAAGTTCCTTTAGCATTTGTTGAAAACCTAGTTCATGGTGTTATATTCTCTAAACTTTTGCTTGTCTGGAAGCAACAGGACAGAATTGTCCTTTCAGAATTTTGATTTCTCCATCAAGTCTGAATAAAAGTCTTGCTGGGGAGGATATTCTTTGTTGTAGGTTTTACCCTTTCATCACTTTTAATATGTTGTTCCATTCCCTTCTGGCTTGTAGAATGTCTATTGAAATCAGCTTATAACCTAGTGGGAGTTCCCTTGTATACTGTCATGTTTCCCTGTTGCTTTTAATAGTTTATCTCTGTCTTTATTTTTTTGTGAGTCTGATTACTATGTTTCTTGATATCTTCCTCCTTGGTTTTATTCTGCCTGGGACTCTCCGGAACTCCTTCTCCATTTGAAACCCCAATAATGCGAATGTTGGCACATTTAATGTTCCAGAGGTATCTTGCTAAGTCGCTTCAGTCGTGTCTCACTGTGCGACCCCATAGATGGAACCCCACCAGGCTCCCCCATCCCTGGGATTCTCCAGGCAAGAATAATGAAGTGGGTTGCCATTTCCTTAGCTTGTCTTCATTTTTTTTTCCCATGCTTTTTTTCCTATATTCTTTTCTGTGGCAGTGATTTCCACCATTATTTCCTCCAGGTCATTTATCTGTTCTTCTGCCTCAGTTATTCTGCTATTGATTATTTCTAGTGTATTATTCATCTCTGTTTGTTCTTTAGTTCTTCTAGGTTTGGGTAAGCATTTCTTGCATCTTCTCCATTGATTTCCTGAGATCCTGGGTCATCTTCACTATCATTATTCTGAATTCTTTTTCTGGAAGGTTGCTTATCTCCACTTCATTTAGTTGTTTTTTTATTTTTATTTTTTTCTGGAATTTTATCTTGTCCCTTTGTCTGGGTGATAACTTTCTTCTTTTTCACCCTGATTAACTTTATGTAATGTGATTTTTGTTCTAGCCACTGTGGGATCGTGGTTCTTCTTGCTTCTTCTGTCTTCTCTATGATGGAGGAGGCTAAAAGGCTTATGTTAAGTTCCTGATGGGAGGGAATGGCAGTGGGATAACTTGTGTCTTGCTCTGGTGGGCACGACCTTGCTCAATAAAGCTTTAATTTAGGTATCTGGTGGTATGTGGGGTTGTGCTCACTCCTTGTTAGTTGTTTGGCCTGAAGTGACTCAGCTCTGGGGTCTACAGGCTCTATGGGGGGTGGGGAGGTTAAGAGGACATATGCCAAGGGGGACCTTCCAGGACTGCTGCTGCCAGTGTGCTCATCCTTATGTTGAGCCCTTGCTGGCCCATGCCTCCACAGGAGCTCCTCCAACCCTAGCAGGTAATTTTGGTTCAGTCTCCTGTGGAGTCAATGCTCCTTTCCACTGGGTCTTGGTGTGCACAAGATTTTGTTTGTGCCTTCCAAGACTGGAGTCTCTGCTCCCCCCAGTCCTGTGGAAGGCCTTCAAGGTCAGATTCCCTGGGGATTCCCAGACCCTTTTGTCAGGTCCACAGGCTGGGAAGCCTGATGTGGGGTTCAGAACTTTCTCAAAAGTGGGAGAACTTCTTTGGTATCATTGTTCTCCAGTTTATGGGTCACCAACCTGGCAGATATGAGATTTGATTTTATTGTGGTTACACCCTTCTATCCCCTCACTGCAACTTTTTCTTTGTCTTTGAATGTGGGGTATCCTTTTTTGATGGGTTCCAGAATTCTCCTGTCAATGGTTGTTCAACAGCTAGTTGTGATCTTGGTGCTCTCACAGGAGGAGATGAGCTCATGTCCTTCCACTCCACCATTTTATATGTCTTTATTTTTGAACTGAATTCCTTGTTGATAGGGAAAAAATTGCTCATTTTATTACATTCCTGTAATCTCTGCCTTTAAATTAGAGTGTTTGGTGCATTTACATTGAAAAAAGTAAGGCAACGGCACCCCACTCCGGCACTTTTGCCTAGAAAATCCCATGGACGGAGGAGCCTGGTAGGCTGCAGTCCATGGGGTTGCGAAGAGTCGGACATGACTGAGCAACTTCACTTTCACTTTTCACTTTCATTCATTGGAGAAGGAAATGGCAACCCACTCCAGTGTTCTTGCCTGGAGAATCCCAGGGACGGGGAAGCCTGGTGGGCTGCCATCTGTGGGGTTGCACAGAGTTGGACACGACTGAAGCGACTTAGCAGCAGCAGCAGCAGCAAGACCTAGTTCTATCCTTCTACTACCTACCCCATGTATTTTTGTTCCTGTATTCTCTTTCCTGTTCTGTAAATCAAAAATTTTTGAAGTCCATTTTCATTTATCTGTTATATTTTTGGCTATAACTTTTTGCATTGTTTTTTAGTGGTTGCTCTAGAAATTATATATCTTTAACTTTTCACTTTTCACTGTCTACTTGGAGTTAATATTGTACAGAAATGTAAGAACCGTTCTACTACATAAATTTGTTCTGTCTCTATCTTATCCTTAATGCTGTAGTTACCATATATGTATCAACTGCATATTTTATAAACCCTATAATACATTATCAAATTTTTGCTTTAAAAAGTCATGTGCTGGAAAGAAATTAATAGAACATATTAATATTTATCAATGTATTTACCATTTCTAGTATTCTTTAAATTAAAGTTTCTTTCCACTATCATATTTCTTCAGATTGAAAGGTGGATTTTAGCATTCTTTTAGTGCCAATTTTTACATTTCACAAGGGCAGGAGTCTTTAGCAACAGTGTAAAGAAACTGAGCCCTGGGCCAGCAGAAGGGCAGGCAGGGGCATTCAGTAAGTTCTGTTTGAGGGGAGAAAAGGAGAGGTGACTCCAGGAAAAAAGGCAGGGATCCTAGAAGTGGGGAGATACTCAATCTACAAGTCGGTATCTAAGATATGGTGTCCCAGCAGGCTCCACAGCCACACTGACTTTGTGATAGTCCTTGGGTCTTTGCTGTTCCTGTGATATTCCACCCAAGACTCAGTGGTCCCAGGTATGAAGAGAAGGACCATGAAGACAGGGAGCCAGTTAGGGCATATAAGGATATGTCTCCTGTAGGAGACACGGGTCTTCCCATTCTAGAGGGGAACAGCCCACCATGCAGTTATGTTTGGCAGAGGGACAGGGACAAACAAGCTGCCTGGAATAAGAATCACGTTGAAGTGTCCACGTGTATGATTGAGAGTAGGGTGAAGATATGTGACTGGTTTCTGGAAACAGTGTGAGGGTCTACAATGGGCTGAGGTCCAGGAAGGCCCAAGGCTATACATGGCCAGTTGCACACCACAGGTAAATGTAACAGGCTGCCTGCATCAACGCAGAGTCTGGCTTCATAACATCAGTAGTCTGCATACCAGCCTGACAATGAATTCTTCTTTTTCATTTTCCAGAACAAGTGGAGGGATCTGTACTTACTGCAACCAGGAGATCTGAGACTGTCCAAAGATCATCCTAGAACACCTTGGCATCTGCTGCCATGTATATTGCTTTAAGGTAAGGAAGAGGGGTGATGCTGCTGAGAAGATCATCCAGACCTGGGGATTCCTTTTGTGTTCAGAAGGTGTGCAGAAGGCTTGATTTCTGTATGCTCATGCTCCATCTCGGGGGTTTTGCTGAAGCGGGAGCTGAGTGAACTCTCAAGTCTAAGAGAGTTAGTGAGTGTTGGCAATTCTATGTGCTTAATACTGTGAGGGAGACAAAAACAGTCTTATGGGTAAAGACTATTCCCAACAGAGGGCCAACAAGTGCAAAGGCCTCAGAGCAGGAGCATGAGGTATTTTATCTCACATGGCTGGAATAATGTGATTGAGAGATTAATGGTAGGAGATAAAGTCACGAGGATGCCTAAAGACTGGATAATGTAGGTGTTGGAGGACACAGAGAGATTTTAGATTTCATTATAAATGAAGCTGGAACCTACCAGATGGTTCAGGTGGTAGAAAGAAAAGGCCTGACTCAAGCTAGAGGAAACAGTCACTTAATTAGGGAGTTGGCATGGCATATATCAAGACGGTGGATGGATTGGGGATAGTATTTGAAAATAGAGCTGGTAGTCTGTGGGGTGTGAATAAATGAAAGGAGTCAAAGGACATTCCAAAGTTTGGAGCCCAGCCATTACCTGAAAGGTGATGGTTCCTTTTACTGAGAAGGGAAATATTGGGGGGAGTAGATTTGAGCAAAGAGAAGGTGTAGATGAGTGAAATTCCAGGGAGAGCTACATAGGGAGTACCTGTGATCATATAGATATGTGCATTTGTGTTCCAGGGAAAGGCCAGTCCTGATGAAATCATCTAGGATATGAGTAGGTGGGGATGGTGGCTGATGATGTGCCCTTATGTCTTTCTGGGATTTAGAGATTGGGAAGAGGATGGGGTCTACAGAGGTGGATGAGAAGTAACACAGAATATAATGCCCCAAGTGACACAGTTTTTCCAGAGATTCCAATTGTCAACAGTGTCACTGGCTGATGAAAATCAAATGGAATGAGGCCTGAGGACTGCACTTGAATTTTACAGGATGGTGGTCATTGATGACTTCAGTTGAAACAGTTTGGGTGGAGTGATGGGGATAGAAGCCTGACTGCAGTGGACTTATGTGGGAATGGACAGAGTCACTCTGAAACACTCCCTTGATGTGCTGGCTTTATAAGAGAGCAGTGCAAGTGGACAGTGGGGCAGAGGTGCCAGGCATGGGTTTATGCTGATGGGAGTGGTAAAATATTGATCTGGACTATTACTTCCCATGCCTGGAACAGTCGCCCTCCCCAAGAGCCTGTGACAGCCTCTGACTGAGTGTGTTTTCCAATCTCATAGATACTTCTATTTTCTTTTGCTTCCTCCAGGCTGAGAAGAAAATTATGACTCCTGGACAAGTTTGACTATCGCCAGTTGCCCCAAGTTGCTAGCTCTTCTTCCCTCACTTCCTCCCTCATTGTTTTGATTTGTTCATGATTTTGCCCTTTTTAAGTTCAACTTGCTTGCATCCAGTAGTGTATCTTAATGATGTTATGATAATCCCTTGTATGTGTATCTTTTTACACCTGAAAAAGCACTTCCCATCCATGATCTTATCAGGCTCAAGCAAAGAGTGTTGAACAACAATTCTTTTTTGACTTCCCTAAGACTAGTCGGCTTCCTGATTAGTCTGAGCGTGCTTTCGGGACTTGAAAGCAGAAGGAGACCCCGACCGCACCCCAAAGGTTCTTAGGGGCCAGGTTAAAGACTGTTGATGATCCCTGGTGGGTAAATTGCAGACCCTGAATACTAGGCTAATATATATCTTGTCTATTTGCCATATATATTTTTTGAACTTTCCATATCCTTTTACAACTAGTTCGTTGCTTTCAATTGAGTTACATAGATTTTAGTTGCCTCCTCCTACCTACCTTTCAGCATAGCATGCAGGCATGTGGGCATATTATTAGAAAGTTTACACGTTAGGTTTAAGTTCTCTATGATGTAATTCTTAAGAGGCTACAGACCAAATGGACATCTGTGTCTGAATTTTGATAGCTGATTGATACATTTTACTTTAATTTCCAACCCCTAAACTTTACCCAGGGATCCCCTAAAGTAGATATTAGAGTGTATAGACTCCAACAATTATGAAGGGATAAAATCAGCTAACATTCTTGAGGCCTTACTACATATCAGGCATTATAACAGAGTGATTGCATTAATCCCCGTGCTAATCTTGTGCAGAGGGTACTCTTCACACCAGTTTGTAAATGAGGATATAGAGGCTCAGACAAGCGGTCAGAACCATTGCTGTGTCCCTCCAGTAACTGTAACCATAGTCCTGAGCAAGTGTGGAGGTTACCTAGTCCTCCCAGGGAACCTGGCCCCCTTAGATTTTCCCTGAGGCACAGTTTCACAAAGAGGGGCAGGTGGGAAATTGCATTCCTCCTCTGAGCATCCTGGGTAAAATACCAGAAGACCCAAACTGCCCCCCTCACACCCCTTTTCCACGAAAACACTTCTGAACTTAAATACTCTTAGATGGGAAGACATTTGACTCACAGATCTTCCTAAAGAAGAGCTTGTCAACCCAGGGGAAGCTCCAGTGGGCTAGATGATCTGAGCACAGGGCCCTTAGTGACGATCTATTTTCCAGTCCAGAATCTGTCCTAAGCTAACAGCCACTACCAAGACCCCAGGTACTTGCAACAGTGATCCCTGTTGGCCAGCTGGACAGATGTAGGCCCATGCAATTGGGCTTCACCTTTGGGGCCAGCATTACTGTGTAAATCGGGTTTCCCTGATACCTGAGTTAGTAAAGAATCCGCCTGCAAGGACAGAGACCCCGGTTCAACTCCTGGGTCAAGAATATCCCCTGGAGAAGGGATAGGCTGCACATTCCAGTATTCTTGAGTTTCCCCTGTGGCTCAGCTGGTAAAGAATCTGCCTGCAATGCGGGAGACCTAGGTTTGATCCCTGAGTTGGGAAGATCCCCTGGACAAGGGAAAGGCAACCAAATCCAGTATTCTGGCCTGGAGAATTCCATGGACTGTGTAGTCCATGGGGTCACAAAGAGTCAGACGCAACTGAGTGACTTTCACTTTCACTGTATAATTTCCACAAAAGGACAAGCACAGTTCTTCTGATTAAAAATGAGGGTCTTTTCTCTTGATTCTGAAGAATGGGCTGCCTTTCTGAATGCCACGTGTATTCTAACAGCGTTTGTAAGTTGTTTTGTGGAAGTCGCTCCAACTTCAAATGATCTTTTTGTTGTATTTTTCATGAGTCTGTGGTGGAGAAACTGGTCTCCCCATCCTATTTTTCCACCATCTTGAGATCACCCTTCCTCTTGACTTAATTAGAAAATGTCTCTCCATCTCTGTCCAGTTTCTGAGCCCTGTGCACAATGGACGGTGGAATTGTTCTTCTTGCCAAATGATCAGAGAACAACGTTCTATTTATGTTGTCTACAAAAGACCCACCTCAAAACAAGGGACACATAAAGACTGAAAGTGAAGGCTGGAAAAAGATATTCCACGCAAATAGAGACCAAAATAAAGCAGGAGTAGCAAATATCATTTCAGATAAAATATACTTTAAAACAAAAGCTGTGGAAAGAGACAAAGAAGGACACTACATAATGATCAAAGGATCAATCCAAGAAGATATAACAATTTTAAATATATATGCACCTTACATAGGAACACCGCAATATGTAAGACAAATGCTAACAAGTATGAAAGGGGAAATTAACAATAACACAATAATTGTAGGAGACTGTAATACCCCACTCACACCTATGGATAGATAAACTAAACAGAAAATTAACAAGCACACACAAACCTTAAATGATACAATAGGCCAGTTAGATCTAATTGATATGTATAGGACATTTCACCTCAAAAAAAAAAAAAAAAGAATTTCACCTTTTTCTCAAAAGCATAGGGATCCTTCTCCAGGATAGATCACATCCTGGGCCATAAATCTAGACTTGGTAATCAAAAAAAGAAAAGAAAGAAAAGAAATAATTCCAAGCATCTTTTCTGACCACAATGCAATAAGATTAGATCTTAATTACAGGAGAAAAACTATTAAAAATTCCAACAGATGGAGGCTGAACAACACACTGCTAAATAACCAACAAGTTACAGAAGAAATAAAAAAAAGAGATAAAAATATCCATAGAAACAAAATAAAATGAAAACACAATAGCCCAAAACCTATGGGACACTGTAAAAGCAGTGCTAAGGGGAAGGTTCATAGCAATACAGGCATACCTCAAGAAACAAGAAAAAAGTCAAATAAATAACCTAACTCTACAGCTAATGCAAGTAGAAAATGAGGAAATGAAGAACCCCAGGGTTAGTAGAAGGAAAGAAATCTCTAAAATTAGGGCAGAAATAAATGCAAAAGAAATGAAACCATAGAAAAATCAACAAAGCCAACAGGTGGTTCTTTGAAAGGATAGATAAAATTGACAAACAATTAGCCAGACTCATTAGAAAACAAAGGGAGAAAAATCAAATCAATAAAATTAGAAATGAAAATGGATAGATCATAACAGACAACAGAGAAATATAAAAGATCATAAGAGTCTACTATCAGCAGTTATATGCCAATAAAATGGACACCTTGAAAGAAATGGACAAATTCTTAAAAAGTCCAACATTCCAAAACTGGACCTGGAAGAAACAGAAAATCTTAACAGACCCATCACAAGCACGGAAATTGAAACTGTAATCAGAACTCTTCCAGCAAACAAAAGCCCAGGTCCGACGGCTTCACCTCTGAATTCTACCAAAAATTTAGAGAAGAGCTAAAACCTATCCTACTCAAACTTTTTCAGAAAATTGCAGAGGAAGATAAAGTTCCAAACTCATTCTATGAGGCCACCATCACTCTAATACCAAAATCTGACGAAGCCGCCACACACACACACACAAAAGAAAGAAAGAAAGAAAGAAAGAAAGAAAGAAAGAAAACTACAGGCAAATATCACTGATGAACATAGATCCAAAAATCCTTAACAAAATTTTAGGAAGCAGTATCCAATCACACATTAAAAAGATCATACGTCATGACAAAGTGGGCTTTATCCCAGTGATGCAAGGATTCTTCAATATCCACATATCAATCAATGTAATACACCACATAAACAAATTGAAAAAATAATTTATATGATTATCTCAATAGTAGCAGAGAAAACCTTTGACAAAATTCAACATCCATTTATGATAAACACTCTCCAGAAAGCAGGAATAGAAGGAATATCAGATCAGATTACATTAGATCAGTCACTCAGTTGTGTCTGACTATTTGTGACCCCATGAATCGCAGCACACCAGGCCTCCCTGTCCATCACCAACTTCCGGATTCCACTCAGACTCACGTTCATTGAGTCAGTGATGCCATCCAGCCGTCTCATCCTCTGTCATCCCCTTCTCTTGCCCCCAATCCCTCCCAGCATCAGAGTCTTTTTCAATGAGTCAACACTTCGCATGAGGTGGAAAAAGTACTGGAGTTTCAACTTTAGCATAATTCCTTCCAAAGAAATCCCAGGGCTGATCTCCTTCAGAATGGACTGGTTGGATCTCCTTGCAGTCCAAGGGACTCTCAAGAGTCTCCTCCAACACCGCAGTTCTAAAGTATCAATTCTTCGGTGCTCAGCCTTCTTCACAGTCCAACTCTCACATCCATACATGACCACAGGAAAAACCATAGCCTAGACTAGACGAACCTTTGTTGGCAAAGTAATGTCTCTGCTTTTCAATATGCTATCTAGGTTGGACATAACTTTCCTTCCAAGGAGTAAGCATCTTTTAATTTCATGGCTGCAGTCACCATCTGTAGTGATTTTGGAGCCCAGAAAAATAAAGTCTGACATTGTTTCCACTGTTTCCCCAT
Source organism: Bos mutus (assembly GCF_027580195.1). NCBI lineage: Eukaryota > Metazoa > Chordata > Mammalia > Artiodactyla > Bovidae > Bos > Bos mutus. Next base: position 464,019 of record NW_027219175.1, read on the forward strand.
CTATTTCCCAAGAAGTGATGGGACCAGATGCCATTTTCTTTGTTTTCTGAATGTTGAGCTTTAAGCCAACTTTTTCACTCTCCACTTTCACTTTCATCAAGAGGCTTTTTAGTTCCTCTTCACTTTCTGACATAAGAGTGGTGTCATCTGCATATCTGAGGCTATTGATATTTCTCCCGGCAATCTTTATTCCAGCTTGTGTTTCTTCCAGTCCAGCATTTCTCATGATGTACTCTGCATATAAGTTAAATAAACAGGGTGACAATATACAGCCTTGACGAACTCCTTTTCCTATTTGGAACCAGTCTTTTGTTCCGTGTCCAGTTCTAACTGTTGCTTCCTGTTGCTTCCTGACATGCATACAAATTTCTCAAGAGGCAGATCAGGTGGTCTGGTATTCCCATCTCTTTCAGAATTTCCCACAGTTTACTGTGATCCACACAGTCAAAGGCTTTGGCATAGTCAATAAAGCAGAAATAGATGTCTCTCTGGAACTCTCTTGTTTTCCCATGATCCAGCAGATGTTGGCAATTTGATCTCTGGTTCCTCTGCCTTTTTTAAAACCAGCTTGAACATCAGGAAATTCATGGTTCCCATATTGCTGAAGCCTGGCTTGGAGAATTTTGAGCATTACTTTACTAGCGTGTGAGATGAGTGCAATTGTGCAGCAGTTTGAGCATTCTTTGGCATTGCCTTTTTTGGGGATTGGAATGAAAACTGACTTTTTCCAGTCCTGTGGCCACTGCTGAGTTTTCCAAGTTTGCTGGCATATTTAGTGCCACACTTTCACAGCATCATCTTTCAGAATTTGGAATAGCTCAACTGGAATTCCATCACCTCCACTAGCTTTGTTCATAGTGATGCTTTCTAAGGCCCACTTGACTTCACAGTCCAGGATGTCTGGCTCTAGGTCAGTGATCACATCATTGTGATTATCTGGGTTGTGAAGATCTTTTTTTTTTTGTACAGTTATTCTGTGTTCTTGCCATCTCTTAATATCTTCCGCTTCTGTTAGGTCCATATAATTTCTGTCCTTTATCAAGCCCATCTTTGCATGAAATGCTCCTTTGGTATCTCTGATTTTCTCAAAGAGATCCCTAGTCTTTCCCATTCTGTTATTTTCCTCTATTTCTTTGTATTGATCGCTGAAGAAGGCTTTCTTATATCTTCTTGCTATACTTTGGAACTCTGCATTCAGATGTTTATATCTTTGCTTTGCTTTGCTTTTTGCTTCTCTTCTTTTCACAGCTATTTGTAAGGCCTCCCCAGACAGCCATTTTGCTTTTTTGCATTTCTTTTCCATGGGAATGGTCTTGATCCCTGTCTCCTGTGCAATATCATGAACCTCATTCCATAGTTCATCAGGCACTCTATCTATCAGATCTAGGCCCTTAAATCTATTTCTCAATTCCACTGTGTAATCATAAGGGATTTGATTTAGGTCATACTTGAATGGTCTAGTTGTTTTCCCTACTTTCTTCAATTTAAGTCTGAATTTTGCAATAAGGAGTTCACGGTCTGAACCACAGTCAGCTCCTCGTCTTATTTCTGCTGACTGTATAGAGTTTCTCCATCTTTGGAATGAAGAAGGAATCTGAGATCAGAGGCGGTGATGAGAGGAGTTACCCTGCATCGGAGGTCAGTGGCAGTGGCCACAAGGAGATAACCCAAGCCCCAAGCCTGAGGCCAGGGGCAGCTGGCAGGAGGAGCTACCCAACAGCCCTAACACCCCCACGCCCGAGGCCAAGGGTGGCGGCCTGGAGGACCAACCCCACGTCCAAGGAGCCATGGCTGCACGGGCGTAGGAGGACCTAAAGGAGCTATCCTACGTTGAAGGTCAGGAAGGGCGGCGGTGAGGAGATACCCCTCATCCAAGGTAAGGAGCAATGGCTGTGCTTTGCTGGAGCAGCCGTGAAGAGATATCCCACGCCCAAGGTAAGAGAAACCCAAGTAGGATGATAAACCCACAGCAAACAAAATCCTCAGTGGTGAAAAATTGAAATTATTACCCCTAAAGTCATGAACAAGACAAGGGTGCCCACTTTCACCATTACTATTCAACATAGTTTTGGAAGTTTGGTTATAGAAATCAGAGAAGAAGGAGGAGGAGGAGGAGGAGGAGGAGGATATCTTAATTGGAAAAGAAGTAAAACTCTCACTGTTTTCAGATGACATGATCCTCTACATAGAAAATCCTAAAGACTCCACCAGAAAATTACTAGAGCTAATCAATGAATATAGTAAAGTTGCAGAATATAAAATCAACACACAGAAATCCCTTGCATTCCTATACATTAATAATGAGAAAATAGAGAAATTAAGGAAATAATTCCATTCACCATTGCAATGAAAATAATAAAATACTTAGGAATATATCTACCTAAAAAAACCAAAATACCTATATATAGAAAACTACAAAACACTGGAGAAAGAAATCAAAGAGGACACTAATAGATGGGGAAATATAGTGTTCATGGATCAGAAGAATCAGTATAGTGAAAATGTGTATACTGCCTAAAGCAATCTATAGATTCAATGCAATCCCTATCAAGCTACCGATGGTATTTTTCACAGAGCTAGAACAAATAATTTCACAATTTTTATGGAAATACAAAAAAACCTCTAATAGCAAAGCAATCTTGAGAAAGAAGAATGAAATTGTAGGAATCAACCTGCCTGACTTCAGGCTCTACTACAAAGCCACAGTCATCAAGACAGTATGGTACTGGCACAAAAACAGAAATATAGATCAATGGAACAAAATAGAAAACCCAGAGATAAATCTGTGCACCTATGGACACCTTATCTTTGACAAAGGAGGCAAGAATATACAATGGAGAAAATACAATCTCTTTAACAAGCGGTGCTGTGAAAACTGGTCAACCACTTGTAAAAGAATAAAACTAGAACACTTTCTAACACCATACACAAAAAATAAACTCAAAATGGATTAAAGATCTCAACGTAAGACCAGAAACTATAAAATTCCTAGAGAAGAACATAGGCAAAACACTCTCAAATATACATCACAGCAGGATCCTCTATGATCCACCTCCCAGAATTTTAGAAATAAAAGCAAAATAAACAAATGAGGCCTAATAAAACTGAAAAGTTCTGCACAACAAAGGAAACTATTAGCAAGGTGAAAAGACAGCCTTCAGAATGGGAGAAAATAGTAGCAAATGTAGCAACTGACAAAGAATTAATCTCAAAAATATACAAGCAACACCTGCAGCTCAATTCCAGAAAAATAAACGATCCAATCAAAAGATGGGTCAAAGAACTAAACAGACATTTCTCCAAAGAAGACATACAGATGGCTAACAAACACATGAAAAGATGCTCAACATCACTCATTATCAGAGAAATGCAAATCAAAACCACAATGAGGTACCATTTCACTCCAGTCAGAATTGCTGCTCTCCAAAAGTCTACAAGCAATAAATGCTGGAAAGGATGTGGAGAAAAAGGAAGCCTCTTACACTGTTGGTGGGAATGCAAACTAGTACAGCTACTATGGAGAACAGTGTGGAGATTCCTTAAAAAACTGGAAATAGAACTGCCATATGACCCAGCAATCTCACTGCTGGGCATACACACTGAGGATACCAGAATTGAAAGAGACACATGTACCCCAGTGTTCATCACAGCATTGTATAATAGCCAGGACATGGAAACAACCTAGATGTCCATCAGCAGACGAATGGATAAGAAAGCCATGGTGCATATTCACAATAGAGTATTACTCAGCCATTAAAAATAATACATTTGAATCAGTTCTAATGAGCTGGATGAAACTGGAGCCTATTATACTGAGTGAATTAAGCCAGAAAGAAAAATACCAATACAGTATACTAACTCATATATATAGAATTTAGAAAAATGGTATTGATAACCCTGTATGCGAGACAGCAAAATAGACACAGATGTATAGAACACTCTTTTGGACTCTGTGGGAGAGGGCAACGGTGGGATGATTTGGGAGAATGGCATTGAAACATGTATAATATCCTATGTGAAACTAATCACCAGTCCAGGATCGATACATGACACAGGATGCTCAGGGCTGGTGCACTGGGATGACCCAGAGGGATTGTATGGGTAGGCAGGTGGGAAGTGCTTTCAGGATGGGGAACACGTGTACACCCATGGAGGATTCATGTCAATATACGGAAAAACCAGTACAATATTGTAAAATAATTAGCCTCCAATTAAAATAAATAAATTTATATTAAAAATAAAATAAATTATTTCCAAAAAGAAAGAAAATGTTTCTCCATCTCTGTCCAGTTTCTGAGCCCTGTACACATTGGATGGTGGACTTGTTCTTCTTGCCAAATGATCAGAGAACATTTCATTAATTTGCATGGATATGCATCAGATTTGTTCTGGAGGGGAAAATTGGCACAGCATGCCATTTACTGAGACAAAATATGAGCTGGTTTTCCTCAAGATTAGTTATCAGACTTGGACTTGGCCCATGGTATGGATTGACATATAGGTGCTGAATTAGCCAGTGAAAGGGAAAGAAGTCCAAGATAGGCTGGCTTCCCAATCTTCAAGATACATTCGACCTTTAAGAGAGTTTTAGAACCAATGTGCAAGATTGATTCAATATATATATATATATATATATTTTATGGTTGAAGTGACTCATAATTATGCAGACATGGAAATTGAGGTGGTTCAATTACACTTTTGCTTCTTTTTAGTTGCCTAGAATTTTTAATCATACTTGCCTGACTCACAGTAATGTACACAAACATAATAAACGGTGAGATATTTCATGTGCAAATATTGTTTCCTTTTTTTAAAGTGTAATTACTTGGTTCATTTGGCTGCGTGATTAATTTCTCCTATTACATGAAGCCATTATCTTTACAAAAGCAAATAAATACTTTTAAGAAGTATCAAATATAAAGAGAAAATAACGCATTATCTAGAAACAATACATTCACAAGAGGTGTGCAATTACAGACCTGTCAGATATTAAAAAAAATAATTTTATTTGAGTGTAGTTGCTTTACAGTGTTGTGTGAGTTTTTGCTGTACAGCAAATTGAATCAGCTATACATATACATATATCCCCCCTCCCTTTTGGAGTTCCTTCCTATTCAATCAACCGGTCAGATTTTTTTTTGTTTGTTTTAAGACCTCTCAGATCTTAATGAGTAATGTTTTATTCTTTTGGGTCCATACTTTCATGGCAAATAGGTGGCTACTTCGTCCTTATTGAACACTTGCAATGACCAGAATCACAGTCCCTCGCAAGCCCATTCTGTGTCTGGAAATGCATTCCTCAGTTGAGTTACAACCTGTTCCCTCTAACCATCATCCACTGGTAATCTATAATTCCTTTCTTATATGCTAGCCCCTAAAATTCATAAATATGCTTATCAGCTTCTTCCTCTGTCAACTCTTCCCATTTAAACACCCCTGTTCCCATCAACTCTGGCAGTAATTCTGAATAAATATATCTCAAACACCCTATTCAAAAGTGCCCCCTCAATCACACATCCCAACCCACTCCTTCAGATGTGTACCAACAAGCAATACTTTTCATCTTGTTCATTAGGTCCAGTGGCACAGGCTGTCAGAATTCTGTTGAATAGTCATTCTGCTTATCAGGTGATCCATGCTTCCAAGTTTTGTACCCAAAAATATAATTTATGTGCCATCTATATCTTGATCCCTCCTGGGCCCCAAAAGGGTTGATAAGGAAATCAGTCCAAATATATAAGACATGACAGAAATCCCTCCAGTACTGAGTAGGGACTTTGGGACCCAGTATTCAATAGATATTGAACTAGTATCCCTGTAGCTACATTCTCACTGCAACCTCAGCCACCATCTTGGCTACATGAATACCATTGGGAAATGAAGAAGATGTTTTACCAATTCAAAGGACAAGAAGTATAACAATAGCTCCTAACCAGATATTTCTAGGACTCCCTGTTGGTGATAGTATGTGACACAAACACCCCCTACCTCCACCCAAATAGGGTAGTGTTATTTTTTTTTTTCAAAATGACTTAGCAGAGCAGGTTACTAGGAATCCAGTTGATTCTTATACTCAGCCTTCACTAATCTTCCTTCCCCTTTACACATCCACACCTATGAGGGCCCCAAACCCATACACCCAACATGGGGTCCTCTGGGGGACTCTGCTTATGAATGTATTCCACCTGTGAATTTCCACACAACACATTCCTCTTACCCTATTTTTCTGCACAATATCTTTCCCCATGAATTTCTTAGTGGAGAAAATCTTCCACCAGGGGACCCAACAGTGGCTATATTGAATTCGAAGTTGAGATTGCAACCTGGCAATTTGGGGCCCTTTTGGCACTGAATCATCAAGACAGGTGTCATTTTACCCACTGGCTGACTGCTTCTGATTTTTGAGGGAAAATGGAGTTACTATTACACTGTGGAGGCAAGAGGACCATATCTGGAACCTAGGAGAAAAATATGAAAGTGTTTCTTAGTGTTCCCATATCCAATAATATATGGTAATGGGTGACTCTAATGACTCACACAGGCAGGACCAGTAAGGGATCAGATTAGTTAGGAGGAAAGACTTGTATCTTATGGCCACATCAGATAAGATCAGATCAGTAGCTCAGTCGTGTCCTACTCTTTGCGATCCCATGAATGGCAGCACGCCAGGCCTCCCTGACCATCACCAGCTCCCGGAGTTCATTCGGACTCACGTCTGTCTAGTCAGTGATGCCATCCAGCCATCTCATCCTCTGTCGTCCCCTTCTCCTCCTGCCCCCAATCCCTCCCAGCATCAGAGTCTTTTCCAATGAGTCAACTCTTCGCATGAGGTGGCCAAAGTACTGGAATTTCAGCTTTAGCATCATTCCTTCCAAAGAAATCCCAGGGCTGATCTCCTTTAGAATGGACTGGTTGGATCTCTTTGCAGTCCAAGGGACTCTTAAGAGTCTTCTCCAACACCACAGTTCAAAAGCATCAATTCTTTGGCGCTCAGCCTTCTTCACAGTCCAACTTTCACATCCATACATGACCACAGGAAAAACCATAGCCTCGACTAGACAAACCTTTGTTGGCAAAGTAATGTCTCTGCTTTTGAATATGCTATCTAGGTTGGTCATAACTTTCCTTTCAAGGAGTAAGTGTCCTTTAATTTCATGGCTGCAGTCACCTTCTGTAGTGATTTTGGAGCGCAGAAAAATAAAGTCTGACATTGTTTCCATCTATTTCCCATGAAGTTATGGGACCAGATGCCATGATCTTCATTTTCTGAATGTTGAGCTTTAAGCCACCATAAACAACCACAATCAGCTAGATGAGGTCATAAGGAACTGAAATGCTAGTGAAAGAAGGAACTTATCAATACTGAGTATGCCCTCATAGTCAGTTGCCAAAATAAAAACTATAGAAGCTATGCATACTTTGCTTGCCTTGTTATTATATGGTTGAATCTCATGCCCATTATTTTTTATTTCTCCCATTTCCAAATGCTCTGTTTGAATTATGTGAGTGGTACTTAAAAAGTAATTTAACCTATAGAATACAGTATATCAAAATGTAATTATGGCAGAATTAGAGAAGGAACAGACATCCCCCAGAGAATGAGAGTGTATTTAATGGGACTTTTGTCATCAAAATGTAATTATGGCAGAATTAGAGAAGGAACAGACATCCCCCAGAGAATGAGAGTGTATTTAATGGGACTTTTGTCATCCTATATTCCTGGAGAAGGTAGAGGTGCATTCATCAATATGAGTGATGGTTGCATCATACTAAGCAGAAGCATGGCATTGCTACTGTTATCATTTGGAAGAAAACCATGGAGAGAAGAGTATTATGGATGATGAGTAGTCAAAGAGGTGGACTGTGCTAGACTGGCTGTTAGCAACTAGGACTCATCTCTGCCCCTTTATACATTTTCTACTTAATATATGGGATAGTCGTAGGAACAACAGAATCCCTCATCAAAGCACCTCCAGGTATGATTGCCCAGCTACTGGAGTACTTTGAGAAAAAAAGAAGCCCTTATTCCCTGGCAGCAGCACTGGGCACTAAAGAGTGTCGGACACAACTGAGCGACTGAACTGAACTGAATGCATATATATAGAATTAGAAAGATGGTAATGGTAACACTGTATGTGTGACAGTAAATGAGACACAGATGTATAGAACAGTCTTTTGGAATCTGGGAGAGGGCGAGGGTGGTATGAAAAAGGAAAATGGCATTGAAACATGTATAATATAATATATGAAATGAATCTCCAGTCCAGGTTCTATGCAGGATATAGGATGCTTGGGGCTGGTGCACTGGGATGACCCAGAGGGATGGTACAGGAAGAGAGGTGGGAGGGGTTCAGGATGGGGAACACATGTACACCCATGGCAGATTCATATTGATGTATGGAAAAACCAATACAATATTGTAAAGTAATTACCCTTCAATTAAAATAAATAAATTTATATTTGACACTGATGTATAGAAAAATCTTTTGGACTCTGTGGGAGAGGGAGAGGGTGGGATGATTTAGGAGAATGGCATTTAAACATGTATAATATCATATATGAAACGAGTCACCATTCCAGGTTCGATGCACGATGCTGAATGCTTGGGGCTGGTGCACTGGGATGACCCAGAGGGATGGTACAGGGAGGGAGGAGGGTTCAGGATGGGGAACACGTGTATACCTGTGGCTGACTCATGTTGATATATGGCAAAACCAATACAATGTTGTAAAGTTAAAAAATAAAATACAATTTAAAAAAATAAATAAAAGCTCAAAAAATAAAATAAAAAAATAGAGTACAGTGTATCAAAGTGTAATTATGACAGAATTAGAGAAGGAACAGACATCCCCCAGAGAATGAGAGTACATCTAATGGAAATTTTGCCATTCCACATTCCGGAAGAAGGTAGAGGTGCATTCACCTATTTAAGGAATGGTTGCATCACGCTAAGCAGAAGCATGGCATTGCTACTGTTATCATTTGGAAGAAAACCATGGAGAGAAGAGTATTATGGATGATGAGTAGTCAAAGAGGTGGACTGTGCTCAATTGGCTGTTAGCAACTAGGACTCATTTCTGCCCCTTTGTACATTTTCTACTCAATATATGGGATAGTCCTAGGAACAACAGAATCCCTCATCAAAGTGTCTCCAGGTTTGATTGCCCAGCTACTAGAGTACTTTGAGAGAAGAAGAAGCCCTTACCCCTGGCACCTGCACTGGGCACTAAGAAGTGTCAAAAAGAGGTTATACCTGGTTTCTTTCCCAGTGAATTCTGGGAAACTTCCTGAGAATCATCTATGACAGTCCTGCCTGCAGCTGGAATCACTGGGGGCTTTTTCCTAGTGTATCAGCAGCAGCCTCCCTGACCTTCACTGCTTCAACCTTCTGCTAGTTGTGAAAGCCACTGATTTCCTGTTTTCAACCCTTCCTGCTTAGGGAAGAGTGGCACTGCTTTTCTTATGGGCTACCCTGTTAATGCTGTCTCCACCGAGCATTCTTCTACACCATATACCCTGCCTGTGAGGGACTTCCGCACCATGCCATCTGCCCCATGAAAATTCCCCACTCCAGGCCTTCCTCAAGGTACACACTGAACACCTTCTGCACAGTGTTGTAGCCCAAGAAGCACCTTCTGTTCCAGACCCATTATCTAATGAAACCTGCAAGATTCTTTTTCCTCTGAACATCCTCTGAATGCAGCCCCACTTATGAATGCTCCCTGTGTTCCCTTCTCATCCCATCCCTCATAGCCCAGGAACTCCCGTCTGCTAACCTCTTCCTCTGGGTACCTACTATATTGTCATGAGTTACAGGTAGCTTATGATAATTGAGAAAGGGTTTCTTATATCCATATTGCATCAGCAATATTTCAAACAAAACCCATAACCATCCTTCATCAGCTCCTATGTAACTAATTCTCATTCTTCTCAGTCTTGGGTTAGCAGCCTCATGAATCTTTCAGCTTATTCCCTAGAGTTCTGTAAACTCTGGCTTACTACAATGATAGGATTTCAAAGTGATTTAAGTAATGGCATCAGAAACTTGTGCCTCAAAACATTTGGCAAAGTCCATTTCCTGAGGGTCTGAGACAGTACCTTCTTCTTGAAGATAAAGCATAGTGTCCTGTAGGTGATTGCACGTGCTTTTGGGGAAGCATAAGTGCAAGATAAAACATGTAAATGCCCACAGGTAAAGATCTGATGAGAGTTCAACATATAGATAATACATCTTTCAACATATAGATAATACATCTGACAAGGAAATGTGGTTGTTTTTGTGATGTGCAACATTTAAAACATAACTAGAATTATGATTGATAACACTGAACTGTTTGTTGTTGTTCAGTCCTAAGTTTTGCCTGAGTCTTCGTGACCACATGAAATGCAGCAGCCAAGACTGGCCTGCCTTTCACTATCTCCCAGATTTTGCTTAAACTCATGTACATTGAGTCAGTGATGCCATCCCACCATTTCATCTCCTGTTGCCCCCTTCTCCTCCTGCCCTCAATCTTTCCCAGCATAATGGTCCTTTCCAATCAGTCAGCTCTTTGCATCAGGTGGCCAAAGTACTGGAGCTTCAGCTTCAGCATCAGTCCTTCCAATGAATGTTCAGGGTTGATTTCCTTTAGGATTGACTAGATTGATCTCCTTGCAGTCCAAGGGACTCCCAAGAGGCTTCTCCAGCACCACAGTTTGAAAGCATCAATTCTTCGGCACTCAGCCTTCTTTACGGGCCAGCTCTCACATCCATACCTGACCACTGGAAAAACCATAGTAGTAGTAGTGTTAGTCACTCAGTCGTGTCTGGTTTTTTGTGATCCCATGGACTGTAGCCTGCTAGGCTCCTCTGTCTATGGGATTCTCCAGGCAAGAATACTTAAATGGATTCCCATTTTGATTCCAGGAATCAAATCCATGTCTCCTGTGTTGAAAGTAGATTCTTTACTGTTTGAGCTACAGAGACGCCCAGAAAATCCATAAGTTTGACTATATGGACCTTTGTCTTTACTTTTTAATATGCTGTCTAGGTTTACCATAGCTTTCTTTCCAAGGAGCAAGCACCTTTTAATTTAATGGCTACAGTAACCATCTATAGTGATTTTGGAGCCCAAGGAAAAAAAAATCTATCACAGTTTCTAATTTTCCCCCTTCTATTTGGCATGAAATAATGGGAGTGGGGTGCATGATCTTAGTTCTTTGAATGCTGAATTTTAAGCCAGCTTTTTCAGTCTCTTCTTTCACCTTCATCAGGAGGCCCTTTAAGTCCTTTTCACTTTCTGCCATTTGACTGATATCATCTGCATACCTAAGGTTATTGATATTTCTCCTGGTAATTTTGATTCCAGCTTGTGATTCATCCACTCTGGCATTTTGCATAATGTATTCTGCATATAAGTTCAATAAGCAGGGTGATTATAAACAGCCCTAATGCATCCCTTTTCTATTTTGGATCCAGTCCATTATTCCATGTCTGGTTCTAACTATTGCTTCTTGACCTGCATACAAGTTTCTCAGGAGGCAGGTAAGCTGGTCTGATGCTCCCATCACCTGAAGAATTTTCCACACTTTGTTGTGATCCACACAGTCAAAGGCTTTAGTGTAATTAATGAAGCAGAAGTAGATGTGGGATTATTTATTTATTTATTTGTTTTTGGAATTGTCGTGCTTTCTCTAAGATGCAGCGGATAGTGGCAATTTGATCTCTGATTCCTCTGCCTTTTCTAAATCCAGCTTGTACATCTGGAAGTTCTTGGTTCATGTACTGATGAAGCCAAGCTTGAAGGATTTTGAGCATTACCTCGCTAGTGATATAAGCACAATTGTATGAAAGTTTGGACATTCTTTGGCATTACATTTCATGGGATTGGAATGAAAACTGACTTTTTTCCAATCCTATGGTCACTGCTGAATTTTCCAAATTGGCTGGCATATTTAGTTCAGCACTTTAACAGCATAATCCTTTAGGATTTTAAACAGCTCAGCTGGAATTCCATCACATTCACTACCTTTGTATGTAGTAATGCTTCCTCAGGCCCACCTTGCTTCACATTCCAGGATGTCAGGCTCTTGGTGAGTGACCACACCATCGTGGTATATGGGTCATTAAAACTTTTTGTATAGTTCTTCTCTGTATTCTTGCCACCTCTTATTAATATCTTCTGCTTCTATTAGGTCCTTGTTGTTTCTGTTCCTTTGTCATGTCCATTGTTGCATGAAATTAAACAGTTTAATATCAGGCAAAGCAACATCAGGACATATCATAAACAGTAAGCGCATTGACAAACCTCCAGGAAATTCATAATGTTTCTGAAACATTCATTTCAATAACATTTTGTCCACACAAATGTAATCTAAGGAAGGCTAGGAATTTCTTGTGATTTGACAAAGGCTCCCATGGAACTCAATATATAAAGCAAAATTTTTACAAGGTGAAAGATCCTTTGTGACTTTCTAGGGTCACTCTCTGGGAAAACTCAAATAGGGTTTCAGAATAAAGAATATATAACTCATGGAAATTCCTTGGTGGTCCAGTGGTTAGGACTCAGTATTTTCACTGTCAAGGGTCCAGGTTCAATCCCTAGTCAGGAAAATCAGATCCCAGAAGCCTCCTGGCATTGTGGGAAAACAAAACAAACAAAAAAACAACAAAGACTATATCACTTAGGATTTGAGTGTGGGGAAAGTAAAATAAGAGTTTTTAGGAAGGTTGAACACTTAGTTAACAAACACTACTCATTTATTTAACCAAAGTGAAAACATATTTTGAAAGTACATATTGAATGAGATGCAATTATAAAAGAACCTTAATTATTTCAAAATTAACAAGGCTTGATTGAAGACCATGATAAAGTCAACGTAAACCAAAGAATATTATTCTGATTAGAAGGAGTCTTTGCTTTCTAGGCAGATGACTCATAAAGTAAAGAAAAACACTTTACAACCTGAGTAATCTTACTACCAATAATCTAAGGAAATGTTTCCAGTTTAAGAGAAAATCAAATTGTATTTTTGCATCAGTGTACTTTGTGATATTATAGCTCAGTTTTTAAAATCTTGTAAACATACCCATTGATTTTTAGCCACCTTTGACCACAAGGAAAAAAAATCCCTTTTCTGAGAACCATATCCATTCAGGTTTTGTCCTGCCCTTTCATCTTTTTCATGCTGGAACAACCAGTATTTTACTTTAGGAAAAAAAGCATTCTGTTTCCTTAACAAAAACACATCCTGCACATCTTGCATAGTTACTTTAGTATACGTGTCAAGATTTAAGCTAGCAAAAGATCTTGAAAACTATCTTTAATGCTGGCATACTACATATAAAACATAATTACCGTTAAAATAAAGTTGTGTGAAAGTAAATTCACTTCCATTAATTCCTGAGAACTTTAAGAGTGTTCAATTCATAAAACACACACACACACATACACACACACACACAATTATTTTTAAACCAGTCATAACAAAACTCCTTGAAGGACTTTCGTAATATAATTCAGTAATACCATCAGGGTAGGACATACTACTCTAGTATGTCCTAGTACTAGGACAACCCACTCTAGTACTCTTGCCTGGAAAATCCCATGGACAGAGGAGCCTGGTAGGCTGCAGTCCATCGGGTCACAAAGAGTCAGACACGACTGAGCGCCTTCACTTTCACTTTTCACCTTCATACATTGGAAAAGGAAATGGAAACCCACTCCAGTGTTTTTGCCTGGAAAATCCCAGGGACGGGGGAGCCTGGTGGGCTGTGGTCTAAGGGGTTGCACAGAGTCAGACACGACTGAAGCGATTTAGCAGCAGCAGCAGCAGGACATATTATATACACATCAGATCAGATCAGATTATACACACACATAAATATAAGTCCTGGGGATATAATGTACAGCACATAGACTAGAGTTAATAAAACTGTACTATACTGTGCATTTTTGAAATTTGCTCAGAGGGTAGATTTTAAAATTATCATTGTAAGAAAAAAACAAAGCAACAACAACAAAAAAATGATGTGCATTGATAAATGTTAACTAGACTTTTCACAGTGATCATTTTACAACATATACAAATATCGTTATGCTATACACTTGAAACCAACATAATATTATATGTTTTCAGACATGTTTCTTAACTTCCACTGTTTTCTAGGATGGCAATCAGGGCACCTCTTCCCATGGTATCACTTTTCGTGACACCTATCACACCTGTAATGCCATGGGGCTGAGTGGGAGCTTTACAGAGCCAAGGTGGACTTGTGTTATGAGAACCCTCAGGTAAAATGCCTCACTTGGCGTCAGTGGTTTCTGACACCAGCAGGTAACCACTTTTTCTTGGCAGGGGAAGGAGATTGATTTAATAGGTTTTCAATAGTGCTTTCTAGTGAAGTCAGTGGCACCCCACTCCAGTACTCTTGCCTGGAAAATCCCATGAGTGGAGGAACCTGGTAGGCTGCAGTCCCTGGGGTCACGAAGAGTCAAACACGACTGAATGACTTTACTTTCACTTTTCACTTTCATGCACTGGAGAAGGAAATGACAACCCACTCCAGTGTTCTTGCCTGGAGAATCCCGGGGACGGGGGGGCCTGATGGGCTGTCGTCTCTGGGGTCACACAGAGTCGGACACGACTGAAGCGACTTAGCAGTGAAGTCAGGCATATTTAATTCTGTGTTCCCCTTCCCAGACTTAGGAAATAACTGCACTTAAAGGGGATCCTGCAAGTATCTTGCTCAGTAATCATCCAGCTTTCTAGAAAGTAGAAACACAGAATCTCAGTCCTACTCCAGTCCTCCTGAATCAGAACTTGCATTTTTATCAAGATCTACTGGATGTGGGCCTCACAGATGGCTCAGTGAAAAGAATCTGACTTCACAGAAGCAGTTCTAAGAGGGAAGTTTATAGCAATACAATCCTACCTCAAGCAGAGACGGCAATGGCAAGCCACTCCAGAACTCTTGCCTAGAAAATCCCACAGGTGGAGGAGCCTGATAGGCTGCAATCCATGAGGTTGCTACAAGTCAGACACGATTGAGCAACTTCAATTTCAGTTTTCATTTTCATGCATTGAAGAAGGAAATGGTAATCCACTCCAGTGTTCTTGCCTGAAGAATCCCAGGGACAGAGGAGCCTGGTGCGCTGCCGTCTATGGTGTTGCAGAGAGTCGGACACGACTGAAGTGACTTAGCAGCAACAGCAGTAGCAGCCTTCCTCAAGAAACAAGAAAAACATCAGACAACCAAATTTTATACCTAAAATAACTGGGAAAAGAAGAACAAAGAAACCCCAAAGTTAGCAGAAGGTAAGAAGTCATAAAGATCAGAGCAACAATAAATGAAAAATAAATGAAAGAAACAAAGTAAAGATTAATAAAAATTAAAAGCTGATTAGGAGGGTTCAGGATGAGGAACACATGTATAATTTTTTTTAACTAAAATTGAATAAAAAAATAAAATAAAAAAATAAAATAAAAGCTGATTATTTGAGAAGATAAATGAAACTGGCAAACCTTTAGCCAGAGTCACCAAGAAAAAAAAAAAAAAAAAGATATAAGAATCAAATCAAGACAATTAGAAATGCAAAAGGAGAGGTTACAACAGACAATGAAGAAATACAAAGGATTATAAGAGCTTATTATGAGCAACTACATGCCAATCAAATGGACAACCTGGAAGAAATGCACAGATTCTTAGAAAAGTTCAATCTTCCAAGAAGTAAACGGGAAGAAATAGAAATTATGAACAACCCAATTACAAGCAATGGAATAAAAACTGTGATTAAAAATAAATCTCCCAAAAACCAAAAGCCCAGGGCCAGCTGGTTTCACAGGTGAATTCTATCAAACATTTAGAGAGGAGCTAAGTCCCATCCTTCTAAAACTCTTTCAAAAAATTGCAGAGAAAGGAACACTTACAAATTCATTCTATGAGGCCACCACCACCCTGATACCAAAACCAGACAACGATAACACAAAACAAGAAAATTACAAGCCAATATTACCAGTGAACATAGATGCAAAAATCCTCAACAAAATTTTTAGCAAATGAAATTCAACAACACATTACAAAGATCATACACCACGATCAATTTGGGTTTACCCCAGGGATGCAAGGATTCATCAATATATGCAAATCAGCCAATGTGATACACTACATTAACAAATTGAAACAAACAAACAAAAAAACACAATAATATCACTAAATGCAGAAAAAGGCTTTGACAAAATTCAGCACTTTGACAAAAACTTTTCAGAAAATTGTCATAGAAGGAACCTAACTCAACACAGTAAAGGCCATATATGAAAAATCCACAGCAAACAGTATTCTTAATGGTGAAAATCTGAAAGTATTCCCTCTTAGATTAGGAACAAGAAAAGGAGGCAGACTCTCACCACTATTAGTCAACATAATTTTGGATGTGGTAGCTATGGTAATCAGAGAAAAAAAATAATAAAATAACCCACATTGGAAAAGAAGAAGTAAAATTCTTATTGTTTGCAGATGACATGATACTATACATCGGTTCAATTCAGTCGCTCAGTCATGTCTGACTCTTTGCAACCTCACAAATCGCAGCACGCCGGACCTCTGTGTCCATTACCAACACCCGGAGTTCACTCAGATTCACATCCATCTAGTCAGTAATGCCATCCAGCCATCTCATTATCTGTCGTCCCCTTTTCCTCCTGCCCCCAATCCCACCCAGCATCAGAGTCTTTTCCAATGAGTCAACACTTCTCATGAGGTGGCCACGGTACTGGAGTTTCAGCTTTAACATTAGTCTTCCAAAGAAATCCCAAGGCTGATATCCTTCAGAATGGACTGGTTGGATCTCCTCGCAGTCCAAGGGACTCTCAAGTGTCTTCTCCAATACCACAGTTCAAAAGCATCAATTCTTCAATGGTCAGCTTTCTTCACAGTCCAACTCTCACATCCGAACATGACCACTGGAAAAACCATAGCCTTGACTAGATGGACCTTTGTTGGCAAAGTAATGTCTCTGCTTTTCAATATGCTATCTAGCTTGGTCATAACTTTCCTTCCAAACAGTAAGCATCTTTTAATTTCAGGGCTGCAATCACCATCTGCAGTGATTTTGGAGCCCCCCAAAAATAAAGTCTGACATTGTTTCCACTGTTTCTCCATCTATTTCCCATGAAGTGATGGGACCAGATACCATGATCTTCGTTTTCTGAATTTTGAGCTTGAAGTCAAACTTTTCAGTCTCCACTTTCACTTTCATCAAGAGGCTTTTGTTTCTCTTCACTTTCTGCCATAAGGGTGGTGTCATCTGCATATCTGAGGTTATTGATATTTCTCCCAGCAATCTTGATTCCAGCTTGTGTTTCTTCCAGTCCAGCATTTCTCAAGAAGTACTCTGCATATAAGTTAAATAAGCAGAGTGACAATATACAGCCTTGACATACTCCTTTTCCTTTTTGGAACCAGTCTGTTGTTCCATGTCCACTTCTAACTGTTGCTTCCTGACCTACATATATGTTTCTCAAGAGGCAGGTCAGGTGGTCTGGTATTCTCATCTCTTTCAGAATTTTCCACAGTTTATTGTGATCCATACTGTCAAAGTCTTTGGCATATTCAATAAAGCAGAAATAGATGTTTGTCTGGAACTGTCTTGCTTTCAAAGATCCAGCGAATGTTTTCAATTTGATCTCTGGTTCTTCTACATTTCCAAAACCAGCTCAAATGTCTGGATGTTCACAGTTCAAATATTGTTGAAGCCTGCCTTGGAGAATTGTGAGTATTAATTTATTAGTGCATGAGATGAAGGGAATTGTATAGTATTTTGAGTATTCTTTGTCATTGCCTCTCTTTGGGATAGGAATGACAACTGACATTTTCCATTCCCATGGCCATTGCTGAGTTTTCCAAATTTGCTGGAGCCACAAGCTCCAACATCCAAGGTAAAGAGCAGTGGCTGTGCTTTGCTGTGGCAGCACTGAATAGATAGGCCACGTCCAAAGTAAGAGCAGTCCCAGTAAGATATTGCTGCTGCTGCTGCTGCTAAGTTACTTCAGTCGTGACTGACTCTGTGCGACCCACAGATGGCAGCCCACCAGGTTCCTCTACGCCTGTTATTCTCCAGGCAAGAGTACTGGAGTGGGGTGCCATTGCCTTCTTCCAGTAAGATGTTAGGTGCTGAGAAAGGGCATTAGAGGGCAGAAAAACTGAAACCACAATCACAGAAACTTAAACCATCGATCACATGGACCACCGCCTTGTCTAACTCAACTAAACTAAGCCATGCTCTGTAGGGTCACACAAGTTGGACATGCATACATATCCTGGAGGTGGGGAGAGGGAAATACTAGCTTTGCCTACACGGACCTTTGTCAACAAAATGATGTCTCTTCTTAGTACATTGTGTCTAGGTTTGTCATTCCTTTTCTTTCTGGGAGCAAGAGTCTTATTTTCATGGCTATATTCACTGTGACCAGTGATTTTGGAACCCAAGGACACTGTCTGTTGCTGTTTCCATTTTAAACCTTTGTATTTGCAAAACTTTGCCTTTAGCCTTTGTTCTGTATCTTTTTGTACCCCATGTCCTATGTTATCTGTTATTCCACATATCTCTTAACTTCCTGTTTTACATCACAGTCAGCTATGATGAAAAGGACATCTACTTTTGGTGTTAATTTTAGAATATCATGGAGGTTTTCCTTAAAACTATTAAAGTTCCCTGTAGCTTCAATGGTAAAGAATTGAAATACAGAAGTTTGCATTGTTCATCTATGAAAATTTACACCCAGATTTTCATACAAAATTAAGGAATTCCACATTTGCAGTAGGAAGCATAACAATCCTGAATTTCAAATGTGAATTATAGAGAATTCCAACTTTCAAATAGGTTTTATGCCTAGATTTTCCTGTGTGAAATTTAGAGAATCATATAGGAAAATCTACACCAAGATACTTGTATGTGAAATATAGAGAATTTATATTTCATTCAGGAATATTGCCCTTGAGTTTTATATTTGAAATATAGAAATTCCATATTTCCTGTAGTAAATTCAACATCTGGATAGTCAACAAAATACAAGAATTTCATATTGCATGGAAGAAATTTACATATCTAGAGTTTATTTATTTATAATTTTTAGAATTTGTTTATTTATTAGTGGTTTCACTGAGTCTTCATTGCTGTGCGCAAAGTTTCTCAAGTTGCAGTAAGTGGGGACTACTCTTCATTGCAGAGCTAGCTTCTCATGGCAGTGCCTTCTCTTGCAAAGCAGAAGCTCTAGGGCACCCAGGTCAGTAGTTGGAACAAACAGCGTTATCTACTTTCATAGCATGTGCAATATCCTCAGACAAAGGATCAAACCCATGTCCCCTGCAGTTGACAGGCAAATTGCTTTACAATATAATAGGGCGGTTTCCATACATTGATATGAATCAGCTGTGGGTTTACATGTATTACTGATGCTGAGCATTCTTTCTACCTCCTTTTCCATCCCATCCCTCAGGTCATCCCAGTGCACCAGACCTGAACACTTTGTCTCATGTATCAAACCTGAACTAGCAATTGGTTTCACATATAGTAATACACATTTTTCTTTTTCTTTTTAATTTAATTTTATTTTTAAACTTTACAATAAACATTTTTCAATGCTATCCCCTCAAATTATTCTATCCTAGCCTTCTCCCACAGAGTCCAAAAGACTATTCTGTACTTTTGTGTCTGTATTGCTATCTCACATATAGGGTCATTGTTACCATCTTTCTAAATTTCATTATATATATATATATATATATATATATATATATATATATATATATATACATTAGTATACTGTATTTATTCCAATCCCAAAGAAAGGCAATGCCAAAGAATGCCCAAACTACTGCACAATTGCACTCATCTTACATGCTAGTAAAGTAATGCTCAAAATTCTCCAAGCCAGGTTTCAGCAATGCATAAACAATGAACTTTCAGTTGTTCAAGCTGGTTTTAGAAAAGGCAGAGGAACCAGAGACCAAATTGCCAATATCTGCTGGATCATCAAAAAAAAAGAGAGTTCCAGAAAAACATCTATTACTGCTTTATTGACTATGCCAAAGCCTTTGACTGTGTGGATCACAATAAACTGTGGGAAATTCTGAAACAGATGGGTATACCAGACCACCTGACCTGCCTCTTGAGAAATTTATATGCAGGTCAGGAAGCAACAGTTAGAACTGGAAATGGAACAACAGACTGGTTCCAAATAGGAAAAAGAAGACGTCAAGACTGTATATTGTCACCCTGCTTATTTAACTTATATGCAGAGTACATCATGAGAAATGCTGGGCTGGAAGAAGCACAAGTTGGAATCAAGATTGCCAGGAGAAATATCAATAACCTCAGATATGCAGATGACACCATTATTATGGCAGAAAGTGAAGAGGAACTCAGCCTCTTGATGAAGGTGAAAGTGGAGAATGAAAAAGTTGGCTTAAAACTCAACATTCTGAAAATGAAGATCATAGCATCTGGTCCCATAACTTCATGGGAAATAGATGGTGAAACTGGGAACAGTATCAGACTTTATTTTTAGGGGCTCCAAAATCAGTGCAGATGGTGACTGCAGCCATGAAATTAAAAGAAGCTTACTCCTTGGAAGGAAAGTTATGACCAACCTAGATAGCATATTCAAAAGCAGAGACATTACTTTGCCAACAAAGGTTCGTCTAGTCAAGGCTATGGTTTTTCCTGTGATCATGTATGGATGTGAGAATTGGACTATGAAGAAAGCTGAGCACCGAAGAATTGATGTTTTTGAACTGTGGTGCTTGAGAAGACTCTTGAGAGTCCCTTGGACTGCAAGGAGATCCAACCAGTCCATTCTGAAGGAGATCAGCCCTGGGATTTCTTTGGAAGGAATTATGCTAAAGCTGAAACTCCTGTACTTTGGCCACCTCATTCGAAGAGTTGACTCATTGCAAAAGTCTGTGATGCTTTGAGGGATTGGGGGCAGGAGGAGAAGGGGACAACAGAGGATGAGATGGCTGGATGGCATCACTGACTCGATGGACGTGAGTCTGAGTGAACCCCGGAGTTGGTGATGGACAGAGAGGCCTGGCGTGCTGCAATTCATGGAGTCACAAAGAGTCAGACACGACTGAGCCACTGAACTGAATTGAACTGAACTGATGAGTCTGTTAAGATTATCCACTTTGTAGAAAATCACAACAACAATTGTGATTGATTGCATGTTGGAAGTCAATGTAGTACCAGTTATGTGTGTAGTTATGCAAGCTCCCATCAAACACATTAATTCATGTCAACTAATTTTTCATGTTTTGCTGTCGATGAAAAAAGAATAATACAGGTTGACAGAAAAACCTGAGAGGTTCCAAGAAACCTGAAATGTAGGATGATGGGAAATGTAGCTCTCTCAGTGAATGGATCACAAAAAATACTTCTATACACACAATAGTCCTAGAGAATCACATAAATACTAGCAGAAGATCCTGGTCACCAGAGTGTCACATGTGGGTGTCAGACATACCTGGATAGAAAGGAATTAATTTGGAAGAAGGAGGATAAGAGGAAGCAAGCAAAAACCTGTGCCTTGGGGTTGGAGATGGAGAAGCAGGGAAGAGATTTCCAGAATGAGGCAAGCCCCTTCACTAAACGGTAAATTACTTTGGACTGAAAGGAAGTAGGGTAAAACAGCTGATGAAATATAATTTGTATAGAGCGAGAGTCACACAGACAATGTATGTTGTGGGCCTAAATGGCCCAAAATGCAATGCAGCTCAACCAGTGTTCAGGGGGTGTGGAAGCTGGAACACGGGATTTAGAGAGCCATCCTGGGAGAGGTCTGCTGTTGACTATGTGGAGATGTCTTGACGGAGCATGTACAAGTAGTTGTGTAGCATGTAATGCCTTTGAGAATTCCCACACTGCCAAATAGGCAGAGCCTTACTGCTGTGTCACACTCAGGAGGTAGAGATATCTTTGTAGCCCCTCCTTTTCTCACCTGTTAACACCTACTACAAGGCAATAGAGAAAGACCAGCCAGAAGTACCACTCATGCTCCTGCAAACACAGGATAGAAAAGGATCCCATTAAGGCCAAATCTCTTCTGCCCATGCCTGCTGGCTCCTATTCATAATGGGCACCACCAGGGTTCCAGCATTCCTAGCAGCTTTACCACATCCTGTGCCCATCAAGGAATACCCCAGTGCTCCATAAGTGTCTCAGGGCAGACTCTTTTGGTGACTACCTGTGAGAAAGTGTGAAAATTACATCTGAGGCCCAGAGACAGAGCCATTAAGGAAGAGAGTGGGAATCTTCCAACCAGTTGTGCATGCTGCAGATTAAATGCATACGATTAATGACACAGACCCTGTATCAATGGAATACATCAAAAGATGAGAAGAGGTCAAATGAAAGAAAATGCCCAAGGTCATGCAGCTGTAAGAACACACAGAAATTTTAGCAGTTTTGAGTCTGAGCTGTCCTTAGAGAGATCCAAATTCCAGTTCTCTCCATCTTTGGAGAGCTTCCCAAAGAGGTGTAGTTGTCCTCTGGGTCATGTTGGGGAGTAGGACAGTGACAGATGAGACACTAGGAAATATGTGTTATTCTTTTGATGCATTGAATTCTTGTGTTGTTTGTGTACTATTTTTCTCAGCTGTAGGCTTATTTGTTAGTACACATTGATTTGGTCTTTTAAGACTATTTCAACCATATTTTTGTTTTTTGTATAGCTATTTCTACTTTTACTTTGGTTTCCTATTTTCTGTGCCTTTTGTTGCTGTTGCATCTCCTTTTTTTTTAAACAGGTATTCATTTTGATATTAACTGTGATTTTCTGTTATTCTGTGGGGACTGTATCTGATCTTCTTGTCAGATTTGCTTTCTTTATTCTTCAGTTGACACTCTGCTCTGGTGGTGTTTTATGCCTTGAGATTTACTTTATTGATTCTCTTTATGAATCTATTGTCTTCTCTGTAGTGTTTATTGCTTGTGGTACCTGTTATCCTCCCCCCACCCCATTTATCTATGTTACTTTTTTAATCTCCTCAACCTCTTACTATGATATCGTGTTTCTCTGAAAATGAGTTGGGCCTGATCTTCTGGGGTGTGAGCACTTGAGAGGGTAACAGCCAGGGGTCTCCAAATGGAGTAAATAGCCTGCAGTGTAAGTTTTTTTTTTTTTTTCTTTCTTAAGCAGCAGGAGGAAACAATCTAGTGATTTTTTTTTTCATTCTTTATACAAATTTAAAAGGAATTTTATCTTAAAATGCTGCACTGCCATGATGATATCTGGTTTCACCTGAAGTTAAGTATTCTCAAACCTAGAGATAACCAATGAATTTTTCTTATGGAAATGTTTGTCTTAAGCTTTGTTAATGTACTATGCCTTTACCCCAAACTCTGTCCTCAAGTCGGTTCTGCCTAATGGCTCACAACCTACTTGACAAACCAGTTCATTATACTCAGATATTGTTTCCCTAATCTATGTAAAGGAAACTATTTGTATCATAATCTGTCCTTCTTCAAGATTCAGGTTAATCATTTTATGGCCTGGGATGAATCGTCTGGTGCCAAGATAACCCAAAGTGCATCTTATGAGTAAGGTCCCTCCTGCCTCACTCATAAGTGCCTCACTTCTGAGTTTTAAGACATTCCTTTATTTCATTAAAAGACTGTTAGTTACTATATAACATTCAGCTGAAGACTAGGAGAGGGGCACGCTTTCTGCCCCCTTCTGATGCCTATGTCAGAAGCTTTCTCTATCTCCTTTATATTTTAATAAAACTTTATTACACAAAGCTCTGAGTGATCAAGCCTTCTATCTGGCCCCAGATTGAATTCTCCTCCGGAGGCCAAAAATCCTGTCATCTTTTCATTCAGCAACAATCTTTCATCTTAGGGACTTGTCCGGGATCCTTCAGGACAAGGTAAGGATACTTGGAGCTCTAGTTCTTTTTTCTCCTAGCAAACACATTTTCTGCTGTACACTACTAACTCTATAGTGTGCTTGTGTGAATGAATGAAATGCCCTGCATGAAGCAAGTGAGGAGCCCTTCTCTGCAGTTCCAGTGTGATCTCATATGGCTTATTGCAGACACTGTCCAGGGTTTATACGGACCTGCCAATGCCAAGAGGCACCCAATATCTCCTTTGGGAACTGACCAGAAATGGGCTTAGTGTGTGGACCAAACAAACTCTCCTTTATCAGTCAAACTTTTCAGTCTCGTTGACCATTTCATAACTCCTTTGGAATTAGAAGTACTAACCAAATCTATTGGATCCAAGACTTTCAAGGGACTTGTGATCTATACTGTTACTGTGTATTGTGGCTTAGTTCCCAAACCTTGATTGGTAGTCAGGAAAGCGCCTAGCCTCGCTAGGAATCAAAATTTTGGAAGCTAGGTGGAGCTGTAGCTTGAAGAACATCTCTGAGGATAAAGGTTATTCAGATTGGGACTGCAATGGGTTTTTTCCTTTGGTAACATTGGCTCTTAGTGGACCAGAGGAGGCTCTTATATTGATGTGGTGATTCTTAGAAGGAACATCTCAGTTTTATGTTCATATAGGTATATTGTGCTCAGGAATATCCTCAGGGTCATGAACAGGCACTCAGATGACAAATGTTTTCACCAGCAGTCTTCGCTTGGGAGGCATTCCGGAAGGTTACTCAGATTGCACACCGGGTGGCATCAGAGGCAAGCAAGTTTTCAATGGTAAAGAGCTGAATCTCAGGTAGGGATGCCATCAGGTCTACCTCTAGTACATCCCCACCCTGTCTTAGTAGTAGAACAGGGAGTGATGAGTACAGCACTTGTGTCGGTAAAGGACAGATTAAGTCCAACCAAGAAAGAAAAGCTTTGATGTAAAATCTGTCTACACCCCCATCTAGAGCAGGGAGGGACACCTCCAGGAGAAAGATGGCACTGGTCCTTTTTTGTTCTCTCTTAAAGAGGAGACCTAACAAAACAATTCCAACCTCACTCCTTTGAACTGTATGCTGAAAAACTGGGATAGATTTGATCCCCATCCCTTAAAGAAGACACATCCAGTCTTCCTATGTGGTAGTTCGTGGCCTCAGTATCCATTGGAGGATGGTCAATGGTGGACAGTTGGAGGGTCTCTTAAGTATAATACTGTTTTACAATTAGACCGTTTCTGTAAGGAACAAGGGAAAAGTGATCTTAAAGGATGGATTTCTCACTCAGTTGGCTCCAGACATCCGCCTTAAGCTATTAAATCGGGCTTATGGACCAAATCAGTCTTTAGATACTCTGTTACAACTGGATCAGAAAGTCTATTATGGTAGGGGATATGAGGAAAAGAAAGAAAGGCAGAAAAAGCCAAAGGAAAAGGTGTAAGCCTTCACAATGGCTATGAAAAACATTTTTAAGCAGCCTGAGAAAAATGTCCAGAGGGATCCAGGTGAAAAGGGATGGGCTTGCTATTACCGTGCAAAAGAGGGGCACATCAACCAGGATTGCCCTCAGGCATCTAAGCCGCCCATGGGTCCATGTCTAGTCTGTAAAGGACCAGACTGGAAGAAATACTGTCCCTAGAGGGGGTCACACCTAGAGTGTAGGTCTCCAGGGCCACACTCTAAAGGCAATCAGGACTGAAGGTTCCCAGTGGTCCCCACACAAGCTCCTGTCCTAATTACACCTGGGGACTCCAGGTGTTAATTGTGTCTTGTGGCGGGGGGGGGGGGACAGGAATTCGTCTATTTCATTTTAGATACTAGGGCAACTTACTCTGTGCTTTTGTTGGAGAAGACTCTTGAGAGTCCCTTGGACTGCAAGGAGATCCAACCAGTCCATTCTGAAGGAGATCAGTCCTGGGATATCTTTGGAAGGAATGATGCTAAAGCTGAAACTCCAATACTTTGGCCACCTCATGTGAAGAGTTGACTCATTGGAAAAGACTCTGATGCTGGGAGGGATTGCGGGCAAGAGGAGACGGGGACGACAGAGGATGAGATGGCTGTATGGCATCACTGACTCGATGGATATGAGTCTCAGTGAACTCCGGGTGTTGGTGATGGGCAGGGAGGCCTGGCATGCTGCGATTCATGAGGTCACAAAGAGTCGGACAAGACTGAGCGATTGATCTGATCTTATCTGATTTGCCTGATGCCCCTGGCCCACTTTCTTCCCAATCTACTTCCATAATGGGACTGTGGACAAACCAAAAGTTATTATTTCAGTTATTCATTATCTTGTAACTGGGATTCTGTGCTATTTTTACATGAGTTTCTGATCCTGACAGAATCTCCTTCACCCCTTTTGGGGAGGGATATACTAAGCAAGGTCCATGTCTCTGTTTTCATGAATATGGAGCCCTCTCTTTCTCTCCCTTTAGTTGAACAAAGTGTAAATCCTAGAATATGGTCTGATGGAAATTCTGTGGGTCGAGCACAAAATGCTGTTCCTGTAGTTGTCAAGCTCAATGACCCTCACTTATTTCCACATAAAGAGCAGTATCCACTGAAATCTGAGGTTAGTTCAGTTCAGTTCAGTAGCTCAGTCGTGTCTGACTCTGCCACCCCATGAATCGCAGCACGCCAGGCCTCCCTGTCCATCATCAACTCCTGGAGTTCACTCAGACTCATGTACCTCACGTCAGTGATGCCATCCAGCCATCTCATCCTCTGTCGTCCCCTTCTTCTCCTGCCCCCAATCACTCCCAGCATCAGAGACTTATCCAATGAGTCAATTCTTTGCATGAGGTGGCCAAAGTATTGGAGTTTCAGCTTTAGCATTATTCCTTCCAAAGAAATCCCAGGACTGATCTCCTTCAGAATGGACTGGTTGGATCTCCTTGCAGTCCAAGGGACTCTCAAGGGTCTTGTCCAACACCACAGTTCAAAAGCATCAATTCTTCAGCACTCAGCTCTCTTCACAGTCCAACTCTCACATCCGTACATGACCACAGGAAAAACCATAGCCTTGACTAGAAGGACCTTTATTGGCAAAGTAGGATGGGTTAAATCCCATCATTGAAAATTTAAAGGAGCAGGGGGTATTAATTCCCTGAAAGAGTCTAGTAAATGGAGATTAGTTCAAGATGTACTACTAATAAATGATACAGTAGTTCCTTTACACCCCATGGTGCCTAATTCCTATACTGTATTGTTATTGTCTGAAATTCACGAACCAGCCAAATATTTCTCAGTAATTGATTTGAAAGATGTCTTCTATTCTGTGCCTTTGGGCAGATAAAAATCTTTTTCTATTTGTCTTTGAAGACCCTACACAGCAGCTTTTAAGTTAACCTGGATAGTTTTGCCCCAGGGATTTCATGTCAGTCCTTACTTATTTGGAAAATGTTTGTCACGGGATCTACAAAACTTTAATAGCTCTGAAGCGGTGGTGTTACAATATGAAGATGGTCATTTGCTCTGTGCCAAGACAGAAGAAGCTTGTTCATGGGCCTCAGAAGATTTCTTAAACTTTCTGACAGGATGTAGTTACAAGACATCAAAAGAAAAGTCTCATCTTTGTCAACAATCGGTCAGATATCTGGGCCTAATCATATCAGAAGGGACTGGGGCCATAGGCCCTGAGAGAATTAAAACCTGTACTAAATCATCCCCTACCTATGACTTTAAGACAACTGAGAAGATTTTTGGGGATCACAAGGATCTTTGGGAAGGCTCCCCTGGTGGCTCAGAGGTTAAAGCTTCTGCCTGCAATGTGGGAGGCCCATGTTGAATCCCTGAGGCAGGAGGATCCCCTGGAGAAGGAAATGGCAACCCACTCCAGTTCTCTTGCCTGGAGAATCTCATGGAGGGAGGAGCCTTGTAGGCTACAGTTCATGGGGTCACAAAGAGTTGGACACGACTGAGCAATTTCACTTCACTTCACTTCACTTTGGGAATCACAGGTTATTGTCGCATTTGGATTCTGGGTTTGGGGAACTTGACTGGCCTTTATATAAACTTATAGCTGAACCTCAGCAGGCCCAAACCAACAAACTGTTTTGGTCTCCAGATACTCAAAGGGATTTTAAGGGTCTTCAGACTGCTCTCCTGCAAGGTGCAGCTCTAAGCTTGCTCACAGAGTAAGAATTTAATTTGTTTATCATTGAAAGAAAAGGTGTGGCCTTGGGAGTTTTGACACAACTCCGAGGGCCTCATCAGCAACCTATTGCTTATCTAAGTGAGAAATTAGATGTAATTTCACATGGGCGGGCCCACTGCCTAAGTTTAATTGGGGAAGCGGTTTATTAGCACCTGTAGCTTTAAAGATAATTAATGGATGAAATCTTAATGCACTGACTTCTCACGATGTGAGTGGAATCTTAAATTCTAAGGTTAATATTTGGATGACAGGTAGTAAGCTTCTTAAATATCAGTCATTGTTGTTAGAAGGACCAGTAACTAAGTTTAAAGTTTGTGGAAATTTAAATCCTGCCACTTTCCTTCCTGAGAAGGAAAATGAAACACCTGATCATGATTGCTCCCAATTCCTACCTTTAAACTATGCAGCTTGGGAGGATTTAATGGATACCCCATTAAACAATCCTGACATGGAAATATTTACAGATGACAGTTCTTTTGTTTGGGATGGAAAGCTTAAAAGAGGTTAGGCCATGGTGACTGCTGAACTGGTTTTGGAAGCAAAATATCTGCCCCAGGGAACAAGTGCTCAGTTAGCGGAGCTTGTGACTCTGACCATAGCTCTAGAGTTAAGCAAGGGACAGCAAGTGAATATCTACACTGATTCTAAGTATGCTTATTTGACTTTACATGCTCATGCTGAAATATGGAAAGAAAGTTTAAAACAGCAGCAGGAGAAGCTATTAAGCATTTCAGAGAGATTGAGAGACTTTTAACTGCTATATAATTATCAACATCAGCTGGATCATAGAAAAAACAAGAGAGTTCCAGAAAAAAACATCTATTTCTGTTTTATTGACTATGCCAAAGCCTTTGACTGTGTGGATCACAATAAACTGTATAAAATTCTGAAAGAGATGGGAATACCAGGCCACCTGACCTGCATCTTGAGAAATTTGTATGCAGATCAGGAAGCAACAGTTAGAACTGGACATGGAAAAACACACTGGTTCCAAATAGGAAAAGGAATTCATCAAGGCTGTATACTTGATCAAGCTTTGTCTCTGGCCCCGGATTGAATCCCTGTCCTCCGGAGGCCAAAAATCCTGGAGAATTTTTATTCAGCAAAAACCTTTCACACTGAGACCAGAATCGTGGGACACCAGAGAATTCCTGTCTACAGTGAATATTACCTGGTGATTGTCTTTATGAATATCTCTTTCTTAATCTAAGATGCACTCCACCCAACTTCCTGCACAACCAAGGGCTGATGCCTCACACCACACAACAACCAAGACAGAAACACAAACTAAATCATCAGCAGATAGACTGCCTAATGTCAAACTAATCCCATAGACACCTGCAAATGACACGAACAGACATGGTCTCACCATTAGAAAGGGAAGACTCAGCTGAAGACTCAAGAACATAGTTGTCAGTCTCTCCCTCTCCAAAGCCCACACTAGCCACTAAACCAACTTTATCGACTTGGAGTGGAGACTAGGAGTAATAACTATAACCCCACAGTCTGGGAAGAAATGACCATTAACACAGTAGTTAGGGAAATGTGAAGACAAAAATATGTTGTGGGCAAAGCAACATGTTAAAAACTCAAAATATAATGAAAGAAAAAATAGGCAGGCTCCCTGAAAAAGACTTGGAAGTTTATGGTATTAAAGGTGATAAAACATTGGAGAAATGGTATGGAGAAAAGATGAGAAACATTTCTGAAGGGCCTAGAAAAAAATGAATAAGTAACAACACAAAAATGGACACACATCAACTATAGGCTAACACAACATTGGAAAGAAATTATCCTCTAATATGAAAATGAAGTTTAAAAAGAAACACAAGCGTTCAAAGGAACAAGGGACCTGACAAAGTTAATTGATACTTATAGGACATTTCACCCAAACACAGCAGAATATACGTTTTTCTAAAGTGAAAGTGAAATATCTGCAGGATAAATCACAAACAGGATCTCAAATCAAGCCTTGGTAAATTTAAGATAATGGTAATTGTATCAATCTCTTTTTTAAACCACAATGCTATGATTTACATATCAGATTTTAAAGGCAGGGACTGTGAAAAACACGAATCCATTTAGGCTAATAAATACACATCTACATGGCCAAGAGATCACTGATGAAATCAGAGAAAAGGTAAAGAAAAAAAAAAATAGAAGCAAATAATATTAAAAACATGATTCTCTGAAAGTTATGGACTTTCCAAAAGTTACAGGAAGTTAGGGTAAAGCAGTAAAAGAGTGAAGTTGATAAATACTACTGTTGCTGCTGCTAAGTCGCTTCAGTCGTGTCCAACTCTGCGTGACCCCATAGATGGAAGCCCATCAGGCTCCCCTGTCCCTGGGATTCTCCAGGCAAGAACACTGGAGTGGGTTGCCATTTCCTTCTCCAATGCATGAAAGTGAAAAGTGAAAGTACATTCGCTCAGAGTTGTCTGACTCCTCGCGTCCCCATGGACTGCAGCCCACCAGGCTCCTCCATCCATGGGATTTTCCAGGCAAGAGTACTGGAATGGAGTGCCACATCTCAAGTGATCAACATAACCTTATATCTAAAGCAGTTAGAGAAAGAAGAAAAAGAAGACACAATTCCCCAAAGTGAATAAAGGGGGAAAAACAAAAATCAGAGCAGAAATTAAAGAAAATAAATGATGAAAAACATACCCAAAATCAGTATCACTAAAAGCGTTTTGTTGGAGAGGAGAAACAAAACAGTCAAATCATGGTCCAGACTTATAAAGAAAAAAAGGACAAACTCTTAAATCAATCAAATTTGACGTGACAAAGATGACATTATTACTATAATAATTATAAACAACACAGAAGTATTACTTATAATAATTATAAAATAACACAGAAGTAACAAGGAATCATAAGAGACACAGAAAACAACTATAAGTCAATAAAATTTAGAATCTGAAATCCATGGACAAATGCTCAGAAATTCAACTAAGAAAAAACAGAAATATGAACAGAGCAATTACAACACTAATATTGAAACTGTGATGAAAAATTTCCAGTTGACAAAATTAAAACCAGATGGCTTCATATGGAAATTTTGCGAACCAGTCAGAGAACTGCTAACACATGCACTTCTGAAACTTCCAAAATTCTACAGTGGAAGGAAAACCACAAAGTCATCCTACAAGGGCACTATCACCCTGACATCAATACCGGTATAACGCAGAAAAGGAAAGTTAGAGACTAATATCACACAGATGGACAGAGGCAAACATCCTTAGCAAAATATGAGAAAAAAAAAAAAAAAAAAATCCACCAATGCCTTAAAGAGATCAAACACCATTATTAAGTGGGGTGTTTATCCCAGAAATAGTAACGTTCTTCAGTAGCTGCATATCAATGCATAGTGAAGAACTAAAACCATATGATCACCTCAATAGATGTTGAAACATTTTTATATAATTCAACAAGTGTTTGTGATAGAATTCTCCAAAAACTGAACATAGCAAAAACTACCTCAACTTAACAAAGGCACACAAATCAAAACCACAATGACATATAACCTTGCACCATTCCAAATGGCCATCATCATTATTATTATTATTATTATTATTTTTAAATCTACAACATGGGTCTGCCTTTCTGATCCAGTGGTTAAGACACCATGATCCCAATGCAGGGGTCCCAGGTTTGACCCCTAGCCATGGAATTAGTTTCCACATGCAGTGATTGAT
This sequence comes from Bos mutus, assembly GCF_027580195.1. NCBI lineage: Eukaryota > Metazoa > Chordata > Mammalia > Artiodactyla > Bovidae > Bos > Bos mutus. Next base: position 495,771 of record NW_027219175.1, read on the forward strand.
ATTTTTGGTAACCAAATAAAGAAGTAAATATATATATGTGTATATAAATATATTTATGTGATTACATAATGATATATGAATGAGATGGTGTGGAGAAAAGAGAATCCTCCTTGCACTCCTGCATGTATATCATGTATATTGTTAGCAATATACATGATACTGCCGCAATGCCAAACAGTATGGAAGTTCCTTAGATAACCAGGAATAAAACTACCATTTAACCCTACAATCCCACTATTTGGCATATACTCAAAGGAAAGCTTAATGAAAAATAGATATGTGTGCCAGGAACCATTGCAACACCATTTAGAGGAGCCAATAAAGGGAAGCAGCCTCAATGTCCATCAAACGAAGAATGGATAAAGAAGCTATGGTACATATATAGGATGGAAAATCACTCATTCATAAAAAGGAACAGAGTTGGATAATTTGTAGAGGTGAAGATGATTCTAGAGACTATTACACTGTGCAGTAATCAAAAAATGGAAAGACCAATATTGAATATTAATGCATATAAGAGGAATCTAGAAATAAGGTACTGAAAAACCCATTTGGAGGCAAGGAAGAGATGCAGTCATACCAAAAAAAAAAAAGAAAGAAAGAAAACTTGTGAAAACAGTGTGGGAAGGAGAGAATGGAATGAATTGAATAAACTGCACTGACATATGTAAAATACTAAGTATGTAGTAGATAGCTAGTGCCATGTAGTGTTCCAGTGAAGTAGGTTGTGGGATAGGAGAGGAGGCCCAAGAGGGAGATGGGAGGACTGCTCTAAAGGGATGCTCAGCTATATTTACTAATAACTGCTTTATTTTGCTGGACAGCAGAAACTAACACAACTTTGTAAGTTAATTATACTCCAAATTTTAATCATTTTGTTTCAAGTGAAGAAAGAAAATCAGTCCTTGTCTAACTTTTACAAGTGACAAAGCATCACAGTGCATGTCAAGTAAAATGTGTGTCCAGGAGTGCTTTAGTGTGTATAGACAAAAAAAAAAAAAAAATTAAATGAAGAGCTAAGTTAGCCAGAATAAATTCAGACTCTACACTTGTACCTCTTCACTAATTTGTGATTGTTTCTAAAAGTAAAGAGGTTTTTTTTTTTTTTTAAGTAAACATATATGGTTATATATTTTCATAAATTGATTACAACAAATTATTAACCATGAATCCCCTAATTTTAATAAGTAATAGCTGACCTTTGACTTTCAGAACTATGCTAAGTAGGAGTTAGTAAACATAGGTTAAAAGTGAGGTGCTGCACAAGAATCCCTTATATTGCAATTCTAGAATGTGTGCTACTGACTGGGAACAAAGCATAGCCTAATAGTGGAGAATTATGTTTTCTTCCTCAGGCCTTTCATTCTAAGAAGGATTATTCATGAAGAGCATTTTCTCAAGTATTGCAAAAAGACTGTTCTGAAGAAGGATACATTTTTCAGAAGTTTTGGTACAACAATCAGGCATGGAGACTGTCCGAATATTATGGTTAACAAAAGAAAAACTGGAAACCTCAAGTGAATGGATTGAGATATTTTCTACCTATGGGAAAATTCAATAATCTGGGATCCTTGAAAATTTTCTTTGATAAGCACCTTAACTAGGGCTAGTGTCTATTATTTCTGTCTCAAGTCAGTTCTTCAGGCAACACTGGTGGGAGCTGCGGTAATTAAGGACTTGATAGTGGGCAACTTGATTTCATCAAGAGTTCCCCCATGTTTCACATTTACGGATGGATGCAATGGCTTATGACTTGATGACTGCAGCATCCTTTGTTTACTGATACGGCTGGCAAATTTCCTGGTTCACAGTGTGGTCTATTCTCTGCAACCTCAGAAAAAGTTACTATCTGTAGAAAGATTCTTATACTCTCACAGAAGTTTGGTGTGGGCTTCTACCTCAACACAGAAACTTGGTGTGGGCTTCTACCTCAACAGGCTATACAGAGGACCAAAAGTAATGTGAAAATAACTAATAGAGTTTTAGTGCAAATCCCAAAGAAACAGGAGACTGAAAGCAAAATATAAATTTGAAGAACATGACTTGAAACACTGCAAGATCAAGGAAGGGTAAATATATGTATATATGTATATATGTATATGTATATTTACAATTATGCACCTACACTGATATAGTCAAATAGGCGTATATACATATACTGTGTATATATTTATCTCTTTGCATATAGAATTCCAGCTGAGCTATTCCAAATCCTGAAAGATGATACTGTGAAAGCGCTGCACTCAATATGCCAGCTAATTTGGAAAACTCAGCAATGGCCACAAGACTGGAAAAGGTCAGTTTTCATTCCAATCCTAAAGAAAGGAAATGCCAAAGAATGCTCAAACTACCGCACAATCACGCTCATCTCACTCTCTAATAAAGTAATGTTCAAAATTCTCCAAGCCAGGCTTCAGCAATATGTGAATCATGAACTTCCTGATGTTCAAGCTGGTTTTAAAAAAGGCAGAGGAACCAGAGATCAAATTGCCAACATCTGCTGGATCATGGAAAAAGCAAGAGAGTTCCAGAAAAATATTTATTGCTGCTTTATTGACTATGTCAAAGCGTTTTACTGTGTGGGTCACAATAAACTGTGGAAAATTCTGAAAGGGATGGGAATACCAGACCACCTGATCTGCCTCTTGAGAAATTTGTATGCAGGTCAGGAAGCAACAGTTAGAACTGGACATGGAACAACAGACTGCTTCCAAATAGGAAAAAGAGTTCGTCAAGGCTGTATATTGTCACTCTGTTTATTTAACTTATATGCAGAGTACATCATGAGAAACACTGGGCTGGAAGAAGCACAAGCTGGAATCAAGATTGCCGGGAGAAATATCAATAACCTCAGATACGCAGATGACACAACCCTTATGTCAGAAAGTGAAGAGGAACTCAAAAGCCTCTTGATGAAAGTGAAAGTGGAGAGTGAAAAAGTTGGCTTAAAGGTCAACATTCAGAAAACGAAGATCATGGCATCGGTCCCATCATTTCATGGGAAATAGATGGGGAAACAGTGGAAACAGTGTCAGACTTTATTTTTCTGGGCTCCAAAATCACTACAGATGGTGACTGCAGCCATGAAATTAAAAGATGCTTACTCCTTGGAAGGAAAGTTATGACCAACCTAGATAGCATATTCAAAAGCAGAGACATTACTTTGCCGACAAAGGTCCGTCTAGTCAAGGCTATGGTTTTTCCTGTGGTCATGTATGGATGTGAGAGTTGGACTATGAAGAAGGCTGAGCGCCTAAGAGTTGATGATTTTGAACTGTGGTGTTTGAAAAGACTCTTGAGAGTCCCTTGGACTGCAAGGAGATCCAACTAGTCCATTTTGAAAGAGATCAGCCTTGGGATTACTTTGGAAGGAATGATGCTACAGCTGAAACTGCAGTACTTTGGCCACCTCATACGAAGAGTTGACTCATTGGAAAAGACTGTGATGCTGGGAGGGATTGGGGGCAAGAGCAGAAGTTGACAACAGAGAATGAGATGGCTGGAAAGCATCACTGACTCGATGGCCGTGAGTCCCAGTGAACTCCGGGAGTTGGTGGTGGCCAGGGAGGCCTGGTGTGCTGCAATTCATGGGGTAGCAAGGAGTCAGACACGACTGAGTGTCTGATCTGATCTGATCTGAATGTGTTCTTTACTTTGCCAACAAATGTCCATCTAGTCAAGGCTATGGTTTTTCCAGTGGTCATGTAGGCATGTGAGAGTTGGACTGTGAAGAAACCTGAGCACCAAAGAATTGATGCTTTTGAAGTGTGGTGTTGGAAAAGATTTTTGAGAGTCCCTTGAACTGAAAGGAGATCCAACCAGTCCTTTCTGAAGGAGATCAGCCCTGGGTGTTCTTTGGAAGGAATGATGGTGAAGCTGAAACTCCAGTACTTGGCCAACTTATGTGAAGAGTTGACTCATTGGAAAAGACTCTGATGCTGGGAGGAATTTGGGGCAGGAGGAGAAGGGGACGACAGAGAATGAAATGGCTGGATGGCATCACTGACTCAATGGACGTGAGTCTGAGTGAATTCCCGAGTTGGTGATGGACAGGGAGGCCTGACATGCCGTTATTCATGGGCTCGCAACGAGTTGGACACGACTGAGCTACTGAACTGAACTGATGCATATTTATACACACACATACACATATATTTCCATATGTATCTGAAATTTCTCTGGAATATTCTCAAAAATAGGCCTGCATTAAGGCAAAACACAAGTCTTAGTATTTTAATCATAGCTAGTGTGTTGTCTGAAGAGCTGAAAGTGGAGCTAAAAGTTAGAAATTGTATTTCTAACTTGTTTACAAATTTTTCAATGTGTGGGAAATTAAACAAGACATTCCTAAAGGACCAATAGTTCAAAGTGTAAGTCACAACGGAAATCGGATAATTCTCTTAGGTGAATATAAGTGAAAGCACTTTTAGCAAATCATCAGATTCTGCAGAAGTACATATTTGTAGTTATATACCTCCTACAAAATATATACTGTTACCTATAGACAGCAAAATTATACACCTAAGCTTTCAACATATATGCATGTATACGTGTCGTTATATAGAAACTAATGGTTGCCCAGGTAGTACTAGTACTAAGGAACTTGCCTTCTAACACAGAAGTCATAAGAGATGCAGGTTCGACCCATGGGTTCTGAAGATCTCTTGGAACTAAAGATGGCAACAAATTCCTATTTCTTTGCCTTGAGAATCCCATGGATTGAGAATACACGATGGTGACTGTCTGTGTGATACAGAGTGTCAGACAGGAGTGTAATAAATTAACACAAGAAATATCAATTGAACGGGTTCTATTAGAACTGGTTATATATATATATATATATATATATATATATACACACACACACACACATATATTACACTTGTTCTTTTCATATATTACCGATGATGTGCTCAGGAAAAAATCAGTTCACTCGTTTGACTTCAGTCGCACAGTCATATCGGAATCTTTGCGACCCCATCAATTGCAGCACACCAGGCCTCCCTGTCCATCACCAGCTCCCAGAGTTCACATAAACATATGTCCATTGAGACAGTGATGCCATCCAGACATCTCATCCTCTGTCATCCCCTTCTCATCCTCCCCCCAATCCCTCTCATTATCAGAGACATTTCCAATGGCTCAACTCTTTGCATAAAGTGGCCAAAGTATTAGGGTTTCAGCTTTAGCAACAATCCGTCCAATGAACACCTAGGACTGATCTCCTTTAGGATGTACTGGTTGGACCTCCTTGCAGTCCAAGGGACTCCCAAGAGTGCTCTCCAACACCAAAGTTCAAAAGCATCAATTATTTTGCGCTCAGCTTTCTTCACAATCCAATTCTTCCATCCATACATGACCAATGGAAGAAAACATAACATTGACTAGATGGACCTTTGTTGGCAAAGTAATGTCTCTGCTTTTTATATGCTATGTAGGTTGGGCAAAACTTTCCCTCCAATGAGTAATTGTCTTAATTTTATGGCTGCAATCACCATCTGCAGTGATTTTGGATCACCCCCCTCAAGAAAAATAAATAAATAAAATAAATAATAAATAAATCTGGCATCATTTCCACTGTTTCCCCATCTATTTCTCATGAAGTGATGGGACCAGATGCCATGATTTTAGTTTTCTGAGTGTTGAGCTTTACGCCAACATTTTCACTCTCGTCTTTCACTTTCATCAAGAGGTGTTTTAGTTCCTTTTCACTTTCTCCCATAAGGGTGGTGTCATCTGCATAATAATAATAATCTGAGGTTATTGATATTTCTCCCAGCAATCTTGATTCCAGCTTGTGCTTCTTCCAGCCCAGCGTTTCTCATGATGTACTCTGCATAAAATTTAAATAAGCAGGGTGACAATATACAGACTTGATGTCTTCCTCTTCTTTTTGGAACAAGTCTGATGTTCCATGTGCTGTTCTAATTGTTGCTTTCTGAGCTGCATATAGGTTTCTCAAGAGGCAGGTCAGGTGGTCTGGTATTCCCACCTCTTTCAGAATCTTCCACAGTTTATTATGATCCACACAAAGGCTTTAGCATAGTCAATAAATCAGAAATAGGTGTTTTTCTAGAATTTTCCCGCTTTTTCAATGATCCAGAGGATGTTGGCAATTTGATCTCTGTTTCCTCAGCCTTTTCTAAAACCAGGTTGAACATTTGGAAGTTCACAGTTCACGTTTTGCTGAAGCCTGGCTTGGAGAATTTTAAGCATTAATTTCTAGCATGTGAGATGAATGTAATTGTGTGGTAGTTTGAGCATTCTTTATCATTGCCTTTCATTGGGGTTGGAATGAAAACTGATCTTTTTCAGTCCTGTGCCCACTGCTGAGTATTCCAAATTTGCTGGCATATTGAGTGCAGCCCTTTCACAGCATCATCTTTCAGGAGTTGAAATAGCTCAACTGGAATTCCATAGCCTCCACTAGCTTTGTTTGTATTAATGCTTTCTATGGCCCACTTGACATCACATTCCAGGATGTCTGGCTCTAGGTGAGCAATCACATCATCGTGATTATTTGGGTAGTGAAGATTTTTTTGTACAGTTCTTCTGTGTTTTCTTGCCACTTCTCATAACATCTTCTGCTTCTGTTAGGTCCGTACCATTTCTGTCCTGTATCGAGCCCATCTTTGCATGAAATGTTCCCTTGGTATCTCTATTTTTTTGAAGAGGTCTCTATTCTTTCCCATTCTTTTGTTTTCCTCTCTTTCTTTGCATTGATTGCTGAGGAAGGCTTTCTTATCTCTCCTTGCTATTTTTTTTTTTTTTTGGAACTCTGCATTCAGATGCTTATATCTTTCCTTTACTCCTTTGCTTTCCCTTCTCTTTTTTTCACAGCTATTTGTAAGGCTTCCTAAGACAGCCATTTTGCCTTTTTGCATTTATTTTCCATGGGGATGATCTTGAACCCTGTCTTCTGCACAATGTCACAAGCTTCTGTCCATAGTTCATCAGACACTCTATCTATCAGATCTAGTCCCTTAACTCTATTTCTCACTTCCATCTTAAGGGATTGAATTTAGGACACACCTGAATGGTCTAGTGGTTTTCCCTACTTTCTTCAATTTAAGCCTGAATTTGACAGTAAGGAGTTCATGATCTGAGCCACAGTCAGCTTCTGGTCTTCTTTTTGCTGACTGTATAGAGCTTCTCCACATTTGGTTACAAAGAATATAATCAATCTGATTTAGTGGTTGACCATCTGGTGATGTCCATGTGTAGAGTCTTCTCTTACGTTGTTGGAAGAGGGTGTTTGCTATGACCAGTGCATTCTCTTGGCAAAACTCGATTTGACTTTGACCTGCTTCATTTTGTATTAAAAGCCAAATTTGCCTGTTATTCCACGTGTTTCTTGACTTCCTAAATTTGCATTCCAGTCCCCTATAATAAAAAGGACATATTTTGTGTGTGTTAGTTCTAAAAGTTCTTGTAGGTCGTCACAGAACCACTCAACTTCAGCTTCTTCAGCGTTACTTGTTGGGGCACAGGCTTGGATTACCGTGGTATGAATGGTTTGCCTTGGAAATGAACAGAAATCATTCTTTCATTTTTGAAATTGCATCCAAGTACTGTATTTCAGATTCTTTTGTTGACCTTGATGGCTACTCCATTTCTTCTAAGGGATTCCTGCACACAGTAGTAGATATAACGGACATCTGAGTTAAATTCACCCACTCCAGTCCATTGTAGTTTGTTGATTCCTACAATGTCGACATTCACTCTTGCCATCTCCTGTTTGACCACTTCCAATTTCCCTTGATTTATGGACCTGACATTCCAGGTTCTTATGCAATATTGCTCTTTACAGCATTAGACCTTGCTTCTATAACTAGTCACATCCACAACTGGTTATTGTTTTTGCTTTGGCTCCATCTCTTCATTCTTTCTGGAGTTATTTCTCCACTGATCTTCAGTAGCATATTGGGCACCTACTGACCTGTATGCTGCTGTTAAGTTGCTTCAGTCGTATTTGACTCTGTGCGACCCCATGGACTGCAGCCTACCAGACCCCTATGTCCGTGGGATTTTCCAGGCAAGAGTACTGGCGTGGGTTGCCATTGCCTTCTCCGACAGACCTGTATAGTACAGCATAATAAAAACCCGGTTCCATGGGCTTATTTACAAACAACTGGAAAACTAATTCAACCTATTTTTTTTATGAATCTGTCCATTTTTTTCCAGTTTTGAAAATAGTTTTAGTCACTCTGTTCTAGCAATTTGATTGTTTCACATAGGTTGCGACTTTTGTTGACAGAAATACCTGTCCTAAATACCTAAAATTCCTCTTTATTCTGTATGTTTAATAGCAATAGCATCTTATTCATTATGATTTCAATAACTAAATCTTCTCTTTTCATGTGTTTAATTTACCTAATATTCTTTTTACTAATTTTGTTTCTTGATCAATTTTCTCTATTGTTTACTATTTATATTATCTTATACCCATACTAATATTTGTTCATTTCCTCTTTCTCCTGGCTGTGAATTTAGATTTTTTTTCTTCAGCTTCTGAAGAAAGCATTAACTTCTTGCCAGGAGTAGAGAGCTTTCTTTTCATGTAAGCTTAAATATATATGTGTACTTCTGCTGTATCTGAATACCTGCTACATTGTGTTTTCGTTTTGAATCACCTCAGAATATGTTCTCATTTCCCTTGTGAGTTACTATTTCCATCATCCAGCCTTTGGCATGCACTGTTTATTTTCCACACATTACATTTTTCACATATTTCTCCCATTGTTGATTTCAATTTACATGGTTTGGATGCCAGAGATCATATTTGGTATGATTTACATTATTAATGGTTTTCCCATGCCTTAATACAAACCCAATTATCAGGAATATTTTGGAGATTATTCCATGTACAGTTGAGACAGATGTGAATTTTTCTGTTCATTTTTGGTGGAATGTTCTGCACATCTGTGTTTGGTCCATTGGTTTGTATTGTCTTTTAAGTTTTCTCTTCCCTCAGTGGTCTTAACTTTCTTGAAGCATTTGAATATTTATTGCTGGATATTTATTTGTGAACTACAATTCTTGCTCATGTTTTGCAGTTTTTCCACTTCATGTTAGCCTAAAGGTAGAGAAACCTTTCAAATGTTAGGTAACTGTAACTCTTTGATGATGTGAACTTATGTGTGTGTGGGTGTGTGTGTGACATACCCATATATCATTAATATACAGATAATATGAAAAATATATAATTAATATAATCATTGGAATGACTGATACTGAAACTGCAACTCCAATATTTGGCCACCTAGTGTGAAGAACTGACTCAATTGGTAAGATTCTGTTGCTGGGAAAGATTGAAGGCAAAAGGAGAAGGGGACAACAGAGGATGTATGGTTGGATGGCATTACCAACTTAATGGACAGGTGTTTGAGAAAACACTGGAAATTGGTTTTGGACAGGGGGGCCTGGAATGCTTCAGTCCATGGGGTGGCAAAGAATCAGATATGACTGTGTGACTAAACTGAATATATTTAATGCCATTTGTTTCAAATCATTTTTATTTAAAATATGTTTTGTCTACCACTTGTACAGTAACTATGACACTCTATTGTTTACTGCTTACATAAAATGTTCCTTACAATGTAATGTTGGAAATCTATTCAATTGTAAGATTTTTCTCTTTGACAGTCTATAGTTGCCATGTTAAAAAAAAAAAAAGTCCATTGTCCTATCTTCTAGCATACCACCTTAATGTGTTGGCTTTTTTGTTGTTGTTGTTATTACCTTTACTAAATAGATTTTAGAGTAATTTTAAGAAAAATTTCTAGATATTTTGATTGCTGTTGTTCATTCATTCAGTCATGTCCAACTCTTTTATGATTCCCTGGACTGCAACACTCCAGGCCTCCTTCTCTTTCACTGCTTCCCATAGTTTGCTGAAACACATGTCCATTGAATTGGTGATGCCATCCAACCATCTCATCTTCTGTCACTCCCTTTTCCTCGTGTCCTCAATCTTTCCCAGTGTCATGGTGTTTTCCAGAGTTGGCTTTTTGCATCAGGTTGGCAAAATCCTCGAGCATTAGTTCTGAAGTGTTAGGATTTAGGGTTTTGGATCCAATTTGCGGTGGAACCTGATCTTTGTCGGTAGGATTGAACCAGTAAGTTTTCAAGGCTTAATGTTTGGGATATCCTGGGTCTGTCAGGTGGAGCAGGATCACTTCTCTATGACGTTCAATGAATTTTCCTGTAATGTGCTTTGTGGTGTCTGTGGGTTTGGTATAGCATCAGGCAGCATCTTTTATAAAAATTCATTTTTGTGTTTCTGCTTTGCTGGAGAATATGTGTGGGATGTCTTGCACTGAAATTGCTGGCTTCAGCTTGGGGCTTGATTTCCATGTAGATACGGAAACTTTTGAATGTGTTTCTATTTTAATGTTCCTTGGTGTCAGGAGTTCAATGATCTAAAGATCTGGAATGGACCTCATGGCCTCTTGGTTTTGTCCTTGAGTTACAGTAGCATCAAGAATTCTGCATCCTCATAACAGACAATAAACTCACGGTTGATGGTGAAGTAATTCTCCATAGCCAAAAACAGTCAAAGTGATTCACAGGGTTATATGGAGAAAAGCAAAGTGAGGAGGGAGATAAAGGCTTCTAGGGGGAGAAAGGGGAGAGTAAAAAGGCGAGAATGCAATCAACTCAGGAATTATATCTGTACGTGAAAAAAATATTCTAAAAATAGAATTCCTAAAGGTGTAAACATTGATTAATAACAAATTTCAAAAAGTAAAGATTAAGAACCTAGAATAGAATTTAAACTACTATCAATCCTGGAAAAAAGATAGAGGTCAAAATAATTTTCATATCTATAATGCAGTATATAGAAATGAAAATAAAGTGACTGATAAGAAATAAAAATATTTAATTAAAAAACAAAACATGAAAACAATAAGGGATAATCTAACAATTTCTCTAGAGTTGCTATGAGCTTAGTGGTGTCAGGTCAGTGTCAGTTAGGCTCTTTTTCTTGCTTCTACTTGCTGTCAAAGGCTATTGCTGTCACTGAATCGCACAGTTTCTTCATTAACTTCAGAGGTTCCATTTGTTGCCCCTGTCATCCCTCGTCTAGTTCACCCTTCCTTGCTTATTTTGTCTTCATCAGATTGCAATTCTCTTCCATGACAAGTTTACACATGTCTAGTTTCAACCATAATACAAGGGGGACAGCAGGCCCTTATTTGACCTCCCTTGCTTAGTGGTGCAGTGGTGAGGGGGAGGACACTGAAAACAAATAAAGGTGGGATATGTGGGTGAGGGTGCTTAAGGTAGATGGACCACTGTGGGCTTGCCACCGCCATAGGCGACATATACTTAGGTGCTCTGAAAGGGCACTGAACACAATCGGTTATGTGTTTTGTTTCCTTCCCAGGTCCAAACTGGCTCAGGCAACTGGGTGGCAGGTAAGGGACTCTCCAAGGTAGGCCATGCATCTTATGTGCCTGTCAGGCCCCCACCACTCAGTTTGTTTGTAGGGTAAGGGAGTTAGAAAAGGCAAGGTTCAGAAAAAAGAATGAGACGAGCACTTTACAGGAACAGATCACCTTTAATGAGATTAGAAACGGCAGCAGTCATGTTAGTGAGTAAAGAAAAGAGTAACCCAAGAAAAGAGTAAGTATATATACAGGCATATATGTGGTAAGTCACTGTCTTAAGGGGGCCTGTTCTTCTCCAAAGTTGTTCAGACTAGTTATCTCTTAAACAGCTGGGGCAATGAATTTTGGAGATCAGCCAGAGGCTGGACCTGCTGGGAACTGGGTGTAATCAGCCTTAATGTCAATTTTTTTCTTCAGGTGAGAGGTTTTTTTTTTTTTTTTTTGCATAGAATAGTGACAAGGACCTGGAAGGGAGTTGTTTTTTTTTTAATTACTTTTATTTTATTTTTAAACTTTACATAATTGTATTAGTTTTGCCAAATATCAAAATGAATCCACCACAGGTATACATGTGTTCCCCATCCTGAACCCTCCTCCCTCCTCCCTCCCCATACCATCCCTCTGGGTCGTCCCAGTGCACCAGCCCCAAGCATCCGGTATCGTGCATTGAACCTGGACTGGCATCTCGTTTCATACATGATATTTTACATGTTTCAATGGAAGGGAGTTTTAACTCCAGGCTTTCTTGAGCTATGTAAATTTCCTTCATTGTTGGCTTTTCCAGAAGGGCAATTTGCAAGAATTCCATGTGTCTCCAGAAGTGTGCTGAACTCATGCTTTGACCCTCCTGGCCTATGTGAACTGTGAATAAACACAGGAAGTCATGGTTCACAACTGGCAGCCTTCTCAGCGCTTGGTGATAGATGTGGTCTCTGGGGCTGATATAACAGCTGCCTCTTGCCTTCTGCCTTAGTTTGATGTAAACATTCCTCTCTGCCTCTGTGGAGGAAAGGGCCATAAATAGGAGCTTTCACACCTTTGATATTTTGTAATGTGTAATCTTTTGTTCTGTGAATGTGTCAGTTTTCACTAGTGGCCATAAAGACTTCTCTCAAGAAAGGTCCTTTTTTGCATTTTTGTCTCTGGTATTCCCGTGGGTTAGGTTGCTACATCCCCTTACCTCCGTCAGATCGTCCTCAGAGTATTAAACCTGGGTCCTTACTATAGGGCAAATGATACAGCCCAGGCATCCCTTCAAGCTCCACCTCAATGATGGTGGACAGGAGTATCTGAGTTTTTTCTCTGCTGGCAATTACAGCTAGGGACATGTGTTTTTGTTTATTTTTCCCTTGGTTATGTTGCTCTATGAAATCCCAGAGGTCTCCACTTTCACTGATCTGAGAGGGTTTGCTATTGTCTACAAGCTTCTCCTCATTTACAACTTCCTGTCCTGCAAGGGTCCAGCCCGGGGGGATCCAGGGAATTCGAAGAGGAGACGGCTTTGGCAAACTGGATACAATAGCTTTAATTAAATATTAATTAGAGATATAAAGAGTAATAGAATAAAGACAGCTCAGTAGGAAAATTCAGGGGAGAAAAGAGGCTGAAAAACTTGGTTTACATGGAAAGCTAGTAAAATTCCAAGGCAAAGAATTTACATAGGCTGCAGGCATCCTCCCGTTCTCCCAAAGGAGAGGAGACACTAAGGCCTTCCCAGTCAGATCTTAGAAGCCCAGGCATAATTAGTAGGCTTGACGAGCCTCCACTCCCCAGACGGAATTCAGCCAGAAGATGAGAGAAAGAACAGCATGAGGAGACCAGTCTTTCTAGGAATTGATCCCATTTTTTATTTTTTATTTTTCCAGGGTCTATTTTTATACACTGAGATGTTATACAAAAGTCACGCGGGGTCAGCAGTCCTGACTTTTATTAAAGTCAGATGCTTCATACAAATGCATACAGAGGTCTTAGGGGTATTACATCATCTTCTGGCCAGGGGGCCTGCTGACAATTTATGACCCTCTCCTTGTGACAGTAGTCAGTCAACCAGAACACTTATTTCTCCAGGGGTGATTATTCTTAAAACATATGCCACCTTTTGAAGGTACCAGATAAAGTTACATTCCTATAGGGTGAGGGTGTAGTGGGTTTTAACTAAGGAAAAAATTTGCTTAGCCTAAGGTTTAACGTGATTAATATCAAAGGTTAATACTTATTTCTTCTATATATTCATTAATGTGTATAAGGGCAGGGGATGTGGAGACTTAGCAGCAAACATTGGCTCAAGAAATGAAAAACCCTTCACCAATACAATTTCTAATCAGCCCCTATACCATACAAATAGTTTTCTAACTTCTCTAAACAACCTGTTTTTGGAAGGTTTAAAGCATCTCGTGCCTCTCACGGTTGGGAGGCTGTGAGCAATCACATATGGCCGGACAAGCCTGTCAGGCAGGCTAGAGAACCTTCAGAGGAGTTTGTAGGTTGAAACACTCCTGCCCAGGAATTATTATTAACTGGAGCTGTAAGTTAACTCTTTTCACAAAAGAGGTGGTGGAGGACAGCCCCCTGTAAAGTCAGAGGTGTATATGAGAGCACAAAGCAGTAAAGTAGGCAGACTCTGATTTTTGGGGGTAGATTCTCGAGAATTTCCAGGGGGACTCCTGAGGTTCGATTCCGCCTTTGGTATGTCGAGCCTCCTTCCTCGTGACCTTTGCCACGAGTGGAGTTCCTCATACTGGCTCCCAGCACTCTCCTCAGCCCCTAAATACTGTATCATTCTTTATGTCTGTTTTATTTTGTTCTACCTCCTTGAGAAAAGACATGTTTGACTTTCTGGGTATCGTGGGCCAGTCGATGGTATTCACAATTTGTTTTCTGGAAGTTCTTCCATGTGCAGTCGATCTTTAGATGAATTTGTTGGGGACTGAGTGGTCTTTTCCTCCTATTCCTCTGATATTTTGCGACCAACTGTCAGCCTCCAACACCCATTTTATTAACAGTAATGTTGTTGTTCTTCAGCCACTAAGCCATGTTTGACTTTTTGTACTCCCTTGGACTGTAGCACATCAGGCCTCTCTGTCCCTCACCGTCTCCTGTAGTCTCCTGAAGATCATGTCCTTTGAATTTCTGATGCTATCCAAATGTCTCATTCTCTCACTTTCTGCTCCTCTTGCTTTCAGCATTTTCTAAAGATCAGGGTCTTTTCTTGTGAGTCAGCTTTTTACCTCAGATGAACAAAGCTTTGGAGCTTTATTTTCAGCATCAGTCCTTCCAATCGTTCTTCTATGCTGACTACCTTTATGATTCATTTGTCTCATATTCCTGCAGTCCAAGGAATTCTCACAAGTCCTCCCCTACAGAGCTGTTCAAAATCAGTAGTTCCTTGGTATTTTCACATCTTTACATCTTTGAAAATGGCATGGAGTGTATGCTCCTCGGTTTTTATCTCATCTCAGCAAAGATTTGGAGTGATGGACTAATGTGACCCCCTCGGCGTGTCACAGCTTTCGGGTTAGATAGACCATGTTAAAGCTCTTAGGTCTCGAAAGGACTGTGTTATAGCTCTTAGACAAGTCAGTGTTACAGCTCGGTGTTACAGCTCTATTTTATTTAGAA
This sequence comes from Bos mutus, assembly GCF_027580195.1. Taxonomy (NCBI): domain Eukaryota; kingdom Metazoa; phylum Chordata; class Mammalia; order Artiodactyla; family Bovidae; genus Bos; species Bos mutus. The sequence continues at coordinate 510,782 of NW_027219175.1, forward strand.
GATAGCAGGAAAATCCATCTTCCAGGCTTGAGGGCACGTCGATCCAAAAATGCGAAGAGAAGAGGGCTCCATTCTGCAAGGGAAAGAGAGGGAGAGAGCCTGGTTTGGCTTCTCTTTTTACATGTTTTTCCTCTCAATGGGCCTGTCCTATGCAAATTGGGCCAGCCAGGATTATTATTTGTTTTACCTGAGGTTCTCACTCCTGTCCTTAGACCTTCCTTTGTTTTATTTTCAACAGCTTTTCCCTTCCTTTTATTTTAGCCACCACCATTTTGGACTCATTTTTCCTATTCTACCTTCTCCCCTCAAGAGATGGGAGGCGCAATTCTTTGGGAATAGGGGTGTTGAGGTATTTCTGGCTATTTCCTGCTGAACTGGGAAGGTGAGGGATATTAGGCCTCCCCCTTTTGCTAGTCACAGGCCTCAGAGTCCTTATAGCAGGGTCCATCTAAGGCTGAGTGATATTTTCTGTGGTCAGCTGTAGTTTTATATCTTTGTTGAACTGGCACTGTATGTTGTAGCTTGTTTACCTGGACAGAGACAAAACAGGTTAGACAAATGACGGTACATGGAATAACCATAAGCATCATCAATATGGCATAACAAGGACTAGTAGGGGCATTCAGTTCAGTTGCTCAGTCGAATCCGACTCTTTGCAACCCCATGAATCCCAGCAGGCCAGGCCTCCCTGTCCATCAGCAACTCCCAGAGTTCACTCAAACTCACGTCCATCGAGTCAGTGATGCCATCCAGCCATCTCATCCTCTGTCATCCCATTCTCCTGCCCCCAATCCCTTCCTGAATCACAGTCTTTTCCAATGAGTCAACTCTTCACATCAGGTGGCCAAAGTACTGGAGTTTCAGCTTTAGCATCATTCCTTCCAAAGAACACCCAGGACTGATCTTTCTAAAGGACTGGTTGGATCTCCTTGCAGTCCAAGGGACTCTCAAGAGTCTTCTCCAACACCACAATTCAAAAGCATCAATTCTACGGTGCTCAGCTTTCTTCCCAGTCCAACTCTCACATCCATATGTGACCACTGGAAAAACCAGAGCCTTGACTAGACGGCCTTTTGTTGGCAAAGTAATGTCTCTGTTTTTTAATATGCTATCCAGGTTGGTCATAACTTTCCTTCCAAAGAGTAAGCATCATTTAATTTCATGACTGCAATCACCATCTGTAGTGATTTTGGAGCCCCCCAAAATAAAGTCTAACACTGTTTCCATTGCTTCCCCATCTATTTCCCATGAAGTTATGGGAACAGATGTCATGATCTTAGTTTTCTGAATGTTGAGCTTTAAGCCAACTTTTTCCCCCTCCTCTTTCACTTTCATCAAGAGGCTTTTTAGTTCCTCTTCACTTTCTGCCATAATAATGGTGTCATATGCATATCTGAGGCTATTGATATTTCTCCTGGCAATCTTGATTCCAGCTTAAGCTTCTTCCACCCGAGTGTTTCCCATGATGTACTCTGCATATAAGTTAAATAAGCAGGGTGACAATATACAGCCTTGACGTCCTCCTTTTCCTATTTGGAACCTGTTGTTCCCTGTCCGGTTCTAACTGTTGCTCCCTGACCTGTATATAGGTTTCTCAAGAGGGAGGTCAGGTATTCTGGTATTTCCATCTCTTTCAGTATTTCCCACAGTTTATTGTGATTCACAGAGTCAAAGGCTTTGACATAGTCAATAAAGCAGAAATATATATTTTTCTGGAACTCTCTTGCTTTTTTGATGATCTGCATTAGCCGTTGTTAAATTCACATGGTCAGGATGGCTCAAGTCTCTCCTTGTTTAGAGATCAGAAGATCTATCTCCTGTCTGTTTTGGAGTACTATCCCTGCCAAGCTCTGTTGGCTATTTAGAGATATCCTGAGAAGTCTAATCCCAAGACACCGTATTTTGGTGTTGTTCATCAGAATATCACTCATTTGTAGTTCTGAATAGGTATCTGAGATCTCCCAGGAGCTCACAGATATATTTAGTTTCCTCTTCTGTTTTTTTCCCATGGCTTGACTCGTGAGGAGTAAATGCAGGAGTCATGTCCTGGTACCTTGTCTTCTGTGAGGTTAGAAATTATTACAGGGTAGGGGCCCTTCCATGTGGGCTGTAGCTGAGCCTATGCAGACCCATTTTTCCAGATTTTAATTAGTACTTGAGTCCCTGGAGCATATAGAGGTGACTCCTTAGATTCTTTTGGGTCCTGGTTCACACTCTACAGGCATATATTTTGTGGACTTGACCAGTGGTCATGCTATAAGACTGGAGGGTCTGAATCTTTGGATCTAGGAAGAGATCATTGATATAAACAAAAGGTCTCCCATATAGCATCTCATAAGGACTAAAACCAACCTGTTCCTTAGGGGCAATATGTGTGCAGAGGAGAGCTATTGGTAAAGCCTCCTTCCATCCCAGGGAGATCTTCTGGGTTATCTTTTTTATCGCTGATTTTAAGAATTGATTGGCTCTTTCTATTTTTCCTGAAGATTGAAGCCTCCAGGCACAAAATATATAATAAGCAATGTCCAATGCTTTTGAGGCAAATCCAATACAATATTGTAAAAGTAAAAAACAAAACAAAACAAAACAAAAAAAAAAACACAGAAGAAGTAAATGATGTTCCATTGTCACTTTGTAATGACCTAGGCAGACCAAATCTTGGAGTGATTTCATGGAGCAGTTTTTTTGTTTGTTTGTTTGTTTTTTACCATCTCCTCAGCTTTCTCAGTCCTGGTGGGAGAGCCTTCAATCCATCCTGTGAATTTATCTATCATGACTAATAGGTACTTATACCCTTGGGAAACTGACATCTGGGTGAAGTCCATCTGCCAGTCCTCTCCTGGGTTGGCCCTACATCATTTGATGGGTTGGACCAGCTGGGATCTTCGAGCTCCTTGGGGGTTGTTTAATTGGCAAGTGGGACAAGATGAGACCACCTTATAGTTGTTTGGAAGCCTGTTCTTCTGAAAGACCTTTCTAGTAATCTTTGGAGGGCCTTTTCTCCTTGAGTGGTGGCATGTAAGGAGTTACCCAACTTCCATTGGAGGTTCCCAGGCAAAGAAAGGAGTCCCTTCTTTTGGAACCACCCCATATGATCTTCTTGAAAATCCTCACTCTTAGCTGTAAGAGTCTCACCTTCAGTATATGAAGGAGTTTCTGGAAAATTAGTCTGTGGAACTAAGGTGGTAACCCCTGTTAGGTCATGGTTTTGTAATGCTGCTCTCTTAGCTGCCTTATCAGCTTCTTGGTTCCCTCGTGCCACTTCTCTGTTCCCTTTTTCGTGTTACAGTGGGAGACTTAAACCTCAGTGGGCAGATGGACTGCCTCCAAGAGTCGAAGAATTTGATCACTATATTTGATTGGGGACCCTCGGGTGGTCAAGTGGCCCCTTTCTTTCCAAATAGCCGCATGTGCATGTACCACTAGAAAGGCATACTTGGAGGCAGTGTAAATGGCTATTCTTTTTCCTTTTCCCAGCTCTAAAGCTTGAGTCAGGGCTATGAGCTCAGCTAATTGGACTGAAGTACCTGATGGCAGAGACTTAGCCTCTATGGTCCAATATTGGAGACTACTGAATACCCGGGTCTTCTTTTTCCATCCAAGACAAAGCTGTTTCCATCAGTGTACCAGATTTCTTCAGGATTGGTCAGAGGATCTTCCAACAATTCCTCTCGGGGTTTTGTCCAATGGTCCAAGGTTTCTAGACAAGAGTGAAATGGGGGAGAGCCCTCGGGAGTAGGTAGGAGGGTGGCTGGGTTAAGAACCTCACAAGGGGATATAGTGAGGCCTGGATTTTCCATCAGCATTGCTTGATATCTGAGGATGATTTGATCAGATATCTCTAAATGGCCTTTCCTAATTAGGAGTTGTTTTACTTGGTGGATGGTAAAAATAGTTTGCCCCCAAAGGAGAGTCTTAAAGTATCTTCTATCTTGATTGCAATAGCTGCAAGATTTCGAAGGCAGAGGAGCCGACCTCAGGTGGTTGGGTCAAGACTCTTGGATAAAGAAACTACAGGCTGGGGCTCAGATCCCAACCTTTGAGTTAACACTCTCAAGACTCTTCCCTCTCTTTCATGGACATCAAGTTGGAATGCTTTTTCTGGGTCTGGCAACCTCAAGGCAGGTGCCTAAGTTAAGGCCAGTTTTAGTGTAGCTTCTGCCTTCTTCTGAGGAATTCCCTACATCAATGGGACTGAATCATCCTGTCCCTTTAAACTTTCATATAAGGGCTGGGCAATTAGACCATAGTTGGGTGTCCAGATTCTACAATACCCAGTCAGCCCTAGGAAATTCACAATTATTTTCGAGTCGTGGGGGAAGGCAACTGGATGATTCATTGTACCCAATCAAAGGACAGCCTCCTGGACCTGTGTGTAATCTGAACTCCCAGGTAAGTGACCTTTGTCTTGACCATCTGTGACTTAGCACAGGAGATTTTATATCCCCTTTCTGCCAAGAAGTTTAGAACCTAAACTGCTTGTTGTTGGGCACTTTTCTCGTCTGGAGAGCAAATGAGTAGGTCATCTACATATTGTAATATTTTCCCATTAGGTCCCAGGCCCAGATTTAGCAGATCATGGCCAAGGGCCTATCCAAACAGGTGGGAGCTATCTCTGAACCCCTGATGTAATACTATCCAAGCCATCTGTTGGTGTTTTTATCCTGGGGCCTCCCACTCAAAGGCAAACAGATATTGGGATTCTTTAGCCAATTACATACAAATATATATATATATATATATATATATATATATATATATATATATATGTATGTATGTATATCTTTGAGGTCCAAGACTGTAAACCACTTGACATTTGGTAGGATTTCTCCCAAAATTACATAGGGATTGAGTACTGTGGGAATGAGGAGAACTACAGCTTCCTTTATGAAATGGAGATCTTGAACAACTTGCCAGATTCTGTCTTTTTACTTTACTGAGAGGATTGGGGTGTTACATGGCAAACTAGTGGCGACCAATAGCCCACAAGAAAGTAATATATTTATTAAAGGCTGTAGTCCCTCCCAAGCCTTTCTTTTGAGAGGATATTGTTTCCAGTTAGGAAAACAAGTGGGATCTCAGAGGACAATGGTGACCAGTTCAGCTTGGTGGGCTTATCCAGGAATTACCTGGTTCAACACCTGGGGGTTAATTTTGTCTTCCCATAGTTTTTGGTCCTTCTCTATTGGAAAGTTTAATGGGTTTTTCAGTAGTAACCAGGAGCTGTAGAGCTCTAGGGGCTGAAAAACTTCCCATCACAAGGGTGGTCCCCAATTTAGTATGTCTCTTTCCAATAAGGGAGTAGGACACTCAGGGACCACCAGAAACTGGTGGGAAAATATTTGTCTATCCCAGAAACAAGAGTGCTCGGGTGAATCTTTTAGTAGTTGTTTTTCTTGAAATATACATGACTACTGGAACATACATAGCCTTGACTACATGGACCTTTGTTGGCAAAGTAATATCTCTGCTTTTTAATATGCTGTCTAGGTTGATCATAACTTTCCTTCCAAGGAGTAAGCGTCTTTTAATTTCATGGCTGCAATCACAAACTGCAGTGATTTTGGGGCCCCGAAAATTAAAGTCTGACATTGTTACCACTGTTTCCCCATCTATTTCCCATGAAATGATGAAACCGGATGCCATGATCTTAGTTTTTTGAATGTTGAGCTTTAAGCCAACTTTTCACTCTCCTCTTTCACTTTCATCAAGAGGCTTTTTAGTTCCTCTTGACTTTCTGCCATAATGGTGGTGTCATCTGCATATCTGAGGTTATTATTTCCCCCCAGCAATCTTGATTCCAGCTTGTGCTTCTTCCAGCCCACCGTTTCTCATGATGTACTCTGCATAGAAGTTAAATAAGTAGCCTTGATGTACTCCTTTTCCTATTTGGAACCAGTCTGTTTTTCCATGTCCAATTCTAACTGTTGCTTCCTGACCTGCATATAGATTTCTCAAGAGGCAAGTCAGGTGGTCTGGTATTCCCATTTCTTTCAGAATTTTCCACGGTTGATTGTGATCCACGCAATCAAAGGCTTTGGCATAGTCAATAAAGCACAAATAGATTTTTTTCCTGTAACTATCTTGCTTTTTTGATGACCCAGCAGATGTTGGCAATTTGATCTCTGGCACCTCTGCCTTTTCTAAAACCAGCTTGAACATCTGGAGGTCATGGTTCACATATTGCTGAAGCTTGTCTTGGAGAATTTTGAGCATTACTTTACTAGCGTGTGAGATGAGTGCAATTGTGCAGTAGTTTGAGCATTCTTTGGCATTGCCTTTCTTTGGGATTGGAATGAAAACTGACATTTTCCAGCTCTGTGGCCATTGCTGAGTTTTACAAATTTGCTGGCATATTGAATGCAGCAGTTTCACAGTATCACCTTTCAGGATTTGAAATAGCTGGAGTTCCATCACCTTTACTATCTTTGTTCATAGTGATGCTTTCTAAGCCCCACTTGACTTCACATTCCAGGATGTCTGGCTCTAGTGAGTGATCACACCATCATGATTATCTTGATCTTAAAGATATTTTTTTGGTAAGGTTCTTCTGTGTATTCTTGCCACGTCTTCTTAATATCTTCTGCTTTTGTCAGGTCCATACCATTTTTGTCGTTTATTGAACCCATCTTTTCATGAAATATTCCCTTGGTATCTCTAATTTTCTCGAAGAGATCTCTAGTCTTTCCCATTCTGTTGTTTCCCTCTATTTCTTTACACTGATCGCCAAGAAAGGCTTTCTTGTCTCTGATTTCTATTCTTTGGAACTCTGCATTAAGATGTTTATATCTTTCCTTTTCTCTTTGCTTTTCACTTCTCTTCTTTCAACAGCTATTTGTAAGTCTTCGCCAGACAGCCATTTTGCTTTTTCGCATTTCTTTTCCATGGCGATGATCTTGATCCCTGTCTCCTGTACAATGTCACAAACCTCAGCCCATAGTTCATCAATCACTCTATCTATCAGATCTATTCCATTAAATCTGTTTCTCACTTCCACTGTATAATTATAAGGGATTTGATTTAGGTCATACCTGAATGGTCTAGTGGTTTTCCCTACTTTCTTCAATTTAAGTCTGAATTTGACAATAAGGAGTTCATGATCTGAGCCATAGTCAGATCCTGGTCTTGTTTTTGTTGACTGTATAGAGCTTCTCCACATTTGGCTGCAAAGAATATAATCAATCTGATTTTGGTGTTGACCATCAGGTGATGTCCATGTGTAGAGTCTTCTCTTGTGTTTTTGAAAGAGGGTGTTTGCTATGACTGGTGAATTTTCTTGGCAAAACTCTATTCATCTTTGCCCTGCTTCATTCCGTATTCCAAAGCCAAATTTGCCTGTTATTCAAGCCCCATAATTCTCTAATGGACACTGCATTGCCTCTCAGAAATAAATGAGATCCACAACCATCTTCTATAGCAAAAAGGAAAACCTCCCTCAACTAGAAAAGCTTCACAAGCCACTGGTCCCACCACATTTACTGGGAGGAGACCACACAATTAATAGCAGTGATGAATCTCCAGTTTGCATAAAATAGACATCAAAGACAGCCATCTAAACAACATGAAAAGTCAAAGACGTATTCAGCAGTTGAAGGAACACAATAAAAAAACAACAAACTAATGAATGAGGAGGAGGTAAGAATTCTAAAGGAAAATCAATTCAACATAACAATAGTAAAATCTTGGAAACAAATGGAGTTACAGATAGACTTTAGACATTGATTGAGAAGATGAAAGGGGTGTTTTAAAAGGATCTAGAAGAAATAATGAGTAGTCAGTCAATAATGAACAATGCAATAACTGAGATTGAAATCATTCTGGAAAACAGTAAAGTAACTGAGGCAGAAGAAAGACTAAGTGAGCTGGAAGATACAATGTTGGAAATAAATGAAGCAGAGAAGAAAAAAAAAATAGAGAAATGAAGACAGCCTCAGAGACCTCTGGGACAATGTTAAATGCCCTCACATTTAAATCATAGGTTTCCCAGAGAAAGAAGACAAAAAGAAAGGACATGAGAAAATATTTTAGGAGATAATAGTTGAAAATTTCCCTGAAATGGGAAAGGGAATAGACATCTAAGACGAAAAATCCCAGAGTGTCCCATAGAGATAAATCCAAGCAAAACATGTCAAAACACACATTAATCAAACTGAAAAACAAATATACACAATGAGCAAATATTAAAGGCAGCAAAGGAATAAAAACTAATAACATAGAAGGGAATCTCCATTAGGATAACAGCTGATCATACAGTCAAAAACTCTTAAGCTTAGAAAGGAATGGCAGGATGTACTTAAAGTGATGAAAGGCAAAAACCTTCAGCCAAGATTACTCTATCCAACAAGGATAGCATTCTAACTCAAAAGAAAAATCAAAACCTTTACAGGCAAACAAAAGCTATTAGAATTCAAAACCACAAAACCAGCACTTCAGGAAATGCTGAAGGATCTTCTCTAGATAGGAAACAGAAAAGCTTTATAAAAGCAAAGACACAAAAATATATATTAAATGGTAACAAGATCATACTTATCAATAACTACCTTAAACATAAGTGGGCTAAGTGCTTTAATGAAAAGACAAAGACTGACAAAGACAAAGAATACATACAATAATATACTGTCTACAAGAAAACCACCTCAAAACTAGAGACATATACAGACTGAAATTGATGACCAGGAAAAAGCTATTTTGTGAAAATAGAGAGCAAAAGAAAGTGGGAGGAGCAATACTCATATCAGATAAATGAAATTTAATTAAAGACCAGTATAAGAGACAAGGGAGTTTTCATTACATAATAATTAAGGTATTAATCCAAGAAGAAACTGTATGCACCCAATGTAGGAGCACCTAAATACAAGAGACAAATGCCAACAGCTATTAGAGCAGAAATTGACACTAACCAATAGTATTGGATGATTTTAATACTCCACTCATAACATGGACAACCATGACAGATAATCAATAAGGAAAACTCAGGTTTTAGATGATACATTAGACAAATTTGATCTAATTGATATCTACAGGGCATTCTACTCCAAAAGAATGAATGAATGAATGAATTTCACCTTTTTCTCAAGTGCAAATGAAACATGATCTAGGATAGATCACATCCGAGGCCACATCTAACCTTTGTAAGCTTCAAGAAATTGTAATCTTGTATCTTTTCAAAAATCTTTTCTGATCATAATGTTATTAGACCAGATATCAACTACAGGAAAAAAAAAAAAAACCCACAGCAACATCTAGAGGAAACACAAATAATTTGGAGGCTAAACAGCACAAAATTCAAATTTGAATTCAACAAAAGTCATTTTATATGAAAAAAAAAAAACCTCTGCCAAAGTAGTTATAGATGGAACATACCTCAACATAATGAAAGCTAAATATGACAAAACCACTGCAAACATTATTGCCAATAATGAAAACCTTAAAGTATTTCCTTTAAAATCAGCATTAAGACAAGGGTACCCACACTCACCACTACTAGTTTTGAAAATTCTAGCCACAGATTTTAAAGAAGAAAAAGATATAAAAAGAATCCTCATTGGAAAGGAAGAGGTAAAACTCTCTCTATTTGCACATGATGGTATCCTTTATACAGAAAACCCAAGAGATATCACCAGAAAATTACTGGAGTTAATCAATGAATAGAGTAAACGTGCAGGGTATAAAATTAATACACAGAAACTTTTATATTCCTATACACTAACAATGAAAAAATCAGAAAGAGAAATTAAGGAACAATCCTGTTCACCATTGCAATGAAAGGAATAAAATAACTAGAAATAAATTTGCATAAAGAGACAAAGGGCTTCCCCGATAGCTCAATTAGTAAAGAAGTGGCCTGCAGGAGACTCGTGTTCGATTCCTGGGTCAGGAAGACCCCATGAAGAAGGAATACTCTACCCAGTATAGTATTCTTGCCCTTCCCTTGTGGCCCACCTGGTGAAGAATCCTCCTGCAATGTGTGAGACCTGTGTTCCATCCCTGGGTTGGGAAGATCCTCTGGAGAAGGGAAGGGCTACCCATTCCAGTAGTCTGGCCTGGAGAATTCCAAATTCCATACACTATATAGTCCATGAGATTGCAAAGAGTCAGACATGACTGAGCAATTTTCACTTTCCCAGGGAGATAAAAGAAAAGCACTGATGAAACAAATCAAAACACATATAGATGGAGAAATATATCATGTTCTTGGCTTGGAAGAATTGATATAGTTAAAATGGATATACTACCCAAAACAATCAATAGATTCAATGCAATACCTCTCAAACTACCAACAATATTTTTCATAAAATTAGAACAAATTATTTTATGATTTACATGGAAACACATAATACCTCGAAGAGCCAAAGCAATTATGAGAAAGAAAATGGAACTAGAGGAGTCAAACTTTCTGACTTAAGACTACACTACAAAGATATCAAGAGAGTATGAAACTTGCACAAACATAGAAATATAGACCAATGAAACAAAATATAAAGTCCAAAGATAAATTAATGCACCCATTATCTTTGACAATGGAGGCAAAAATATGCCACAGAAAAATACATTTTCTTCAAAAAGTGTTACTGGGAAAACTGGACAGCTATGTGTAGAAACTAGAACACTATCTAAAATCATGTTCAAAAATAAACTCAAAATGGGTTACAGATGTAAATGAAAGAGCAGAAAATATAAAATCCTTAGAGTAAAACATAGGTATAAAACCCCAAAATAAGTCACAGCAAGATATTCTATGACCCATTGCCTAGAGTAAAGAAAATAAAAACAATTTTTAATGGTAACTAATTAAGCTCTAAAGCTTTTGTACAATAAAGGAAACTATAATTAAGGTGAATATTTAGGCTTCAGAACTGGGAGAAAATAATAGCAACTGAAAAACTAACAAAACAGTTAATCTCCGAAATATGTAAGCTGCTCATGCATCTCAATACCCAGCTACAAATACTGCTTAGAAAAGCAAACCACCAATTAAAACATAGGCAAAAGCCCTCTCTGAAGAAGATATATAGATTACTAAGAGACACAGAAAAATTGTTCAGCATCACTCATTATAAGAGAAATGCAAATCAAAACCACATTGAGGTATCATTTCACTCTGGTCAGATTCACCATTATTAAAATGTCTACAATATAATTGCTGGAGAGGGTGTGGAGAAAAGGGAACGTTTTTACACTGTTGACAGGAATGTAAACTGGTACAACCATCATGGAGAATATTGTGGAGACTCCTTAGAAAATTGGAAATAGAAAATCACATGACCCAGCAATCCCACTCTTGGGCATCCACCTCAAGGAAACTGGAATTGAGAGAAACACAGCACTCCAATATTTATTGAAACACTCTTTACAATAGCTAGGATGTGGAAGTGACCTAGAGGTCCATCAGCAGATGAATGGTTAAGGAAGTTTTGGTACATATACATATGAAATATTATTAAGCTATAAGAAGTCATGCATTTGAGTCAGTTCTAATGAGATGGAAGAGTGTGAAGCTTACACAGAGTGAAAGAACCAAGAAAGAGAAAGACAAAGCTGTATATTAACTCATATATGTGGAATTTAGAAAGATAGCCTATATGCAGGCCAGGAGAAGAGACAAATTCTAAAGAATAGACTTTTGGACTCAGTGGAAGAAGGTGAAGGTGGAATGATTTGAGAAAATAGCATTTAAATGTGTACAGTACCATATGTAAAAAATAGATGACCAATGTGAGGTTTTATAACATGGCTGCTATAGAACACCCATGTCATAACTTCTGAACCTGAAATTTGATGCATACATCAGCCACCAATGAGCCCACATTCTAGTGCATATCATGCACGTTCTGAGCTTGCAGCCTGGAGCTATCATTTTGCCCCTTCTGACCCCATGATCCAGGGTAGGCATGTGTTAACTGCTGAATTTGTACTTTAAGTGAGGCATCATAAACTCATCAAGCCCACATTCTAGTGCAAACATGCTGCATCTTGAACTTGAACTTTGGAGCAGGTATCTTGCCACTACTGATATTCACTGTTTACCATCATCTAGTGTTTCACTGTCATGACATACTTCCGTTGCTTCTTCATCTCCTCAGGTCATCACTCTAAGTAGTTTATCACCATCCAGTGGTTATTTCAGTCCTGTAACCTGTTTCAAGTGCTTTTTCAACCCACTCCAAGTCAAACATATCTAGTATTCAGTGCTGTGACAGGTTAAGTGTTTCTTCATTGTCCCCTGCTTAAACTCACAGAGTAGTTTACCACCCTCAGTGTTTCAGTTCTGTGACATGCTTCTATCCACTCCAGGTCTAACACAGTCAGTAGATTATAATCATCCAATATTTTAACTGTGGAACATTCCACAAGTCTTCTTCCTACACCTCATGTCAAACACAGGAAGTAGCTTATCACCATCCCGTATTTCAGTGCAGTGACATGATTCAAGTGTTTCTTCATTTTCTCCAGGTAAAGCACACTAAATAGTTTGTCACCAATGTTTCACCTGTGACATGATTCTTCTTAATTTATTTAGTTGGCTGTGTTGGGTCTTAGATGTGTCACGTAGGATAGTCCTTGAGACAAGCCAACTCTAACCATGGCATGCAGTCTCTGGAGTGTGAGAACTTCAGTATTTGCAGCTGTGCAGGTTTAATTACTCTGTAGCATATGGGATGTTAGTTTCCCAGTCAGGGATTGAACCTTCATCCCCTACACTACAAGGTGGACACTTAACCACTGGACCACCAGGAAAGGCCCTGTGACATGCTTAAAGTGCTTGCTTGTACACACCATATCAAAAAGACATTGTTTGATGGGAATATATCACCACCCAGGGATGCAAAGCTTTGACATGCTTCAAGAACTTCTTCATGCACACTGGTCAAACACAACTATGTTCAGTGCCATTCCAAGTGCTTCTTCATTGATTACTCAATGAACACATCCAATAGATACCATCATCTACTGTTTCAGTGCAGTGAAACCTCAAGTTACTCTTCACGCATCCTGAGTCAAACACATCCAATTGTATATATCCATCCAGTGTTTCACTTCTGTGACATGCTTTCAGTGTTTCTTCATCCACCCCAGGTCAAGCATACTCAATAGCTTATATTATCCACACTTTAGAGAGGAGGTTCGGCTTCATCTTTGTCCACCACAGCTAAAATAGACTCAGCAGCTTATCACTTCCTGCTTTTCACTGCTGTTATAAGTTCAAGTGCATCTTTATTAAACACACCAGTAGTTTATCACCATCCAGTATTTTCCAAGCTGTGACACAAACTGCTTTATCATCCAGACTGGAAAAATACATCCAGTAGTTTATCAAAGTCAGCGTTTCAGTGCTGTGATGTGATTCAAGTGCCTATTCGTTCACTTTCTGGAAAAACACACTCTGTAGTTTACCTCCATGCTGTGCTCAGCACCTTGACATATGGCATGCTTCAAATGCTTCTTTGTCCACCTGGTGTCAAATACTCAAGAGTTTATCAAAATCTATATTTCAGTACTGTGAATCACTGCATATGCTTCTTTGTCAATCCTGGTCCATCACTTCTAGGAGTTTGCCATCCTTCAGTGTTTCAGTGCTGTGATATGCTTCATGTGCTTCATCTTCTCCTGTAAAACATACTCATTAGTGTATCATCATCCAATAACCAGTACAGTGATATCCTTCAAGTACTTAATAGTCCACATCAGTCGAACGTTCCCAGCATTTTATCATTAGCCAAGGTTTCAGGGCTGTAACTTGTGGCATATATTAGGTGTTTAATTTGACCCCCCAGAGATCAAACTCAACAAGTGTTTTATCACAATTCAGTCTATCAGTCCTGTGACATACTACAGTGCTTCCTTATCTACTCTGGGTTAATACACACATCCATTCTTTCAGTGCTGATAAATGCACAAGTGCTTCCTCAACTATCCTATTTCAAATACATGCAGTAGTTTATCAACATCCAGTGTTTAACTGCTGTGACACACTTCAGGTGCTTCTTTATTTACCCTTGATTGATTTTTTTCAGTCATGCAGTCATGTCCAGTTCTTTGCAACCTCATGGACTACAGCACACCAGGCTTCCCTGTCCTTCACTATCTCCTGGAATTTGCTCAAATCCATGACCACTGAGACAGTTATATCAACCATTTCATTTTGTCACAACCATCTCCACCTGCTTACAATCTTACCCAGCATTAGGGTCTTTTCTAATGCTTTGGCTCTTTGCATCAGGTGCCCAAAGTATTGCAACTTCAGCATCAGTCCTTCCATTGAGTAGTCAGAGTTGATTTCCTTTAGGACTTACTGGTTTGATCTCTTTGCAGTTCAAGTGATTCAAGAGTCTTCTCCAGCACCACAGTTCTAAAACATCAATTTTTTTTGGCATTCAACCTTCTTTATGGTTCAGGTCTCACATCCATGCATGACTACTGGGAAAATCCATACCTTGAGTATATGGATCTTGGCCAGCAAAATGATGTTTCTGGTTTAATATGCTGTCTAGTTTTGTCATAGCTTTTCCTCCAAGAAGCAAGTGTCTTTTAACTTAATGGCTTCAGTCACCATGCAGTGATTTTGGTACTCAAGAAAATAAAAATCTGTTGCAGTTTCTACTGTGCTCTGATCTATTAAGTGATGGGACTGGATGACATGATCTTAGTTTATTGAATGTCAAGGTTTAAGCCAACTTTTTAAATCTCCACTTTCATCCCAGTAAGGAGCTCTAATTCCTCTTCTGCTTTCTGTCATCTGCACGTCTGAGTTTATTGATATTTCTCCCAACAATTTTGATTCCATCTTGTGCTTCATCCAGTCTGACATTTTGCATGATATACTCTGCATTTAAGTTAAATATGTGGAATGACAAGATAGCCTTGACGTACTCCTTTACCAATTCTGAGCAAGTCCATTGTTCCTGCCTGATTCTGTTACTTCTAGACTTGCATACAGTTTTCCCAGGAGCCGGGTAAAGTGGTCTAGTATACCCACCTCTTTAAGAATTTTACACAGTTTCTGTGACCCACACAGTCAAAGGCTTTAGCATAGTGAATGAAGCCAAAGGAAATCATTTTCTGGAATTCCTGCTTTTTCTATGATCCAATGAATGTTGACAATTAGCTCTCTGTTTCCTCTGCCTTTCCTAATCCTATTTGTACATTTGAAAGTTCTCAGTTCATATATTTTTGAAGCCTAGATTGAAGAATTTTGAGCATTACTTTGTGAGCATATAAATGAGCATGATTGTGTAGTTGTTTGAGCATTCCTTTGCAGTGCCCATCTTTGAGATCAGAGTGAAACTGACCTCTTCATGTCCTGTGGTCTTTGATGAGTTTTCCATATTTCCTGGCACATTAAGTATTTTAACAGCATTATATTTTAAAATTTGAAATAGCTGAGCTTCAAGTCTATCACCTCGACTAGCATTGTTTGTGGTAATTCTTACTAAGATTCACTTGACTTCACATCCCAGGTTGTCTGCTCTATGTGAGTGGTCACACCATTATGGTTATCTAGGTGATTAAGACCTTTCTTTGGTACAGTTCTTCTCTTATACTCTTTCCAACACTTCATCACATTTTCTTCTTCTGCTAGGTTCATACCACTTCTGTTCTTGATTGTGTCCATGTTTGCATGAAATATCCCTTTGGTGTCTGTAAGTTTCTTGGCAAGATTTCTAGTCTTTCCTATTCTATTGTTTCCTCTATTTTTTTATTGGCATTAAACACATACAATATTATATCCCCATCCAGTGTTTATGTTTAGATATACTTTAAGTGTGTTTTTTTTTTAATCCAGAAGAAATTAATGTGAAAGATTATCACTATCCATTTTTTGGGTATTGTGACATGTTTTGAGCCTCCTCAATTCCATCCAGTTAAAAAACACCCTGTAAATTGTCATCATTCATTGATGCTGTGCTATTACATGCTTTAAGTGTCCCTTTGTCTAATTTAGTCAAACAGTCCCTGCAGTTTACCACTATCCAGTGTGCCAGTACTGTGGCGTGCCTCATGTACTTCTTTATCCTCTCCAAATAAAATGTGGTCAATAGCTTATCACAATTACTGTTTCGGTTCTGTGATGAGTTTCAAGTCCTTCTTTAACCCATTCTAGATCAAACACGTTCAGAAGTTTATCATAGTCCTGTGTTTTACTCTGTGCCATGCTTCCAGTTTCTCTTCATTCAACATGTATCAAACACACCACTGTTTCAGTGCTGTTTCCTGCTTCAACTGTTTATTTACTCTCTGCAGAAAATACACAACCTATAATTTATCACAATCCAGTGTGTTAATTCTGGTATATGTTTCAAAAGATCCTTTGTACACCCAAGGTTGAGCACAGGTTAGTTTATTACTATCAATTGATTCAATGCTGTTACTTTATTGTGAAAGATTATTGTGAAATACTTTCATTGATTTTTCAACTATCGCAGGTCATCATACACAATGATTTATCATGATCCAGTTTCAGTGTTGTGACATGCTTCATGTTCTTCTTTCCCTATGCAAGATCAAACACAGACCATCTGAAGTGTGATAATATAGTGTTTCAGTTATGAAACACACTTCAAGTGGTTCTTCATTCACTCCACATCAAATACACTATACAGGTTATCGACATTCATTGTTTCAGTGCTGTGACACACTTCAATGACTGCTTCACTAACTCCCAGTCAAACACATCCAGTGTTTTGCCACTATATAGGGTTTCAGATCTGTGACATGCTTCAGGTGCTCCTGAAACTACTCAAGGTCAAATGCACTCAGTAGCTTTGTTGTTGTTGATTGTTATTCATTGTTCAGTCACTCAGTCATATCAAACTCTTAATAATTCCATGAACCACAGCCTATCACACCTTCCTGTCCTTCACCATCTCCCAGAGCTTGTTAAAACTCAAATCCATTGGGTTGGTGATGCTATCCAACCATCTGGTCCTCTATCATCCCCTTCTCCTGCTCCGATCTTTTCCAAAGCAGAGTGTTTTCCAGTGAGTGGCTCTTCACATCAGATAGGCATAATATTGGAACTTCTGCCTCAGCATCAGCCCCCCCAAGTGAATTTTCAGGATTTATTTCCTTTAGGGTCTACTGGATTGATTTTCTTGCAACCCAAAGGACTCACAAGAGTCTTCTCCAAGATTGTGGTTCAAAAGTATCAATTCCCTAATTCTCAAACTCTTTTATCATCTAACTTGCATCTGCACATTACTACTGAAAAAAACAAAAACAAAAACATAGCTCTGACTATATGGACCCCAGCTTTTCTTCCAAGAAACAAGTGTCATTTAATTTCATAGCTGCAGTCATCATCTGACATGATTTTGGAGTCCAAGAAAACAGAAGTCTGTCACTGTTTCCATTGTTTCCCCATCTATTTGCCATGAAATGATAGGACCAGTTGCCATGATCTTAGTTTTTTGAACGTTGAGCCTTAAGCCAGCTTTTTCACTCTCCTCTTTCACCTGTATCAAGAGGCTCCTTAGTTATTCTTTGCTTTATGCCATAAGGGTAGTGCCATCTGCATATATGTAGTTATTGATATTTCTATTGATATTGATATTTTTCTCTTAATTTCAGCTTGTGTTTCCTCCAGCCCAGCATTTTCCAAAATGTACTTTGTGTATAAGTTAAATAAAGAGGGTGACGATATAGTAGTTTTTTTCCCCCCAATTTCAACTGGGAAATTTTAATTTCCCAATTTCCCTGTTTTTCTGTATTTGGTTCTCACTGTTGTTTCTTGACCTGGATACAGGTCTCTCAGGAGGCAGGTAGGTGATCTGGTATTTCCATGTCTTTAAGAATTTTCTGCAGTTTGTTGTGATCCAAACAATGGATTTGGCCATAGTCAATGAAGCAGAAATACATATATATTTTTAAGAATTCTCTTGCTTTTTCCATGATCCAGTGGATGTTGCCAATTTGACCTCTGGTTTCTCTGTCTTTTCTAAATCCAGTTTGAACATCTACAATTTCTAGGTTTATGTACTGTAGAAGTCTAGCCTGGAGAATTGTGAGCATGCCTTTGTTCAATTCAGTTCAGTTGCTCAATTGTGTCTGACTTTTTGTGACCTCATGAACTGCAGCATGTCAGGCCTCCCTGTCCATCACCAGGTCCCACAGTTTACTCAAACTCATGTCCTTTGAGTCGGTGATGCCATCCAATCATCTCATCCTCTGTCCAATTCTCCTCCTGCTTTCAATCTTTCCCAGAATCAGGGTCTTTTCAAATGAGTCAGCTCTTCACATCAGGTGGCCAAAGTATTGGAGTTTCATCTTTATTTTTTTTTAAGCCATAGAAGAATATTTATTGACATGGGAAAATGTTAACAATATACATCTATATGAAATATGCAAGATACAAAACAGTATATACAGTTTAATACCATTTTTATGGAAAGAAAAATAGCCATATATACAAAATCACACATAGGAAAAAAATAGAAGCATAGCAAATGTTAATAACATCTCTACACAGTGGAATTACAAGTGGCTATAGAATTTTCATGATAAACTTTACCTGCCTTCCAAACAGTATTTGCTTCATGCTATTCTTTCTTGGTTGTGATCAATTTGATATAATTTCTCTTCAAATAGGCTCTGTATCATGATATATACCTCCAAATCATACTGCTGTTCCCATTTCAAAAGTAGATGCTACTGGCTCTTTCATACTGGCATAGAGAGAATATTTTTAACTCACACAATATACCATAAAATATGCCACAGCATAGATCTGACTACAGAAAATTATTATTTGGAGAATTTGTAAACTTTCTAATTGAGAGAAATTTTAAATAGACAAAAGGATACTATAATTAGTTTGTCCATAATGAAGAGTGTGAAATAACTCAGATTCCATAACTGGAGACTTCTGGATCTCTCCTTTTTTACTAGCTGACTTTGGGCAAAGGATATTAGGGTTTTTTTTTTAGTCTGGAAAATGTGGTTAATAAAAGAAGCAAAAATAAGTTGTTGTGTGTTTTTTTTTTTTTTTTTAAGTAAGGGAAAATGGGATCAGTGATTAAAAGGTTTTCTATAAAGATGAATCCCAGGGACGGGGGAGCCTGGTGGGCTGCCATCTATGGGGTCACACAGTTTTGGACACAACTGAAGTGACTTAGCAGCAGCAGCATAAATACCTAAATAAATGTTAGATAAAACAGCTAGAAAGAAATTAAAATTTGGTGTTGCGGAAAAATTAACTCATATTTTTCTGTAGCACCAGTTCTTACTGTTTTTTATCTTCTTTGACAGGTTTTGACATGCCAAAACTGTGAAATCATTTTAATGTTAACTAATAGCCTTTAAGTTCTTTATTTTAACAGTTAATACATAAAACATATTTTTTCATGGAATTTGAGGTAAATGTTTTAAATAAATATGGGTTACAACAATTAAACAGACTGACAACAAATGTAATTTAGATTTTACCTCTCAGATTCCATTCTAGAGTAAAACAGTTTACTAAATTCTATCTAAAAATACCAAGTCAAGGTGTTGGATCTCCTAAAAGTAAAACATTAAAGCATAGAAAAAAACAAACAAAAAAATTGTGCCCACTTTTCCTTGATGGTTTCCATGCTCCAGCACCATTCCAAACTGCTTCCTTATTTCTGTTCCGTCTCTTTGGAAGAGAATTTGAGGCAAATCTGTGACTAATTAATAATTTTTAATAGTTGATTATAACTATTATCTGAAAGGAAACAGTTAATGATTTATAATACCTTACAAATAAATTTATTTTCTAAATACCTAGTGGTAAATTGTACAACTTGCAAATGAAAAAAGCAACATTTATAAAAAAACTGATGAAAGGAAGATTTTATAAGAATGGGGCGGGGAGGGATTTTCTCTGTTTTTCCCATCAAAAATTTGTTCCTTCTCTCCACAAATCATGGAGTTGAGAAAGATAGCTGCAGTATGAATAGGAAAAGTGCACTGCATTTACAGAACTACACAGCACACTGTCACTCTGCGCCAGTGGTGTCTGCAACCTCTATGCCATTCCATAAATGTCCCATTAGCCTAGCACAGTTGTGGCACAGTTCTAATTCCTCAGTGAAGATCACAAGAAAAGTACTTCCAGGTTGTTCGAAGAAACCAAACTATTACACCAATACATTTCAGCGGTGGGAGGAGACTACTGGCACACCATATTTATTGTTTAACAGTACAAGAATTACACAAAAAAGTAGAGACTAGAAAATCACTTTAAAAATTCACAAACACCAATTTGCAACAAAAAATTGAGGCATAACACTTATGGTAACAAATCTGTTAGATGAATTATCACTTCAGCCATAACTGCACGTGTGTACTCCTGGATTTTCACTTAATCCATTACACCATGACGAACACTATAAAATGAAAGGTGATGGACTTAGGAACTAAAATCACAAGATCAATCTTCAATGAGCCCCTACTCCAATAAACCATAAAGAGCAGTAAAAGGTAATACACACTTAACAAAATGAGAATCCCAATGACGAGAAATCAGGTATTTATGTTCCTCTAGAGACACTTCTTCCCCACCTAATAAAGGCACTTGACATGTAATGAAATGGACAGTTAACTCACGTACTGCCCTGGGCAACTGTTACCTTTCTAAAATTAGATGCAGTGGTGATTAACTTCAAATTAATCCTTCTGAATCAGCCTGAAACACACATGAAAATATCACAAGTTCCCTATTTTGGCAGATGATATAACCAAAGAACAAAAAATATGCTGGTGTTCACAATAAATTGGCTGACTTGATCCTTGGCTGACTTGAATCCTGAACTGTCCAGGATTTTTCCTATGCACAATATATTAGTGGATGACCATGGAATTTGTATATAATTATAGGCAAATTAACCTTTCATATAGTTTTAGATGTTAATGTTCACTCCTTTTCTTGTCTTTTCTTACTTTTTTGTTCTTTTCCAAAGCCTTAGATGATTCCTCCGGTGAATTTGTGTAGTTCTTCTCCACTAGAATGTTTCTGGCACAGTTGTTGATATGTTTGAAGCGATCTGGTCCTAGCAGAACCCCTCCATACCAGCGTGATATCACCACCATGACATCCCTCACATTCAAAATCTCCATGAGATGGAGAAGACACCCACAAGCTGTTGTTTCCCCATCGTCCTCACAGTCCTGTAAGAAAGTCTTCTTATCCTCACAGTATATTCAGTAGGCATAGATATTGTGGGTGGCACTAGCAATTTTCTTATTCTCATACAATTTGGCAAGAACCATTTTCACCTGTTTGGGACAAACCACTGGAGCCAAGTGTGCCTGAAAAGTCCTTCTTTGGTCTGTAATAGGAATGCCATGATCAGTTGGAGGTAATTCTTCTCAGTCTTTCCAATTTATGTTTAGGATTGATCTCCCTTAGGATGGATTGGTTGGATCTCCTTACAGTCCAAGGGACTTTCAAGAATCTCCTCCAACACCACAGTTCAAAAGCATCAATTCTTTGGTGCTCAGCTTTTCTTTATAATTCAATTGTCACATCCATACATGTCTACTGGAAAAATCATAGTCTTAACTAGATGGACCTTTGGTGGCACATTAATATCTCTGCCTTTTAATATGCTGTCTAGGTTGCTCATAACTTTTCTTCCAAGGATTCTTCCAAGGATTTAGTGTGTGAAACAAGGGCAGTTGTGTGATACTTTGAACATTCTTTTGCATTGTCCTTCTTTGGATTTCAAATAAAAAACTGACCTTTTCAAGTCTTGCAGCCACTGCTGAGTTTTCCAAGTTTTCTGGCATACTGAGTGCAGCACTTCAATAATATCATCTTTTAGAATTTGAAATAGCTCAGCTGGTATTCCATCATCTCCACCATCTTTGTTGCTAGTTTTGCTTTCTAAGAGCCACTTGATTTCACACTCCAGGATGCCTGGTTGTAGGTGAGTGATCACACCATCATAGTTATCTGGGTCATTGGGATCCTTTTGGATAGTTTGTCCATGTATTCTTGCTACCACTCCTTAATATCTTCCATTTATTTTAGGTTCATACCTTTTCTGTCCTTTATTGTGTCCATATGTGCATGAAAAACTCCCTTGATATCTCTTATTTTCCTGAAGAGATCTCTCATCTTTCCCTATCATTCCCACTCAGTAGTTTAGCAACATTTATTGTTTCTTGAATGTGACATGCTTCCAGTGCTTCTTCTTGCACTTGAATTCCAACACTCCCAGTAGCGTATCACAATCCCACGTTTCAGAACTGGGACCTGCTTTATCTGCGTATTCTCAACCCCAGATCAAACACATTCAGTACTTTATTACCATAGAGTATTCAGTGCATTAACATGTGACATTTTCCAGTGTTTCCTTGTCACCTGGGACTAATCACCCAGTGGTATAACTGTCATCCTCTATTTTAGTGCTGTTACACATTTCAAGTGCTTCATTTTCTGAAGGTAAAACCTGCTCATAATCCAGTGTCTTGGTGCAGAGACTTGCTCCAAGAGCTTCTTCATCCACCCAGTCAAACACTCCCAGGGGTTTTTCATCATTCAGTGTTCAAGTTCTGTGACATGCTTCAAGTGCTTCTTTGTGTACACTAGGTCAAAAACACCCAGTAGTTTTTCACTATCCAATGTTTCAATTATGCAACATGCTTCTGGGTTTCTTCATTCCCTCGGATCATCACACCAAGACGTTGATCACCATCCAGTGTTTCAATATTACAACATGCTTCCAGAGCTTCTTTTTTCTCCCTGGACCAAACATACAAAGTAGTTTGCCTCCATCCACTTTTGAGTGCTGTGAAATGGTTCATGTGCTTCTAGTCCACCATAAATCAAGCACACTCAATAGTTTGTCAACATCCAGTGTTTCATGTTGGTGACAAAGTTCAGATAATTCCTCATGCACTCTAGGTCATACACACCCTGTTGTTCATCACCTCCTGTTTCAGTTTTTTTACATGCTTCAAGTATTTCTTGTCCATCCTGGGTCAAACACATCAGTAGTTTATCAACATGCAATGTTTCAGTACTGTAACATATTTCAAGAATTTTGTCATACATCATGTTCAGAAATACCCAGTAGTTATCAGCATCCCATGCTTCAGTTTGAGGACTTCCCTCAAGTGGACTTCTTCTCAACCCTAGACAAAACACACCCAGTAGATTATCACCATCCATTGTTTCAGTCCTGTGGCATGCTCCATGTGCTTCTTCATCTTCTCCAGGTAAAACACATTCAGTAAATTATCACCATTTAGTGTTTCAGTTTTATGGCATGCTTCCAGGACTTTTCTATCCTCATCAGGTCAAACACACTCAGCAGTTAACACCATCCAATGTTTTACTGTGTGACATTCCTCAAGTCTTTTTCATCATCCCAAATCAAACACATCGATAACATTTACCACCTACTGTTACAATGCTAAGGTACACTTCAATGGTGTGTTAATTCACCCCATTTAAACACATTCACTAGTTTATCACCATACAGGGTTGAAGTTCAGTTCATGCCTCAAGTGCTTCTCCAGCCATTCAATGTCAAACCCAGCTGGTAATTATTGACCATTCAGGGTTTCATTGTATGACATGCTTCATGGTCTTCTTTATTCACCCAGGCCAAACATGCCCAAAATTATTATTATTATTTTTTAAATCACTCTTTAAGAGGTGTTCAGTTCAGTCGCTCAGTTATGTCCAACTCTTTGTGACCCCATGAACTGCAGCAAGCCAGGCCTCCCTGTCCATCACAAACTTCCAGAGTAACCTAAACCCATGTCCATTGAGTTGGTGATACCATCCAACCATCTCATCCTCTGATGTCCACTTCTCCTCCTGCCTTGAATCTTTCCCAGCATCAGGATGTTTTCAAATGAGTCAGCTCTTCACATGAGGTGGCCAAATTATTGGGGATTCAACTTCAACATCAGTCCTTCCAATGAAAACTCGGGACTGATTCTCTTTAGGATGGACTGGTTGGATCTCCTAGCAATCTAAGAGACTCTCAAGAGTCTTCTTCAACACCACAGTTCAAAAGCATCAATTATTCAGTGCTCAGATTTCTTTATAGTCCAACTCTTAAATCCATACATGACCACTGGAAAAACCATAGCCTTGACTAGATGGACCTTGGTTGACAAAGTAAAGTCTCTGTTTTTTTACATGCTGTCTAGGTTAGTCATAACTTTCTTCCAAGGAGTAAGTGTCTTTTAATTTCATGGCTGCAATCACCATCTGCAGTGATTTGGGAGCCCAGAAATATAAAGTCATCCACTGTTTCTACTGTTTACCCATCTTTTTGCCATGAAGTGATGGCACCAGATGACATGATCTTAGTGTCTCGAATGTTGAGCTTTAAGCTAATGTATTCACTCTTCCATTTCACTTTCATAAAGAGGGTCTTTAGTTCTTCTTCACTTTCTGCCATAATTATGGTGTCATCTGCATATTTCTTGATATTTATATGGAAATCTTGAAGTAGATATTCTTCTGGAACTTTCCTGGTTTTTCAATGATCCAGTGGATGTTGGCAATTTGATCCTGGTTCCTCTGCCTTTTCGAAAACCAGCTTGAATATCTGGAAGTTCACAGTTGATGTATTGCTGAAGCATGGCTTGGAGAATTTTGAGCATTACTTTACTAGTGTGTGAGATGAGTGCAATCGTGTGGTAGTTTGAGCATTCTTTGGTATTGCCTTTCTTTGGGCAGTCCTGTGGCCAGTGCTGAGCTTTCCAAATTTGGTGACATATTGAGTGCAGCACTTTCACAGCATTGTCTTTCAGGATTTCAAAAAGCTCAACTGGTATTCTATCACTTCCACTAGCTTTCTTTGTAGTGATGATTTCTAAGGTCCACTTGACTTCACATTCTATGATATCTGGCTCTAGGTGAATGATCACACCATCGTGACTATCTGGGTCATGAATATCTTTTTTTGCACAGTTTTTTTCTGTGCATTTTTTGCCACCTCTTCTTAGTATCTTCTGCTTCTCTTAGATCCATACCATTTCTGTTCTTTATTGAGTCCATCTTTGCATGAAATGTTCCCTTGGTATCTCTAATTTTTTTGAAGAGATCTTTAGTCTTTCCCATTCTATTATTTCCCTCTATTTCTTTGCTTTAATGAGTGCAGCACAATTCAAATGCTTCTCTTCCCACTCTGGTTAGTCATAGCCAATATTTTGTACCAACTAATGTTCAGTGCTGTGACATATGACCAATTTCAATTCTTCATCAATAAAATGAGTAAAAACAAAAAACCAAACAAATCCACGAGTTTATCAACACACAGTTTTTTTATGGCTGCCACTGGACTCAAATACTTCTTTATCCACTCCAGGTTAATATAGTCACTTATCACCATCCATTGTTTCAGTAAACTTGCATGCTTCAAATGCTTCTATATCAACCCTGGTGCAAAATTTCTAGTAGTTATCAACAGCCAGTGTTTTAGTTTTGGAGAATGACTCAATGGCTTTTTCAATTATTGCCCATAAAACAGACTCCGTGGTTTGTCATCATCCAGTGTTTACATACTGTGACATGGTTTCATCACCCACCCTAGATCTAGACAGTCAGTATTTTATCACCATACCAGCATTTCAGTGCTGTTACATGATTTAAAATTTTGTTTGTCCACACTGTGGCATACACAGACAGTAGTTTTTCGTGTTCCAGGGCTTTGATAAGATTAAATGTGTTCTTGGTCCCACTGACATCAGTATATTCACCATTTATAACCATCTTATTTCACTGCTGTGACATAATGTCAACTGTTTCTTCATCCATTCCTGTGTCAAACAAACCCAGTAGTTTATTCCTATCAAGTGTGAGTGTGCAGTCCTATGAAATGATTCTGGAGTCTCTGTGTCCATCCCAGCTCAAAGATAGTCAGTATTCTCAATCAATGCTTCAGCGATCTCACATGCTTCAAGTGCTTTCTTCATTCACTCCATATCAAGTACATTCAGTCGTTTATAAACATCCAGTGTTTCAACTGTGTGACATGATTCAAATGTTTCTTTAATCCACTTGAGCTGAAACATACCCAGTAGCTTATGACCATCCAGTGTTTCAGTGCTGTGGCATGTTTCAGGTGCTTCTTCTTCTACTCCATGTTAAACACAAGCAATGGTTTATCACCATCAATTGTCTCAGTTCTGTAATATTCTTCATATTTTTCCATATATTCTTGTTCAAATACACCTGGCAGTTTTTCACCATCAAGTGTTTAGTTCTGTGATATTTAAACTGTTTCTGTACATACAAGTTCATACACATTCATAAATTTATCACCATCCTGTTTTATTAGGGCTGTCATATGGTTAAATGAGTCCCCATCTTACCCCAGGTCAAACACACCCAGTATTGATCAACATCCAGTCTTTCAGCTATGTGATACGTTTCAAGTGCTTTATCATCCGTTCTTGAAAGATACATCCAATAATCTATCTATTTCCAGTGTTTCAGTGTTGTGAAGTTTTGAAGTGTTTCTGCATCCAAATGGCTCAGGCATGATTAATAGATTATAACCATCACTGTTTCAGTTTTATTACATGATTCAAGTACATCTGCATCCACTTTAGGTGGAAAACACTCAATAATTACCACCACCCTGTAAATCAGAGGTAAAACATTCTTGGAATGCTTCTTTGTCTACTGTGGGTCAAACATACCTGGTAGGTTTTCACCATTCAGTGTTTCAGTTCTGTGACAACTTCCATTGCTTCTTTGTGTACCACAGGTCATCACACCAAGTATTTTGCACTCTAGCTTGCACTCTAGAGAACATATCCCTCCACTACTCAGACTGAGTTGTAGAGCATGCATCTATGCCACTTCTGCAATGGCCAAACTCTGAAGGAAATGTGACAACTGTACTGATCCTGTATTCTAGAACACACATATTACCATTACTGAACCAGTGTTCTACAGCTGGCTTAGCACAACTACTGAGCTTGCATTCTGGAAGTATCATCCTACCTCTACTGAGTCAACGTTATATGGCATACGTGATCGATCCAACTTCTGAGTTTGCGCTATGGAATACACCTTATGCCACTAATGAGCAAGCTCTAGTGTACACATGATAAAGTACTGAACCCCACATCAAAGGGCAATGCTGAAAATTGTTCAAAGTACTGCACAATTATGTTCATTTCACATACTAAGCAAAATAATGCTCAAAATTATTTAAGTTAGGTTTCAAATTATGTGAACCAAGAACTTCCAAATATATATGCTGGATTTAGAAAAGGCAGAGGATGAAAGCTTATACTGCCAACATCCATTGCATCCTAGAAAATGTAGGAAGTCAAGAGATACCTGGAGTAAGAGGCAAGTTTGACCTTGGAGTACAACATGAAGCAGGGCAAAGGCTAACAGAGTTCGCTAAGAGAACTCACCGTTAATAGCAAACACTCTCTTCCAAAAACACAAGAGATGACTCTAGAGATGGTCAACGCTGAAATGAGACTGATTAAGTTCTTTGCAGCTGAAGATGGAGAAGCTCTATACAGTCGTCAAAAAGAAGACTGAGCAGTGACATGGCTCAGATCATGAATGCCTTAAAGCAAAGTTCAGACTTAAATTGAAGAAAGTATTGAAAAACACTAGACCTTTTGGGTTTGACCAAAATCAAACTCTTATGATTACACAGTGGAACTGACAGATAGATTTGAGGAATTGGATCTTATAGACAGATGGCCTGGAGAATGATAGACCAAGGGTCATAACATTCTACATGAGGCAGTGATCAAGACCATACACAAGAAAAATAAATGCAAAAAGGCAAAAGGGCTGTCTGAGGAGGTCTTACAAATAGCTTAGAAAAGAAAAGAAGCTAAATGCATAGGAGAAAAAGAAAGATAACACATTTGAATGCAGTTTTCCAAAGAATAGCAAGGAGAGATATGAAAACCTTCCTCAGCGATCAATGCAAAAATAGAGAAAGACAATAAAATGGAAAGAATGGAGATCACCTCAAGAATATTAGAGATACCAAGGAAACATTTTATGCAAAGATGGGCACAGTAAAGGAGAGAAACTATATGGACCTAACAGAAGCAGAAGATATTAAGAAGTGGCAAGGATACACAGAAGAACTGTTTTAACAGATCATGGTGTCTTCACTCACCTAGAACCAGACATCCTGGAATGTGAAGTCAAATAGCCCTTAGTACATCACTATGAACAAAGTTACTAGAGGTGATGGGCTTCCAGTTGTGCAATTTCAAGTCCTACAAGACGATGCCATTAAAACCCTGCACTCAATATGCCAGCACATTTGGAAAGCTCAGCATTGGCTACAGAACTGGAAAAGGTTAGTTTTCACTCCCATCCCAAAGAAAGACTATGCCAAAGAATGTTCAAACTACCACACAATTGCACTCATCTCACATGCAAGAAAAGTAATGCTCAAAGTTCTCCAAGCCAGGCTTCAACAGTACATGAATCAAGAATTTCCAGATGTTAAAGCTGGATTTAGAAAAGTTAGAGGAACCAGAGGTCAAATTGCCAACATACATTGGATCAGAGAAAAAGCAAGAGAGTTCAAGAAAAACATCCACATCGGAGTTGGACTATGCCAAAGGTTTTGACTGTGTGGATGACAACAAACTATGGGAAATTCTTGAAAAGATGCAAATACCAGATCTCTTTAGCTTCCTCCAAAGAAATTTGTAGGCAGGTCAAGAAGAAACAGTTAGAATTGGACATGGAACAGTCCACTAGTTTCAAATTGAGAAAGGAGTACATCAAGGCTGTATATTGTTGTGTGGCTTATTTAACTTGTATTCAGAGGACATCGTGTGAAATGCCAGGCTTGATGAAGCACAAACTAGAATCAAGATTGCCTGTAGAAATATCAATAACCTCAGATAGGCACGTGACACCACATATATGACAGAAAGTGAAGAATAACTTGAAGAGTCTGTTGATGAAAAGAAAGAATGAAAAAGCTGGCTTAAAACTCAACATTAAAAAAATGAAGATCATGTCATCTGGTCTCATCACTTCACGTCAAATAAGGAAAAAATGGGGAAAAAATGGAAACAGTGGTAGGCTATTTTCTCGGGCTCCAAAATCACTGCAGATGGTGACTTTGGCTATGAAATTAAAAGGTTCTAGATACTTGGTACAAACTCTGTAACCATCTAGAGAGCATATTCAAAAGCAGAGGCATTACTTTGCTATTAACGGTCTGTCAGGTCATACCTATGGTGTTTCCACTACTTCTCATGGATGGGAGAGTTGGATTATACAGGAATTTGAGCATGGAATAATTGATGCTTTTGAACTTTGGTGTTGTAGAACACTCTTGAGAGTCCCTTGGACTGCAAGGAGATCAAAGAGGTCAATCCTGATGGAAATCAGCTCTGAGAGTTCATTGGAAGGACTTTTGCTGAAGCTGAAACTCTGATACTTTGTCCACCTGATGCAAAGGACTGACTGTAGGAAAAGACCCTGATGCTGGGAAAGCTTGAGGACAGAAGGAAAAGGGCCTATCAGAGGATGAGATGGTCAGATTGTATACCTAATTTGATGCACATGAGTTTGAGTAAACTCTGAGAGTTAGTGATGGACAGTGAGGCCTGGTATGCTGCAGTCCATGATGTTGCAGAAAGATGCTATGAGTGAGCAACTGAACAACAGCAGAATAATACATTTCAGTAAGAAGTGACAACACAACTTTCAAGAAGATACTCAGAGAAAAATAGAGAAAAAATATCAATTCACTTCTCATACAGCCATTTTTACTGCTATTGAAACAAGTTTTTCCAAATTTAAATATGACTTTCTTGAAGTATGTGAATTCTAAGTTGTTTTTTTTTTTTTTTCATCTCAGAGAGGTGTATTGATGAAATTATGATGCACAGAGAAATGTCAGTTCTCACAGATTACCTTAATAAAATCATGATGTACTTAAGGAGTTAGGGGTATTTTTTTCCCATGGCAATTAAATATTTGGATGAGTAACTCTTTAATTCTTTAGAAAACATTGACTACTATAATCAAATTAATTTGGAATATTTGTAGTCTCTCCTTCGGTATCAGAAGATATGACAGCCCTAACAATAATGCACGGTTTTCCAACCAAAACCTCGAAACACAAGAGCTCACCACACTCTAACAGCACATTAGAAAAGTATTCATTAAAATCAGTGAGCATTAAACCCAAATTAAAGAATGGCAAAAACAGCTTGAAGAACATCACTGCTGCTATTGATGCTGCTAAGTCAATTCAGTCGTGTCCAACTCTGTGCGACCCCATAGATAGCAGCCCACCAGGCTTCCTCATCTCTTGGGGATTCTCCAGGCAAGAGCACTGCAGTGGGTTGCCATTTCCTTCTCCAAGAAGAACATCACTAGAACCTGCTAAAAGAAACACAATACAGGCTTAATAATGATATGCAAGGTTAGGATAGACAAAACTTGAACTATAGTCATGGAAAATATGTTAAGAGTTTCCTCATATGTGGGCAGAATGAGAAGTCTCCTGAGAAACTAAAACAAACAAAGCAAATCTACACATTCTTTTAGAAAATCCAAATGGCTTCAGAATGAAATATAAAGGTGCAGAAGAGAGAGCTAACAGCTTAAGTAGATATATGTATACTCAAATTATATGAACAACATGATGTTTCATAGGCTTTTAGGCTTGCTTTCACACCACAAATTTGAACTCTGATGGTTGGGATACTCTTACATCTCATCCTGGTGAACTATTGCATAGAATATTTTTATTTTGTGATAAATTTGTTCTAATCAGTATTGTTCTACTATGTTTTGAAAAATAAGTATTTTTGTGCTTTCAACATTCAAAGTACACTTGCTTGTTGCTACATATATGTAACTACACTTCTATGTTAAACAAACTCACTTTCTTTAAGGTCTCATTTATTTTATTATTTTAAAAATTATATTTATTTTGGGGGGCCAGGTATTCATGGATGTTCAAGGGCTTTCTCTAGCTGAGGCAAGTGGTATGGTGCACTTTGATATGTTGCATAGCCTTCCCATTGTGACAGTTTATTTTGTTGAAGAACACTGGCTGTAGTTTTGGCACATGAGCTCATGAGTTGTGGCCCATGAGATTAGTTACACTTCACCATGTGGGATCTTCCCAGAAAAGGATCATTGGGAAGCTGACTATTAACAAATGGATCACTAGGGTAGTTCTGAACAAACCCAGACTATACAGGCTAGACATTTGATGCAGTATGTATGAAAGCCAAGAACTACTTCATAAGAAGATACTGTGTTGCTTTGGGGGATTCTCCTGGTGGCTCAATGATAAAGAATCCACATCTCAATGTAGGTGACTCAGGGTTGAGAAATCCCTGAATTGGGAAGATAGATCTTCTGAAAGAGAGAATGGAAACCAATCTCAGTATTCTTGCCTGGGAGATCCCACGGAGAGAGGAGCCTAGTGGTCTATCGTCTATGGAGATGAAAAAGAGGAGGAAATGACTTAGAAACTAATCAAGACCACCACCACCACCATGTTGTTTTGGGAGATAAGTAGTTTGTTTAAATGATCTTTGTCTGGAATGTCTGAAAAGTAGTCAGTGCTTTTGATTATTAAAACTACGCATACCTACAAGACAGCAAAACTGACACTGTTGTATAGAAGAGTCTTTTGGACTCTGTGGGAGACGGAGAGGGTGGGATGACTTGGGAAAATGGCAATGAAACATGTATAATATCATATATGAAATGAGTCCCCAATCCAGGTTCGATGCACGATACTGGCTGCTTGGGGCTGGTGCACCGGGATGACCCAGAGGGATGGTAGAGGGAGACAGGAGGGAGAAGGGTTCAGGATGGGGAGCACGTGTATACCTGTGGTGGATTCATGTTGATATATGGCAAAACCAATACAATATTGTAAAGTTTAAAAATAAGATAATATAAAATAAAAAAAGAAAGAAAAAACTATGCATAATTAAAAGGCATTTCTATTTATTGTGTTTAAAAATCCTTTACAATATTGACTACGAATTTTTATACCATATTGCCAGTGAATTTACCCAGTCATTACACACATTTGTTTAGTTCTCTTTTGAAGTCATATCTTGCAACTGATTTCAATTATGTTCTTGCTTTGGTATTCATCTTGAATTAAATATTTTTTTTCATTTTTGAAAGCAGCATTTCAGTAGGTTTAAATCATTTATTTAATATTTTCGACTACAACAACTTGCCTCTTAAAAGGGAAATGACACTCCATTTCTCCTCTGACTTTATAGGGACAAGAGAGTAGTAAAGTTCATTGCTTTATGTATTTTTTTTTCAGGGTTAAAATACTCTTTCTAAGGCAGACCTCCAAATTTCAAGCTTTTCAAGCATCTTTTTTTTTTTTTTTCAAAATCTATTTTGGCTTCTGGTCTGCTTAGTCTCACAGTCATGTCTGACCCTTTGTGACCCTCTGGACTATAGCCCACCAAGCTCCTCTTTCTATGGGTGTTCTCCAGGCAAGAATACTAGAGGGGGTTTCAGGCCACTCTTCCAGCAGATCTCTCACAGCAGATAGATTTTTTCCCATCAGAACCACAAAGGAAGCCTAAAGAATACTGGAGTGAGTGGCCTATTGGTCTCCAGAGAATCCTCCCAAACCAGAAATCAAACTGGGGTCTCCTGCATTGCAGCAGATTCTTAAGCATGTGACCTACCAGTGAAGCTCTGGTTTCTGCTAAAAAATACCAATTGTCATTCCTTATTATGTGGACTCACAGATCATATGTCATGATTAAGTAGGAGACAAACTTTCAGTACAAAGTTTCCTGCTTGAAGTGAAAAACAATTTTTTCTTTGAAGAAAATTATACTATATTGCTGAAAATACCCAATAAACAATATATACTAAAATTAGAAAAAAAAAATCAAACAAAATCAAGGACCATAGCCTGGGAAATGGTCTTTCATACATTTTTGAGAGGAGTGTTCTGAAGATGTAGGGGCAGAGCCAATACATATAGAAATTTCTTTAAAGTGGAAAACCCATGACTAAAACATCTATCGTGGTAAAAGGATCCTGCTAACCACAAAACACAGATGTGGCAAGCAGTGACATTAGTATTTTCCTAGGCAAGAATCTGGAAACATTAAACTTCTTACTTATCTTAATTGACTAGGAACACACAACTCCAAAGCACAGAAATGCACCGTCTCATTTTTGCATCCTGAATTTCCCAGAGGGTACATTGATGGTAGACAACTGCAGTAGATTTTGACTTCCCCATTCAAGTGGATACCCAGTGACTATTCTTCATGGTTAAAGCATATGTACAATATTTGTTTCACAGGTCAAAAATACGGTGTCTAGCATAAAGTTCAAGCAAAATTATATCTATCCAGAATGTTCACTAATACTTAAATAGGTGAAAACATCTTCCATCACTATGAAAAAAAAAAATCCTAAACATTTTATTTCTGAAGAGAAAGTATTTGTTGTTTGTTTGTTTACACTAACTTTAAACTTTATTCCATCACTCCAACGTTGGATACACAGACTAGGGGCTATACCCTGGTACCACCAACAGTCCCTAGCTTAGTGGACCTAAATATTTCAAAGAGAGGGATCTGTAATGAACTTCAAGAGGTTCCTCTCTCCCAAACCTAAGGACATTTGTCCAGGTCTTTTGATAGATATATAACCTTTCTCTTTATTTCCTCCACCACTTGTATTATGCTAAATTTATAACAGAAGCATCCTGATGGAATTTGTTTCTCGAAGAAGGAAAACAAAGGATACAATTTAAGTGAAGAAATGGTCAGGTAAGAGCACTCTCAGGCAGTTTCTAATTGGGGAAGTGCACGTGGTCTCCACTATATTGACACACGTCCTTTCAAGCTCAGCACCGTGTTCTTCAAGAATCTATCACTGTTTTATGGAATCTGACACAGAGTCTCTCACATTGCTGAGTACCAGGAAGTCAGTTGGTTTGGACTACTCGTGCTCTGTAGGGCAAAAGAGACTGTGCTTGGGGGATAGGCCGGTAGCGCCATTAGCGAGGAAAGTGACGTTAACCCCATGACACCAGCCGAGTTGCCATTTTGTTGCTGCTAAGCATGGCCGCGTGCCAATCTCTCCCGAGTTCTCAATTCAGAGAGCGTAACTTCGTTCCTTGGACGCCTCAGAGGATCATCTGGCAGCAGCAGCAGCACAGGATGCTGCTTCGAAACAGTGAGCCTGGCGCTACAGCTATGCCCAAGAATAAAGGTAATGACTCAGTTTCCCAGAACCACCTATTTCTCAGCCGCCTTCAGTGGTAGTTCCTCCTTCTTGAGATTGGCTGCTGTCTTTGAGTGGACTGTACAGTCCACATAGGAGCAAGAAGCTGCTCCTGCTTCCTCCCACTCTGTTCACACAGCAGTATAATTTCCTCTTCCTTTTTGTCAATTTTACCTGGAGGGTAAAATACTATTAGTTTTGGATTCATGCCAGTTTAACTTCAGGCGCATTAGTGAACTGGCAGAAGCCTACTTTTGATCAGCGGGGGCTTCACCCCTCCAGCCTTCATCCCTTCCCAGGATTCTCCTTTAGCTGTTGTTTAGGACACACTGATACTTTGTTTTGGGAATGTTAAATATTTGTCCATACTTTACTTTGTGGACAGTTCACTACTGGTGAAAATACTGCTTCTTTGCAAAGACAAAGGTAAACCCATGTTGGATGTTTAGGTTCATATCTGCCCGTTTATATTTGTGTTTACCTGTCACAAACCTTAACCTTTTCTAGAAGGCACACATATCCCAATGTGTTCAGCCTTCTTTTCTCATAAAATAGATGCTGACACTATACATTTTTACTTATCTTTATTCTGAGGCAGACAGTTCACAAATAATCAGATTTGACAATAACTTTACTTGTAACTTCCAAAACGGTACTTCTAAGCTAACTGAAACAGGGCACTGGGATAGTCATTCCTTGAATTCTACTTTTTACAGACCTGAGTCCTGCTTGTGTCATGTTTAATGTCCTTGTAACGCCTCCTGGAAAATAACTGCAATAAATGAGAACACCTCCTTCAGAACAGCACCACATTTCACATTCCACAACAAATTTCTCTTCATTATTCATTCCTCTCACTTCACTTTAGCTCTCGAGGCTTACTTAACCTTTGCCATATTCACTCACACTTCTTTGCCTTCAAGTTCAGTGGTCTCTAGATTCCCCAAACCAAGTGACATAGCCTTTCTCTAGCAAATGTTTTGCTGCTAACTATTTAGGGAAATGCTAGTAATGTCTTTTTCATAATGTATTAGGTAAATTACAAGCCACTTCTACTTTTTTATTTTTCCCCTAATCTATATAATTCACTATTAGCTTACAAATAAGTTTACATTTTCATACATTCCTTGTTTCCTCCTCTGTTTTGAGGAATGAAATTTCAGATGCCCATGTTAGATTGTGTATTCTAAAGAGAATAGTAATTATTTTATGAATGCAGAATTACCACAACTTGGTGCTTAATAGATATTCAACACATTTTTGTTACTATTATCTTCCAAGGCTTCATTCCAGCCTTCCAGAGGGTAACTCCCCTCTTCCTTTTGTGGGACTTTTAAACCAGCTGCTTCCTCTCAGGCCAAACTAAATACATTTCTACATATGATTTTTCAGTTTTCATTGCTTTACAAATATATGGGCTATATTGGTTTATTAATTTGCAAGTGAATTGTGGAAGAGAATGTATAGAACCCAGGTTTAATTGGAAAGCATGGATAATAAAAAAATAATTACCATTATGCCTGGTAATGGGTTATGTGGTTGATAATATATTTATATAGTAAGGGATTTAGAAGAAAGCAATCAACGATTTGTAAGTGGCTAATCAGTAAGCAAATTAGGTTAAATTGTAAATCTCTTTTGAGGTCTGTTAATATTTTACTGCTATTTAAATGATAATCTGTTTGTTTCCCCGTTTATATAAAGTTTAACAGCTTATGTTAGCTTGTTTAATGAGTTTGTAAACTATTATACAGATTATTGCAAAGTGCATCATGAGAAACGCTGGACTGGAAGAAACACAAGCTGGAATCAAGATTGCCGGGAAAAATATCAATAACCTCAGACATGCATATGACACCACCCTTATGGCAAAAAGTGAAGAGGAACTCAAAAGCCTCTTGATGAAAGTTAAAGTGGAAAGTGAAAAAGTTGACTTAAAGCTCAACATTCAGAAAACGAAAATCATGGCATCCGGTCCTACCACTTCATGGGAAATAGATGGGGAAACAGTGGAAACAGTGTCAGACTTTATTTTTCTGGGCTCCAAAATCACTACAGATGGTGACTGCAGCCATGAAATACGATTACTCCTTGGAAGGAAAGTTATGACCAACCTAGATAGCATATTGAAAAGCAGAGACATTACTTTGCCAACAAAGGTTCGTCTAGTCAAGGCTATGGTTTTTCCTGTGGTCATGTATAGATGTGAGAGTTGGACCGTGAAGAAGTCTGAGTGCCGAAGAATTGATGCTTTTGAACTGTGGTGTTGGAGAAGACTCTTGAGAGTCCCTTGGACTGCAAGGAGATCCAACCAGTCCATTCTGAAGGAGATCAGCCCTGGGATTTCTTTGGAAGGAATGATGCTAAAGCTGAAACTGCAGTACTTTGGCCACCTGATGCAAAGAGTTGACTGATTGGAAAAGACTATGATGCTGGGAGGGATTGGGGGCAGGAGAAGGGGACAATAGAGGATGAAATGGCTGGATGGCATCACTGACTCAATGGACGTGAGTCTGAGTGAACTTTGGGAGTTGATGATAGACAGGGAGGCCTGGGATGCTGTGATTCATGGGGTCGCAAAGAGTCGGACACGACTGAACGACTGATCTGTTCTGATCTGATACAGATTATTAGACTTCAATTTTTATTCCTTTTTTAATCACTTAAGTAAAGGAGGAAGAAACAGGTGCAAGAGTAAGAAGGATAATGAATGTGAAAAAAGAGACTTAGTATTTAAAGAAGACAGACAAGGTAAGAATTCTTTAGCTATTTAAACCTTTTATAATAATGTGAATTTCAGAGTTTAATCTGAAACAAATCTTAGTCAAAGTCCTGAGGAGCTGTCTCATAGCTCCTTTTTTTTTTTTTTTAATCTAAATGCTGTTATTTGCTTATATGTTTTTTTGCTGTGCTGGTCATTCATTACTGCATGTGGACTTTTCTATAGTTGTGGGGAATGGGGGCTGCTCTGTAGTTGCAGTGCACAGGCTTCTCATCAGGGTGCCCTCTCCACTTGTGGAGCATAGGCTTTAGGGTGACCAGGCTTCAGTAGTTGCAGCACGTGGGCTCAACAGTTGCAGCTTCCAGGCTATAGAACACAGGCTGTGGCACACAGGCTCTGTTGTTCTGAGGCATGTGGGTTCATCCTGGACCAGGGATCAAACTGGTGCCTGCTGTATTGGCAGGTGGATTCCCTACAACTAAGCCACCACAGAAGCCCTTCATAGCTCCACCTTTTCCCCATTTGCAGTGCCATACACTTCTCCAGAATTTCTGTATTAAATAATTCACTTTTCACTGTTTCTCATGGAGGCTTAATGTGGCATTTCTGTAAACAATTTGTTCTATTTTTAATCTATGGAAAAGCATGGTAAAACTCAGAGTGAATTTTAGGGTTTAGAGCAGAGTAAGGCTGTGTGCCAACACTGAAAATTCCCTACTATTGTAATATTTTTCAGTAGACTATGAGAAATCCATTCCAAGACCTCAGACCATCAGTACCACAATGTCACTAGCACATGATCTTATTTAATAAAGTAACCAAATAACTGACTCTTATATAAGTAAGTTCAGACTAAAATAAGAGTAAAATAATTGACTGAAGCATCTACTTTTTTCCCTTTTTATCAAAATTTAAGCCCATGGAAACGTTGAAATGTGAGTACAACTCCCATACGCTTTTCACTTAGACTCACTAATCTTTAATGTTTTCTTTTTGTACTTTATTTCTGTACATGAGTATTTTCCTTCTAACATTTTAAACTTTGTTACAGGCAGGTCTAGTTACATACTTATGGACTTTAGCCCTAATGTTTCATCTCCTAAGAGTGAAGCCTTTCTCTACATAACTCCAGAAGAATAGTCACAAGAAATTCAACCTTACCATTCTATTGTTACCTAGTAAACCATAACCTTGACTAGACAGACCTTTCTTGGCAAAGTAATATCTCTGCTTTTTAATATGCTATATAGGTTGTTCACCTTAGCTTTTCACTTTCATGCATTGGAGAAGGAAATGGTAGCCCACTCCAATATTCTTGCCTGGAGAATCCCAGGGACGGGGGAGCCTGGTGGGCTGTCATCTATGGGATTGCACAAAGCTGGACACGACTGAAGTGACTTAGCAGCATCAGCAGGTTGATCATAACTTTCCTTCCAAGGAGTCAGTGTCTTTTTTAATTGCATGGCTGCATTCACCATCTGCAGTGATTTTGGAGCCCCACCAAAAAAAAGTCTGACATTGTTTCCTCTGTTTCCCCATCTATTTCCCATGAAGTGATGGGACTACATGCTATGATCTTCGTTTTCTGAATGTTGAGTTTTAAGCCAACTTTTTCACTCTCCTCTTTCACTTTCATCGAGAGGCTTTTTAGTTCCTCTTCACTTTCTTCCATAATGGTGGTGTCATCTGCATATCTGAAGTTATTGGTATTTCTCCTGGCAACCTTGATTCTAGCTGCTTCTTCCAGCCCAGTGTTTCTCATGATGTACTCTGCATAGAAGTTAAATAAGCAGGGTGACAATATACAGCCTTGACATACTCCTTTTCCTATTTGGAACCAGTCTGTTGTTCCATGTCCAGTTTTAACTGTTGCTTCCTGACCTGCATATAGGTTTCTCAAAAA
Source organism: Bos mutus (assembly GCF_027580195.1). Classification (NCBI taxonomy): domain Eukaryota; kingdom Metazoa; phylum Chordata; class Mammalia; order Artiodactyla; family Bovidae; genus Bos; species Bos mutus. The sequence goes on from NW_027219175.1 coordinate 549,596, forward strand.
GCAGGTCAGGTGATCTGGTATTCCCATCTCTTTCAGAATTTTCCACAGTTTATTGTGATCCACACATTCAAAGGCTTTTAAGTATGTATTAAATACCTCAGAATACTAATAACTTAGTATTGGATTATCTTCCTAATATATGTTCTTTCCATAGGGAATTTAAAAGTTCATCCATTCTAGACTTGTACATATAATTGTTAAAGGAATGCCTCTTTTACACTCTTAAAAACAATTCTTAAGAGATTATACCTGTTTTCAGCTAATTGGGGACAACAATTATGGTAGTGGTATTGATATTTATGGAAAGGAGTATTCAATTTTTCTTAGTATATAGAGTACTGTCGTGGAAATTTGTGGACAGTATTTTTAAATCCCTTTTATTTCTTAGAGACAAAGTATTCTATTCATCCTCTAGTAATCTTGGAACAATTAAAATAAGTTTCTAGTAACAAAAAAACACATTTTAAACATGATAGCAAGGGTCACACAGAATCAGACATGACTGAAGCAACTTAGCATGCATGCATGCACTGGAGGAGGAAATGGCAACCCACTCCAGTATTCTTGCCTAGAGAATTCAAGGTACAGAAGAGCTTGGTGGGCTGCTGTCTATGGGTGGCACAGAGTCAGACATGACTGAAGTGACTTAGAAGCAGCAGCATTCATTTTAATTGGAGTTTAGCATCTTATTTCCTCCTAAAGAGAGAAGGGTCATACTAAATCAAATTCTTCTGACTCAATCTGATCACAGGAGTGACACTCTAGTAAATCACTGGAGTAACTGACTCTGGCAAGAACTGGGATTCTGACATAAAACATATAAACTTAAACAAAATTTCCAAACTAACTAGACTCTTTTCATTACCATTGCCTTTAGTCTTTTCCCCAACTGAGCTGCTTAGTCATAGCTCCAGAAAGCTATTCTCTTTTCCTTCTAAGGAAAGGCTTAACTCTGTGGGGCTTGGTATTCAAGTCTTCCATTTGGTTAGATTCCTTGCCTTCAACCCTAGTTCACTCGTGACAACCTTCAGTTCTCAAATAACATACTATGCAACTGGTGCATTTTACATTCTTACCACAGAAAATAACTGTCAGTTGTACCTCCACATTATTAACTTAGCCACAAGGAATCTCTGGCAAAACTGAACAAAATGTTAGAGAGAGGGGACAGGATTAACGTCTTTAAGATATTCATTTTAACATTTATATAATTAATAACCCCAAATACATAAAAGATGATGACAAAAACATCATACATATATAAAATAAAAAATTATGTTAAATTTTTAGAGCCTCTGATAAATGATAGCAAAACTGGAACAGAAAAATATTTTTAAAACATTAAATGATATCTCAACAATATATTTCTAATCTTTTTTCATTTCATAGTTCTCGTGTGCTTTAAAATGCATTACAACATCAGTAGAGTATTGGGCTTCCCTGGTGGCTCAGAGGGTAAAGTATCTGCCTGCAATGCAGATCCGGGATCCATTCCTGGGTTGGAAAGATCCCCTGGAGAAGGAAATGGCAATCCATTCCAGTATTCCTGCCTGGAGAATCCTACTGAGGAGCCTGGGAAGCTACAGTCCATGGGGTCGCAAAGAGTTGGACACGACTGAGCGACTTCACTTTCACTTCAGGAGAATATTATCATATGTTTAAAAATCTATATTAAAAAATATGGTAAAAAATTCACCATTAAAGGTTCATACTCAGCTGTTCTAATTCATGGTGTGAGTCATCTGAAACAACTTGGGTTTTCATTGTTATTTGTGGCCATGCCACCGCAGGACACAGATCATTCTTTTCCAACCAGGAATTGAACATATGAACCCTGAAGTCAGAATCTTAAAACATTAGACCACCAGTGTTGTGCCTTGGTTTCATTTCCTAAATGATTTGGAAATCTGTCAACGTATAATATGGACTGGTATGGGCAGGATAGATGTGACACATTGAGTAGAAAATTGTAAACTCTATAATCTTGGTGAATATGTGATTGCTCACTTCAAATTAAAATTCATTCTCTGAGTGTCTGAAAATGCTCTTAATAAGGATGTTGGTGACTAAAAGATCTTGAAATCTGTGTTCTAGGTCAGTAATCCCATTTAGACTTCCTAAAATCTGCTTCTGGAATTCTAAATTTCTACCTTAGTATTCAATTAAACACTCATTGATTCTTTTGCACTTTTGGTTTCTACAGTACATTTTTACTACAGAAGTACCAAAAGAATAAGAGGAAGTCTAACACAGCTTACAAGAGTATAAGCCATACTGTCATTCCAATTACTTTGTATGCCTGTCTAATAACTCACAAGATACAAATCAATAAAATGTTTATTTAAATACATCCATAGCAGAAAATGAGGCATTTAAAACTATTTTCTTTCCAAGATAAACAACAGTTTCCCTCAAATTCCAAAACAAAAGTTTGTCCTAAAGTGATACCAGGCAATTATGTAACCTCAAAATCTATGGGCAACAAAACAGGCCTTCATTTTAAGAATGCTTTGGAGTACATTGAAATCCCAATGCTTCAGCAAGCTAGCTTCAACTTGCTTTTCTTCTTTTAATGTACCAGCCTTGGGAGATGATACATTTTAAAACTGTCTGCTAAACTTCTTGCTACTATCATTGTAGACCCCCTTGCTTAATAAAATGTCATTATGGAGTACCCAGTGTCAGACCTAATTGATTTAAAACAAACAAATAAACGAACAACAACAACAACAAGAATCCAAAGAATTATAAAGTTTTAGAAAATTTAGAAAGGTTGCCAAGCTGTCTTCTGACTATTACTTTATATTCAAATTCATTGATACATAATCCTCAATATGTATTCAATTCAATGTTTAACCTTCTGAGACCAAAGACGGTGAAAGATCTGACTACTTCCATATATAAAACAGTGAAAAGTGCACACACAGACACACATGGTTCAGCCTGGACTTACACCTCAATGTCTTCATCCTCATCTCCAGGGTCATTAAACTGGATTTCATCGTCATCTTCAGGATCAAAGGTATATGTTTCACTAATTTCAGCTAAAAACAGTAAGAACATAAAAGATATAAAATCAAGGTGTTACTAGATTAATTGCTTATTTAAAGAAATAATACTGGATTAATACTAAAACACTGAAATGTACAAGAAACTGCTTGTAATCAATTTTTGCTTCAACAGTTTCATTCCAAGAAAAATCTTCCTGACTACAAACATATCACAGAGAACACATTCATAATGAAAACGGTAAAAGAAGTTCACTGCCAAGTAAGTATTGGTCTGATTCCCATTTATCTTAGTATTTCTTAAACGGCCTATATGTCATCAGAATCTTCATTCTTATTCAAAAACTCATAACTGTTTTTCTCTAAGAGATTTATAGTTTCTGGTCTTCCACGTAGGTCGTTAATCCATTTTGCATTTAATTTTGTGTGTGGGGTTAGAACCATCATTCTTTTAATATGGTTGACCCGTTTTCCCTGAACTGCTTGTTCAAGAGGTTTCCTTTTCTCCGTTGTATATTTATGCCTCCTCTGTCAAACACAAGGTGGCCATAGGTGTGTGGCTTCATCTCGAGACTTCCTATTTTGTTCCTTTGATCTGTATTTCTGTCTTTGGCTAAGTATAGTGTGCGGAGAAGGCAATGGCACCCCACTCCAGTACTCTTGCCTGGAAAATCTCATGGACAGAGGAGCCTGGTAGGCTGCAGTCCATGGGGTTGCGAAGAGTCAGACACAACTCAGAGACTTCACTTTCACTTTTCACTTTCATGCATTGGAGGAGGAAACGGCAACCTGCTCCAGTGTTCTTGCCTGGAGAATCCCAAGGACAAGGGAGCCTGGTGGGCTTCCATCTATGGGGCCGCACAGAGTTGGACACGACTGAAGTGACTTAGCAGTAGCTGTATAGTCTAAAGGCAGGAAGGCTGATTCCTCTGTTTCCATTGTTTCTCAAGAGTGCTTTGCTCATTGGAGGTCTTTTGTGTATCCACAAAAATTGTGATATTAGTTTTTCAGTGAAAAACACCATTGGTATTTTGATAGGGATTCCACAGTTGAATCTAAGAATATCAATGGTGTATGAATGTACCAATAGATTGCCTTGGGTTGTATACTAATTGTCACTATATTGATTCTTCTGATTCAAGAAAATGGTATACTTCTTCAACAATTTGTGCCATCTTTGATTTCTTTCAACATGGTTTTAGAGTTTTCTGTACCAGGTCCTTACTTTTTAAGGAAATATATTCCTAAATATTTTATTCTCTTCATTGGATGGTGAATGAGATACTTTCCTTAAGTTCTCTTTCTCATTTTTCATTGCTAGTATATCAGAATGAAAGGGATTCCTGAGTATTAATTTTGTATTCTTCAGCTATACTCTATTCATTGATTAGCTCAAGTGATTTTCTGTTGGCATCCTTAGTGTTTGCTCTGTGGAGGGTCATGTCATCTTCTAACAGTAATAGTTTATTGTATTTTCCAATCTGTATTCCTTTTATTTCCTTTTTCCCTGTTTGCTGTGCCTAGGACTAATTTAAAAACTGATTCCAGTGTGTTTTTCACCTCAGAAAAGCTTACTGATGAAATTATGAAGCATTAAAAAATTTCAATTCTACTAGATTCCCACAATAAAATCATGAAGAACTTCAGGAGTTAGGGGTAATTCTTTGGGTGATGGGGAAGCAGAAACTGTTTAAGTCTTTAGAAAAATGTATCATAATCAAATTAGTCTGGAATACTTGTAGTCTTTCCTTCAGTTTCAGAAGATTCTACAGCCCTAAGAGTAATGGACATGAGTCTGGGTGAACTCCGGGAGTTGGTGATGGACAGGGAGGCCTGGCATGCTGTGATTCATGGGGTTGCAAAGAGTCGGACACAACTGAGTGACTGAACTGAACTGAAGAGTAATGCAGGGCTTTCTAACTGAAATCAAGAAACTCACAAAGAGCTCACCAAACTCTAACAGTGCACATTAGAAAAATTGTGTTACTGTGCTGTTAAAATTTGTGAGCTTTATAGCCAAATTTAAAAAATGGCAAAAACACCTTCAAGATGATTGTGCTAAAGAGCCTGGTAAAACATGTGAGGCCACAGTGCAAGGGAACAGGGAAGGCATGGGAGACCCCTGAATAAAGTGTGGTCTGGGGGAGAGGCTTCCCTGGTGGCTCAGACGGTAAAGCATCTGCCTGCAAATGGGAGGCCTGGGTTCAATTTCTGGGTTGGGAAGGTCCCCTGGAGAAGGAAATGTCAATCCACCCCAGCACTCTTTCCTGGAAAATTCCATGGACGGAGGAGCCTGGTTGGCTACAGTCCATGGAGTTGCAAAGAGTTGGACACGACTGAGCAACTTCACTTTCCCTTTACTTTCTGGGGGAGAGGCAGGCTCCAAAGGCACAGCTGAGAAAAGTCTGGCAGGGCCACACCTGTAAGTGTCACAGCCATGAATTTGGGTGTCTCTCTCAGGCCTGCATCTGCGGAGGAGCAGCACCTGAGGCCTCTTGGTCAGGAATGACCAGACACTAGAGCAGCCACTGGAGACAGTTATTGTTGTAAATGTGGATGATCCTGGGAAATAGCTGAGAGAGCGGGAGTCCCAAGACCATGCCAGTCAGTCAGAGCCCCTATATTTATGTTCACTAGTGCAGTGCAAAGACATGAGGTTGTCCACAAGCAAGGTAGAACTGGAAGGGGCTGCTTTTCTCATCTGCTCTGAGTGCCAGACGAATTCAGACACATATCTGCCATCCGTTGTGAAGACAGGGAGCAGGTCAGAGACCCAGGGCTTTCTTACTGAAGACACACACATACACACACACACACACACACACACACACACACACACACACACACACACCACCCCATTGCTTGAAGACACAGTGTGCAACAAGGATTACAAATCCTGACCAGGTAAGCAGTGACATGACACTACCCAGCACACACAAGTCAGGAGGAGGACAGTAGCGGTCAGAAACAGTCCCTGCTTTGCAAATGTAGATCACCTTAGATGCAGAACACCACAGGGAACACAGAGCCATGAGCATGTCTAATGGTATGACAGGGCCTGACTACATGAGTGGTGGCTGGGCAAGTGAAAATACCCAGCTTCCTTGGAAATTCCTGTTCCAATGTGCTTCTTCCACCCAAGACTAGGGCTGTTGCTATTGGATCTTTTGGGAGCCATGAGCATGTCTAATGGTATGACAGGGCCTGACTACATGAGTGGTGGCTGGGCAAGTGAAAATACCCAGCTTCCTTGGAAATTCCTGTTCCAGTGTGCTTCTTCCACCCAAGACTAGGGCTGTTGCTATTGGATCTTTTGGGCCAGGATGTGGCCTGTATGGCTCCTTGACCTAAAGCACATTATGAACCACTCTCAAGTTTCTGTCATGATCAGAAACCAAGATAAAGAGCTTAGCTACGAGATCGACTTGAAGGTCAGCGAGGTAGACTGAGGATGGCTGGGTATGGGACCTGGCCAGGAGTTGGAGGATCATGTTATCTATGTTCATGTGATGTGAGAATTTGCAGAGGCATTGTGGAAGCTGTTAATGCCTTCCTGGGAGGCAACCTGAGGCACCTAGAAGCTTTCACCTTTACCCTCATACCTATCCTGGCAGGTGTAGGTGCAGAGCCATCCAAGGTCCCCCAGCAAGCTGATCTTTTCCTTTTGGGACAACCCCTACTTCTGGAACACAGTGATCATTAAGGAGTATTACCTTGACATCACTGGTAAAACGTGGTTCCCGGCGTGATGAGTGTGGGTGTGCAAGCGTGTGGATGATCCACCTGTGGAGTCCACCCCAGTCTCCCCTGTCTTTCTGCAGGGTACAGGGCACGTCGTTCCACTCCATTCCATGGGTTCTGGGACTTTGAGTTGGGAGCACCCAGCTTCAGGCTAGACATCAGGAGCCTTAACTTTCTCAATTGGTTGTCATGTCATTACTGCCCAGAATTGAACAGGATTGCTGAGGTAGGGCTGCTCTGGGCTTGCATTCAGTTGGTGATTGATGTTGGAGTTCTTGGATGCTCACAGGAGGGTTCAGGGCCTGGTCAGCCCCAGGCTGACCTTGCTCATGTTGCCAGGAGATCATTGGTGAATACATGGGGGATGATCCTGTGAAGTACTACTCTAGGGAGGAAGGTTCCGCCATGAGCGGTAACTTACAGAAACACATGTAGTGAGGTGGTCTGGAGGTGGGCCCTGAAGGGACAGCCGTTTAGTAGCTGGGACACTGTCCTTTCCCAAATGCGGATGCTCAGACTTATGCAAGCTGGCTGAGGAGCCTGAGTTTGGGTCATGCATGTAGCAGATGCCCTCCTGAGACTGGGGACTTGGGGACTCAGTGTGTCTGTGAGCAAAGTCTCCCTCAAATTTGCTGTGGTTGCAGCACGAGAGTCCTAGGTGATACTACTAGAGGCAGGGTGAATTATCTTTGTCAGAATCATCCTTCCATGTGTCCTGCCATCCCCTGGCCTCCTGTTGCTCACTGAGTTTGAGATTCGTTGGGCCCTACACTCCTGCACCTTGCCCTGGGAAGGCCTATCATTGAAAGGGTGTCCTTTCCAGGGTCCCTGTGTACCTGTGTGCTGGTTTTGGGATCTTCTGTGAATTTCCACATCCACCACTTGGTGTTTCACCACCACACATGCTGCACTGGAAATGGTTTCAGGTTGCCTTCAGAAAATATGGAAGTGCTGGAGAGGTGGACAGGGAGCCCCAAGGGCAGGACGTGGTGCCTATTGACATCATCTCCAACCTTGCTGGACACAGGCGTCTTCAGCTCCAGAAACTCCTGTGTTTCCTGTTTGTGTCCCCATGCCAAGCCTGTGTGTGTGTGTGTGTGTGTGTGTGTGTGTGTGTGTGTGTGTGTGTGTGTCCAGCCCAGGGCAGATGCAGAGATCAAGGCGACAGGAGAGGAGGTGCTGAGCAACCAGAAGAGGAGGCATGAGGCGTCCCCAGTCTGAGGGTGGTTGGTCGTCGTATCTCTGCAGTCACCCTGTCCAGAATGAGAAAGAGAAAAAGACGGCCAGTGATAACTCCGGACCGTGGGTCCAGAAGTCTGCAACTAGACCAAATACAAAACACACTCAACATTTCTATCATGTTGTTGTGTGTGTTTGAATCGAGGAGAGGGAAGTGCATGGTCTGAAGATTTACCCAGGATAAATCAGGTAGGGTGGGGCTTTGAAACCACTGCCTGTGGAGCCCTCAGTCTGTGGGGATGTGAGCCAGCCTGTGGAAATGGTGGACGTGGCTACGGCAGGACTGGGATGGTGAGGAGTCTAAGGTCCTGCAGAGAAGGGCAGAGACCAGAAGGAGAAAGAGGCACAGATTGCCTGCTGTACTGGAAACTTGTTCCACACACTTGGAAAGGAGACCCAGGAACATCCTGGGCCAGTGCTGCCCAGGAACAGCCCATCAGCCAGCACACTCTCTCCATGAGGGTGGCACTTGCTGGCACGATGTGACACAAAATGCAAGACAAGCTAAGATAGGCTGTCCATGCAAAACCACAGGCATTCTTGGAGAGACAGGGTGTGACTGTGGCATTCCTCCAGGCACTTCCAGCCTCCCTGGCAGTGCAGAAAGGCGAGGAAAGTGCAGATGTGGGTTTACGTGTGTGCCCCTCTGCCGGCATGTGCCTGTGAGGGAGGGAACATGGGGGAAGCAAGGATGGTGGCCTTATTACATGTCCCAAGGGACCTCAGGAGAATGGGAGACAGGGAAGACCTGGAGGGAAAGTTGGAGACTGCTGGTTTTCAGGGTCTAGGTTGTAGGCAATAGCCGTCCTGCCAAAGATACCCATGGCTCGTGCTAAAAGCTTTACCTGAATTCCTTCTTTCCTCTGGGGTATTTCCCCTGGCTGTGGAGTCCAGAGGGGTCTGCACCTGAGGGAGAATTCTGGCAGTCTCCCTGGAGTAGACTCTGATTTTGTCATAGGGGATCTGTACCAGGTGACACACAGAGGGACCCTGCCTCCCAGGTGACCATCTTGGATGTCCCTGGGCCCAAGCAGGGACTGGCTTCATTGGCACTTTGGCTGTGTATCCAAGCAGATATGCCTGATTATATGATGTCCTACCTGGGCCAAATGAGAGCAACTGAAAGAGTCTTGGCATTTAGTAAATCAGTGAGACCTGGATGGTTAAAGCACTCTTGGTGCTAAGTCACAGAGTTAGAAATGCAACCTGACATGATCGATGAGCAAGTGAAAGAAAATAACCAGGGAAAGAAAGTCAGGTGCTTAACCAAAATTCATGTTCCTGGAGAAGAAAGCTTGTACTTTGGCATATGTGCAAGTTTTCTCTCAGGGATATTAGTGTGTACACATGCATGTGTGTGCACCTGCGCACACAGAAGCGCCTGCCAGTATGCTTATGAGTATGAGCTGTAGGAACTGACCTAGGCAGGTGATGGAAGTTGGATAGCAAAATCATGAAAGTCATAGAGAAGTATATAGACTCTGGTCAGCAGAAGCACTGAAGCCAGGGAATCGAACCCCGTTATCTCACTGAGTGAGCAAGTTCTAAGTGGAATCACAGTGGTGCACCCAGGATGCCTGGCAGAAAGGAGAGACAGGAGGAAAGTGTCTGGGGGCGACCAGTGAGAGTGCGGAGGTTTTGAGACACAGAACAGGGTACAATCCCAGAAACAGAGCCATGGTGGGTGACACTACAGCCCGTTGAACACCCAGATACAAGGGCCTTTCCATTCTTCTCAAGTTCCAGGCATTCTTTCCCTGACCTTGCCATGAGCATGAGTAACACTTGACTTTTTTTGTAAGGTTTCAGTGATGGACCAGCATTGCAGCATAAGCACCTGCTACCTGCAGAGTCTTCCAGTTTGAAACATCACTCTTTGTATTCTTTGCAGAACGCATATATCGGGTATCAGGACTATAGGATGGCTGGCTTAGATTGATCCTCTCGCTGCTCTCTGCCCCACAGGCTTGGACGATCATTCAGGCTGCGATGTGTTCTCACATGGAGAACAGAACCACTTTGAAAGGGCCTTGATAGGGTAAATGGGCAGATGTGCATGTCTCTTGCACCGGTGGGTCTTGGAACTTAACGTGAAGCTGTCCTTAATATCTCCCTGGCAGGGATTCAAATAAGGTTCAGGGAGTTCTCTCATGCCATCAGAGCATGCCCCATTTCTCCCTCTGTGCAAAGTGTGGCCAAGGCACCCTAGGCCTGTGCAGTATTCACTTCTGTCTAGCAATGAAGGAAGGGTCACCCGTCCCCTTCTGCAGTTCAGCAGTGACCACCCACTGTTGGCTTTCAAGTTTAAGAAAGCATTCTCCAAACATGTGGACTAAAAATGTCTGATCTCCCATTGGTGAAACTCACTCAGGAGGAGAAGGGCTTGCCTTCACACCAAGGATAAGCTTCTCATATGAGTGCTTGTGTCCAGAGAGTGACAGGCAGAAACAGCACCACTTAGAGAGATGGAGACACACAAACACCAGCCCCTGGTACACACACAGAAGGATTGCCAAAAACAGTGCTATGCCAGAAGCAGAGATAAAGAGACACAGTGTGAGCTCTGTACCTTAAGGCTCTGGTGTCCCCGAACAGTGAAGATCAACTGTAGCAATGGTGGGTTTTTTTCCCTACTCCCTTAACATCTGGACCGCAACATGCTGTCTGTCCCATGGAGAGAAGTATCCAGCCACATGGCGCCCCTGTGTATCCTTTGGATACTCAGGGAGAGCTCCCAGTTATTGACGATTCCGTGGGACACAGGAGTGTGCTATTCAGACTGTCAAGCAGGAACCCATGATTGGAATTGCCAGAGCCTGGTCAATGACAGTACCAGGGGTAGTGGCAGATGCAAAACCTGCTAACTCCTGGGCACAGAATCTGGCCACGTGGGGGCCCTGGAGCCCAGGAACTGCTGAATATGCCCTCTGGTCTAGGGGCATGTCCATAAGGGTGCCGCCCACTAACCTCTCGGTGGCTCATAGCCTAGGGCCGCGCCTGTTTGGCTTATCTCCCAGGGCTCGTTCACCCTGTCCTGAGCTGTCCACCACCCCTTTCTTCAGCCTCAGGACACCCCACACACACCAGCCCCCGCCTCCCCACCATCGACCTCACTCCCCACCCCCAAAGAGCTAGTGGGTCCCACAAGTTTACTGCAGCCAGGGCCAACATTGCCACCACTGCCACCACTTGCTGTGCTTATGTCCCATCCTTTTGCACCTGCTTCAGCCTGGGGTCACGACCAAGGCAAAGAGGAGCGTGAGAGTCATTCAGAGGAAGGCAGGAGCGTCCTGGGACCCAGGGCATTCTTAGTTGTGAGCCCGGGTGCTCAGGGCCTAGGGGCCCTGCAGCCTGCCATCCTAATGCTGTGCACGGCGGGGACCTTGCAGCCACCAGTTGTCATGCCAGTTGAAGATCCCACCCTCTTCCAGATGGAGGTGCTGGAGGACGGTGATCCCCTGGTGGACGGAGACGTGGCGGGGATTGGGTGGGAGTTCAAGCTGCTTGCGGAAGACATCGTGGAGAAGGTGGAGGTTGTGGCGGATAAGGAGTGGTAACAGGGGTCCTTCCAGGAGCTGGAGGAGAAGACGGTGCAGGAGCAGGGCCAGGAAAGGTCCAGGACTGAGTGAGCTTCCAGATCTAGATTTGCAGCAGGCACTGGGCACCCTGCAGGTGGAACCGAGCTCTGAGCCTGAGAAAAACTGCAGGGCCTAGGTTCGGTTCATATGCAAGAGCCATCAGAGGAGGAAGCGTCACTTGGCTCGGAGTAGTGCCATCATCCAGGGCATCCATGGCTTCTGGGCCAAAGCTGTATCCTTTCTGCTGCTCCTTGGGGTCCACTACTCAGGAGGAGGAGGAGACACAGGAACCTTTTCCCTCCTGCCTATCTTGGCAAGTGCAGTTGCGAACCTGTCCATAGTCCTGCTGCAAACTCATCTTTTCCTTTCTGGACAACCCCTACATCTTGAACACAGTGATCACTAAGTAGAATTACCTTTACATCGCTTGTAAACCGTGGCTCCTGGGGTGATGACTGTGAGTTTGCAAAGATGTGGATGATCCACCTGCAGGATCCACACGCATCTCCCCTGTCTCTCTGAAGGGTATAGGACACGTCCTTTCACTCCTGTCCACTGGTTCTGGGACCTTGAACACCAAGCACCCAGCTTCAGGATACACATCAGGAGCCTTACATTTCTCAGCTGGTTGTCAGGCCACAACTGCCCAGAATCGACAGGATTGCTTAGGTGTGGTTACTTTGGGCCTGTGCACAGTTGGCGATTGATTTTGGAATTATTAGCTGATCATGGGAGGGTTTGGTGCCTGGTCAGCCCCAGGCTGACCTTGCTCATATTGCCAGCACATCGTTGGCGAAGATGTGTGGGACTACTCACTGAAGTACTACCCTGGGGAGGAAGGTTCTTCCATGAGAGATAATGGAGAGAAACATATGTGGAGAGGGGATCTGGAGGTGGGCACTGAAGAGACAGCCGTGTAGTAGCCATGACACTGTCCTTTCCCAAATGGTGATGCACAGGCTGTTGCAAGCTGGATGTGGAGCATTAATTTGGGTCATGCATGTAGCAGGTGACCTCCTGAGACTGGGTATTTGGGGACACGATGTGTCCATGAGTGAAGCAAGTCTCCTTCAAATCAGCTGTCATTGCAGTGTCAGAGTCCAGAGGATTCTACTAGAGGCAGGGTTGTTTAAGTATCTTTGTCAGACTCATCTTTCCGTGGGTCCTGCCATCCCCCAGCCTCCTGCTGTTCACTCAGTTTGAGATTGCCTGGGCCCTTCACTCCTGCCCCTTATCCTGAGAAGGCGTATCATTGAAAGGTGTCCCAGTGCACCTGTGTGCTGACTTTGGGATCTTCTGTGAATTTCCACATCTACCATTAGGCGTCTCACCACCACCACATATCATGCACTGGAAGCGGCTTCAGGGTGCTGTGGGAAAATACAGAAGAGCTCGGTGAGGAGGTGGACAGGGAGCCCCAAGGGCAGGACATAGTGCCTATTGATGCCATTTCCGACATTGCTGGACATGGTCATCTTCAGCTCTTGAAACACCTTTGTTTCCTGTTTGCATTTTTATCCCCATGCTGAGCATGTGTGTGTATACACACATGTCCTTGTGTAGCTTGTGTGTGTGTGTGTGTGTGTGTGTGTGTGTGTCCAGTCCAGGGCAGATGCAGAGATGAAGGTGACAGGACAGAAGGTGCAGAGCAACTATAAGAGGAGGCACGAGGCATCCCCAGTCTGAGGGTGGTTGGTCGCTTATCTTTGCAGTGATCCTGCCCAGGATGGGAATGAGGAAAGGATGGCCCATGATAACTCCAGACCGTGACTCCAGAAATCTGCAACTATACCAAATACAAAACTCGCTCAACATTTCTACCGTGTTGTTGTGTGTGTTTGGACTGGGAAGAGGGGGTTAATGGTCTGAGGATTTACAGAAGGCAAATAATGTGTGGTGGGGCTTTGAAACCACTATCTGTGGAGCCCTCCGTCTGTGAGGATGTGGGCCGGCTGATGGAAATGGTGGACGTGGCTATAGCAGGACCCAGGATGGTGAGGAGGCTAAGGGCAGATGGGCAGAGACCCAAAGGAGAAAGAGCCACAGATTGCCCGCTGCACTATAGACTTGTTTTACACACATGAAAAGGAGACCTGAGAAGGTCCTGGGCCAGTGCTGCCCAGAATCAGCCCATCAACCAGCACACTCTCTCCCCAAGGGTGGCACATACTGGCACGATGCAACACAAAACATATGACGGGCTAAAGTAAGCTGTACCTTCAAAACCACAGGCATCCTAGGAGAGAAAGTGTGAGTGTGGCAGCCTCCAGGCACTTCCAGCCTGCCTCCCTGGCAGTGCAGAAAGGCGAGGAAAGTGCGGGTGGGTGTACGTGTGTGCCTGTCTGCTGGGGTGTGCCAGAGAGGGAGGGAACAGGAAGGAAGCAAGGATGGTGGGCTAATTGCATGTCACAAGGTTCTTTGGGAGAAAGGGAGACAGGGAAGCTCCTGGAGGCAGTTTGGGGCCTGCTGGTTTTCAGGGTCTAGGGACTAGGCAATAGTGGTCCTGCCAAAGATACTCCATGGTTCATGATGAACGTCCTGATGTGAATTCCTTCTTTCCTGTGGGGTAGTGCCCCTGGTTTTCGGGGCTTGAGGGGCAAAGGTATGCATCCGAACCTGACGGAGGATTCTGGCAGTCTCGCTAGAGCAGAATCTCTGATTTTGTCATAGGGGATCTGCACCATGTGACACTCGGAGGGACCCTGCCTTCCAGGTGACCATCTTGGATGCCCCTTGTCCCAACCAGGGACTGGCTTCCTTGGCATGTGGGCTGTGTAGGTAAGCAGGGTTGCCTGACTGTACGGAGTCCTACCTGGAACTAATGAGAGCAACTGAAAGAGAGTCTTACGTTTAGCAAATCAGTGAGGTCTGGGTGGTTCAAGCCCTCTTGGTGCATTTGAAATAGAGAAGCTGCTTTCTGCCCAAGGGAGGCATGAGCTGTGGGCCCAGAAAAGGCGGGTTTCTCAGAGCATCTTCTGTTTGGGGACTCTGTGTATGTAGGTAGTGTTAAACAGGTGGGAGGACGTTTAGGGATGCCACCTTACCTTTACAGCCTCAGGTTTTATGCCGTGTATAGGAAGAGACCCTGTATCCATGTGCACCTTCTTCATAACATTGGATCAGACACAGGCTATCACAATCTCTTGGGGCTCTTGGAGGCTCGGGTGTCTCTTTGGCCCTTTCCTGCTACATGGAGATAGCACTTGGGGACACAGTTAGAGAGGTGCACACAGAAAACTACACAGACAGGAAGAACAGGGGGCCTCACTCAGAATGTTGTGGGCCCTAAGGGGTGGTAGGCTAGCAACAAGGGCACAATATTGACAGGGAATGACCTAAATAGGTGCACACCGAGAAAGTGGTTCTCCAAGTCAGCTGAGCCCAGAGGTCCTTGTTTTCTGGTCCCCTGAAGGAATGCACAGGCAATGGATCAGGCTAACGTGACTGGTACTGTGAAGCTGTCCAAAGTGATGGGATAATGCAGAACACAGGTGCATGTTACTCATCCGTCCAGGATGAGCACGTTCAACTCTGCATGCTGCTCTGCAGATCGGTCCCTGTCACGAGAAAATGCCAAGATTTTGTAAGCTTTGAGGATAAGTCACAGAGTTAGATTGAGAAGGCAATGGCACCCTACTCCAGTACTCTTGCCTGGCAATGCCCATGGACTGAGGAACCTGGTAAGCTGCAATCCATGGGGTCGCGAAGAGTCAGATACAACTGAGCGACTTCCCTTTCCCTTTTCACTTTCATGAATTGGAGAAGGAAATGGCAGCCCACTCCAGTGTTCCTGCCTGGAGAATCCCAGGAATGGGGGAGCCTGGTGGGCTGCTGTCTATGGGGTCACACAGAGTTGGACATGACTGAAATGACTTAGCAGCAGTAGCAGCACAGAGTTAGAAGTACAACGTGACATGATTAATGATCAAGTGAAAGAAAACAACCAGGACAAAGAAAGTTGGGTGCTAAAAAAGAAAGAAAGAAAGTTGGGTGCTTACCAAAATTCATGTTCCTGGAGAAGAAAGCTTGTACTTCAGCACATGTGCAAGTTTCCTCTGTTATTGTGTCCACGTGCATGTTTGTGCACATATGCGTGTAGAAGTGCCTGACAGTACGCTTGTGAGTATGAGCTGTAGGAACTGACCTAGCCAGGTGATGGAAGTTGAATAGCAAAAGCATGGAGGTCTTAGAGAAAGGTACATAGACTTTAGCCAGCAGAAGCAGTGAAACCAGGGAATCAATCCCCGTTATCTCACTGAGAGAACAAATTCTAAATGGAATCACAGTGGTGCACCCAGGATCCCTTGCAGAAAGGAGAGTCAGGAGGAAAAAGCCTGGGTAGTGTGCAAAGCAAAGTCCATTATTCCTGCAGTTTATGAAAAGTAGAAAATGTACCAAATGAGTGGAAGGAGAAACTGTCCTTAATTAATTACCTAGCTAAGGAGATTTCCAGCCAAACAGCCAAAAGTGCTGCCTATAGTAAAATATGAAGGGAAATTAAAAAAAAAAAGATTTAAGAGAAAGACTATTAAAAAAGGAGACACAATTTGCTGATTTGGAAACTTTCCAGTCTTTTAAGATGACAGAAGATGCTAAAATTAATGGCTCTCAAGCAAGGATCCTATCCAGGGCATTGCATATAAATATAACATTGTATATCACCTATATGTTTGTTCTTTATTTTTATTTTTTTAAATAAAATTGGTCTAAAGATGAGGGTGACTGTAAAATTCTTTGTTAAGCATCAGAAAGCTGGAAGGGGATGCTTCATGGCATTATTTAGTCAGGCCAATGTCCTACAAAGAGTTTAGGATTGTCACTCATTTCAGTCACACAATAGGACTTCTACCAAGTTTCAGTGTGTTATCCCTCAGCTCTCTCACTGGAAATCCAAGACAGAGTAGGTCTTATTATGAAGACATTTGTGATTGTGACTTTGGAGTGGGGTGCTTTGGCATGAACAACAGTGAGATTATAAGGAGACGCACCAAGCTTTAAGATAACATTAAATTCAGCTTGGACTGAAAGGACCAGCAATAGTACAAAATAAGAGAGCTGAGGACTTCTACCTTCTACAAGCAGGAAGCAGGCTAGGAAGACTGTTTCTCTGTAACTATATACAACCCACCTTTCATGCAATGGAATCATGTTAGAAGGCAGAATTAAAAATTCAGAGACTGAAGCCTAGGAAGTTTCTAGGCCTTGAATCTTAATCCAAGGACTGCCAACAAGAACCAGTGGGATTTCAGAACTGCTTCTATTGACTCCCATCGACCCTCGCCTTTCTGGAACAGGAGTGTCTATGAAGGTAATCTATGCCTGACCCACCACTATATGCTGGCTGTGAAAGTGAGCAGATTAACTCATCTCTTTTGTTCACAGAACCTCAGGTCTAGAGGAACTACACTTGTATAATTTGAACTGTTGTTTGAGAAGACTCTAGAGTCTCTTGGACTGCAAGGAGATCAACCAGTCAATACTAAAGTAAACCAGTCCTGCATATTCATTGGAAGGACTGATGCTGAAAGTGAAGCTCCAATACTTTGCTAATTGATGCAAAGAACTGACTCACTGGAAAAGACCCTGATGTGGGAGAGATTGAAGGCAGGAGGAGAAGGGGATGACAGAAGGTGAGATGGTTGGATGGTATTACCAACTCAATGGACTTGAGTTTGAGCAAGCTCCTGGAGTTGATGATGGACATGGAAGCCTGATGTGGTGCAGTCCATGGGGTAGCAAAGAGTAAGACACAACTGAGCGACTGAACACTTGAGATACTGCAAACTGGATCCTGATCCGTATCTGGAACTGACTTATATGACAAGGTCCTGAACTTCAAGTTAATGCTATAATGTATAAAATCTTTGAAAGCATTGGCAGGACAATGCAATTTTTGAACATACAAGTATGTAAATAATTTGTGGCCATGTGTGTACCATGTGGTTTTAAATTATATCCACAAATTCTTTCCTTCAAGTGTGGAACTTCACATGTGGGATGGACTTAGTGGCTTCCTTTCCTCTGCCTCTCCTCAGACTGGAGGGCTGCCTCTGTCCCTGGGGGCCCCGAGATTCAGGCCTTTGTTTTGGGAAGTTGGCAAATGAAGTATTTGTTTTTCTGTTTGTTACTGAGAGAAAGGGGGTGGGAGGAAGACTTTCAGGGAAGAAGAGTTCAATCACTTGCTCTGCTTGCGTATGAGACGCCTGATCAGCATCCGTAGGGAAGGATCAGGTCGGGCCTGCAGGGTAAAACATTCCCAGAACACGTGGTTCACCCTGATCTTTCCCTCTGCCCGTCCCCAGGATTAACCTTCTGCCTGGGAAGTCTCAAGCACTCAGGTATTCAGTGTGCCCTGAGGTAAGGTGACAGACATGTTTACAATAAGGAAGAAAGATGTGTCTTTCTTGCCTTCCATTTTTCTCCTTTCACTCATGGGCTGACATGTTGCTATTGAGAGAGAGTTCTCCTAATTGTGGATTAACTGACCCTGATTGTGGGTGGTGACTACAGGGCAGTCATGGTTTCAGGTCATCTGAAGCTCTCTGAGTTGAAACCTTTAAAACATGCAGGGAGGTTGGTTGCTTGCTTTCTCCTGCCTTCTTGAAAAAAAAAAAAAAAAAAAAACGAGCACAATGGGTTTCAAGCTGTGTAGAGCTGACTCCTACCACTTGGTGAGGCTAAAGTGGTGCAATGCCCGTATCCTAAGGTTTTAGCTACAAAATCAAAGTAATGAATGTGTGAGAGTTCCCTTGTGGCCTGGTGGTTAGGATTCCGGCTTTCACTGCAGTGCTCTGGGTTCCATCTCTGGTCAGGGAACTGGGATCCCACAAGCCAAGCTGTATGGCCAAATGAATAAATGAATAAAGTGGTTCATTCAGAGAAAATGTGTTGTGATTTAACATGTTTACATGGGATTACTTGCTCATTTTTGTACCCTTAAGGGCTTTATTTCATTAAGTAATTGAACTCTACTGGATGGGGGCGGGGGGCATCTGAGTTCATTTCATGCCAGTAAACAAGATCATAGGTAGGTAGCTCTATGCCCAGAAACTTGTGCCTACAGCTCTGCTGTAGTTCTGTTAGTTGTAGCTCTAATAGTTCCCCAACCAGGGATCAAACACAGGATCCTGGCAGTGAGAGGGCTGAGTCCTAACCACTGGACTGCCAGGCAACTCCTGTTTCTAGGTATTTTGGTTTGTTTTGTGTTGTTTTGTTTGTTTGTTTTAGTTTTTGCCACATTTATAGGAGAACCTCTCTGTGTGTACGTTTGATGTAGAACGCTTCTGTGTGTAAGTTTTAGTTGAACGATATTATAATTCATGTTTGTGCTGTACATATTATCTCAAAATTGAATAGTTTGAAAGAACTTACATTTGCTATCTCTTGGTCTAGAATCCAATTGGGCAGGTTAGCCTCGGGGTCTCTCCTGAGGTTGTAGTCAGGCTTTTATCTGGTTTGGCAACCTCTGAAGACTTGGCTTATTGAATCTAAGTTCTCTCACTTGGCTGTACTCATGAGGCCTCAGTTCCTCCTTATGTGGACCTCTCCAAGGGGCTGCTCGTGTGGAGGCTGCTGTCTTTTCCCAGAATGAGTGATTCAGGAAAGAACTTGCACCCACAATAAAGTGCAGTCTTTTTTCAGACGTTACACATCTTCACTTCTGTATTTGCTTAGTCTCACAGGTCAACCCTGTGATAGTTTGAGAGAGAACTACACAGGGGTGGGAATATCAGGAGATGTGATTCACTTGGGGTCACCTTGAAGGCTGGCTACCATACCCATTAATCCACCATGCCAATTTTTCATATATGATCTCAGTTCTCTTACTGTAAGTGAATTATTTGGCTTGTGTACACTTCTTGTGTGCTAGATCTACTCAATTATTGTTTATTCAGTGATATTCTAGCAAGTTTCTTCTTTGTCCTGGGTTAAGTTTTCTGTTTCTCCGGACGGTTCCCATCAGCAAACAGACTGACTATAATGTCACCTCTCGTTAAAAATCTCTTTTGGTGACACATCCTGCCTCTGCTTTTTTTTATTTCATATTTGCTTATTGTAGATTTCTATAGAGTTGTTTATAGAATTTGTAATCTCCAATTCTCTCATTTTCCTTGTAATCCACTCTTTTCAAGGTCACCAGTGAATTCCAAATGTTTAATTTAGTGGTCAATTTTTAGTTTTTATTTTATTTAATTTATTGTCAGCCCTTATCAGAGTTGTTCCGTCCTCCTCCCCCACTCTCCTGGCGGGGCGGGGGGGGGGGAGTTTCGTTTGGATTGCAGAATGCTTCTCTTTCCTGCTTCTCTTCTACCTACAGTTCTCCCACATACAATGTGTGACCTTTGTGTCTGGCTTTATTCAGATATCATATTTTCTTTTTAAATATTTATTTAGATATGTGGCATGTGGGATCTTAGTTCCCAGCCCAGGGATGCAACCTGTGCAGAGTCTTAAACACCGGATCTCCAGGGAAGTCCCCTAGTTTGTGTATTTTCAAGATTCATCCATTTCCTGGATGTATAGCAGCGCATGTTTTTCTGTGGCTGAATATGGTATAAGGCTTACATATGGTCCATTGTGAGCATGTACCACAGTTTATCCATTCATCAATTAATGGATGGTGTACTCTTTGTGGCTCTTGTGAGTAATGTTGCTGTGAACATTGTTTTTGTATGGACTTAACATTTTCAGTTTTTATGGATATATACAAAAGAGTGAAATTGCTGGATCATATGGCTACTCTATATTTAATTTTTGAGGTACTGACAAACCACTTTTCCAAAGTGTTTGTACCATTTTACAGCAATTATATCTACAATATATGAAGATTCCTTTTCTCCACATCCTTTCTAGCACTTGTTATTATTACTATTTTTGATTATAGCCAACCTTATGGGTGTGAAGTAGTATATCACTGAAACTGATTTACATTTTCCTAATCATGTTAAGCAGCATTTTTTGTGATTGTTGGCCATTTGTATATCATCTTTGGTGAAAAGCCTATTCAAATTCTTTTCCTGGTTGTTAAATATTTTGTTTCATATTTATTGTAGTAATAAAACATGTAAATTAAATTTTGCCATTTTAACCATTTTTACATGCTAAGTATTTCACAAACTTTTATTAGCCTTTTTGGAGAAGGAAATGGCAACCCACACCAGTATTCTTGACTGGAGAATCCCATGGACAAAGGAGCCTGGTGGGCTACAGTCCATGGGGATGCCAGTGTCAGACACTACTGAGAGACTAACACACACACACACACACACACACACACACACGCACACGCACACGCACACGCACACGCACACACACACATACATGGTCACAGTGTTGCTTTGTTATTGTTTTCATTGTTTTAGCTATGCTATGCAGCTTGCATGATAGTTCCCTGGTTGAAGATCATACCCAGGCCCCTGATAGGAAAGCTTGGAGACCTAACCTCTGAACTACCAGGGAATTCCTTATCACAATGTTGTGAAACAGATCTATACACCTTTTCATCCTGCAAAATTGAAACTCTATACCCGTCACGTGTCACATTAAACAACACCTCCTCTTTTCTCCCGTTTCCCTAGACCCTGGAATCCATCATTCTTCTTTGATTCTTTTCTATTGCTTGACTGTGTTAGATATTTCATATAAGTGGAAACACACAGGATTTGTCCTTTTTATGACTGGCTTATTTCATTTAACTTGATATCTTAAAGAATCATGAATGTTGTAGCATGTGGCAGAATTTCCTTTATATGGTTAAATAATGATTCATTGTATGTATATATCACATATGATGGACATTTAGATGCTTCCACCTTAGTTGTGATTAGTGCTGCTGTGAGCACAGCATTTGCTGGGCAAATATCTCAATATCTCATGTTAACTGTTTTTAAATTTATATCCAGAAGTGGAATTGCTGAATCACGTGGTAGTTCTATTTTTATTTTTCTAGGAGCCTTTATATTGTTACTGTTTTCTGTAGCAGTTGCACCATTTTAAAATCTATCCATAATACACAAGGATCCAGTTTCTGTATGTGCTTGCCAACAGTTTCCTTTCCTTCACTTTACCTTTCCTTTCCTTCAAATGTATACACACATATGCCCGTTTTTTTTTTTAATCCTTTTCTTTATTGTTTAAAACAAGATATGAATATAGTTCCTTATGCTATACAGTACTTGTTTATCGTATTATAGTTTGCATCTGCTAATCGCCAGCTCCCAAACTATGCCTCCCCACGCTTCCCCTATTGGTAATCACATAGTTTGCTCTCTATGTCTGTGAGCCTGTTTCTGTTTCATAGATAAGTTCATTTGTGTCATATTTTAGAGTGCACATGTAAGTGACACCATATGATATTTGTCTTTCTCTTTCTGACTTCCTAAGCATTCTTTTTAATGCTAGTGTAGATTGAAGTGTTTGCTTAACTTCATTTTCAGAATATTTGTTGCTACTGTATGGAAATGTGATTGATTGTTTTAAATAGTCATCTTGTATTCCACAAGCTTTTTATTAGTTGTAACACTTGTGGTTTCTTCAGGATTTTTTATATACAAAAGTATGTTATCTCCAATATACTTTGACTTTTTCCTTTCCATTCTGAATGCTGTTTTTTGTTTGTTTGTTTGTTTGTTTTTTAAACAACAACAGCAGCAACTCCCTTTTCTTACCTGATTGCCCTGGTTATAGAACTGCCAGTATAATATTGAGCCAAAGTGTGGAATAGACATCCTTATGTTGTTCCCAATCTTGGAGGGAAAGCTTTCAGTTTTTCATTATTATATACAATGTTTGCTGAGAGAGAGTGAGAGAGAGAGAGAGAGAAAGAACACACACACGTCCGTGAGAAAGCGCTTTGGCTCTTCCTTTTATATGTTTTTTCCTCCACCTTGGCCTGCCCTATGCAAATTGGGCTTAGCCAGGAGTGCTGTTTTTTCTGCCTGAAGTCTTCACTCTGGTCCTTGGACCTTCCTTGTCTTTTAGCCACCGCCATTTTGGACTCCTTTTCCCTATTCTACCTACCTAACATTTCCCCTTCAAGAGATGGGAGGCCCAATTCTTTGGGAATAGGGACATCGAGGTCTTCCTGGCTACTTCCTGCTGAACTGTGTCAGCGAGGGGTATTGGGCCTCCCCCTCTTGCTAGTCTCAATCCTCAGAGTCCTTAAAGCAGTGTCCAAATATGTGTGATATTTTCCGTGGTTGGCTGTAGTTTTATATCTTTGCTGAATTGGCACTGCATGTTGTAGCTTGTTGACCTGGGCAGAGACAAAACAGGTTAGACAATTGATAGTACATGGAATAATCATAAGCATCATCAATATAGCATAACAAAGACTAGTAGGGACATTGGTCAAATTTAAATACACATCGCCAGGATGGCTCAAGTCCCTCCTTGTTCAGGGATCAGAAGATCTATCTCCTGTCTGTTTTGGAGTACAGTCTCTGTCAAGCTGTGTTAGCTCTTTAGAGTTATCCTGAGAAATTTATCCCCAGAAACCAGATTTTGGGGGTGTTCATTAGAATTGGACTCATTGGTAGTCCTGAATAGGTATCTGAGATCTCCCAGGGGCTCACAGGTGTATTGAGTGTCCTCTTCTGTTTTCTTCCATGGCTTGACTCATGAGTAGTGAATCCAGGAGTCATGTCCTGGTACCTTGACTGCTGTGGGGGTAGAAAGTATCACAGTGTAGGGGCCCTTCCATGTGGGCTGGAGTTGAGCCTTTGGGGACCCATCTTTCCAGACTTTAATTAGGACTTGAATTCCTGGAGCATATAGTGGTGACTCTTTAGAATCTTTTAGGTCCTGGTTCATACCCCACAAGCGTATATCTTGTTGGAATTGCCCAATGGCCATGGTATAAGACTGGAGGATCTGAACCTCTGAATCTAGGAAGAGGTCATTGACATAAACAAAAGGTCTCCCATATAGCATCTCATAAGGTCTAAGACCAACCTGTTCTTTAGGGGCAATGCCAGTGCGGAGGAAAGCTATTGGTAAAACCTCCTTCCACCCCAGGGAGGTCTGTTGGGTTATCTTTTTTATCGCTGATTTTAAGAATTGATTGGCTCTTTCTACTTTTCTGAAGATTGAAGCCTCCAGGCACAATGGAGATAATAAGTAATGCCCAATGCTTTCAAGACCTCTTGGGTGACCTTAGAAGTAAATGATGTCCCATTGTCACTTTGTAATGACCTGGGCAGACCAAATCTTGGAATGATTTCATGGAACAGTTTTTTTTACCACCTTCTCAACCTTCTCAGTCTGGGTGGGAAAGCCTTCAATCCATCCTGTGAATGTATCTATCATAACTAATAGGTATTTGTACCTTTGAGAAACTGGCATCTGGGTGAAGTCCATCTGCCAGTTCTATCCTGGGTAGGCCCCACATCTTTGGAGGGGCTGGGCCAGCTGGGGTCTTCAAGCTCCTTGGGAGTTGTTTAATTGGCAACTAGGACAAGAGGAGACCAACTGTCTTATAGTTGTTTGGAAGCCTGTTCCTCTGAAGGACCTTTCTAGTAATCTTTGGAGGGCCTTTTCTCCTAAATTAGTATTGGGGACCCTCGGGTGGTCAAGTGGCCCCATTCTTTCCAAATGGCCACATGCACATGTAGCACCAGAAAGGCATACTTGGAGTCAGTGTAGATGGCTATTCTTTTTCCTTTTCCCAGCTCTAAAGCTCGAGCCAGGGCTATGAACTCAGCTAATTGGGCTGAAGTACCTGGTGGGAGAGGCTTAGCCTCTATGGTCTCAAAATTGGAGACTACTGCATACCCTGCTCTTCTTTTTCCATCCAAGACAAAGCTGCTTCCATCAGTGTACCAGATTTTCTCAGGATTGGTCAGAGGATCTTCTGACAATCCCTCTAGGGCTTTTTCCCAGTGGTCCAAGGTTTCTAGACAAGAGTGAAAGGGGAGAGAGCCCTGGGGATAGGTAGGAGGGTGGCTGCGTTAAGAACCTCACAAGGGTATATAATAAGGCTTGGGTTTTCCATCAGCATTACTTAATATCCGAGGATTCTTTGATCAGACATCCATAAATGGCCTCTCCCATTTGGAGGTTGTTTTACTTAGTGGCTGGTAAAAGTAGTTAGTTTTCCCCCAAAGGAGAGTCTTAAAGCATCTTCTATCATGATTGCAATAGCTGCAAGATTTCAAAGGCAGGAGGGCCAGCCTCAGGTAGTTGGATCGAGCCTCTTGGATAAGTAAGCTGCAGGCTGGGCTCAGATCCCAACCTTTGAGTTAACACTCCCAAGGCTATTCCCTCTCTTTCATGGACATAAATTTGGAATGCTTTTTCTGGGTTTGGCAACCTCAAGGCAGGTGCCTGAGTTAAGGCCTGTTTTAGTGTAGCCTCTGCCTTCTTTTGAGGAGTTCCCCACATTAGTGGGATTGAATCATCTCGTCCCTTTAAGCTTTCATATAAAGGCTGGGCAATTAGACCATAATGGAGTATCCAGATTCTACAATAACCAGTTAGCCCCAGGAAAGCTCGCAATTGTTTTCGAGTCATGGGGGAAGGCAACTGGAGAATTCCTTGTACCCGATCAGAGGACAGCCTCCTGGACCCGTGTGTAATCTGAACTCCCAGGTAAGTAACCTTTGTCTCGACCATCTGTGCCTTAGCACGGGAGACTTTATATCCCCTTTCTGCCAAGAAGTTTAGAACCTGAATTGCATGTTGTTGGGCACTTTTCTCATCTGGAAAGCAGATGAATAGGTCATCTACATATTGTAATATTTTCCCATTAGTTCCCAGGTCTAGATCTAGGAGGTCCTGGCTAAGGGCTTGTCCAAACAGGTGGGGACTATCTCTGAACGCCTGAGGTAATACTGTCCAAGTCATCTGTTGGTGTTTTTCTCCTGGGGCCTCCCACTCAAAGGCAAAAAGGTATTGGGATTCTTTAGCCAGTGGTATGAAAAAAAATGCATCTTTGAGATCCAAGACTGTAAACCACTTAGCACTGGGTGGGATTTCTCCCAAGATTACATAGGGATTGGGTACTGTGGGATGGAGGGGGACTACAGCTTCATTTATGGTCCAGAGATCTTGAACCATTTGCCAGGTTCTGTCTTTTTTCTTTACTGAGAGGATTGGTGTGTTACATGGCGAACAATAGCCCACAAACAAGGAAATTATTTATTGAAGGCTGTAGTCCCTCCCAAGCCTCTCTTTTGAGAGGATATTGTTTCTGGTTAGGAAACCAAGTGGGATCTCGGAGGACAATGATGACCGGTTCAGCTTGGTGGGCTCATCCAGGAATCTCCTGGTCCCACACCTGGGGGTTAATTTTGTCTTCCCATAGTTTTTGGTTCCTCTCTATTGAAGGTATAATGAGTTCTTCAGTATTAACCAGGAACTGTAGAGCTCTAGGGGCTGAAAAACTTCCCACCATAAGGGTGGTCCCCAGTTTAGTGAGTATATCTCTTCCTAATAAGGGAGTAGGACACTCAGGGACCACCAGAGACTGGTGGGAAATTTTGTCCATCCCAGCAACAAAAAAGTGCTCAGGTGAATCTTTTAGTAGTTGCTTTTCCTGTAGCACCCAAAATGGTACAGGTTTGGGAGGAGAAGCCTCTGGAGTAGGAGATCAAGAGAGTAGGTAGCCCCTGTGTCAACCAAGAAATTCTCGGACCTACATGCCACATCCAGTGCACCCTTGACACCAGCCCCATTATGGTTATCTGTGACAGGCGGGCTGGCTGGAGTGGGCAGCTTCAGTCATCTTGAACCATCGTGAGGGTAGGCTTGGCGCTCAACCTTGAGGCTCTTGGGTCCCGAGGGCAGAGTGCCACCCAATGTGCCAGAGCATGGGACATTGCTCATGTCCCAAGAGCATGAGACAGGAGGGAAGGAGGCAGAGCACAACCTTTGAACGAATAACATAGCACAAGGGTATAATGCAAACCAATTAAAATTAGTTGGGTCCAAGATGATTCAAGTAAACCTTAATCCCCAATCTATAAGCCAACAGACACACCCACAGGTGGCAGGACAGCTCCAAGGCACAGTCAAAAGAGGGAGGAGTGGGTGGTTCCCCAATGGCTGGGATTATCCTCTCACTCATCAGCATATGAATTCCATCCCCTCACAAAACCTAGCCAGGTCTAATACCATGGCCCCAGCCCTTGCCCTCAGCAATGATTCACACCCTGAAGAGTGGCTTCTCTCTGGATCCTAACAAATCCACCTCTTATTGCTTTGTCTCCCAATGAATTTTTGCAATGAGATATCAGAGCCTGAGTTTCATTAGTTTTGGCCGGGCTTAAGTCCTGGGAGAGAGCTGAAGGACAGGAGGAAAAAGCAGTGTGGAAAACGTGCCAAGGAATCCCCTTCATAGCCCACCAGAAAATTTGCTAAATATCTGACTGGTGCTCACAGTTTCATTGGTCTGATCCTTGGCACAGAGAAAAGAAAGGACAGAAGAACTCCACCAGCTTGTGTAACAGCTACTGGGGCTCAGCAGATAGCACCTTTGGGACATGCTGAGGAGTAGCCTCTCCAGAGTCCCTCAATTGTGCCTTCTGCTGTCCACCTGTTTGTGGCAGGTTTGAGGAAATAAGAAATGAGAGATTGTAAAGGTCCCTCCAGCCATAGGAGTGAGGACCTCTTACCTTAACCAGAAGTCTTCTGGAATCTGAGATTAGGCCGCATGAGCTTTCTGCTGAGTTCATTTTTCATGGTCCCAGTTTCCAGCACTATGGGCCTTCCCCTGCACTGAGTTTCTTTGCCTTCCACTTCTAGCGAGGGAGCTTCGCTGAGCTGGGCTCCTGCTGTGCTTGGCCTCTTCTGCGCAGAGGTTGTTTCAGCCCGGTTAAATCTGAGTCACAGCACCGCAGATGTCACACTAGTGTATGTTCCTCAGTTTTTTGTCTCATCACAACAAAGATTTGGAGCGACAGACATTAAAGCCCTCTGCACGTCACAGCTCTCGGATCTTGGACAAACTGTGCTACAGCTCTTAGGCAAATCAGTATTACAGCTCCATTGTATTTAGAAGATAGCAGGAGAATCCAAGACTCAAAGAGAAGAGAGTGGAGGAGCGTGTGGGGGAGGGAGGGAGGGAGGGGGAGAGAGAGAGAGAGAAAGAGGTGGGGGGAAGGGAGGGAGGGAGAGAGAGAGACAGTCAGTGAGAAAGCGCTTTGGCTCTTCCTTTTATATGTTTTTTCCCCTCCACCTGGGCCTGCCCTATGCAAATTGGGCTCAGCTGCCTGAAGTCTTTACTCTGGTCCTCGGACCTTCCTTTAACCTTCCTTGTCTTTTAGCCACCGCCATTTTGGACTCCTTTTCACTATTCTACCTACCTAACAATATCCAACTATCTAATCTGTGATTATACTTGTGGAAATCTTTTTTCTTGTGGTCTCCAAGGGCTCTTTCACAGACCTGTGGGGTACCCTCTAAGTATTGATTCCTGAACATCAGCACACTTGGCTGCCTCTGTGGGTTCCTGGAGTTGAGTCTCCTTGCTGCACTGCTGCTAAGTCTCATCAGTCGTGTCCGACTCTGTGTGACCCCAGAGATGGCAGCCCACCAGGCTTCCCCATCCCTGGGATTTTCCAGGCAAAAACACTGGAGTGAGTTACCATTTCCTTCTACAATGCATGAAAACAAATAGTGAAAATGAAGTCTCTCAGTCATGTGCGACTCTTAGCGACCCCATGGACTGCAGCCCACCAGGCTCCTCCGTCCATGGATTTTCCAGGCAAGAATATTGGAGTGGGTTGCCATTTCCTTCTTCAATGCATGAAAGTGAAAAGTGAAAGTAAAGTTGCTCAGTCATGTCCAGCTCTTTGTGACCCCATAGACAGCAGCCCACCAGGGGCTGAGTCGTAGCCCCTTTAGGAATCCAGTGTTTCATCATTGTATTTTGCCCCTGTGTGTCTAAATTTAAATGATTCTTACAAACAAAGCATGACGTAGAACATGATGTGGAGAGAAATACTTAAATTTTCTCCATCTTAATTTAGCTATCTGATTTTTTTAAAGTCTGGTGCACCCTTTCCAGTATGGTTTGACCTTGGGGATTATAAAGTATTCTTTTTGAATGAACTATGGAAAATTGTTGACAAAATCTCTTAAAAGCAGCAGAAGTATAAGCCGGGACATTATCTGTTTTTATCTGCTCAGGGAGTCTTATTTGGGAAAAGCACTGAAACAGGTGCTGAATTACATCTCTTGCTGCTTCACCTGATCTGGCAGAGGCTATAATAACATGAGAAAAGGTATCCATGGTAACATGCACAAAGGACAGTTTTCCAAAGGCAAAGATATGAGTTACATCCATTTGCCAGAGAGCATTAGGCCTAAAGCCTAGGGGATTTTTCTTCTAATGGTGGAGACGATTCAAATATTGGGCAATTTGGACATAACTATTTGTCTAGCTGTTTCCTTAGGGATATGAAATTCATACATTAAACCAGCTGCATTTTGATGGTGAATTTTGTGAGAATTTTTGGCCTTGTCAATCTTTTCATGTAAGTTTAAAGCAATTACTTTAGTTAATGTATCTGCCAAAGCATTTCCTTCATGTAAAGGGCTGAGCAAACTGGAATAGGCTCTAATATGTCTCACAAAATATGTTTATCTCTATGTTTAACCTATTCCTGTAAATCAGATAACAAGGAAAAAATGGTAATTTTATTTTTCAGAATATTAGCAGTCTCAATATGAGGAAACAACCCTACAATATATCGGGAGTCAGTCAGAAGATTGAAGGTGTGGTCTCTTAAATGTTGAAAAGCCCAAATAACTGCTCATAACTCAGCCTTCTGGGCAGATGTCTATTCAGTTACCTGAACATGGGATATTAATAATTGTGACTGCTTTACTATTAGAGGAACCATCTGTGAAAACTAAAATTGCCCCTTCCAAAGGTTGAATAGAAAATTTCTTCAGAAAAATCACTGGATGAGTTTTCAAAAAATGCAACAGGGGGCCTGAGGGCAAATGAAACAAAATTTGACCCCTGAAATCTATCAGGGCAAGTTGCCAATCATCACTATTTTGTAAAAGAAATTGCAGTTGATCCTTATTGAATGGAATCACTATGTTTGCTACTTCTTTTCCAAAAAGTTCCACACTTCTTTTTCTTTTATAATTTTCCACCCTTTTCTTTTCTTTTATAATTAATTGTGCCACCGAGCTGGGATAAGATAAAACTATTTTTCTTGGGGTCATTGGTAGATGGGCCATTCCAATGGGCCTTCTTGCCACAAGCATCCTGTAGGTGTATTCTCTGTGGTGACCATAATTATATCTCATCCTCTGGTAATATTAATCCTAGTTAACTGATCATTTAAAGCCTCATACACTTTAACAAGAGCTGACTCTGCCTCACTAGTCAACTTTCTCTTAGAACTGGGATTAAGATCGCTTTTTAAGTAATCAAACAAAGGCTTCAAATCTGCAGTAGTCAGTTTTAAATGTGGGCATATCCAATTAATATCTCCTAGTCAGCCCTGGGATTTCTTTGGAAGGAATAATGCTAAAGCTGAAACTTTAGTACTTTGGCCACCTCATGCGAAGAGTTGACTGATTGGAAAAGACTCTGATGCTGAGAGGGATTGGGGGCAGGAGGAGAAGGAGACGACAGAGGATGAGATGGCTGGATGGCATCACTGACTGGATGGACGTGAGTCTCAGTGAACTCCGGTAGTTGGTGATGGACAGGGAGGCCTGGCGTGCTATAATTCATGGGGTCGTGAAGAGTCGGACACAACTGAGCGACCGATCTGATCTGAATAATTTCAAGAAATCATTTAAAGTTAGTAAATGATCTCTCCACAGCTGCAAAGGGGAATGACCCATGGTATGGATATTTAATACCCTCCTAAATAAGAAAAAGGAGGATTTACTTGTATCTTATCTGGAGCTATCTTTAAACCCCAGTTTTCCAAGGCCTCAATCAATTCAGATAAAATTTGTTGTAACAAGGTTCTGTCCTAATGACCTGTCAAGATATCATCCATATAATATATCAAATATAGATTTTTATACTTTCCTCTAACATTTTGCACAGCTTGGTCTACAAATTTCTGACACAAGGTGGGGCTATTTTTTCATTCCCTAAGGCAAAATCTTCAATTGAAACCTTCTATAGGGCTGTTTAAAATTAGCTGAAGGGAGACTGAAGGCAAACTGTTTAAAATCGTGATCAGCCAGGGGAATGGTAAAAACAAAAAACAAAAACAAACAGACAAACAAACAAAAAAACAAAAACCAATCCTGTAGATCTATAACTACCACATTATACTGAAAAGGCATAGCCACTGGGGAAGGGCCCCATTGTCTTCCATAGTTGCATTTATAGCTCTCAAATCTTGTAATAAATCTCCATTTTCCTGATTTCTTCTTAATAACAAAAATAAAAGTATTCCAGGGGCTATTAGAGGGCTCTATATGGCCGGCTGCCAGTTGTTCCACAACTAAATCCTCAGCTGCCTGTAGCTTTTTAGCTGTTAAGGGCCATTGTTCCACCAATACCAGATCATCAGATTTCCAGATAATAGGGTCAGCTGCAAGAGCAACAGACTGTAGGATAAATTTGAATATCCTAGACCTTCCAGATTTTTGTTAGGAACCGCCTCTAATGGAGAAACAATTTTCTGCTGATCTTCACCAAAGCCCCTTATCAGGAGTATACCTCACTTGCAGCATTTGATTAGTAACCATTTTATCTGGGCTATATAAAACCATTCCCATCTGAGATAATATATCACTTCCCCATAAAGAAAAAGGTACTGAAGGAATCACATATGGACAAGGTGCCGTGTGCCCCCTTCTCATCTGACCAGGTTAAAATTTGTGAGCTCTTAGCAACCGAGGGCACTGACCCTATTCCTACCAGGCCGGCATGGGTCAAGCGTGTTGGCCAAGACAAGGGCCAATCTTTTCCAGCAATGCAAGAGACATCTGCTCCAGGATCTAACAGCCCTGACATTTTATTCCCTTGAATTAAAAGATCTTTCAAAGGCCTTGAAGCTGTAATTTCCTGCACCCAAAAGGCTAGATCATTAGATCCAAATGCTCCGTGGCCCCTAGCTTGAGAAGTCAAGTTTTTTCCTCTCTGATAATAAAGTAAAAGCAAAAGCTGTGTTACTCTTTGACCTTTATCAATTTACAAAGTTTTGGTAGGCGGCGAGATCAAAACTGTAGTTTTCCCAATATAATCAGAATCTACTACACCAGGCACCACCGAAATTCCTTGAAGAGTAAGCGAGTTATGCCCCAGCCCCAGCACAAGTCCTACAATGCCCTCAGGTAGGGGACCAGCCACTCCCGTTGGAGTCGGAGTAACCAGCATGTCAGGGATTAATATTGTTGCCAAGTCCCCTCGTCTTTCTGCTTCTCTCCTAGCCTGGGTGAGGCCCTCCTGAGGGAGTTTTCTCCAAGAGCACACTTTGCATATTGTGTGTGCCTCTGCTTTAAAAGCTCCTTTGTTCAAAAAACTCTATTTCTTCCTCAGCCTTAGATAACGCTCTGGGAGGCTTTGGGAGCAAAGTGGGGAACTCCTGGGCCCTGGGAGGTGCAAATGGAGGCAGCGGCGGGGCGATCGCTTTAAATAAGAAAGTGGTGGATAAGCTTTTACAGGTTTGAGTAGAGGGGGGAGGGGGCTCGCCAGGGTATCTTGCTGCAGCGTCCTGTAAGCCCGTTCCTTTCTCAGGAGGTAGAGCACAGTCTCCCTCCTTTTCTTCATCAATGGCAGAAAATATGATCTGAGCAAAAGGTGGAGACCCACAATCCACTGCTATAGCCTCTCCCATAGGCTGTCTAACAGCCTCATGACATGGGTCCAGGGCATTTCTAATCATATTCCACAGAGCAAAAGCATCTACAGGAAACTTTTCTGGCCCACGCAAAGTATAAAACAAACATAGAAATTTAAACAGTCTTCCTGTGCTTTCTTTAATGCCTCTATGGGCTAACATGTGAAGTAATATTTCAATAAGTATGTGTCTATTCTTATATTCTAGAGAATATTCTTGTTCATTCTGTACCCTCATCACCCTGCCTAAACTGCAGAGGGGTGCCGGCCACTGACAGGTACAATCCTAACTGCCTCACGTTACAATTTCAAATTACCTACCCTTTAGTGTCCCCTGCTCTGGGCACCACTTGCCAGAGTCCAGCTCCCAGCAGCCAGGAATTCAACCTGAAGGGGTGAGCGGTGTCAGTGAGAAACTGAGGCAGCCTCTCAGTTTTCTTGGACTGCCTGTTTATTTCAAGCTTATGATTCTCTTTTATACTTTTACAAAAGCATTAGGTCAGAGGTTTGATATTTTCAAATACTCCTGACCCAGATGTGTTGTCTCCATAAATCATTGTTGCCCCTCAAAAGGAGTTTCTGCCTCAGCGATTCTATATACTTTTTCCCATGTGTCCTTGTGAATACACTGTAACTCATGCAAATGCCTGGGCTGAATACCACATTCCTCAGTTTATTTCTTATCTGTCTAAGTCCTGTTTGCTCCCAGTATCCTAAGCTCACTATTTCTTAGAAAGGGCTTCTAGCTAATAATATCTCTAAAGTCCCTAATTTCTATAAGCTATAGTAGAATATGCTAACATTACAGTAGCCCTTAGATCTTATAGCTTCTATTTTAAATATTCCTAAGCCCTAAATTCAGCAAACTCCTTTGCCATAAACACTTTCCTCAC
Source organism: Bos mutus (assembly GCF_027580195.1). Classification (NCBI taxonomy): domain Eukaryota; kingdom Metazoa; phylum Chordata; class Mammalia; order Artiodactyla; family Bovidae; genus Bos; species Bos mutus. Next base: position 582,819 of record NW_027219175.1, read on the forward strand.
AAATAGGCTTCAGATAGCAATCCCTCTCATGGTCTCAAGCTGCGGCTTCTGTGCTCACCCTGGAACACTTTTTTGTAAAAGTCCTTGAACATATGTCAGTGATTAACTTTATGAATTATTCTCTGAGCATGGCTGCAGAAGGCTTTGTGCCTTTTCATGCTTCTCTCAAAAACAATAAGCACGTTAATATTCCTTTTCAGTCAATTCAGCCAAGGAGAGGAAAAGACAAGTCAGAATTACAAGGCCTAACTCCTTCATCCTGGGACCGTGCCTGTGGAATGAGGAGAGGGGTCTGGGGCCATGCCTCCATTTTATCAGTAATGCCTAGCAAGACTCCTGACAATAGTTAACAGTGAGTTGAATTCTTTCAGGAGCTTTCTCTGTTTTTCTATTGATTTTTTAAGGCAATGTCACTTTGTTTTGTTTACAAATATATTTAATATCTGTCAAGATTATTATTTTGTCATTGCCCTTTGTGAATCCCCTTGTCTATTTTGTTATTTCAGATAAATTGTATTATTTTATTAATGTCTTAAAAATTGTAAGTAAAATTACTATTTATAGAAATAAAATCTTTATTCAAAATTATTCCTTCTATCTGTCTTTTTACAAATAACATGGGATATTTTTAACTTTTTAAAATAATCTTTTAGTGTTGGCCAGGACTTCTAAACAATGATGTGTAAATGGGTTTTCTTATTCTTAGTACCATCAAAGGCAATGAGTATATCAATAAATTTCTATTTCTGTTTTTATAATTTAAAGATAATTGTTTTATTGGATAGATTAAAACATCTGTTGAGCCATTTACATTTCTTTCTCCCTTCCTTTCTTCCCCTGTCTCTCATCCTATGTCTTTCCTTCCTTCCTCCCTTTCTTTCCCCAGGTTTTTGCTTGACTGGATCTTTCCTGAAACAAAAGTAATTCCAATCAGGGTTGAATATTATCCTCTTGAAGTCTCATTCCATTTCTACTCCTAGTATTGGAATTAAATTCCTCTTCCCCTTATTAGATTTTCCAATGTTATATCAATGTTTCTGATTTATGTTTTCCAAGAAGCAGTGCTTGTTTTATTATCCCAACAAGTTTTATTTTTGTTGTTTTCTATTTTTGTTTCAATTCATATATACCTTCTACTTTCTTTAGGATTTGGTTATAACCTTGTATTTTAAAGGCCATCTTTACAAATCGTTATGGAAATATATTTGATTTGCAATGTTGTGTTTCAGATGTATATCAGAGTGATTTAGTTATGCAGATACATATCTATTATTTTTTTAGGTTATTTTCCATTATAGGTTAATGCATGGTACTGAGTATTTATTTTTTTTATAAAGGGTTTAGGATTTTACATACTTTTATTTAAATAGCAATTTTGTCTGAATCCCAAATATTTTTTGTATACATTTTTTTAATTAAAATTTCATTCTCTATGATTTTTGGCAAGGTAATTCCAAAGATTTCATTATTTACAGCCTGAATGTTTTAATTTATAGTTTACTGAGAATTCAGTTTTCCTTGGAACTCTGGGGGTATGTGTGTATATACACTGACATGTCTATATATACATTCTTTTCATATCACTACATGCATTTTTTTTAAAGATATATAAAGATATTTTCTGTTGTATGGTAGAAACGTGAACTGTTTTAATTCTAGAAGTCTGTTCCCCCAAATGAATACAGTATAAAATGTATAGGTATAAAAATATTCCTTTGAGAATAATTCCTAGTAACCAAACTTGTAAATGTTAAAAAAGTATTCATAACACTTACTAAAGGTGCTAAGAACAACTTTATTCAAGGTAAGAGTACTACAGCGGGGTCTTATAATAGGGGAGAGAGATTGAGCTTAAGTCTGACTCCAACAGGGACACAGCTGGAATTTATAACTAAGGAATAGGGTGGGTCCATGGGGTTGCAAAGAGAGACTGGGAGACTGAAAAGCAATGAACAACAACAAAAATAGGGTGAGTGTCAGTGGATGGAAACTTGTTAAGAGGACCATAAGGGTGAGGGTGAGCATGAGGGTGGTGGTGGACCATAAGGGTGAGGGTGAGGGTGAGGGTGGATGAGGGTGAGGGTGAGGGTGAGGTGAGTTCTGGTTAAACTGAGAGGATCATTGCTGAGGCTAGGCAAGGCTGATAAGATATTGAGGTGAGTGATGAGGAATTTGATCTGATACTGAGAGTGGTCAGATCAAGTGTGGGGTGTATTTTCTAAACTGACATAGCAGATTCTGCCTTAGATTGGACTAAATGGACAGGTGCCCCTGGATAAAGACATTGGCAATGCATTAATGAACTACTGCTGCATAACTAAATTACCCCAAACTAACAGCTTAAAACAATATCATCTCATACTGCTGCTGAAAATGGGGGATTCAGGAGTAATTCAGCTGAGTGTTCTGCCTCAGATTTTCATGAGATTGCCATCATCTGAAGCCTTGACATGGGCTGGTGGATTTCCTTCCAAGATGGCTTACTCACATAGTTGTTTAAACCAGTTTCCTTGCTGGGTGTTTGAAGAAAGCTTCAGTTCTTTCACGTGGGCCTCTCTACTGGGCTACCTGAGCATTCTCAAGATACGACTAAGCTGGCTTCTAGAGTGAGTGACCCAAGAGAATGAGAAATGAGGCTGCAGTGCCTTTTTTGACCTAGTCTCAGACACTTCATTTTCATTTCTACAATATTCTAACATAAGAAGTGAGCCACTAAGTCGAGCCCACATGTGAAGATCCACCCTTGAAGGAAAGGATTTGTGGACATAATCTAAAACCACGTAGTATACACATGGCTAAAAGTTGTTTACATACTGTATGTCCAAAGTGTTTTCCTGCCAGTGCTTTGAAAGTTTTTATCCATTATAGCACTAACTTTAAGTTCAGGACCTTGTCATCTAAGTCAGGTCCAGATACGGATCACTGTCCAGTTGTGTAGTATCTCAAGTATTCAGTCGCTCAGTTGTGTCCTACTCTTTGTGACCCCATGGGGTGCAGCATGCCAGGCTTCCCTGTCCATCATCAACTCCAGAAGCTTGCTCAAAGTCAAGTCCATTGAGTTGGTGATGCCATCCAACAATCTCATCCTCTGTCGTCCCCTTCTCCTCCTGCCTTCAATATTTCCCGCATCAAGGTCTTTTCCAATGAGTCAGTTATTTGCATCAGATAGCCAAAGTATTGGAGCTTCAGCTTCAGCATCAGTCCTTCCAATGAATATGCAGGACTGATTTACTTTAGTATTGACTGGTTTGATCTTCCAATCCAAGAGACTCTCGAGTCTTCTCCAACACAGCAGTTCAAATTAGTGTAGTTCCTCTAGACCTGAGGGTCCGTGAACAAAAGAGATGAGTTAATCTGCTCACTTTCACAGCCAGCATACAGTGGTGGGTCAGCATAGATCACCTACATAGACACTCCTGTTACAGAAACGGGACGGGAGATGGGAGTCAATAGTATCAGTTCTGAAATCCCACACGTTCTTGTTGACATTTCTTGGATTAAGATTCAAGGCCTGGAAACTTCCTAAGCTTCAATCTCTGATTTTTTAATTCTGCCCTCTGACATGATTCCATTGCATGAAAGGTGGGTAGTAGATGGTTACAGTGAAACAGTATGCCTAGCCTGCTTCCTGCTTGTAGAATGTAGAAGTCCACGGCTCTCCTATTTTATATTATTGCTGGTTCTTTCAGTCCAAGCTGAACTTAAATATATTATCTTAAAAACTTGGTGTGTCTCCTTATAATCTCACTGGTGTTCATGCCAAAGCACCCCACTCCAAAGTCACAATCACACATCTCTTCATAATAAGGCCTACTCTTGCATGAGCCTGAGCATCCCCATTTGGGAAAGGACAGTGTCTCCGATACTACATGGCTGTCCCTTCACAACCCACTTCCAGACCCCCCTCATCACATGTGTTTCTGTCAGTTACCTCCTATGGAATAACCTTCCTCCCTGGGGTAGTACTTCAGGGGATTGTCCCACACGTCTTTGCTGATGATTTGCTGGCCACACTAGCAAGGTCAGCCTGGGGCTGACCAGGCTCCGAACCCTCCTGTTCAGAGCAGGCAAGAACTCCAACATCAATCACCAACTGTGTGCAGACCCAAAGCAACTCCACCTAAGCAATCCTGTCGATTCTGGGCAGTTGAAGCCTGACAACCTGTTGAGAAGTTTAAGGCTCCTGGTGTCCAGCCTGCTGCTTGGTGCTCCCTATTTAAAGTCCTAGAACCACTGGACTGGCGTGGAATGATGTTCCCTATACCCTTCAGACAGACAGGGGAGACTGGGGTGGATCATTCACACCCTTGCACACCCACACTCATCACCCCAGGAGCCACATTTTACCAGTGATGTCAAGGTAATACTCCTTAATGATCACCATGTTCAAGAAGAAGGGGTTATCCTGAAAGGAAAAGATCAGCTTGCAGCAGGACTATGGATGGCTCCGCAGCTGCACCTGCCAGGATAGGGAGGAGAGAAAAGGTGCAAGCTTCTAGGGGCTTTAGCTTGCCTCCCAGGCAGGCACTAACAGCTTCCACGATGACTCTCCAAAGTCTCACAGCACAGAAACATGGATAACATGATCCTCCCACTCCCCATCAGGTCACATACCCAGCTGTCCTCAGTCTCCTTCACTGAACTTCAACTCAATCATGTATCTGAGAAAGTTGTTATTTTGGTCACTAATCATGCCAAACTTGAAGGTGGTTCATAATCTGCTTTAGGTCAAGGAGCCATTCAGATCACATGTCGGGTGAAGAAGAGCCAGGAGCATCAGTCCTTGTCTGGAATGGAAGAAGGACACTGAAACAGGCATCTGCAAGGATGCTGGGCACTTCTGCTTGCCCAGCCAACACTGATGTCCTCAGGCCCTGTCATAACATCAGACATGCTCATGGCTCTGGGTTCCTTGTGGTGTTCTTCATCTGAGGTGATCTGCATTCCCCAAGCAGGCACTGTTTCTGATCTCTACTGTTCTCCTCCATACCTGTGTATGCTGGATAGTGGCATGTCACTGCTTACATGGTCAGACTTGCAGTTGTGACAAACCGTGTCTGAAAGCAAAGGTGTTTGTGTGTGTGTCTGTGTGTGTGTGTGTGTGTGTGTGTGTCCTATGTCTCAGCTATATCCCAGGATCATCCATATTTACGACAGTAACTGTCTGCCAAGGCTGCTCTGGTGTACTCTCTCTGGTCATTCTTGACTTGGAGGCCTTGGGTGCTGCTCTTCCTCAGATGCAGGACTGAAGGAGACACTTAAAGTCATGGCTATGACACTTACCATTGTAACCCTCCCTGGGCTGTACTCAGTTGTGCCTTTGCAGCCTTCCAATTGCCCAGAACCACACTTCCTTCAGGGATCTCTGGCGCCCTTCCTGTGCCCTCCTCCCCAACCCTCCTCTTGTTCCTGCCTCTGCCTCTCCTCCTCCTCCTGAGCAGCAGACCCCAAGGAGCAGCAGATAGGATACAGCTTTGGCCCAGAAACGAGGGATGCCCTGGATGATGGTGCTTCTCTGAGCCAAGTGACGCTTCCTCCTCTGATGGTTCTTGCGTATGAACCGAATGTAGGCCCTACAGTTTTTCTCAAGTTCAGAGCTCAGTTCCACCTGCAGGGCAGCCAGTGCCTGCAGTGCATCTAGTGCCTGATGCTCACTCCGGCCTCCAGGCCTCTCCTGGCCCTGCTCCTCCACCGTCTACTCTTCCAGTTCCTGGGAGGACCCCTGTTCCCACTCCTCATCCGCCCACAACCTCCACCTCCTCCATGATGTCTTCCACCAGCAGCTGCAATTCCCACCTGATCCCCGACACATCTCTGTCCACCAGGGCCTCGCTGTCCTCCATTGCCTCCACCCTGAAGTGGGTGGCCTCTTCGCCTGGCATGACAACTGGTGGCTGCAAGGTCCCAGCCATGGACAGCATCATGACAGCAGGCCGCAGGGCCCCTGCCCTCTGAGCACCCGAGCTGACAACTAAGAAGGTCCAAGGTCCTGGGACACTCCTGCCTTCCTCTGACCTCCTCTCACGCTCCTTTAGGCCCTGGCCTTGACCCCGAGCTGTGGCAGATGCTAAGGGACAGGACATAATAGCACAGCAAGCGGTGTCCAATGGCAGCCCAGGTTGTAGTAAACCTGTGGGGCCCACTAGCTCTTTGGGGGCGGGGAGTGTGTGGGATGGTCGGGAGGCAGGGGCTGATGTGTGTGGGGGTGACCTGAGGCTGAAGAAAGGGGAGACAGACAGCCCAGGACAGGGTGAACATATCTTCCAGGATCACCTGAACAGGTGGGGCCCTAGGCTATGAGCCATGCGCAGGCTACTGGCCGAAATCTAGACAATTGGCTGAGAGGGTAGTGGACAGCACCCTTATGGACACTCCCCTAGACCAGAGGGCATCTTCCGCAGTTCCTGGACTCCAGCGCCCCCATGTGGCCACATTCTGCTCCAGGGAGATAGCAGGTTTTGCCTCTGCCACAAATCCCAGATGCTGTCATTGACTTGGTCTGGAAATTCCAACCACTGGTTCCCACTCCACAATCCGAACAGGACCCTCCTGTGTCCCACGGGACCGTCAATAACTAACTGGGAGCTCTCCCTGAAGTATTTAAAGCATATGCAGGTATGCCAAGTGGCTGGATACTTTTCTCCATGGGACAGAGAGCCTGTTGCTGTCTGGATGCTAGGGGAGTAGGGAAAATTCCCATCGTTTGCTAAAGTTGATCTCCACTGTTCAGGGACACCAGAGCCTTAGGGTACTGAGCTTGCTCTGTCTCTTATCTCTGCTTCTGGCATACAGCTGTTTGGGAAATCCTTCTCTGTGTGTACCAGGGGCTGGTGTCTATGTGTCTCTGTCTCTAAGTGGTGCTTTGCTGTCTGCCATTTTCTGGACACCTGCACTCAGAAGAGAGGATTATCCTTGGCATGAAGGCAAGCTCTTCTCGTCCTGAGTGAGTTGAACCAATGGGAGATCAAACATTTTTAGTCCACACGTTCAGAGAGTGCTTTCTCAAACTTGAAAGCCATCAGTGGGCGGTCACTTCTGAAGTGCAAACGAGGACGGGTGACCCTCCCTCCCTCGCTGGACAGACGTGAACGGTGCACAGGCCTGAGGAAGCTTGGCTGCACTTTGCACAGAGGGAGAAACAGGGCATGCTCTGCTGGCATGAGGGAACTCCCTGAGCCTTATTCAAATGCCTGCCAGGGAGACGCTAAGGACAACTCCCCATTAAGTTCCACGACCCACCAGTGCCAGAGACATGCACGTCTGCCCATTTACCCTATTGAGGCCCTTTCAAAGAGGTTCTGTTCTCCATGTGAGAATACATCCCTTCCTGCCTGGTTGCCCAAGCCTGTGGAGCCAAGAGCAGCAAGAGTGTAAAGCTAAGCCACCCATCCAATAGTCCTGATACCCAATATATGTGTTCTGCAATGAGCACAAAGATTGATGGTTCAAATTGGAAGACTCTGCAGGTAGCAGGTGCTTATGCTGCAGTGCTTGTCCATCACTGAAACCACACACCAAAAAAGCAAGGATTGCTCATGCTCATGGCAAGGTCAGGGAAAGTATGCCCGGCACTTGAGAAGGACAGAGAGCCCCTTGTAGTCAGGTGTTTAAGGGGCTGTGGGGTCAACCATTGCAGCTTCTGTGTCTGGGATTGCAGCCTGTTCTGTGTCTTGGAACCTCTGCACTCTCACTGGGCACCCCCAGCCACTTTCTTCCTGCCACTCCTTTCTGCCAGGCATCCTGTGTGCACCACTGTGATTCCATGTAGAACTTGCTCGCTCTGTGAGATAACGGGGATCGATGCCCAGGCTTCAGTGCTTCTGCTGGCCAGAGTCTATGTACCTTTCCCTATGACTTTCATGTTTTCACTACCCAACTTCCATCATCTGGCTAGGTCAGTTCTGACAGCTCATAACCATAAGCGTACTTGAAGGTGCTTCTGCTCGCACTTGTGCACACACATGCGTGTGCACACACATGCGTGTGTACACACTAACATCCCTGTGAGTAAACTTGGACATATGCAGAAGCACCAGCCATGTCAGGTTACACTAACTCTGTGACTTATCCTCAAAGCTTACAAAATCTTGGCATTTCCTCATGACAGGGACCTACCTGAAGAGCATCCAGTAGAGTTGGAAGCACTCACCCTGGACTGCTGAGTGACATTCCCCTGTGTTCTGCATTCTCCCATCACCTTGGACAGCTTCACAGTACCAGTCACGTTGGCCTGATCCACTTCTTGTGCATTCCTTCACGGTACCAGAAAACAAGGACCTCTGGGCTCAGCTGACTTGGGAGAACCGCTTTCTTAGTGTGCACCTATCTAGGTCATTCCTTGTCAATGTTGTGTCCCTGTTGCTAGCCTACCACCTCCTAGGGCCCACAACATTCTGAGTGAGGCCCCTGTTCTTCCTATCTGTGTAGATTTCTGGGTGCACCTGTCTACCTGTGCCCTCAAGTGCCATTTGGACATCCAGTTACAAGAACCTCTTCCCAATTTCCCCACCCCACCCCCAGCCCACACCCTAACCCCCATCCCCACCCGACACCTCTACCAAACCTCACCTGACTCCCCTACCCTGACCCCATACCCCACCTCCACCCCACCCCCCACCCCACCTTATCCCAACCCCACTCCCTACCCCCAAGCCATCATCCCACCACCACGCCACCCCCCACCAAGCCTTACCCCCAATAGGCAACAAGACCCCCTCTCTCCCTGCCCTCCCTGCCTCTTTAAATAAGCCCCTTCTGGACTCCTTGGGAGACCCACTGGCGATCCCAAGATCTCATGAGCTTTGTTCCAGGAGGAAACAGGAGCTGGGATTGGTTGGGCCACGTGATTTCCGGACACTGCTGAGTCACCAATTCTCTCCCATCAGGGTTCAGCAGGGACAAGTTGTGAGGCGCAGCTGCACAAACATTAAATTCCAACTTTGGGCCCCCCATTTTCCCACAAGGTGACCTTCAGCTAGTCCCTGGTTCACCCCCACGGACCACCATTTCTATTTGCTGCCATAAAATGAGTTATCTGAACGAGTGGCTGGAGTGAAGGCTGAAGCAGGTGAGGAGCCAGCCAGGGCCACGTGCTCCAGAAAGAGGCTGTGGAACCACTCTGTGGACTCAATAATCCAGTGAACTAGGGTCTGCTGCCACTTGGCACTGGACATGGGGTCCCTTTCTTGAGGTGGCAGGATGTGGTGGGCTGAGAAAGGGACAGAAATAGGACTTTGGGATGGTGGTCAGTGTCCTTAGAAGGGCTCTTTGACCCGAGCACCAGCTCGGCACTTCAATTGTCCACTGGTCCAGCCCTTGAAATGTTTGCTCAGATTTGGAGAAAAGAGGACAATCACACTCACATGGCGGGGTTGGCTCTCCAGTTTTCAGTTTATCGCTTGGCTTCCTAAATACACACTTTAACATACCGTCTGCTTGCTTTTGGAGCATTTTGCTTCTTGCTCTCAGGATGAGGTGGACACGGGTGACTGAGAGGATAGGAGATCAGTGAAATCAGGTGTTTGAGGACCTAAGGCCATTGTGAGCTGAACCAGTGTGGGTGGAAGTCATCTTCAGGTAAGCTGGTCTCCGTCACCACCTCTGATTCCACCTCCATGCTTGTCATCGTGGAGCTGGGTAGTGTCTGCAGCTCGAGGCCCTCAGGGCAGGAGGAGGATGAGCAACCTTTAGTTTCCCAAGTCATTTTCCTAAGAGAGCTTTGGTCCTGCTGCTGTCTTGGAAGAGGTAGCGGCAGCGTGTTGGGGATCTATTCCCGAAGCCATGGTTAGGTTCAGAACCTGTGCTTGGGAGGCTGGTTTCAGACCCCAGACACTTGACCCCTGTGTGGTATTGGGCAAGGGCTGGGTGGTGAGCCCAGGGAAGTTTTGCTCTCCCTAAGTGTGGAACCCCTGGGAGTGAGATGCTCCAGGCAACAGAGTGAGTCCTCTAGCTGCAGCTGGAGGAGGCCCATGGAGGCCATATGGCCAGACATGAAACGGAGAAAGGAGAGGGACCCCAAAGGCAAGGATGACATTATGCACTGGGGCTGCTGGGTAGCCCTTGGCCGCTGCTGATCACAGCACACCTGCCTGTAACCACCAGTATCACTGCTGTCTCCAGAGCAGAATATGTGGACCCTCTGTCTCAGAGCTACAGACTCTTGAGTGTCTGTGTCAGGACTGACTGGGGCCAGGACCATGAGAGGAGAAAGATGTGCAAAGTAGAGAGGTCAAGGTCATGAATCCAAGGGAGTTCAGGGCTGAGGGAGAAAAGCGTCAGCCTGGGGCTGCCAGCCAGTCCCCTTCCTGTGCAACAGAGTGTGATCAGAGCCCAGGCCATGGTGGAGAGTCCCAGAGCTCTTCTTCTGCAGTCACGGCACTGGACCAGGGTCCCCACACCCATCATATCTCCTTCCTTACCTGTGGGAGGGGCTTTTGTGCACAGCTGCTCCCTAAATCCTGCTGGTGACATCCCATCAGTGAATCTGCCTACTTGGCCCTGTGGAGGGCAGGCAGTACTGGGAGGTTTCTTCCTGGGAGCTGGCCTAAGCCTGAGCCCTTGGAGAACAGCTGTTAAGCTGAGGTAAGGTGTAAATCTAGGACTTTCTGGATTTCTCCCCTAGTATTGCACCATTGCCCCATCCTCCTGGATTACTTGGCAGTACCCACACATCTGCTGAATTCCTAGACTGTAGTGGGTGGTGTCCCCTGAAAAGAGGCTCCTGTTCTGTGCTCTGGTAGTCCCTAAGCTTTTCATTGCCCACAAACAGAGTAGGGTATTCTAGTCCTCAGAGACTTCCCTGGCCAGGGATGGCTTAGGGAGACCTGGACCTGGCTATAGGAATCATTCCCATGTCATTCTCTGTGGCCCCCTCTGTAACACTTTCTTGAGCCCCAGGCCTTGCCTATGAAAAGTAAAAAGCACGATAAGGCCCCTGTTGATCTGACGATGTTTCAGTTTTTGAGGAAGAAACTGAGATGAGGAAAGTGAAACATTTGGTGATTTAAAATCTGCCAAATACGAGGTACTGTCATTTTTGATTTAAAAACTAGCTTCAGGCTCTTATTCCCCATCTCCTTGAGAAACTTGAATAAAGAATGTGTTTGTGACAAAAGAAGTGAATATGTCTCAGAGTCAATGATGCCAGCAAATGTTACTTCACTTGGTAGTAATAAAGATACTTGGAGATAGTATCAGGCCTGAAAGTACAAAGAATGAGTCATTGGAAGCAGATCCAGGCTTAGGAAGTAGGGTGACAATTGGCCAGGTGGTGTATAGGAAAGATGCTCATCCCCAATTGAAAGTTATATGCTGAGAAGAAAGGAAGTAGAGTTGAGAGGACTCCTTGCTGACGTTTATCAAAGAAATGAAACAATTTAATTCTTAATGCTTAAGGTCACAGGATATTAAAAATATAGGTTTACTATTTTTATTTCTCTAAACATTGACAACCAGTCAATCCTAAAGGAAATCAACCCTGAATATTCATTGGAAGGCCTGATGTTGAAGCTGAAGGTCCAAAACTTTGGCCACCTGATGCTGTGTGTCATTATATTTGAGGCTTGCTTGCTTTTCGTTTATTCAGACAACCTGAGTGGAATATCATGGCTTTTTAATTTTTCTTTCCAGTCTTACTGAGACATTAATAGAATTGACATATAGCCCTGTGTAAGTTTAAGGTGTTCAGCATCATGAATCCACTTACATCCATCCTGCAATGATGAGCACAGTAAGTCTAGTGAACATTTATCATTGGATAAATTGAATACAATTTTAAATAGAAAAAAGTATTTTCATTTTGATGAGAACTCTTAGGGTTTACTCTATTAACCTTTGAGGGGAGGGAGGGAAGTTGTTCAGTCGTGTTCGACTCTGTGCGACTCTGTGCGGAAGCCCACCAGGCTCGCCCTTCCCTGGGATTCTCCAGGCAAGAACATTGGAGTGGGTTGCCATTTCCTCCTCCAATGCATGAAAGTGAAAAGTGAAAGTGAAGTCGGTCAGTCGTGTCCGACTCTGTGCAACCTCATGGACTGCAGCCTACCAGGCTTCTCCGTCCATGGGATTTTTCAGGCAAGAGTACTGGAGTGGGGTGCCATCACCTTCTCCAGTATTAACCTTTATATCCAATATAAAACATTAGTTATACTTGTGTTGTATGTCACCTAACAAAACAGTGTTAGTTATGCTTGTGTTGTATGTCACCTGCCTCATACATACTGCTTACTAGAAGATGAACATGATTGTCTCACAAGGTGTCCCTTCCAGTCACCGAGAAGAATGCCAGCTAGCCACTTTGTAAATATTAGAAATATTCCCTCCCAAGCTGCCCGCACCCACTTCCTCTGAGCCTCTCTCATCTGTGTGTCCAGTCTCAGTGCTCCCTTCATGTGCCCTTGGAAATAGGAAGGAGGGACAGACACTGGCATCTCCCTTAAGCAAAAAGAAACAGTCAGACCCTGTGAAACTATTAGGTATTGTTTCCAGGGCTCCCAAGAGCTCTGGCACCACAGTCCTTTCTGTGTCATGATAGAACAAATAGCCCCAGGTCATTCACCTTAAAACCTACATAAATAAGCAATCGGCCAAGCAGAGGTATAGAACTGATATAGAATTTAAAGACTTAAGAGGCAATTTTCTGTAACAGGTTAACTGGGGGTATCCTCTACTGCACGTTAATGAAGTCTCCTTTATGTACAGTTGGGAAGGTCCACTGGAGTTGGAAATAGCAACCCACTCCAGTATTTTTGCCTAGAGAATCCCAAGGACAGAGGAGCCTGATGGGCTACAGTCTATGGGGTCACAAAAAGTCAGACATGTCTGAGCGACTAATACTTAATACTAGAAAGAAATTATATGAAAAGTGAAGTGCTAGAAAAGAAGTCATTTATTACAGTAGGACACTTGGAAGGTTCACAAGCCTTGTGTTGCCCTAAGTACTCAGTTACACTTTCACAATCAGAGGAAGAGGGAGGGGGAAAATATCTTCTTTTTCTTGAGTAGACAGCATGTTTTCCCCAGGTAGGGCAGGGAAGTTTATTTGTCCATTCTATATGGTCAGGCTAGGATATCGTAGTTCAGTTCAGTTCATTTCAGTTGCTCAGTAGTATCCAACTCTTTGCCATCCATGGACTGCAGCACACTAGACTTCCCTGTAGTATTACTTGGGAAAAATATTTTCAAATCGTGCATTGAACCTGGACTGGCGACTCCTTTCATATATGATATTATACATGTTTCAATATCATTCTGCTAATCATCCAACCCTCTCCCCCTCCCACAGAGTCCAAAAGACTGTTGTATACATCAGAGTCTCTTTTGCTGTCTTGTATACAGGGTTATCGTAACCATCTTTCTAAATTCCATATATATGCATTAGTATTGGTGTTTTTCTTTATGGCTTATTTTACTCTGTATAATAGGCTCCAGTTTCATACTCCTCATTAGAACTGATTGAAATGTATTCTTTTTAACGGCTGAGTAATACTCCATTGTGTATATGTACAACAGCTTTCATATCCACTCATCTGCTGATGGGCATCTAGGTTGCTTCCATGTCCTGGCTATTATAAAAAGTGATGCAATGAACATTGGGATACACGTATCACTTTCAATTCTGGTTTCCTCAGGGTGTATGCCCAGCAGTGGGATTGCTGGGTAATAAGGCAGTTCAAATCCTGAAAGATGATGCTGTGAAAATGCTGCACTCAATATGCCAGCAAATTTGGAAAACTCATCAGTGGCCACAGGACTGGAAAAGGTCAGTTTTCACTCCAATCACAAAGAAAGGTAATGCCAAAGAATGCTCAAACTACCTCACAATTGCACTCATCTCACATGCTAGTAAATTAATGCTCCAAATTCTCCAAGCCAGGCTTCAGCAATATGTGAACCGTGAACTTCCTGATGTTTAAGCTGCTTTTAGAAAAGGCAGAGGAACCAGAGGTCAAATAGCCAACATCCGCTGGATCATGAAAAAAGCAAGAGAGTTTCAGAAAAACATCTATTTCTGCTTTATTGACTATGCCAAATACTTTGACTGTGTGGATCACAATAGACTGTGGAAAATTCTGAGAGATGGGAATACCAGACCACCTGACCTGCCCTTGAGCAATCTGTATGCAGGTCAGGAAGCAACAGTTAGAACAGGATATGGAAAAACAGACTGGTTCCAAAAAGGATAAGGAGTATGTCAAGGCTGTATATTGTCACCCTGCTTATTTAACTTAAATGCAGAGTGTATCATGAGAAACGCTGGACTGGAAGAAACACAAGCTGGGATCAAGGTTGCTGGGAGAAATATCAATAACCTCAGATATGCAGATGACTCCACCCTTATGGCAGAAAGTGAAGAGGAACTCAAAAGCTTGTTGATGAAAGTGAAAAAGGAGAGTGAAAAAGTTTGCTTAAAACTCAACATTCAGAAAACGAAGAACATGGCATCCGGTCCCATCACTTCCTGGGAAGTAGATGGGGAAAGAGTGGAAACAGTGTCAGACTTTTTTTTTTTTGGGGGGGGGGGCAGGGGGCTCCAAAGTCACCACAGATGGTGACTGCAGCCATAAAATTAAAAGACGCTTACTCTTTGGAAGGAAAGTTATGACCAACTTAGATAGCATATTCAAAACCAGAGACATTACTTTATCAACAAAGGTCCATCTAGTCAAGGGTATGATTTTTCCTGTGGTCATGTATGGATGTGAGAGTTGGACTGTGAAGAAGGCTGAGTGTCAAAGAATTGATGCTTTTGAACTGTGGTGTCGGAGAAGACTCTTGAGAGTCCCTTGGACTGCAAGGAGATCTAACCAGTCCATTCTGAAGGAGATCAACCCTGGCATATCTTTGGAAGTAATGATGCTAAAGCTGAAACTCCAGTACTTTGGCCATCTCATGTGAAGAGTTGACTCATTAGAAAAGACTTTGATACTGGGAGGGATTGGGAGCAGGAGAAGGGGACAACAGAGGATGAGATGGCTGGATGGCATCAATGACTTTATGGATGTGAGTCTGAGTGACCTCTGGGAGTTGGTGATGGACAGGGAGGCCTGGCCTGCTGTGATTCATGGGGTTGCAAAGAGTTGGACACGACTGAGTGACTGAACTGAACTGAACTGAACTGAAGGCAGTTCTATTTCCAGTTTTTTAAGGAATCTCCACATTGTTCTCCATAGTTGCTGTACTAGTTTGCATTCCCACCAACAGTGTAAAAGGATTCCCTTTTCTCCACAACCTCTCCAGCATTTATTGCTTCTAGACTTTTGGATCACACCTTCTGACTGGCGTGAAATGTACCTCATAGTAGTTTTGATTTGTATTTCTCTGATAATGAGTGATGTTGAACATCTTTTCATGTGTTTATTAGCTATCTGTATGTCTTCTTTGGAGAAATGTCTATTTAGTACGTTGGCCCATTTTTTTTATTGTGTTATTTATTTTTCTGTAATTGAGCTGTAGGAGTTGCTTGTATATTTTTGAGATTAGTTGTTTGTCAGTTGCTTCATTTGCTATTATTTTCTCCCATTCTGAAGGCTGTCTTTTCACCTTACTTATAGTTTCCTTTGTTGTGCAGAAGCTTTAAGTTTAATTATGTCCCATTTGTTTATTTTTGCTTTTATTTCCAATATTCTGGGAGGTGCATCATAGAGGATCCTGCTGTGATTTATGTCGGAGAGTGTTTTCCCTATGTTCTCCTCTAGGCGTTTTATAGTCTCTGGTTTTACGTTTACATGTTTAATACAATTTGAGTTTATTTTTGTGTATGGTGTTAGAAAATATTCTAGTTTCATTGTTAAAAGTGGTTGACCTCTTTTCCCAAAATCACTTGTTAAAGAGATTGTCTTTAATCTATTGAATATTCTTGCCTCCTTTGTCAAAGATAAGGTGTCTATAGGTGCATGGATTTATCTCTGGGCTTTCTATTTTGTTCCATTAATCTGTATTTCTGTCTTTGTGCCAGTACCATACTGCCTTGATAACTGTGGCTTTGTAGTAGAGCCTGAAGTCAGGCAGGTTGATTCCTCCAGTCCCCTTCTTCTTTCTCAAGATAGCTTTGGCTATTCGAGGTTTCCCCACCCACCCCCCCCATACAAATTGTGAAATTATTTGTTCTAGCTCTGTGAAGAATACCACTGGTAGCTTGATAGGGATTGCATTGAATCTATAAATTGTTTTGGGTAGTATACTCATTTTCACTATATTGATTCTTCCAATCCATGAACATGGTATATTTCTGCATCTATTAGTGTCCTCTTTGATTTCTTTCACCAGTGTTTTATATATAGGTAGAATATATATATATATATATATATATATATATATATATATATATATATATATATATATATATATATATATATATATATATTCTTTTAGGTAGATATATTCCTAAGTGTTTTATTCTTTTCATTGCAATGGTAAATGGAATTATTTCCTTAATTTCTCTATTTTCTCATTATTAGTGTATAGGAATGCAAGGGATTTCTGTGTGTTGATTTTATATCCTGCAACTTTAATCATTGATTAGTTCTAGTAATTTTCTGGTGGAGTCTTTAGAGTTTTCTATGTAGAGGATCATGTCATCTGCAAACAGTGAGTGTTTTACTTCTTCTTTTCCAATTTGGATTCCTTTTATTTCTTTTTCTGCTCTGATTGCTGTGGCCAAAACTTCCAAAACTATGTTAAGTAGTAATGGTGAAAGTGGGCACCCTTGTCTTGTTCCTGACTTTAGGGGAAATGCTTTAAAATTTTCACCATTGAGGATAATGTTTGCTGTGGGTTTGTCATATATAACTTTTATTATGTTGAGGTATGTTCCTTCTATTCCTGCTTTCTGGAGAGTTTTTTTTTTTTTATCATAAATGGATGTTGAATTTTGTCAAAGGCTTTCTCAGCATCTATTGAGATAATCATATGGTTTTTATTTTTCAATTTGTTAATGTGGTGTATTACATTGATCGATTTGTGGATATTGAAGAATCCTTGCATCCCTGGAATAAAGCCCACTTGGTCATGGTTTATGATCTTTTTAATGTGTTGTTGGATTCTGATTGCTAGAATTTTGTTAAGGATTATTGCATCTATGTTCATCAGTGATATTGGCCTGCAGTTTTCTTTTTTTGTGGCATCTTTTTCAGGTTTTGGTATTAGCGTGATGGTGGCCTCATAGAATGAGTTTGGAGGTTTATCTTCCCCTGCAATTTTCTGAAAAAAAAAATTGAGTAGGATAGGTGTTAGCTCTTCTCTAAATTTTTGGTAGAATTCATCGGTGAAGCCATCTGGACCTGGGCTTTTGTTTGCTGGAAAATTTTTGATTACAGTTTCAATTTGCATGCTTGTGATGGGTCTGTTAAGATTTTCTATTTCTTCCTGGTCCAGTTTTGAAATGTACTTTTCTAAGAATTCGTCAATTTCTTCCACGTTGTCCATTTTATTGGCATATAATTGCTGATAGTAGTCTCTCATGATCCTTTGTATTTCTGTGTTGTCTATTGTGATCTCTTCATTTTCATTTCTGATTTTGTTGATTTGATTTTTCTCCCTTTGTTTCTTGATGAATCTGGCTAACAGTTATCAATTTTATTTATCCTTTCAAAGAACTAGCTTTTAGTTTTGTTGATTTTTGCTATGGTCTCTTTTGTTTCTTTTGTATTTATTTCTGCCCTAATTTTTAAGATTTCTTTCCTTCTACTAACCCTGGGGTTCTTCTCACTATTATTGTGTTATTGGTAATTTCCCCTTTCATACTTGTTAGCATTTATCTTACATATTGTGGTGCTCCTATGTTGGGTGCATATATATTTATAATTTTTATATCTTCTTGGATTGATCCTTTGATCATTATGTAGTGTCTTCTTTGTCTCTTTTCACAGCCTTTGTTTTAAAGTCTATTTTATCTGATATGAGTATTGCTACTCCTGTTTTCTTTTGGTCTCCTTTTACATGAAAAATCTTTTTCCAGCCCTTAACTTTCAGTCTGTATGTATCCCCTGCTTTGAGGCAGGTCTCTTGTAGACAACATATGTAGGGGTTTTGTTTTTGTATCCATTCAGCCAGTCTTTGTCTTTTTGTTGGGGCATTCAACCCATTTACATTTAAGGTAATTATTGATAAGTATGATCCCATTCCCATATACTTTATTGTTTTGGGTTCGAATTTATACACCCTTTTTGTGTTTCCTGTTTACAGAATATACTTTAGTATTTGTTGGAGAGCTGGTTTGGTCTGAATTCTCTCAGCTTTTGATTATCTGTAAAGCTTTTGATTTCTCCTTCATATTTGAATGAGATCCTTGCTGGGTACAGTAATCTGGGCTGTAGGTTATTTTCTTTCATCACTTTAAGTGTGTCTTGCCATTCCCTCCTAGCTTGAAGAGTTTCTATTGAAGGATCAGCTGTTATCCTTATGGAAATTCCCTTGTGTGATATTTGTTGTTTTTCCCTTGCTGCTTTTAATACTTGTTCTTTGTGTTTGATCTTTGTTAATTTGATTAATATGTGTCTTGGGGTGTTTTGCCTTGGGTTTATCCTGTTTGGGACTCTCTGGGTTTCCTGAACTTGGGTGACTTATTTCCTTCCCCATTTTTGGGAAGTTTTCAACTATTATCTCCTCAAGTATTTTCTCATGGTCTTTCTTTTTGTCTTCATCTTCTGGGACTCCTATGATTCGAATTGTATTTTTGAAATACAGTTAATATTGTCCTGGAGGTCTCTGAGATTGTCCTCATTTCTTTTAATTCTTCTTTTTTCCTCTCTGATTCATTTATTTCTACCATTCTATCTTCTAATTCACTAATCCTATCTTCTGCCTCTGTTATGCTTCTATTTGTTGCCTCCAGAGTGTTTTTGATCTCATTTATTGCATTGTTCATTATACATTGTCTCTTTTTTTATTTCTTCTAGGTCCTTGTTAAACCTTTCTTGAATCTTCTCAATCTTTGTCTCCAGGCTATTTATCTGTGATTCCATTTTGATTTCAAAATTTTGGATTTTTTTCACTATCATTATTCAGGATTCTTTATCAGGTAGATTCCCTATCTCTTTCTGTTTCATTTGTTTTGGTGGGCATTTATCCTGTTCCTTTACCTGCTGGGTATTCCTCTGTCTCTTCATCTTGTTTATATTGCTGAGTTTGGGGTGTCCTTTCTGCATTCTGGCAGTTTGTGGAGTTATCTTTATTGTGGAGTTTCCTCACTGTGTGTGGGTTTGTACAGGTGACTTGTCAAGGTTTCTTGGTTAGGGAAGCTTGTGTCGGTGTTATGGTGGGTGGAGCTGGATTTCTTCTTTTTGGAGTGCATTGAAGTGTCCAGTAATGACTTATGAGATGTCTATGGTTTTGCAGTAACTTTGGGAAGCCTGTATATTGGAGTTTAGGGCTGTGTTCCTGTGTTTCTGGAGAATTTCGTGGTATGTCTTGCTCTGGAACTTGTTGGCTCTTGTGTGGTGCTGGGTTTCAGTGTAGATATGGAAGCGTTTGATGAGCTCATGTCAATTAATGTTCCCTGGAGTCAGGAGTTCCATGGAGTCAGAGTTTGGACTTAAGCCTCCTCCTTCCGGTTTTCAGTCTTATTTTTACAGTAGTCTCAAAA
The DNA here is from genome assembly GCF_027580195.1 of Bos mutus. Lineage (NCBI taxonomy): Eukaryota > Metazoa > Chordata > Mammalia > Artiodactyla > Bovidae > Bos > Bos mutus. The sequence continues at coordinate 602,398 of NW_027219175.1, forward strand.
CTTCTCCTTCTATACAGCACCATTGATAAAACATCTAGGTTAAAGATGAAAAGTTTCTCCACAGTGAGGGACACCCAGAGAGGTTCACAGAGTTATATGGAGAAGAGAAGAGGGAGTGGGGAGTTAGAGGTGACCTGAATGAGATGAGATGGAATCAATAAAGGAGAGAGCAGTTTAGCCAGTAATCACTTCCTTATGTGCACTCCACAACTGGACCGCTCAGAGATGTTTACGGAGTTTTACAGAGAAGAGAAGAGGGCGGAAGGAGACAGAGGTAGACAGGAAGATAAAATGGGGGAATGAAAAGGAGAGAAACAGATTTAGCCAGTGATCAGCCGGCTAAGTGTTCTCCACTGTCTGGAACACACAGAAATTCACAGAGTTGGGTAGAGCAGAGAGGGGTTAGGGAGGAGACACAGGCGACCACAGGTGGAGAAAAAGGAGAGTCCAAAGGGGCAGAGAATAGTCTAACCAGTAACCTCGCTCCCAAGTAAAAATGGATAGTGAAGATTGGGTTCTTAAAGGTACAAAATTGATAACAAATACCACAAAGAAAAAAATAAAAATCTAGAGTAGAGTTTGGAATTTCAAAAATACAATGTTAAAGAAAAGAAGAAGAAAAAGAAAGATTAAAAAAAGTCACAAAATTAAAAAAATATATAGGTACAAAATTGATAACAAATACCAAAAAGCAAAAATTAAAAATCTAGAGTGTGGAATTTCAGAAATACAATGTTAAAGAAAAGAATAAGAAAAAGAAAGAGGAAAAAAAAAAGTCAAAAAAATATATATATACAAAATTGATAACAAATACCAAAAAAAGCAAAAATTAAAAATCTAGAGTAGAGTTTTGAATTTCAAAAATACAATGTTAAAGAAAAGAAGGAAAAAAAAAGAGAAAGAAAAAAGAAAAATAGTTACAAAATTATAAAATATATATATATATGAAGCTTTTTTTTTTTAAAAATAGGGTCTTTTTTTTTTTTTTTGCAAAGTAATAGTAGGTTATAAAAGTGAAAATTAAAGGAGTAATAGGGGACTCACATAGTCAGACATGACTGAAGCAACTCAGCAGCAGCAGCAGCAACAGTGGACTTAAAAAAAAAAAAAGAAAGAATGATTTTAAAAATAGTAAAAATATATCTAGGACTTTCTCAGAGAAGGCGATGGCACCCCACTCCAGTACTCTTGCATGGAAAATCCCATGGATGGAGGAGTCTGGTAGGCTGCAGTCCATGGGGTCACTAAGAGTCGGACAAGACTCAGCAACTTCACTTTGACTTTTCACTTTCATGCATTGGAGAATGAAATGGCAACCCACTCCAGTGTTCTTGCCTAGAGAATCCCAGGGATGGGAGATCCTGGTGGGCTACAGTGTATGGGGTTGCACAGAGTCGGACACAACTGAAGTGACTTAGCAGCAGCAGCAGGACTTTCTCTGGTGTTGTGGTTATTGTGGGTTCAGTTCATTTTCCACTAGTTCCTTGGTCTGGCTTATATTTCTCAAGATTTATAGTCCCCTTCCTATGTAGTCGGTACTAACGACAGGGTTTTAATCTATTGCACCTGTCTCTTCCAAGGCAGTTCCCTCTGTTTTAGCTTCTTCTGTTTGCTGGTCTCTTCAGTGTCTGATTTCTGCCCAGACACAAAGGGGGCGGTAGTGGACACTTTTTTTTTTTTTTTTTAGGCTCACATGTTCAGTTGCACTGTGAAGAGGGAGGGACGCTGCAAACAAGTAACATTGGCGTGTGCTCGCAGTGACTCAGCCACACTGGGCCTGCCCTGGCTCACGGTGCATGTACATTCCCTGCCCACACTGCTCAGGCTCTAGGTTGCTCCACCAGGAAACATCCGAGGCCGGCCCTGGGCTGCATGGACCTCCCAGGTCTAAGCTGCTCAGGTTCAGGCACTCGGGTAGTCCTCAGAGGCACAGACTTGGTTGGGCCTGCATTTTATGCCCTTCCCAGGTCCGAGCAGCTCAGGTGATGAGGTATTTGGAGAGCATGGTCGCTGCAAACAATTGCCTCCCTGCCACTCGGTTTTCTGGATGTACAACCGGCACACCTTCTCAGGTGGATGTTGACTGTCCAGAACCCCAAGAAGTCTTAGTTAGCAAAGAAGCCTGTTTACAGTTTTGTAGATAATGTCTCTCCGGGGCTGTTATTGCCCACTTCCAGCTCTGGCTGCCTGTCACCGGAGGGGGATGGTCTGCAGCTGGCTATCTCTGTTCAGTGTGCGGGCCTGGCAGTGTCTTAGGTTAGGGCTGGCTTTTTGTGTGGTAGTTATTCCACAGTCTGATTTACTAACCCAAGTTAGTTCGCTCAGATTGTGCTCGGGGCATTCAGGCCACATCCTTACTCTAAGCGATGCAGCCCGCACTTCCCTGTGCAGCCCCCGCTTGCTAGTAGCGGGTGCAGGTGTCTGTGCTACTTCTCCACTGGGGGAGTTACTGTTGGGCTCATAATCTGTGGGTTTTAACTATTTATTTTTCCTCCCTGTTATGTTGCCCTCTGTACTTCCAAGGCTCAGCACAGACTAGGGAGTTAGAGTGTCTCCTGGTGTTTGGAAACTTCTCTCTTTTTAAGACTCCCTTCCCAGGACGGAGCTCCATCCTTTCCTCTTTTGTCTCTTTCTTTTGTCTTTATTTTTTCCTACATCCTTTTGAAGACAAAGGGCTGCTTTTCTGGGTGTCTGATGTCCTCTGCCAGCTTTCAGAAGTTGTTTTGTGGAATTTACTCAGCGTTTTAATGTTTTTTTGATGAATTTGTGGGGGAGAAAGTGGTCTCCCCATCCTATTCCTCCACCATCTTAGCTCCTCCTCCCTCCGCCATCTTCCCCTTATATTTCTTACAGACAAAAGTATTCTATTCTTCCTCTGGTAAGTTTGGAAAAATTAAAATAATTTTCTAGTAACAAAAAAGAGCAAGTGTAATAAACTCACATTTTGAACATAATAGCAATTTTTTTTATTCTATCACAGTGCATTTTATTATAAAGTTATGAGTTTTTGAGTAAGAGTGAAGGTTCTAATGACATATAGGTCGTTTAAAAATACTAAGATAATTGCGAATCAGATCAATACTAACTTGGCAGTAAATTTCTTATAGAGGTTTCATCATGACTTTGTTCTCTGTGATATGTTTGTAGTTAGGAAGATTTTTCTTGGAATGAAATTGTTGAACCAGGTTTGAATACAAGCAGTTTCTTGTACAGTTCAGTGTTTTAGTATTAATCAGTATTATTTCTTTAAATACACAATTAATCTAGTAACATCTTGATTTTATATCTTTAAAAGTATGCTCTTACTCTTTTTAGCCGAACTTAGTGAAACAGATCCTTTGATCCTGAAGATGATGATGAAATCCAGTTTAGGGACCCTGCAGGTGAGAATGAAGACATTGATGTGTAAGTCCAGGCTGAACCGTCTGTGTGTGCTTTTTATTGTTTTATATATGAAAGTAGTCAGATCTTTCACCGTCTTAGGTCTCAGAAGGTTGAACATTGAATTGAATATATATTGAGGCTTATGCATCCACGAATTTGAATATTCATTAATATTCAGAAGCCAGGTGGCAACCTTTTAAATTTTCAGGAACTTTATAATTCTTTGGATCTTTTTTTTTTTTTTTTAATCAATTAGGTCTGACACTGGGTACTCCATAACGACACTTTACTAGGCAAGGGGGTCTACAGTGATAGTAGTAAAAAGTTTAGAAGACAGTTTTAAAATGTTTCATCTCCCAAGGCAGGTACATTTAAAGAGGAAAAGCAAGTTGAAGCCACCTTGCTGAAGATTGTAATTTCAGTGTACTCCAAAGCATTCTTAAAGTGAAGGCCTGTATTGTTGCCCATGTATTTAGAGATTACATTAATTTTCCTGTATCACTCTAGGACAAAATTTAGTTTGAAGTTTGTGGGAAATGGTTGTTTATCTTGGTAAGGAAATAGTGATGATAGGAGTTTTAAATGCCTCACTTTTTGGATGTATTTAAGTAAACATTTCCTTGATTGTATCTCTTGACTTATTAGACAGGCATATCAAGTAATTGGAATGACAGTATGGCTTATACTCTTGTAAGGCCTGCTAGACTTCTTCTTTCGGTACTTCTGTAGTAAAACTGTACTGTAGAAACCAAAAGTGTAAAAGAATCAATTAGTTCTTGATTGAATACTAAGTTGAAGTTTAGAATTCCAGAAACAGATTTTAGGAAGTCTAAATTGTATCACTGACCTAGAACACAGATTCAAGATCTTTCAGTCACCAGCGTCCTTATTAAGAGCATTTTCAGACACTCAGAGAAAGTGAATTTTAATTTGACTTGAGCAGTCATATATTCACCAAGATTATACAGTTTACAATTTTCTACTCAGTGTGTCACATCTATCCTGTTTATACCAGTCCATATTATACTTTGATGGATTTTCCAAATCATTTAGGAAATGAAAACAAGGCACTACCCTGGTGGTCTAGTGTTTTAAGATTCTCACTGTAGGGATCACGAGTTTAATTCCTTGTTGGAAAAGAATGAGCCATATCCTGGATTGCATGGCCACAATTCACAATGAAAACCCAAGTTGTTTCAGATTACTCACACCATGAATTAGAATAGCTGAATATGTACCTTTATTTTTTTAAATTTTATTTTATTTTTAAACTTTACAATATTGTATTAGTTTTGCCAAATATCGAAATGAATCTGCCACAGGTGAATATGTACCTTTAATGATGAAATTTTTTACCAGATTTTTATAGATTTTAAAACAAATGATAATACTCTACTGAAGTGAAAGTGAAGTTGCTCAGTTGTGTCCGACTCTTTGCAACCCCATAGACTTTAGCCTCCCAGGCTCCTCCGTCTATAGGATTCTCCAGACAGTAATACTGGAATGGGTTGCCATTCCCTTCTCCGGGGGATCTCCCAACCCAGGAATGGAACCCAGTTCTGCATTGCAGGCAGACGCTTTACCCTCTGAGCCACTAGGGAAGCCCAATACTATACTGATGTTGTAATGCACTGTAAAACACACGAGTAATATTAAATGAAAAGATTAGGAAAATATTGTTGAAATATCATTAATGTTTTTAAATTTTTTTATGTTCCAGTTTTGCTATTACCAGAGGCCAAAAATTATACATAAATTTTTATTTTATATATTTGTGATGTTTTTGTCATCATCTTTTATGTATTTGGAGTTATGAATTATGTAAATGTTAAAATGAACATCTTAAAGACGTCCATTAAATCTTAGCTTAAAAAAAAAAAGTTTTATTTGAAAAAGTGGACCCCAGGTTTATGAATCAGTTGCAAATAAGAAAGTATAAAATGATTATATACGAATCAAAAAACCAGTAATGAAATGTGTATTAAGTTGATGTCTATTTAGTGATGTATTTGTAGTTTATAGGTCGTTTGTAATGCTGACAACAGCTTTCATACAAATACTGTCCTCTCTAACATTTTGTTCAGTTTTGCCAGAGCTTCCTTGTGGCTAAGTTAATACTCTGGAGGTACAACTGACAGTTATCCTCTGTGGTAAGAATGTAAAATGCACCAGTTGCATAGTATGTTATTTGACACCTGAAGATTGTCACAACTGAGCTGGGGTTGAAGGCAAGGAATCCAGCCAAAGGGAACTCTTGAATACCAAGCCCCACAGAGTTAAGCCTTTCCTTAGAAGGAAAAGAGAACAGATTTCTGAAGCTGTGACTAAGCGGCTCAGTTGGGGAAAAGACAAAAGGCAATGGTAATGAAAAGAGTCAAAGAATCTGTGTTTATTTGGAAATTTTGTTTAGGTTTATATGTTTTATGTCAGAATCCTAGTTCTTAACCAGAGTCAGTTATCCCAGTGACTTACTAGACTGTTACTCCTATGATCATATTGAGTCAGAAGACTTTGATTTAGTACCACCCTTCAGTCTTTAGGAGGAAATAAGATGCTAAACTCCAATTAAAATAAATGCTGCTGCTCCTGCTGCTTCTAAGTCGCTTCAGTCATGTCTGACTCTGTGCGACCCCATAGACGACAGCACACCAGGCTCCTCTGTGTCTGAGATTCTCCAGGCAAGAATACTGGAGTGGGTTTCCATTTCTTTCTCCAGTGCATGCGTGCATGCTAAGTCGCTTCAGTCATGTCTGACTCTGTGAGACTCTGTAGACAGCATCCCTCAAGTTTCCTCTGATCACAGGATTCTCCAGGCAAGAGTACTGGAGTGGGTTGCCATTTTCTTCTCCCATTAAAATGAATAAATTAGTTTAAAATATATTAAAAATTATAGCTTGCATACCATGTGATGTTCTCACGGTGATCATAGAGATTCCGTGAAAAAAGATAAGAATGGAGAAATCAATCTGGTTGGTGTCCTTAACTTTAGTTCAAAAGGATTAGTTTTCTAAATACTGTAAAGAAGATCCCTTATGTATTATTACAAGAATTAACTTTTCTGTAGATATGATGTTCTTTTCACTTACAGATCAGAATTGAACTCAGAGGTCTGAGATCATGCTACAGCTTGAATTTTGGTTATCACCTTTTAAGAAGTGTACTTCAGTATGAATGTAGTTTAAAGTACACTGTGCCTTAAATAACCAATGGTGTATTTTCATTGTTTTAAACTATCATATTTCTTTTAAAAACTAATGAAGCTGAATTATTTTGAGGAAAATGTTAACACTTGATTCTTTCAATATAATGGGGTAAAGACCCCTTTACTTAGGGGTAAAGACCACAAAATCTGCTGTGAAAACACTAGGAAGAAAAAAAGAAGAGAAAAGATTCCTCTCCTGTTTTACCTCCAGTTGACAGATGTTTTGAATAAATTGTCTCATCATCATAAGCCCTAGAATGAACTCATCTGTTTGCAGAGTCTTTCTGTATATTCCACTTATCTAAACATTTTCTTTAGATTTTTGATAGAATTTAAGGAAAGCAGAAATATGCATTTGAAGTTAATAAAAAGGGCTATTTTCTTATGTACATTGCTCGTGTAGTTTTAATAACTTTTGGTAACATATATCATTTTCATCACTTTGTGTTGCCACTATCATAAGAAGGACATTTCCAAAGTGAAGTTTTCAGAAGACAGGATGGAGTTATAATTTTCAATTCGTATGATTAGAAGATGCAGAAATTCTACAATAAGTAATACTTAGTGTGTATGCCCAGCAGTGGGATTGCTGGATCATAAGGCAGTTCTAATTCCAGTTTTTTAAGGAATCTCCACACTGTTCTCCATAGTGGCTGTACTAGTTTGTATTTCCACCAACAGTGTAATAGGGTTCCCTTTTCTCCACACCCTCTCCAGCATTTATTATTTGTAGATTTTTGGATCTCAGCCATTCTGACTGGTGTGAAATGGTACCTCATAGTGGTTTTGATTTGCATTTCTCTGATAATGAGTGATGTTGAGCATCTTTTCATGTGTTTGTTAGCCATCTGTATGTCTTCTTTGGAGAAATGTCTATTTAGTTCTTCGGCCCATTTTTTGATTGGGTCATTTATTTTTCTAGAGTTGAGCTGGAGGAGTTGCTTGTATATTTTTGAGATCAGTTGTTTGTCAGTTGCTTCATTTGCTATTATTTTCTCCCATTCTGAAGGCTGTCTTTTCACCTTGCTAATAGTTTCCTTTGATGTGCAGAAGCTTTTAAGGTTAATTATGTCCCATTTGTTTATTTTTGCTTTTATTTCCAATATTCTGGGACGTGGGTCATAGAGGATCCTGCTGTGATGTATGTCAGAGAGTATTTTGCCTATGTTCTCCTCTAGTTTTATAGTTTCTGGTCTTACATTGAGATCTTTAATCCATTTTGAGTTTATTTTTGTGTATGGTGTTAGAAAGTGTTCTAGTTTCATTCTTTTACAAGTGGTTGACCAGGTTTCCCAGCACCACTTGTTAAAGAGATTGTCTTTAATCCAGTGTATATTTTTGCCTCCTTTGTCAAAGATAAGGTGTCCATATGTGTGTGGATTTATCTCTGGGCTTTTTAATTTTGTTCCATTGATCTATATTTCTGTCTTTGTGCCAGTACCATACTGTCTTGATAACTGTGGCTTTGTAGTAGAGCCTGAAGTCAGGTAGGTTGATTCCTCCAGTTCCATTCTTCTTTCTCAAGATCGCTTTGGCTATTCGAGGTTTTTTGTATTTCCATACAAATTGTGAAATTATTTGTTCTAGCTCTGTGAAGAATACTGTTGGTAGCTTGATAGGGATTGCATTGAATCTATAAATTGTTTTGGGTAGTATACTCATTTTCACTATATTGATTCTTCCAATCCATGAACATGGAAACAAGAAGGGAAAGAGACACGTGTACCCCACTGTTCATCGCAGCACTGTTTATAATAGCCAGGACATGGAAGCAACCTAGATGTCCATCAGCATATGAATGGATAAGAAAGATATGGTACCTATACACAATGGAGTATTACTCAGCCATTAAAAAGAATACATTTGAATCAGTTCTAATGAGGTGGATGAAACTGGAGCCTATTATACAGAATGAAGTAAGCCAGAAGGAAAAACACCAATACAGTATACTAACGCATATATATGGAATTTAGAAAGATGGTAACAATAACCCTGTGTACGAGACAGCAAAAGAGACACTAATGTATAGAACAGTCTTATGGACTCTGTGGGAGAGGGAGACGGTGGGAAGATGTGGGAGAATGGCATTGAAGCATGTAAAATGTCATGTGTGAAACGAGATGCCAGTCCAGGTTTGATGCACAATACTGGATGCTTGGGGCTAGTGCACTGGGACGGCCCAGAGGGAGGGTATTGGGAGGGAGGAGGGAGGAGGGTTCAGGATGGGGAGCACATGTATACCTGTGATGGATTCATTTTGATATTTGGCAAAACTAATACAATTATGTAAAGTTTAAAAATAAAATAAAATTAAAAAAAAAGTAATACTCAGTTTTCCTAACGTTGAAAGTTTTTATCTGTTTGTTGAGAGTGTTTTAGTTAACACTTTAAATATTTCTCAAGTATAACAACCATTAAGGTTAAAATAACTGGATGATCCTTTACAGATAAAATAGGTTGTATGTCATTTCATTCTCAAAAGTCAGATGCACTGTAACCAAATACTGCTGAATTTGATGAATCATATGGCAACCCACTCCAGTCCTCTTGCCTAGAAAATTCCATGGATGGAGGAGCCTGGGTGGGCTACAGTCCATGGATTCACAAAGAGTCGGACACGACTGAGCTACTTCACTTTACAACTACATTGTATGAATGAAAATCTAATTTCATAAATAAATACTATAAACTAAGACTTTCATAAATTTATCCCTTAGCTGAGATAAGGGAAAGGAAGGAACAGCCACTGAAAAATTCGAGAAAGTGTTGCACACAGTGTATTTTTGTGTGTTCATATTTTCCTGCAAATTTAGATACTAACCTTGCTTTTTAAAAGTGTGCTTTGAATGCATCTTCTGTAGTAAGATGAAATGAAGTTCAGGGCTAGTTCATTAAACTCAATAAAAGTATACTTGTGTGTAGTGATAGACCATTCATTAAGTAATTTCTGAAATATATTGCTTCTGAGAATTTATAGGGAATACACATTTAGCTGGGTTTTGTAATACAAAAAAGGGGAAGTAAACCCTCAGATGGTTTCATTTAATTTTGCTAGAGTTTCTTTTCCCAAGTTTATAAACTGAGTGTATACAGAATTAAATCCAAGAAAAAGTTCTCTGATGTGGTGTGTGGTGCTTCATCTGTGGAGGTCCTGAATGTATTTGAGATGGAGGATTAGTTTTAGTATGCTGAAGAAAAAGCTTGAGAAGTTCACTTTATGGGTAATTGAAACTTCCTGGTGATTTAGTCTTTTTACATATCTTTCTTCAATCCTTTGCCAAAAATATCAGAATCTGCACACATGACAAAGTAAAAGACTTTTCTGTGGACTTTCTCAAACACATACAGGTTTGTCCAAAGATTTAATCTGCACTTAAATTGTAACAGTTGTCATGGTCTGATTGTTGTATGCTTGTTTGTTTTTTTTTGTTTGTTTGTTTTTATCTTCCTAAAAATTGTATACTAGTCCCCTAGACCCAGAAGTTGATAGTATTGGGAAGCAGGCCCTCTGGAATGTCCTTCTGCCACCATGGAGGAACTGTTGCAAAAGGAATCTGTCCAAGTATAAAGGAGGCTTCAGAGGGTTCACCATGAACAGAGGCAGCAAGAACTCAGCAGTTTGCAAATCAGAGGATCTACACCAGAAACCTAACCCGCACACTAATCCTAGATTTCCCATGACTGGAAATGAAACTTTCCATTGTTGAGAAGCCAGTTTGTAGTATTTTGACGTAAGAACTTGAATGAAGTTAAACACTGGTGACAACATATTTTTTTTCTCATTGTTTAGTAACTGTGAGGCATCTTGTATCATCTTGAGTTGCTTATGTGCAATTTTATATGGAAGAATTATTTTGATACATGTCATGTAGAGATTGTATAGGTAAATTTTTGTCAGGCCTAGAAACTTTATTCAGAATTGAATGTCCCAAATTAATTTGTGCCTAAAAGTGAGTGATCTCTTTTGTTTCCTCTCCAGTAATTTGAAATATTCTATAAGATACTCTGAAGGGGAACACAAAGTAATATTTTAATAGAAACTTCACAGTTCTGTTTTGTAGGATTTTTGAGTGTGGGAACACAGTTCTTAGCATCATAGTTTGACACTGCTGCTGCTGCTAAGTCGCTTCAGTCGTGTCCAACTCTATGCAACCCCATAGACGGCAGCCCACCAGGCTCTCCCGTCCCTAGTATTATCCAGGCAAGAACACTGGAGTGGGTTATCATTTCATTCTCCCATGCATGAAAGTAAAAAGTGAAAGTGAAGTTGCTCAGTCGTGTCTGACCCTCAGTGACCCCATGGATTGCAGCCTTCCAGGCTCCTCCACCCATGGGATTTTCCAGGCAAGAGTACTGGAGTGGGGTACCATTGCCTTCTACCCTCATTAAAATCAGACATTGTTACATAGGTTCAGAAGATATGCTGGACCATGAGCTCCAAACACTGAAATTTCAGAAAGCAAATTTTACATTTTTAAAAATTATTTTAATGGGAAGATATTCAGTTTACATTATTGGGCTAATTTTTGCCTTCCATGAACAAGAGTCAGTCACCACTACACACGTGTTCACACATCCAGAACCTTCCTCCCACCTAACTCCCCATTCTTGTTTTCCCAGAGCACTGTCTTTGGGTGCCCTGCATCATATGTGAACTTGCACCGGTCACCTGTTTACATATGGTAATGTACATGTTTCAATGCTCTTCTCTCAAATTACCCCACCATTGCCCTCTCCACAGAGTCCAAAAGTCTATTCTTTCCATCTGTCTCTTTTGCTGCCCTGCATGTAGGATCATCGTGACCATCTCTCCAAATTGCATACATATGCATTTCTATACAGTATTTGTATTTATCTTAATGAATTTACTTCACTCTGTAGAACAGGCTCCTGTTTCACCCACCTCTCTAGAATGAACTCAAATGCTTTCCTTTTCACAGCTGAGTAATTGCCCATTGTGTGTATATACCACAACTTCCTTATCCATTCATCTGCAGTGGATATCTAGGTTGCTTCCATGTCCTAGCTATTGTAAATAGTCCTGGGATGAATATTTATGTACATGTGTCTCTTTCAGTTCTGCTTTCCTTGGGGTCTACGCAAGCATTGGGATTGGTGAGTCACATGACAATTCTATTTCCAGGTTTTTAAGAAATCATATGGTTTACTGTGGCTATACCAGTTTTCATCCTACCAACAGTGTAAGTTGGTTACCTTTTCACTCCCTCTCCAGTGTTTCTTGCTGGAGATTTTGGGTGATGGTCGTTGTGGACAAGTGTGAGATGACACCTCATTGTGGTATTGACTTTCATCTCTCTGATGATGAGTTACGTTGAGCATCTGTCCTGTGTTCATTAGCCATCTGTATATCTTCTCTGTAGAAATGTCTGTTTAGTTCTTTGGCCCACTTTTACCCGGGTTGTTTGTTTTTCTGGTATTGAGTTGTATAAGCTGCTTGTATATGTGGCAGATTAACTCTTGGGCAGTTGTTTGATGTGCTGTAATTTGCTCCAGTTCTGAAGGCTGTCTTTTCACCTTGCTTATATTTTCCTTCACTGTGCAGACGCTTAGAAGTTTAACTAGGTCTCTTTTGTTTCTTTCTGTTTTTATTTCCATTACTCTGGGAGGTGTGTCATAGAGGAAAGGATCTTGCTATGATTTCTGTCACAGAGTGTTCTGCCTATGTTTTTCTCTAAAAGTTTTATAGTTTCCTGTCTTCCGCTTAGGTCTTTAATCAATTTTCTATTTATTTTTGTGTGTGGGGTTAGAAAATATTTCTTTCTTTTAATGTGGTTGAAAAGTTTTCCCAGAACTGCTGGTTCAAGAGGTTGTCTTTTCTCCATTGTATATTTATGCCTCCTCTGTCAAAGACAAGGTGGTCGTGGGTGTGTGGCTTCATCTCTGGACTTCCTATTTTGTTCCGTTGATCTGTATTTCTGTCTTTGGCCCAGTACCTTACTATCTTGATGACTGTAGCTTTGTAGTATAGTCATGTCAGGAAGGCTGATTCCTCCATTTCCATTGTTTCTCAAGAGTGCTTTGCTCATTGGAGGTCTTTTGTGTTTCCACACAAATTGTGAAATTATTTGTTCTAGTTCAGTGAAAAACACTGTTGGTGTTTTGATAGGGATTCCACAGTTGAATCTGAGAATATCAATGGTGAATAAATGTGTCAATAGATCGCCTTGTGTTGTATACTCATTTTCACTAAATTGATTCCTCTGATCCAAGAACATGGTATACTTCTTCATCTGTTTGTGCCATCTTTGATTTCTTTCAACATGGCTTTATAGTTTTCTGTACCAGATACTTGCTTTTTTTAGGGAAATATATTCCTAAATATTTTATTCTCTTCATTGGTTGGTGAATGATATACTTTCCTTAAGTTCTCTTTCTCATTTTTCATTGCTATTGTATCAGAATGAAAGGGATTCCTGAGTATTAATTTTTTATTCTGCAGCTATACTCTATTCATCGATTAGCTCAAGTAATTTTCTGCTGGCATCCTTAGTGTTCACTCTGTGGAGGGTCATGTCATCTTTTAACAGTTATAGTTTGTTTGTTTGTTTTTTCCTATCTGTATTCCTTTTACTTCCTTTTTCCTTGATAGCTGGACCAGGACTAATTTAAAAACTAATTCCAATACATTTTTCACCTCAGAAAATCTTACTGATGAAATTACGAATCACTGAGAAATCTCAATTCTACCAGAGTCCCACAGTAAAATCATGAAAAACTTCAGGAGTTAGGGGTAATTTTTTTGGGGGGGCAGGGGGATCATAAAGTGTTTAATTCTTTAGAAAAATGTAGCATAATCAAATTAGTCTGGAATACTTGTAGTATTTCCTTCAGTTTCAGAAGATTCGACAGCCCTAAGAGTTATGCAGGGCTTTCTAACTGAAACCAAGAAACTCACCAAGAGCTCACCAAACTCTAACAGTGTATATTAGAAAAATTGTGTTACTGTGCTGTTAAATCTTGTGAGCTTTATAGCTAAATTAAATAATGGCAAAAGAAAAAAAAAAAAACACCTTCAAGATGATTGTGCTAAAGAGACTGCTAAAACAGGTGAGGACACAGGGCAAGAGAACAGGGAAGTTGTGGGAGACCCCTGAATGAAGTGTGGTCCGGGGGAGAGGCAGGCTCCAAAGGCACAGCTGAGAAGAGTCTGGCAGGGCTACACCTGTAAGTGTCACAGCCATGACTTTGGGTGTCTTCTTCAGGCCTGCATCTGAGGAGGAGCAGAATCTGAGACCTCTAGGTCAAGACTGGCCAGAGCAGCCACCGGAGATAGTTATTGTTGTAAATATGGATGATCCCAGGAAATAGCTGAGAGAGCGGTCAGTCAGACCCCCTGGAGTTGTGCTCACTAGTGCAGTGCAAAGGCACGAGGATGCCCACAAGCAAGGTGGAGTTGGAAGGGACTGCTATTCTCATCTGCTCTGAGTGCCAGACGAGCTCAGAAACATGCCTGCCATTCATTGTGAAGATAGGAAGCAGGACAGAGACTCAGGTTTTTCTTGCTGAAGACACACAAAAGCGCGCACGTGTGCGCGTGCGCACGCGCGCGCGCACACACACACACACACACACATGCACACCACCTCCTTGCTTGAAGACACAGTGTGCAACAGGGACTGCAAATCCTGACCAGGTAAGCAGTGACATGACACTACCAAGCACACACAAGTCAGGAGGACAGTAGTAGTCAGAAACAGCCCGTGCTTTGGGGATGCAGACCACCTTAGATGTAGAAGACCACAGGGAACACAGAGCCATGAGTGTGTCTGATGGTATGGCAGGGCCTGAGGACATCAGTGGTGGCTGGGAAAGTGGAAGTACACAGGATCCTTGGAAATGCCTATTCCATGTCCTTCTTCCACCAGAGTAGGGCTCTTGCTACTGGATTGTCTGGCCCAGCATATGGCCTGAATGGCTCCTTGACCTAAAGCAGATTATAAACCACCCTCAGGTGTCCATCATGTTCAGCGACCAAGATAAAGACTTTCTTAGTTACCAGATCAACTTGAAGGTTAGTGAGGGATACTGAGGACGGGTGGGTATGGAACCTGGTGGGGAGTTGGGGAATCATGGTGTCCATGTTCAAGGGATGTGACTTTGGAGAGGTGTTGTGCAAGCTGTTAAATGCCTGCCTGGGAGGAAAGCTGAGGCCCCTAGAAGCTTTCACCTTTCCCCTCCTCCCTATCCTGGTAGGTGCAGGTGCAGAGCATCCAAGGTCCCACTGCAAGCTGATCTTTTCCTTATGGGACAACCCCTACTTCTAGAACACAGTGATCATTAAGGAGTATTGCCTTGACATCACTGGTAAAACGTGGCTCCGGGCTGGTGAATGTAGGTATGTAAGGGGGTGGATGATCCACCTGTCTAATCTGCCCCTGTGTCCCCTGTCTTTCTGCAGGGTATAGGGCATATTGTTCCACTCCAGTCCACTGGTTCTGGGTCATTGAATGGGGAGGACCCAGCGGCAGGCTGGACACCAGGAGCCTTACATTTCTCAAATTGTTGTCAGGTGACAAGTGCCCAGAATCAGACAGAATTGCTGAAGTTGGGTTGCTTTGGGCCTTCATACAGCTGGCAATTGATGTTGGAGTTCATGGCTGCTCACGGGAGGGTTCAAAGCCTGGTAAGCCCCTGGCAGACCTTGCTAGTGTTGCCATAATATCATTGGCAAGACTTGTGGAACGATCCTGTGAAGTAACTACCCTAGGGAGGAAGGTTCTGACATGAGAGATAACTGACAGAAACACATGTGGTGACGGTGTCTGGAGGTGGGCCCTGAAGGGACATCTGTGTAGAAGCCGGGACACTCTCCTTTCCCAAATGGGGATGCTCAGCCTCATGCAAGCTGGCTGTGGAGTCAGAATTTGGGGCATGCATATAGCAGGTGGCCTGATGAGACTGGGGAACTGGGCACTTGGTGTGTCCCTGAGAGAAGCAAATCTCCCTCAAATCAGCTGTGATTGCAGCATGAGAATCCTAGGTGATACTACTAGTGGCAGGGTGAATTAAGTATCTTTGTCAGAATCATCTTTCTGTGGGTCCTGCCATCTCCCGGCCTCCTGCTTCTCACTGAGTTTGAGATTGCCTGGGCCCTTCACTCCCGCCCCTTACCGTGGAAAGGCCTGTCATTGAAAGGGCATCCTCTTCAGGGTCCCAGTGCACTTGTATGCTGACTTTGCGATCTTCTGTGAATTTTCACTTCCAACACTTGGCATCTCATGACCACCACACATGCTGCACTGGAAGCGGCTTCAGGCTGCCTTGGGAAAATACAGAAGAGCCCGGGGAGGAGGTGAACAGGTAGCCCCAAGGACAGGACATGTTGCCTACTGTCACCATCTCTGACATTGCTGAACACGGGCGTCTTCAGTTCCTGAAACACTTGTGTTCCCTGTTTGCGTTTGTGCCCCCGTGCCAAGAATGTGTGTGTATACACATGTGTGTTTGTGTCGCCTGTGTTTATGTGGGTGTGTGTTCATATGTGTGTATCCGGCCCAGGGCAGACACAGAGATCAAGGCGACAAAAGAGGAGGTGTCGAGCAACCAGATGAGAAGACACGAGGCGTCCCCAGTCTAGGGTGTTTAGTCGCCATACCTCTGACCCCGTCCAGGATGGGAATTAGGAAAGGATGGCCAGTGATAGCTCTGGATTGTGGCTTCAGAAATCTGCATATAAACTAAATACATAACACGCTCACCATTTCTACCATGTTTTTGTGTGTTTGGACCGGGAAGAGGGGGTTCATGGTCTGAGAATTCACCCAGGGCAAATCAGGTGGAGTGGGCTTTGAAACCACTACCTGTGGAGCCCTCAGTCTGTGGGGATGTGGGCCAGCCTGTGGAAATGGTGAGCGTGGCTAGAGCAGGACCCGGGATGGTGAGGAGGCTAAGGTCCTGCAGAAAAGGGCAGATACCCGAAAGAAAATAGGCACAGTTTGCCTGCGGCACTGGAGACTTGTTCCACATATAGAAGGAGACCCAGGAAGGTCCTGGGCCAGTGCTGCCTAGGATCAGCCCATCAGCCAGCACACCCTCTACAAGAGGGTGGCACACCCTGGCACAATGCAACACAAAATGAAACAGCCTTGGGAGAGTGGGAGACAGGGAAGCCCCTGGAGGCAGTTCAGAGCCTGCTGATTTCCAAGGTCAAGGGTCTAGGCAATAGCAGTCCTGCCAGATACTCCAAGACTCATGCTGAAAATCCTGATGCGAATTCCTTTCTTCCTCTGGGGTCTTGCCTCTGGCTGTGGGGGCCAGAGGGACAAAGGTGTGTGTTGGCACCAGAGGGAGGATTCTGGCATACTAGCTGAAGAAGAATCAGGATTTTGTCCTAGGGGATCTGCACCAGGTGACACTCAGAGGGACCCTGCCTTCCAGGTGACCGACAGTCTTGGATGCCCCTGGGCCCAGCTGGAGGCTGGCTCCCTGGCATGTGGGCTGTGTAGGCAAGCAGCGATGCCTGACTGTAGGGAGTCCTACCTGGGGCTAACGAGAGTAACTGAAAGAGAGTCTTGGCATTTAGCAAGTCAGTGAGGCTTGGGGGGTTCAAGCCCTCTTGGTGAATTTAAATAGAAAAACTGTTTTCTGCCCAAGGAAGGCATGAACTGTGGGCCCAGAAAAGGCAGGTTTCCCAGGGCATCATCTGTTTGAGGACTCCATGTGTCTGAGTAGTGTTAAACAGAAGGGATGATGTGTAGGGATGCCACCGTACCTTTAAAGGCCTCAGGTTCCATGCCTTGTATCAGAAGAGACCCTGTATTCATCTGCACCTACTTCACAACATTGGACCTACCCAGGTCTGTCACAGTCTCTTGGGGCTCTTGGAGGCTCAGGCGTCTCTTTGACTTTTTCCTGATACAGGGAGATAGTGCTTTGGGGCACAGGTAGACATAGGCACACAGACAGCTACACAGATAGGAAGAACAGGGGTCCTATTTAAGAATGTTGTGGGCCCTAAGGTGTGGTAGGCTAGCAACAGGGCCACAACATTGACATGGAATGATCTAGATAGGTGTACACTGAGAAAGTGGTTCTCCAAGTCAGCTGAGCCCAGTGGTCCTTGTTTTCTGGTTCCCTGAAGGAATGCACAGGCAATGGATCAGGCCAATGTTACTGGTACCATGAAGCTCTCCAAGGTGATGGGAGAATGCAGAACACAGGTGCATGTCATTCAGCTGTCAAAGGCGAGCACTTCCAACCCTGCCTGCTGCTCTACAGGTCAGTCCCTGTCATGAGAAAACGCCAAGATTTTGTAACCTTTGAGAATAAGTCACAGAGTTAGTAGTGCAAACGGACATGATCGATGAGCGAGTGAAAGTAAATAACCAGGACAAAGAAAGTCTGGTGCTTATCAAAATTCAGTTCCTGGAGAAGAAAGTGTGTACATCTGCATATGTGCAATTTCTTCTCAGAGATGTTAGTGTGTACATATACATGTGTGTGCACAAGTGTGCGCATAAGTGCTTGCCAGTATGCTTGTGAGTGACCTAGCTAGGTGGTGGAGAGCAAAAACCTGAAAGTATTAGGGAAAGGTACATAGAATCTGGCCACCAGAAGCACTGAAGCCAGGGAATCAATCCCTGTTATCTCACTGAGTGAGCAAATTCTAAGTGGAATCACAGTGGTGCACTGAGGATGCCTGGCAGAAAGAACAGGCAGGAGGAAAGCACATGGGGAAGACCAGTGAGAGTGCATAGGAGCTGAGACAAAGAACAGGCTGCAATCCCAGACACAGAAGCTGTGAGAGGTGACCCCACAGCCCCTTTGACACCCAGATACTGGGGTCTTTCCCTCCTTCTCAAATACCAGACATTCTTTAATTGACCTTGTCATGAGCATGAGCACTCCTTGCCTTTTTTGTGATGTTTCAGAGATGTATCAGCACTGCAAGATAAGCACCTGCTACCCGCAGTCTTCCAGTTTGAAACATCACTCTTTGTACTCTTTGCAGAATGCATATATTGGGCATCAGGACTATAGATGAATGGCTCAGCTTGATTCTCTTGCTGCTCCCGGCCCCATAGGCTTGGAAAACCGGGCAGGCTGGGATGTGATCTCACATGGAGAATAGAACCACTTTGAAAGGGCCTTGATAGGGTAAATGGGCAGATGTGCATGTCTCTGGCACTGGTAAGTCATGGAACTTAGCGGGGAGCTGTCCTTAGCATCTCCCTTGAAGGCATTCTAACAAGGTTCAGGGAGTTCCCTCATGCCAGCAGAGCGTGCCCTATTTCTACCTCTGTGAAAAGTGTGGCCAAGCTGCCTCAGGCCTGTGGAGTATTCATGTCTGTCCAGCGAGGGAGGGAGGGTCGCCCATCCCTTTCTGTGGTTCAGCAGTGACCACCCACTGCTAGCTTTAAAGTTTGAGAAAGCATTCTCTGAACGTGTGGACTATAACAATCTGATCTCCCATTGGTGCAACTCACTCAGGAGGGGAAGGGCTTGCCTTCATGCCAAGGATAAGCATCTCTTCTGAGTGCTGGTGTCCTGAGAGTGGCAGATGGCAACAGCACCACTTAGAGAGAAGGAGACACACAGACACTAGCCACTGGTACACACACAGAAGAATTATCCAAAACAGAATTATGCCAGAAGCAGAGATAAAGGGACATAGAGCGAGCTCTGTATCCTAAGGTTCTGGTGTCCATGAACAGTGGAAATCAACTGTAGCAAACGGTTGGGGTTTTCCCTACCCACTTAGCATCTAGACATGGAGAGGGCATTGAGAGCCCAGTCCATTGCTCTTGCTGGAATATCCCATTGATGGAGGAGCCTTGTAGGCTGCAGTCCATGTGGTCACTAAGAGTCAGACAGGACTGAGTGACTTCACTTTAACTTTTCACTTTCATACACCGGAGAAGGAAATGGCAACACACTCCAGTGTTCTTGCCAGGAGAATCCCAGGGACTGTGGAGCCTGCTGTGCTGCCATCGATGTAGTCACATGGAGTCGGACACGACTTAGGTAACTTAGCAGCAGCACCAGTAGCATCCAGACAGCAACTGACTCTTTGTCCCTAGAGAAAAGTATCCAACCACTTGGCGCCCCTGCATATCCTTTGGATACTCAGGGAGAGCTCCCAGTTATTGATGGTCCTGGGGGACACAGGAGTGTGGTATTTGGATTTCAGACCAGGAACCCGTGGCTGGAATTTCCAGAGCCAGGTCAATGACAGCGACTGGGGCTACCCCAATTCAGTTCAGTTCAGTTCAGTTCAGTCGCTCAGTCATATACGACACTTTGCAACCCTGTGAATTGCAGCATGCCAGGTCTCCCTGTCGATCACCAATTCCCGGAGTTCACTCAAACTCATGTCCATCCAGTCGATGATGCCGTCCAGCCATCTCATCCTCTGTCTACCCCTTCTATTCCTGCCCCCAATCCCTCCCAGCACCAGAGTCTTTTCCAATGAGTCAAGTCTTCCCATGAGGTGGCCAAAGTACTGGAGTTTCAGCTTTAGCATCATTCCTTCCAAAGAACACCCAGGACTGATCTCCTTCAGAATGGACTGGTTGGATCTCCTTGCAGTTCAAGGGACTCTCAAGAGTCTTCTCCAACACCACAGTTCAAAAGCATCAATTCTTTGGTGCTCAGCTTTCTTCACAGTCCAACTCTCACATCCATACATGACCAAAGGAAAAACCATAGCCTTGACTAGACGGACCTTTGTTGTTAAAGTAATGTCTCTGCTTTTGAATATACTATCTAGGTTGGTTATAACCCTCCTTCCAAGGAGTAAGCGCCTTTTAATCTCGTGGCTACAAGCACCATCTGCAGGCAAATGAAAAACCCGCTATCTCCCTGGAGAAGAATCTGCCTACCTGTGGGCGCAAGATCGCAGGAACCATGAAAGATGCCTTCCAGTCTAGGGGCGTGTCCACAAGAGTGCCGCCCACTACCCTCTCAGCCATTGATCTAGATCTGGGCCAGCAGCCTGTGCATGGCTCACAGCCAAGGGACCTGCTGGTTTGCTGATTTCCCAGGGTCCCTTCACCCTGTCCTGGCTGCTCAGCACCCCTTTCTTCAGCCTTAGCCCACTGCTCACACACCAGCCCCCAGTTCCCAACTATCCTCCTCACTTCCCACTCCCAAAGAGCTAGTGGGTCACACAGGTTTACTGCACCCTGGGCTGACAATGCATACCACTTGCTGTGCTATTATGTTGTGTACCTTCACATCTGCTCCAGGTGGGGATCATGGCCAGGGCCAAGAGGAGCGTAAGAGGCAGTGAGAGGAAGGCAGGAGCATCCCCAGACCCCGGACGTTCCTGGCATCCCTGGCCTCAGGGCCAAAGCTGTATCCTTTCTGTTGCTCCTTGGGGTCAGCAGCTCAGGAGGAGGAAGGGCAGGAGCAGTAGGAGGAGGAGGGGTGGGGGCAAGGGTGCAGGAAGGGCTGAGGAGTCCCCTGAAGAAAATATGGTCCTGGGCAATTGGCAGGCTCCAAAGGCACAGCCAAGTAGGGTCTGGGCAGGGCCACACATGTATGTGTCACAGCCATGCCTTTGAGTGTCTCCTTCAGGCCTTCATCTGAGGAGAAGCAGCACCTGAGGCCTCTAAGTCAGCAATGACCAGAGACAGTACACCAGAGCAGCCTCTGCAGTTATTGTTGTAAATGTGGATGATCCCAGGATATAGCTGAGACATGGGAGTCATGTGCGCGCATGCGCGCGCACACACACACACACACACACACACACACAAACACATGTATACACACACACACACACCAACCCCTTTACTTTCAGACATGGTTTGTCACAAGGACTACAAGTCTGACCATATAAGCAGTGGCATGCCATTACCCAGTATACACAGGTCTGGAAGAGAACAGTAGCAGTCAGAAATAGTCACTGCTTGGGGAATGCAAATCACCTCAGATGTACAACTTCACAAAGAACCCAGAGCCATGAGCATGTCTGATGATATGGCAGGGGCTGAGGACATCAGTGGTGGCCGTGCAAGCGGCAGTGCCCAGCATACTTGCAGATGCCTGTCCTTCTTCCACCCCAGGCTAGGGCTGATGCTCCTGGCTCTTCCTTGCCCGGCATATGGCCTGAATGGCTCCTTGACTTAAAGCAGATTATGAACCACCCTCAAGTTTCTGTCAGGATCAGTGACCGAAAGTTTCTCGGCTACATGATCAACTTGAGGGTCAGTGAGGGAGACTGAGCATGTCTGGTTATGGGATCTGTCAGGGAGTGGGAGGATCATGTTATCCATGTTCCTGCGCTGTGAGACTTTGGAGAGGCATCATAGAAGCTGTTAATGCCGGCCTGGGAGGCAAGCTGAGGCCCCAAGACGCTTGCACATTTTCCCTTCTCCCTATCCTGGCAGGTGCAGGTGTGGAGCCATCCACGGTCCTGTAACAAGCTGATCTTTTCCTTTCAGGACAGCTCCTACTTCTTGAACATGGTGATCATTAAGGAGTATTACCTTGAAATCACTGGTAAAACATGACTCCTGGGGTGATAAGTGTGGGTGTACAAAGGTGTGGATGCTCTACCTGTGGGATCCGCCCCAGTCTCCCTGTCTTTCTGCAGGGTACATGGCATATTGTTCAACTCCAGCCCACTGGTTCTGGGATTTTGAACTGGGAGCAATCAGCCACAGGCTGGACACCAGGAGCCTTAACTTTCTCAACTGGTTGTCAGGCCACAACTGTCCAGATTTGAACAGGATTGCTGAGGTTGTGTTGTTTGGGGCCTACACACAGTTGGAAATTGATGTTGGAGTTCTTGGCTGCCCACGGGGGTGTCGAGGCCTAGTCAGCCCCGGGCTGACTTGCTTGTGTTTTCAGCAGATCATCAGTGAAGATGTGTGGGATGATCCCATGAAGTACTACCCCAGGGCGGAAGGTTCTTCCATGAGAGATAACTAACAGAAACACATGTGGTGAAGGGGTCTGGAGGAGGGCCCTGAAGGGATAGCCGTGCAGTAGCCAGGACACTGTCATTTCGCAAATGGGAATGCTCAGCCTCATGCTAGCTGGCTTCAGAGCCTAAGTTTGGGTCATGCATGTAGCAGGTGACCTGCTGAGACTAGGGGATTGGGGACTCGGTGTGTCCATAAGCGAATCAAGCCTCCCTCAAATCAGCTGTGGTTGCAGCGTGAGAGTCCTAGGTGATACTACTAGACGCAGGGTGAATTAAGTATCTATGTCAGAACTATCCTTCCGTGGGTCCTGCCATATCCCGGCCTCATGTGTCCAGCCCAGGACAGATGCTGAGATGAAGGCAACAGGAGAGGAGGTGCCAAACAACCAGAAGAGGAGGCACAAGGCATCCCCAGTCTGAGGGTGGTTGGTTGCCCAATCTCCACAGTAACCCTATCCATAATGGGAATGAGGAAAGTATGGCCAGTGATAACTCTGGACCATGGCTCCAGAAATCTGCAATTAGACCAAATACAAAACATGCTCACCATTTCTACCATGTTGCTGTGTGTGTTTGAACTGGGAGGAGGGGGTGGGTGCATGGTCCCCCTCACTCCCCGCCCCCAAAAACCTAGTGGGTCCCACAGGTTTACTGCAGCCTGGGCCACCATTGCATACCACTTGCTGTGCTATTATGCTGTGTCCCTTCGCATCTACCCCAGCTCGGGGTCACAGCCAGGGCTAAGAGGAGCATAAGAGACAGTCAGAGGAAGGCGGGAGCGTCCCAGGACCCTGGACCTTCTTAATTGTGAGCCCGGGTGCTCAGGTGGCAAGGGCCCCATGGCCTGCCCTCGTGATGCTGTGCGTGGCTGGGAACTTTCAGCCACCAGTTGTCACGCCAGGCAAAAAGCCACCCTCTTCATGGTGGAGGTAGTGGAGGACAGCACGGCCCTGGTGGACAGAGACGTGGTAGGGATCAGGTGGGAGTTCTAGCTGCTGGCGGGAGACATCATGATGGAGGTGGAGATTGTGGTGGATTAGGAGCAGGAACAGTGGTCCTCCCATGAGCTTGAGGAGAAGACGGTGGAGCAGCTGGGCCAGGAAAGACCTGGAGGCCCAAGTAAGCGCCCAGCACTAGATGCTCCGCAGTCACTGGCCGCTTTGTAGGTGGAACTGAGCTCTGAGCATGAGAAAAACCGCAGGGCCTATGTTTGATTCATGTGAAAGAATCATCAGAAAAGGAAGTTTCACTTGAAGAAATGCCATCATCCAGGGCATCCCTGGCTTCTGGGCCAGAGCTGTATCCTTCCTGCTGCTTCCTGGGGTCCACTGCTCAGGAGGAGGCAGAGGAGGGGCCAGAGCAGGAGGAGGGTTGGGGGCTAGGGCACAGGAAGGGCTCTGGAGTCCTCTGAAGGAAGTGTGGGCCTGGGCAATTGGCAGGCTCCAAAGGCACAGCTGAGTAGGATCTTGGCAAAGCCACACATGTACATGTCACAACCATGCCTTTGAGTGTCTCCATCAGGCCTGCATCTGAGGAGAAGCAGCACACGAGACCTGTAAGTCAGCAATGACCAGAGACAGTACACCAGAGTAGCCCCTGCAGATAATTATTGTAAATGTGGATGATCCCAAGATATAGCTGAGACATGGGAGACACACACACCAACCCCTTTGCTTTAAGACATGGTTTGTCACAAGGACTGCAAGTCTGACCATGTAAGCAGTGACATTCATGCACAGCATACACAGGTCTGGAGTAGTTCAGTAGCAGTAAGAAACAGCCCTTCTTTGGGGAATGCAGACCACCTCAGATGCCAAACACCACAAGGAACCCAGAGCCATGAGCGTGTCTAATGGTACGGCAGGGCCTGAGGACATCACTGTTGGCTGGGCAAGTGGAAGTGCCCAACATCCTTGCAGATGCCTGTTCCACTGTCCTTCTTCCACCCCAGACTAGGGCTGATTATCCTGACTCGTCTTTGCCGGCATGTGGCCTGAATGGCTTCTTGACCTAAAGCAGATTATGAACCACACTCAAGTTTCTTTCAAGATAAATGATGAAGATAAAGACTGAAGCTGGCAGCTGGATTTTGACAGGCCTGCCTTGTTCATGAACTGACAGATCTGTTTGCATTTCCCAGATTTGAGGGGAGGAATAAGGGATGTTTCCAAGTGGTGTATAAGAGCAACGATCATACATATCTGGGTGACATACAGAGGGTAGGTGTAGCCTCTGTTTTCACTGTTTCCCCATCTATTTTCCATGAAGTGATGGAAATGGATGCCATGATCTTAGTTTTTGGAATCCTGAGTTTTAATCCAATTATTTCACTCTCCTTTTCACTTTCATCAAGAGAATCTTTAGTTATTCTTCACTTTCTTCCATAAAAGTGGTGTCGTTTGCATATCTGAGGTTATTGACATTTTTCCCTGCAATCTTGATTCCAGCTTCTGCTTCATCCAGCCCAGCATTTCTCGAGTTATATACTGCATAGAAGTTAAATAAGCAGGGTGACAATAGGCAGCCTTGATGTACTCCTTTTCCTATTTGGAACAAGTCAGTTGTTCCATTTCCAGTTGTAACGGTTGCTTCCTGACATACATACAGATTTCTCAAAAGGGAGGTCAAGTGGTCTGGTTATTCCGTCTCTTTCAGAATTTTCCACAGTTTATTGTGATCCACACAGTCAAAGCCTTTGCCATAGTCAATAAAGCAGAGATAAATATTTTTTTTTTCTGGAAATGTCTTGCTTTTTTGATGATTCTGAAGATGTTGGCAACTTGATCTCTGGTTTCTCTGCCTTTTTGAAAACCAGCTTGAACATCTGGAAGTTCACGGTTGATGTATTACTAAAGCCTGGCTTGGAGAATTTTGAACATTACTTTGTTAGTGTGTGAGATGAGTGCAATTGTGTGGTAGTTTGAGCATTGTTTGCATTGCCCTTCTTTGAGATTGGAATGAAAACTGACCTTTCCCAGTTCCCTGGCCGCTGCTGAGTTTTCCAAATTTGCTGGCATTTTGAGTGAAGTACTTTCATACCATCATATTTTTAGGATTTGAAATAACTTAACAGGAATTCCATCACCTCCACTAGCTTTGTTCGCTGTGATGCTTCCTAAGGCCCATCACATTCCAGGATATCTGGCTCTAGGTGAGTGAACATTCTATCGTGATTATCTAGGTCATGAATATCTTTTATGTACAGTTCTTCTGTGTATTCTTGCCACCTCTTCTTAATATCTTCTGCTTCTCTTAGGTCCATACCATTTCTATCATTTATTCTGTACATCTTTGCATTAAATTTTCCCTTGGTATCTCTAGTTTTCTTGAAGGGATCTGTAGTCTTTTCCATTTTTTTTTTTTTTCCTCTATTTCTTTGCACTCATCCCTGAGGAAGGCTTTCTGGTCTCTCCTTGCTATTCTTTGGAACTCTGCATTCAAATAGGCATATCTTTCCTTTTATCCTTTGCATTTCAAATCCCTTATTTTCACTGTTTTGTAAGGCCTCCTCAGATAGCCACTTTGCTTTTTTGAATTTCTTTTTCTTGGGGATCACAAACCTTCATCCATAGTTCATCATGCACTATGTCTATCAGATCTATTCCCTTAAATCCATTTCTCACTTCCACTGTATAATCATCAGGGGTTCGATTTAGGCCATACCTTAATGGTCAATGAGCAGGGGCCTTTTAATCATGGCTGCAGTGCCTATCACTTTGATGTTAGTCCTTAGTAAAAAAAATTAGTAATATACCAGTTTAATATTAACTACCTGTTTCTTTCTCTTTATTTTGATGCCTGCTTTTGTCACTTAAGTCAAGAATGTATTGACTTCGTACTATTGTATTGACTATGGTACTTCATACCATATTGGCTAATTCTTAAATCAATGTATTCTAGTGACAGTAGAATCAGGTGGAGTCTTGACTATTCTTAGGTTATAATTGTTTTTAAACATTTAACAGTTTATCTTGAAATACGATTTTAAGAACGTTAGAATAAGCATCAACTTGTTCTCAAGTAAAAGTTTGTTAATGATCAACCTACTGTTTATTATCTGTAGAGTTAATGAGAGAAAGGATAGCCATGATTTGATGAATACTCGAGTGAGAGATTGCTAAGTCAGCATTTAGAGTGTAGTTTGAAATAAGCCGCTTTGATATCCAAAGATAGAGCATGCAGTCATGAAGACTAAGACTGAATTGTTTTTCTCAAATTAGTAGATAAATTAAATATTCCCAGCAGCAGATAGCTTTTTGTGGAAATAGCATTTGTGATTTTGGATTAAAGCTTCACTTTTGTTGATTTTTACTTGCTCTAAAAATAAGGGGTTAAATACATAAATGTAGCTGGAAGAGATTATAGACATTGTTTCAGAGACTAAGCGTCCTTTCACTTTCACGGAGAAAATTAATATATGTCACCTTGAGACAGCTCTCATTTGTTATAATACTTGACTTTTTTTTTTTTTTAATCATGGTTTGGTCTAAAGATAGCACTAAAACTTAAGTTACCAACCTATAAACAAATGTTACATTTTAAGAAAAATCGAACACTATATTACAGGTTTGTTTGTTTGTTTTTCTTTTCTTTTTTGCCCTTTCTGAAGAATATGCTCAGGTAACCAAAATGTTGGAAAAGCACGATTGGAGGCAATGTGTTTGGATGGTGTGACAAGGATATGTCATATCCGAGGGAGTTTGAGACAAAAGATCAGTATGTATATATTTTTTACTTTAATACAAAATTTTCCTTTAAACATTTACCTGTGCTTCCAAGTGACTGGCTTTTGTGAATTCTTGAATACTTCAAAAATAGTGATTTATGTGGCAATATAAATGCATAAAATTAGAAAACCTTGATAAATTTCATAATAGTATTTATATTTAGAAAGGATGATTTGTGACACCTAGGCTGGATTTATGCCAGGTATGTTTGCACTTGAGGAAACAGACAAATTCTGTGTACGAAACAAATGGCCTAGACTCTTAACAAATATATTGAGCCATGAAAGAAAGAAAGAAAGAAAGAAAAAACCCTGAAAATTATTTTTAAGACAAAAGGAGTCTAATTGCTAGCTAAATATAGTGTATGGTCTTGGGTAAGAATTTGATTTGTGGGAACAGCTGTAGGAGGTGTTGGGAACATTTGAAATTGGAACATGATAGGCCATCATATTTAGTAATTTTGGCACATTTATTGATCATATTGTTTTTTATTTATTTATTTATTTTTTAAATTTCATTTTATTATTTAACTTTACAATATTGTATTGGTTTTGCCATATATCAACATGAAACCACCACAGGTATACACATGTTCCCCATCCTGAACCCTCCTGCCTCCTCCCTCCCTGTACCATCCCTCTGGGTCATCCCAGTGCACCAGCCCCAAGCATCCAGTATTGTGCATCTAACCTGGACTGGTGACTCATTTCATATATGATATTATACATGTTTCAATGCCATTCTCCCAAATCATCCCACCCTCTCCCTCTCCCACAGAGTCCAAAAGACTGTTCTATATATCAGTGTCTCTTTTGCTCTCTCGTATACAGGGTTATTGTTACCATCATTCTAAATTCCATATATATGCATTAGTATACTGCATTGGTGTTTTTCTTTCTGGCTTACTTCACTCTGAATAATAGGCTCCAGTTTCATCCACCTCATTAGAACTGATTCAAATATATTCTTTTTAATGGCTGAGTAATACTCCAATGATTATATTGCTTAAAAATTCCTTCAACCCTAATTGTTTGGATTAAAAAAATAGTTTTGTTCTCTTGAGTCATTATTCTCCAGTGACTTGGGGCCTGAATTGATGTAGATTGGTAACTATGTGGCTATATTTGTGTAGATGACTTATTTTAATTTGTTTAAAATAATTAAAAATTCCCAGAGCGATTTGTGAATAAAAGTAATTTACGTGAAAAAGAACTATGCTTTTGTAATTTTAAAAGGCTTTAGTTAAAGTAAAATTGTTGTATATTTTAATATACTAAATTAGAAAATTTGACCCAAACTGAACTGCCTAACTTTTGTTTTTGCTTAATATACTGTAACTATCTATAATTAGACTTTGTCTCATAGGTATGAGGACACACACTCATCATACACACATACCTGCACATGCACACAATACACACACACACACACACACACACACTCATCTGTAGTTTTCCCCTAATTCTTAGCAGATACTTTTCACACACTGAATGAATTGTATTTTTTGTATCACATTAAGTATGGCTTAACATCAAACACTACTGTTTGTTTTCATTTTAAATATAATATGCTGTGAGTTTTCTTTTATAGATTTTGATAAACACTTCAAATATTATATTGGTTGGTCTTCGAGACTATCAGGTAACAATTACACTTAAATTTACAATGTTCTTGAATTTAGGAATCATTAATATCAGTATTTCATTGATGCGATAAGATACATTCGACCTGTTCTAGCCAGTTATGATTCTCATCCTTCTGGCATCAAAATTTGTTACGATCCACTTATGTTTAAGATGATAGAATTCTGGCTGACTGACGGTATATGTGTTCTGTGGGAAGACTGGTTGTTTGTTTTCTGATTTTAAATATAATATGCAATACATATTCTCTTATAATTTTGGATAAATACTAAAGCTCATCCTTCTGTCCTTTAAAGTGCAGGTGTATTCAAGGCTCTGTGCTAGGTTTTCAGGGATTAAGCTGCAGGCTGATATTTTCAGTGTTCTGTAGTAAAATGAGAAGGTATCTTTGTATTTTATTATATATATTTCACAAAGCTAGATTATTCATTTTCCTTTCATTTTTTTTCTTTAATATTTGATGGCACTGCAGGATGTGGGATCTTAGTCAGGGATTGAACTCAGAATACTGCTGTGAAAGCCCTGAGTCCTAATCATTGGACCAACAGAGGACTCCCTCCAGTTTTGCTTTTTAAATATTTTTGAAAAATGATCTTTTCTGAAATAAGAACAGTAGTGTATGACAGTGATTTTCATTAGTATTCTCACTCATCAAAAGAAAAAAAATATTAAGTTTATATTGGGTTCTCAGTTATGATTTTTAAATTTAAAGGTCTCAGATCCAAGTTTGAGAAACACTGCTGTAGATGATGCAGTTAAATAAGGCAAAACATCTATCTCCAAAAAAGGTTACTGTTTTTTTGGCAGGGGGAGATGCGGGGAGGCGGCTTATAGGAGAAAGGTAAGCATAGACTAGGTCTTTTAAAGTGTAAGTTATAAATCTGAGATGAATACTTAGAGAACTAATGGATAGTTGCCCACTATGGTCTCAATGTTCTGAATAAGACTTGTGAGAGAGAAATCCTTTTGATTTCTGTGTCAAACCCACTGCTTGTGCTTCATTAAATTTTGAGTAAAAAACAGCTGTTTCTCTCTATTCTACTATTGTGTCATGTTTTCTGTAAATACCTAAGACTTTAAAGTTTTAAAGTCTTTTGTAAAGTTTCAGTCTTCTGTCTCCTTGTTGATTTTTTTGGTGCGACTTTTCTATTAGTGATTTAAAGAAAGAGTTTGAGGTCAGCCACTTCACTTTTCATCTCCAATGGTTTTCTTTTAAAGAATCTGTATGTCTTGATTTTCTATTGAAATATTCTAGAAAATAATGGAAAGATGCAATGTCACCCCACTCCAGTATTCTTGCCTGGAAAATCGCATGGATGGAGGAGCCTGGTAGGCTGCAGTCCATGGGGTCGCTGAGAGCCAGGCATGACTGCACGGCTTCACTTTCACTTTTCACTTTCTTGCATTGGAGAAGGAAATGGTAACCCACTCCAGTGTTCTTGCCTGGAGAATCCCAGAGATGGGGGAGCCTGGTGGGCTGCTGTCTGTGGGTTGCACACAGTCGAACACAACTGAAGTGACTTAGTAGCAGAAATATATATATATATATATATATATATATATACACACACACACACACATTGTTTCCTGTATTCTTTTTATCTATGCTACCTGATGTAAAGTCTCTGTTAAGTCCAGCTTCTAGGCTTTCTGAGCCATGCTTTGGATGGACTACTTATTTCCTTATATGTGACCTCACACTTTCTCCTATTTGTGTGTCTCATTTCGTTGTTGTTGTTGCTGCTGTTTTTGTTATTGAAAATGAAAAAATGCACATATAACATGTTGGTTTGTCCCCACTCCCCTACCAGCCGGACAGTAACAGGCTTTCCGTCCCACGAAGGAAACCATCCAGTCACTTTGCACCCCTGCTAATTCTTTGGATACTCAGGGAGAGCTCCCAGGGATTGACAGTACCATGCAACACAGGAGTGTGCTGTTTGGAGTGTGGAGTGGGAACACGTGATTTGAATTTCTAGAAGCCTACTCAATGACAGCACCTGGGATAGCTCCAGACGCAAACCCCACAACTTCTATGGAGTGGTGTTTAGACACGTGGGGGCGCTGGAGCCCTGGAATCCCGGAAGATGCCCACTGTTCTAGGGGTGTGCCACAAGGGTGCCACCCACTACCCTGTCTGTCACTGGTCTAGATTTGGCCCAGCAGCCTGAGCATGGCTCACCGCCTAGGGATCCCGCATGTTAGGTTGATCTTCCAGGGCCCGTGCACCATGTCCTGGGCTGTGCACCACCACTTTCTTAATCCTCAGGCCACCCCTACACACCACTCCCCACCTCCAGACCAACCCCCTCACTCCCTGCCCCCAAAGAGCTAGTGGGCCCCACAGGGTTACTGCAGGCTGGGCTGCAATTGCACACCACTTGCTGTCTATTATGTTCGGTCCCTTCACATCTGCCCCAGCTTGGGGTCATGGTCAGGGCCAAGAGCAGCCTGAGAAGTGGTCAGAGGAAGACAGGCACATCCTGGGACTCCAGACCATCTTAGTCATGAGCCCCGGTGCTGAGGGGACAGGGGCCATGTGTCCTGATGTCATGATGCTGTGTGGAGCTAAGACACTGCAGTACAAGTTGGCATGCCAGGCAAAGAGGCCACCTGCTTCAGGGTGGAGATGGTGGATGATGGCAGGGCCCCAGTGGATAGTAATGTGGTGAGGATTGGGCGGGAGTTCCAGCTGCTGCAGAGGACATCATGGAAGAGGTGGAGATTGTGGCAGATTAGGAGAGGCAATAGGGGTCCTCCCAGGAGCTGGAGGAGAAGAGGGTGGAGGACCAGGGCCAGGAAAGGCCCGGAGGCCTGAGTGAGCACCGGACCTAGATGCCCTGCAGGCACCCAGCAGGTGGAACTGAGCTCTGAGCATGAGAAAAACTGTAGGACCTATGTATGTTTCATGTGCAGAACCAAGAGAAGAAGAAGCATTACCTGGCTCGGAGAAGCGCTAACATGCAGGGCATCCTTGGCTTCTGAGCCAAAGCTGTAGCCTTTCTGCTGCTTCTTGGGGTCTGTTGCTCTGGAGAAGGAGGAGGAGGGGCAGGAGCAGAAGGAGGTGTGGAGGCCAGGGCATATGAAGTGTCCCAGAGGCCCCTAAAGGAAATGTGGTCCTGGGCAACTGGCAGGCTCCAAAGGTACTATTTTAGGCTCAAAAATCACTGCAGATGGTGATTGCAACCATGAAATTAAAAGGCTCTTACTCCTTGGAAGAAAGTTATGACCAACCTCGATAGCATATTCAAAAGCAGAGACATTACTTTGACAACAAAGGTCCGTCTAGTCAAGGCTATGGTTTTTCCAGTAGTCATGTATGGTTGTAAGAGTTGGGCTGTGAAGAAAGCTGAGTGCTGAAAAATTGATGCTTTTGAACTGTGGTGTTGGAGAAGACTCTTGAGAGTCCCTTGGACTGCAAGGAGATCCAACCAGTCCATTCTGAAGGAGATCAGCCCTAGGATTTCTTTGGAAGGAATGATGCTAAAGCTGAAACTCCATACTTTGGCCACCTCATGTGAGGAGTTGACTCATTGGAAAAGACTCTGATGCTGGGAGGGATTGGGGGCAGGAGAAAAAGGGGATGGCAGAGGACGAGATGGCCTGATGGCATCACCCACTCAATGGATGTGAGTTTGTGTGAATTCCCAGAGTTGGTGATGGACAGGGAGGCCTGGTGTGCTGCAGTTCATGGTGTCACAAAGATTCGGACATGACTGAGCGATGGAACTGAACTGAACTGATGCAGTAAACACTGATAATTTAAAATATATCTATAAATTTTATTAATACATGTTTTCCCTGAAACTAACAGAGTTACCCAGGGGTGGGGGAGCCTGTTGGGCTGCCTTCTATGAGGTCGCACAGAGGTGGACACGGTTGAAGTAACTTAGCAGCAGCAGCAACTGTGTTACTCACTGTTGTGTCTGACTCTTTTCAATCCCATGGACTGTAACCCACCAGCTCCTCTGCTGATGGGATTCTCCAGACAATAATATGGGAATCAGTTTCCGTGGCTTATTCCAGGAGAAGAACCCACTGTCTCCTTCAGAAAGAGTGTGAAAAAAAAATCTAACTCTAAAGAAAGGTGAAAGAGAAAAGTAATAACATTTAGAATTGAAATACAATAATAGAAAAAGAAAAGACAAAAGTGAAAAAACAAAGTTAATAAAAATGGAAAAACATAGGAAAACTGAAAAAACAGAAGGGGAAGAGATTCATTTACTGAAAGCAGAATGATTAAGATGCCTTTGCTATGAATTCATACTAGATAAAGAGGATTGTTAGGTACTTTGGACAAATATTTATGCCAAGAGAAGTCTTAAGTTTTATGAAACAGTAAATTGCTATAAGAACAGACTTGATGACACAATTTAAAACATGAGAAAATCTGAATAGGCAACAACAAAGAGGATGTCTTAGTAATCATATTTTCCATAAATAGAAGCATAGAACCAGATATTCTTTATGGCATAATGTACCCAATATTTTTATGAGCATTTAAATGGCAAATATGAAAAGCACAGGTGTACTAGATATATTAGCCATAAGTTAAAGTGCTATTTTGTGTTATTTTGTGCTATTTTCCTTCAGTAATGTCCAACTATTTGTGACCACTTGGAAGGTAGACCACCAGGCTTCCTAGTGAGTGGCATTCTCTAATGGAATAGCAACCTACTCATGTATCCTTCCCTGGAGACAGGAAGCATCAACTAATTTAATTTATACACACAGAGGTCTCAAAGAAATGGGATGCCTGAAGTGACCAAAGCACACTCAATATATATGATTTTATCTTTAAAAAAGATAAAATATATAGCTCTCCAATCATGAGGAGAAGCTAATGTCTTCTTCAGAAACTGAGGGAAAATATCTAACTCCTAGGCAAGATGAAAGAGGACTCTATATGATTTTTGGACAGATACTTATTTGTAGATTTCACAAATAAAGAAGCTTGTGCTTGGAAAAGAACATTCATAGAGAACTATCAGAGTTTGTTTATGTAGCTTTCTTACCCTTAAATTCCCTAACTCTGGGGACAAGGATCATGTATATGCTTCTGTCATAGGGATGGTAAAGTCATATGAATTCATTTCCCACATTCAGTGGGAGGTATGGGGACTGTAATACTTTTATTTTTGTTTTTAATCATTTTACCTTATTGAACATTTCCCAGGCTGGTTTTATTCAAAACAGTCAACATGCCAGTAAGGTATGTCTTGAGAAGCCTGCTATGAGCCCCAAGAGTTTCCACTGCTGCAACTTTCCTGGCAATTTTGCAAACTCAAAGCTAATTTTGAGGTTGTGGAGAGCAAACCTGGGTCAGTAGCTCAATGTTAAGAGATCGGCAGAAACAAGATTGTAGATTAGAATGAAGATGAAGGAACTGAAAATAACAAATCAAGTCAAAGTACACCTTCTCAAACCCTATTGAAACAGTTCTCCATTCCTGGAGGTAGATTAGTCCAAAAAATGGCTTTTCTTTACATGACAGAAGTGTTTTCTTCACTTTCCCTACTTTGTACATCATTTTCCCCATTTGATTTACATAGAAGTAGCAGTTTTAGAGAAATGATTCACAAGCTTTTCTGGATTGAGTAGTCAGGATGCTCAAAGCAAGTCTATTTTAGAGGATGATTGAAGCTAGGCTGTTAACCTGTGGCTGAAGCTTTTTCATAGTCTTCATAAGGGAAAATAACTGAACTCTTGATCCACTAATATGGAGAGAGATAAGATGACTTTTCCAACTTACAGCCTCCAGAGACTGGGAATAAGATCCTGAAAACTGAAAAGAAATTAAGAGTTGTGATATACAATGAATCGTCTATTATGTCCCTACTAAGACATTTATGGGGCAGAGATGGATGAGCAAAGGAGCCAGGTTTTCTACTTTGACTGGAATTTAGGGTGGCGGAAGGACTCTGTTACCAAAGTCCCCATCGTGCTGACCATTCAGATGGACACTCTTTATATGCATTGTTGCCCACGAACTTAAAAAGTCCAGTGTGGTTGGTAGACAAGGTTAGAATGGAACCTGTAATCTCCAGGGTCTGGTGTATTTCCTGACCTTTGCCATTGATAATTCTAGCATCCCTATACCTCCATTTTCCATGAGCTTCTGTCAGTCTGTGAGGGAAGAATGGGTTGCAAAAGAGTGGGTATAGGAGGCCTGA
This sequence comes from Bos mutus, assembly GCF_027580195.1. NCBI lineage: Eukaryota > Metazoa > Chordata > Mammalia > Artiodactyla > Bovidae > Bos > Bos mutus. The sequence goes on from NW_027219175.1 coordinate 637,419, forward strand.
ACTGTGTGGCATTGCCAGCTTTAAATCTTGGTTCTGTGGCCAAGTGAGTCTAAATTTTTGCACTGTTCCCCACAAATGCAGTGTATATATTGCCTGCTACAGTCAATTACAATCCTTTTCAAAAGTCTGAAGTGCCACTTGTGGGATCAAAGCGTAGATTCTAAGTGTACTATGTGTCTCTAGGATAGGCCTGGTATCAGGTTTGTTTTGTCAGTAAAGTGACAGTTTTTATTTGTGCAAAGAACAGTTCTTGATCTTCCACAGAGGTTATCCAAGATCCATGGACTCAGCAGAAAAAGAGCCACAGGAAATTTTTCTTGGCTGTGGGTGCCATAACTTTTTCATTCATTTCCCATACTTAGACCGTCAAATGTTCACATCTGTTGGAACAAAGAATACTCCAGATGCTTTAGCAGTGTCTAGATGCCAGCATGACCAGCAGTCAGATCAATTATGTCAGGCAGTTATAAACTGGCATAAGTTAACAATTTGGATTGTTCTCTTTGTATTGAAAAAATCAAGGTTAATAAGAGTAACAATGGGTTACACAAAGACCTGTTATTTGAGGAGAGAAAGTATGATGGACAGGTACCAGCTGACAGTAAGGGCGACTCTTTGAACATTTTCTAACATCTCACATCTCAAGCAAGTAACAGTTTTTTTGCACATATTGAAGTTTAGATTTGGGGGCTACATGGCCTCATACATGTATTCTTAAGAGAATGAGGGAGGCTATAAGCACTCCCTGATTAGTTTAGTTAAAAGTAAAAGGGCATCAACCCATTAGATATGAAAGGAGACTAGCGTGAAGGCTACAGAGTGTATGATAGCTTTGAAAACTTGACAAAATTTTGAGGAGGACTCTTAACCTTTTTGGGAAAAGAAAATTAGAGCCACTCACTTGTATCCAACTCTTTGAAACTCCCTGGTCTATACAGTCTGTGGAATCTCCTCACCAGAATACTGGAGTGGGTAGCATTTTCCTTGTCCAGGCGATCTTCCCAACCCAGGAATCAAACCGAGGTCTCCCACATTTTACAAACTAAGCAACAAGGAAAGCTAAAATTTCTAGGTTAAGGTCAAAAGGGTGAGAGGATTTGGCAAAAAGTTTGTGGCTCTTTTAGTTAAGTTCAATCGCTCAGTCGTGTCTGACTGAGACCCCATGAACCACAGCTTCCAGGCCTCCCTGTCCATCAGCAACTCCTGGAGTCCACCCAAACACACGTCCATTGAGTCAGTGATGCCATCCAACCATCTTATTCTCTCTCGTCCCCTCCTGCTCCTGCCCTCAATCTCCCAGCATCAGGTTTCTTTCAAATGACTCAGTTCTTTGCATCAGGTGGCCAAAGTATTGGAGTTTCAGCTTCAACATCAGACCTTCCAATGAACACCCAGGATTGATCTTTAGGATTGACTGGTTGGATCTCCTTGCAGTCAGAGGGACTCTTGAGAGTCTTCTCCAAAACCACAGTTCAAAAGTATCAATTCTTTGGCGCTCAGCTTTCTTTATAGTCCAAAGTGCACATCCTTAAATGACCACTGGAAAAACCATAGCCTTTACAAGATGGACCTTTGTTGACAAAGTAATGTTTATGCTTTTTAATATGCTGTCTAGGTTGGTCATAACTTTCCTTCCAAGGAGTAAGCATCTTTTATTTTCATGACTGCAGTGATTTTCATCATCTGCAGTGATTTTGGAGCCCAGAAAAATAAAGTCAGCCACTGTTCCCACTGTTTACTCATCTATTTCCCATGAAGTGATGGCACCAGATGCCATGATCTTTGTTTTCTGAATGTTGAATTTTAAGCCAACTTTTTCTCTCTCCCATTTCACTTTCATCAAGAGACTCTTTAGTTCTTCTTCACTTTCTGCCATAAGGGTGGTGTCATCTGCACATCTGAGGTTATTGATATTTCTCCCAGCAATCTTGATTCCAGCTTGTGTTTCCTCCAGCCCAGTGTTTCTCATGATGTATTCTGCATAGAAGTTAAATAAGCAGGGTACCAATATACAGGATTGACATTCTCCTTTTCATATTTGGAACCAGTCTGCCATGCCATGTCCAGTTCTAACTGTTGCTTCCTGACCTGCATACAGATTTCTCAAGAGACAGGTCAGGTGGTCTGGTAATTCCCATCTCCTGAAGAAGTTTCCGCAGTTTATTGTGCTCCAGTCAAAGGCTTTGGCATAGTCAATAAAGCAGAGATAAATGTTTTTCTGGAACTCTTTTGCTGACAAGTAATGGGCAAAGAATGTGGACTGAACTCTCCTTTACCATGTCATAACTCCTTGGGAATTAGCAGTACTAACCTAATCTGTCAGATCATAGACTTTCAAGGGACTTGTGATCTATGCTGTTACTGTGTACTGTTACTTAGATCCCAAACTTGGATTGGTAGTCAGGAAGCACCTAGCTTGCTAGGAATCCAAAGTTCAGAAGCTAGATGGAGCTCTAGCTCCAAGAGCATCTCTGAGGTTAAAGGTTACTCAGATTGGAAATACAATGGATATTTTTCCTTTGGTAACTTGCTCTTAGTGGCCCAGAGGAGGCTTTTATACTGCTGTGATGACTCCTGGAAGGAATATTTTAGTTTTATGTTTGTGTCAGTCTTATTGTGGTGAGGAATACACTCAGGGTTGTGCACAGGAACTCAGGTGAGGAAAGTTTCCCCCAGCAGCCTTCACTTGTGAGAACTTCTAGAAGGATACTCTGATCGCACCCCAGGTGGCATCAGAGGCAAGCAAAGTTTTAACGGTGAGGAGTTAGATGTCAGTCAGGGATGTCATCAGGTCTACCCCTCGTGCATCTCCATCACTTTTCGGTGGTAGACCTGGGAGGGACAAGTATGGCTCCTGTGTTGGTAAGGGACAGACTAAGTCTGACCAGGAAAGAAAAGCTTTCATGTAAAATCTGTCTATACTCCTATCTAGAGCAGGGAGGGACGCCTTTGGTAAAAGATGGAGCTGGTCACTTTTTTTTTTTTTTTCCTCTCTCTCTCTCTCTTACAGATGGGAGCTAATAATTCCAGCCTCACTTCTTTGAACTGTTTCCTGCTTAAACATAATATTGTTTTACTATTAGACCCGTTCTGTAGAAAACAAGGGAAATGGGTAGAAGTAGCATATGTGTTGCCCTTTTTCTCTCTGAGTTATGCCAGACTTATGTCCTCAGTTCAGTTCCTTTCAGTCACTCAGTCGTATCCGACTCTTTGCGACCCCATGAATTGCAGCATGCCAGGCTTCCCTGTCCATTACCAACTCCCGGAGTTCACTCAAACTCACGCCCATCAAGTCAGTGATGCCATTCAGCCACCTCATCCTCTGTTGTCCTGTTCTCCTCCTAGCCCCAGTCCCTCCCAGCATCAAGGTCTTTTCCAGTGACTCAACTCTTCCATGAGGTGGCCAAAGTACTGCAGTTTCAGCTTTAGTATAATTCCTTCCAAAGAACACCCAGGACTGATGTCCTTTAGAATGGACTAGTTGGATCTCCTTGCAGTCCAAGGGACTCTCAAGAGTCTTCTCCAACACCATAGGCCAAAAGTATAAATTCTCAGGGCTCACCTTTCTTCATAGTCCAACTCTCATATCCATACATGACCACTGGAAAAATCATAGCCTTGACTAGATGGACCTTTGTTGGCAAAGTAATTTCTCTGCTTTTGAATATGCTATGTAGGTTGGTCATAACTTTCCTTCTAAGGAGTAGGCGTCTTTAAATTTCATGGCTACTGTCACCATCTGCAGTGATTTTTGGAACACCCCCAAAATAAATTCTGACACTGTTTCAACTGTTTCCCCATCTATTTCCCATGAAGTGATGGGACCATATGCCATGATCTTCATTTTCTGAATGTGGAGCTTTAAGCCAACTTTTTCACTCTCCTCTTTCACTTTCATCTAGAGGCTTTTTAGTTCCTCTTCACTCTCTTCCATAAGGGTGGTGACATCTGCTTATCTGAGGTTATTGATATTTCTCCCAGCAATCTTGATTCCAGTTTGTGCTTCTTCCAGCCCAGTGTTTCTCACGATGTACTCTGTCCTACGGTTATAGATTTGGGTGTGGAACCTTCGGGTCCCTCCTGTCCTCCTACTATGCTAGATGAGATGGAGGACAGGAGACAAAGAAATAAAGAAAAGCAGGTTTCTCCAATCTACCCCTGGCATCATATGTGCAGAGCAGCCAGAGAGACTAAGGAACAGACACACAAGCTGTTGCCTCTTCATGAAGCACCCACTGAGAGAAAGAATCAGTCTATGAGATTTAATAAGCCTTTTTCTTATCAAAAAATACAAAGAATGAGGAGGATCCGGGAGACTATTCAGAGGACAAAGAAAAATATACTAGAGCTTTTAAAGGTGTTAATCTGCTTTATGACCTTACTTGGAAGGATGTGATGTAAATCTCCGGACAAACTCTGACTCCAGACTCATCTCAGAAACTCTAGTTTTGGGGAAAGCGGTTCCTTATGGAGATGAATAGCTTTGTAATGAATCAGTAGGGAAGAGGGAGGACGAGATAACCGCCCTCCCCACTGGGAATCAGATCAGATCAGATCAGTTGCTCAGTCGTGTCCGACTCTTTGTGACCCCATGAATCGCAGCACACCAGGCCTCCCTGTCCATCACCAACTCCCTGAGTTCACTGAGACTCACGTCCATCGAGTCAGTGATGCCATCCAGCCATCTTATCCTCTGTGGTCCCCTTCTCCTCCTGCCCCCAATCCCTCCCAGCATCAGTCTTTTCCAATCAGTCAACTCTTCACATGAGGTGGCCAAAGTACTGGAACTTCAGTTTTAGCATCATTCCTTCCAAAGAAATCCCAGGGCTGATCTTCAGAATGGACTGGTTGGATCTCCTTGCAGTCCAAGGGACTGCACAGTTCAAACACCACAGTTCAAAAGCATCAATTCTTCGGCACTCAGCCTTCTTCACAGTCCAACTCTCACATCCATACATGACCACAGGAAAAACCATAGCCTTGACAAGACGAACCTTTGTTGGAAAAGTAATGTCTCTGCTTTTGAACATGCTGTCTAGTTTGGTCATAACTTTCCTTCCAAAGAGTAAACGTCTTTTAATTTCATGGCTGCAGTCACTGTCTGCAGTGATTTTGGAGCCCAGAAAAATAAAGTCTGACACTGTTTCCACTGTTTCCCCATCTATTCCCCATGAAGTGGTGGGACCGGTGATCCCAATTACAGAACCATACCAGGACTACAATACAACTAAAGGAAGATGAGATCAGAGTCACTCTGTCAGGTGTATCCTTGAACGACAGAGGCTAAGCCTTTAAATTATGGCAAATTGGCAAACATAGAACAGAAGGAGAAGAAAACTCATGGTAAATTCCTATCTAGGAAATAGACTGTGGAAAGCTCTTCACAGATTCGCTGAGATTGATCCTGAAATTGTAGAGGGAAGAGTGATTTTAAGAGATAGATTTCTCACTCAGTTTGTCCCAGATATCCGCCATAAGCTATTAAAATGGGAGTATGGAACAAATTAGTCTTTAGATAACCTGTTGCAACTGGCGCAGAAAGTCTATTATGGTAGGGAATATGAGGAAAAGAAAGAAAGGGAGAAAAAGGCAAAGGAACAGGCGGAAGCCCTTGCAATGTCTATGAGAGCCATTCTTAAATAGCCTGAGAAAAATGCCCAGAGGGACCCAGGTGAAAAGGGATAGGCTTGCTATTATTGTGGAAAGGAGGGGCAACTTAAGCGGGATTGCCCTCAGACATCTAAGCCGCCCCTGGCTCCAAGCGTGGTCTGCAAAGGACCACAATGGAAGAGAGTCTGCCAGCAGAGGCATAGGTTTCAGGGGTCAGACTCTTAAGACAATCAGAACTGAAGGTGCCTGGGGGTCCCTACACAAGCTACCATCCTAATTACACCTGAGGAACCCTGGGTATAAATAACTGTGGGGGACCAATCCATAGATTTCCTTTTAGACTGGGGCAACTTACTCTGTGCTTTCTGAAGCACCTGGCCCACTTTCCTCCCAACCCACTTCTGTAAAGGACTGTCTGGACTAGCCAAAAGGCATTACTTCAGTTGTTTTTTAAGCTATAATGGAGACTTTGTGCTATTTTCACACGAGTTTCTGATCATGCCAGACTCTCCCTCACCTCTTCTGGGGAGGCATATCCTGAAAAAGTCCATGCCTCTGTTTTCATGAAAATGGAGCCCTCCCTTTCTCTCCCTTTAATTGAACAAAATGTAAATCCTAGTGTATAGGCTGTTGGAAAATCTGTGGGTCTAGCACAGAATGCTATTCCTGCAGTTGTCAAGCTCAAAGACCTGCACTTATTTCCACATAAGAAGCAGTATCTACTGAGACCTGAAGTTAAGGAAGGTTTAAAACCCATCATGGAACTGTTAAAGGAGCAGAGACTATTAATTTCCTGTAACAGTGCATCCAACACTCCTATTTTGGGCATAAGGAAATCAAATGGTAAATGGAGACTAGTTCAAGATTTATGAATAATAAATGAGGCTGTATTTCCTTTACACCCCGTGGTGCCTAATCTTTCTACTCTATTGTCTGAAATTCCTGAATCAGCCAAAGATTTCTCAGTAATTGATTTGAAAGCTGTCTTCTATTCCATGCGTTTGGCAGAGGAAAGTCCATTTCTATTTGCCCTTGAGGACCCTATGCAACCAGCTTCTCAGTTAACTTGAACAGTTTTGCCCCAGGATTTCGTGACAGTCTTCACTTATTTGGACAAAGTTTGTTACGAGAATCTACAAAACTTTAATATGAGCCAGTTACATGCACTTGAGCCTACACTCAGTAATGTTATTTTATGTACTCCAGAGTGCCAGATCATTAGTTGCAGCAGAAGTGGGGGGTGAGGGGGTGGGGTGGGGTAGATTGCAATACAGAAGAGGGAAAGAAACATTCTTCAGACTGGAAGTTTGTTGGTGAGTTGTCAAAGACGCTGGCAATCCTGGCCTCCAAAGGAGAGGAATTTAATCTGAGGCCAATGATGAAACTTTGTCACTCAGCACTTTTCTGTAAAACATTTTATTAATGTATAAAAGAGACAGAGAAAGATTCTGACATAGACATCAGAAGGGTGCAGAAAGTGTGCCTACCCACATTGTCCTTAGCTGGATGTTATATAGATACCAGTAGGCTACTAATTAGAGAAAGGAAATGTCTCAAAACTCAATGTGGCACCAGGCCGCTCACCTACAACATGCATTCTGTGATAACACGGGCACAAGGTGAGTAATCCCAGGCCATAAAATTATTGACATGAATCTTGAATAAAGACAGGTTTCCAAGCAAATACATAGTTTCAGTAACACAGATTAGGAGAACAATTGTATGAGTAAAACATACTGATTTGTTGAGCCATTATCAGTTCAGAGTTGTAAATGTAACTGACTTGAAGAAAGAGTCTAGGGTAAATGCATAGTTTATTAACATACCTTAAAGAAAAGATTTCCATAAGAAAAATGCATTGGTTAGCTCAAGGTTTGAGAAAAGTTAAGCTCAGGTGGAGCCAGGTGTCATCATAGCAACAGAGAAATGCCTTTTAATTTTGCATAGAGAAGGCAAATATATATATATATATATATATATATATATATATATATATATATATATATATATATATATCTGACACTTGTAGTTTGTTTCCCCCTGCCACTGAAGAAAGAGATAAAAAAAAAAAAAAGAAGCCTGACACTTGTAGTCTATCTCCTCCTTTGGAGACTCCTAGCATTCCTGCCTGTTACCCTCTCAAGGGTGTAAACTGAGTAGTTGCGGGACACATGCTATAGACAGAAGGTGAGCTCAGAAGTTTCCATGCATGCCTGTTCTACACTGTGAGCTCAATAATACTCAAAGGTGCTATAGAGAGCAGACATAATATTGACAGGATACCTGTTTTAGAGAACAACTCAGTAGTACCAGTATGAGAGCCTAATATGCAAGCTCAATACTTACAAAATGCCAGGTCTTGAGTGAAAATTGAGTGTGTGGAACACATGCTCCAAGATTCAATTCAGTAGTTGTAGCATGGGTTTTCTGGAGATCAGTCTCAGTAATCATATAATCCATATCCTTGAGTGAAAGAACAGCACCTGCAGATGCTCCCTCTGGACATAGGCTCACAAGTGTAAACACGTACTTAGAGTGCAGCTTCAGTAGTGATGTGGTAGGTTCTACAGAGTGCAAGGTCAGTAACTTTGGTTAGGAGCTTTAGACTACTATTTCAGTGGTACTAGAAAATGTGCTCCAAGGCAGAAGCTCTGTAGCTGAATCTTTCAGTATTCCAGAGCACAGTTTCATTAGTGGAGAAAAGTATGCTTCTGAGTTTAAGAATACTGGTTGTGAATGCAAAATCTGGCAAGTAGGCTGATTAGTTACAGTACTCCTGCTTAGGTTCATGCTCAGATTTGGTGCGATTTGTGCACATTGTGGAGTTCTCCAGTAGCAACATGAAGACTTAAGAATCAGGGATCATTAGTGCTGAGACACATTCTCCAGGGTGAAACTCAGTACTTGTACCACTCATAGTTTAGCATAGAGGCTCACTAATTGTGTCACAACAGCTTTATAATACAGAATCCATAGTGGCATCAAGTATTACATAAAAGGTCATTTAAAACATAGCAAGGGCAAACTCAGTGATTGCAGCACAGCTGACCATAACATCGGATTTATGCTGGCAAGACACATGCTCCCGAAGGAAAGGAAAGTACTTAAGGTTATTCAGTTTTAGAACACATGTTCCATAGTTGTGGAACATTTGCTTTGAAATGCAAGTCCAGTACTGGAAAGATGCATTCTCCAGAAAGTAACTGAGAAGTTTTAGCCCTCCTGCTGTACAGCAATGGCACAGTAGGGAGGCGAGTTTGTTCTAGAATGCTGTCTCTGTAATTGGCTGGTTGTATCTTCCCATGAACCAGCTGGCAGTATTGGACTGTCTGGTCTAAATTGCAAGCATGCTAGTGGCTGGACACATGCTCCAGACTGTAAAGTCAGTAGTTTCAGCCTCATACAGTAGAACTCAAATTTGGTAGTTTTGGGACACAGACTCAAGTGCCATTGAACTAGTTGCATATCTGTGGTAGAGTAGTGTCAGTAGTGTCAGTAATGGTGGGATGCATGCTGAAGTGTGGAAGCCATGGAGATGTGAATATGTTCCCTAAAGCACAGGATAGAGTTGAAGTATGCCCTCTCTAGATCATGGGTCTATGGTGGCAGGTGTATGTTGTAAGGTGCAAGTTCCTTGATGGCGAGGTGCATGCTCTAGTGTGAAAGTGCTGTAGTTTCAGCATGAATCCTCTAAAAATGGGAGTCAGTATTCATTGACACATAATGCACAGTGTCATCTCAGTAGTTGTGAAGCACTAGCTAAAGAGGGCAGACTCATTTGTTGGTGGATATGCTCAAGTGAATGCTGGATCACTATATTGGGATGCAGGCTCCAGAGAGGAAGCTCAGTAGGTGCACTATGTATGGTCTAGAGCATGATCTCTGTAGAGGCAAGACAAGCGGTCAAGCGTAGAAGCTTAAGGGTTGTGGCATGTGTGCACTGGATCACAAGATGCAAGATCAGTCGAGGCAGGAAATGTGATTATTTGTACCAGACATGAAGTTGTGTCATATCAGCTAGAGATCCCAGGTACACTACTTGCAGCTTGCATGATCTAGAGTATAGAGCGCTGGTTGACTAGCAGCTTAATGGGTGGTCTACATTGCCACATAATTCGTTGTAGCACACATCTTATAGAGCATTGGAACACTTGAAGTGAGATTCCTACTTCAGTTTTCAAGCACAGTAGTGGCCCCACCCTTGATCTAGAGTAATGGCTCACTTGTGGGCAGAGTATAAGCCAGGGTACACATGAGTACCATGCTGCAACATCAGTAGTTGCAGGATGGGCATTCTGGGACATGGGCTTAGGAGTAGAAGAACACATGCTTCAGAGTGCAAGATCAGTAATTGCAACACAAGTGTTATAGAACACAGGGTCACTAACTCTCTTATACTTGCCTAAATATGAGGACTCAGAAGTGGCAAGAAGTGTGCTGTAGTACTCTGACTCAAATTGTGGGATGCATGATCCAGAGTAACATTCATAGTTCAGTTGTGACAAGAAATGTTCTTCAGAGTACAAGTTCAACAGTTGCTTTGATACACCTGATCTAGACTGCAAAATGAGAAGGGGCCATAATTATATATAATATCATGTATGAAACGAGTCGCCAGTCCAGGTTTGATGCACGGTACTGGATGCTTGGGGCTGGTGCACTGGGACGACCCAGAGGGAGGGGAGGGGAGGGAGGAGGGTGGAGGGTTCAGGATGGGGAACGCGGGTATACCTGTGGTGGATTCATTTCGATATTTGGCAAAACTAATACAATATTGTAAAGTTTAAAAATAAAATAAAATTAAAAAAAAACCAGGAAGCTAATACTTGTGGCATGCCTACTTACAGTGAAGGGTCATGAAGGGAGGCACACTTTATCTAAAATGTAATTTCAATATTTCAGGGATGCAGGACCCAAAGTGCAGTATTGGTTGTTGCAGTAGGCAAGTTTTATGATGCAGGCTTAGTAGTGGCAGGTCATATACTCAACAACACGAGTTCAGTAGTGGACTATATACTACATTGTATTTGCAGCACATGGCTCTAAAGCACAGGCATGATAGTGGCAGCAAGGTGCTCCAGAATCGAAGCTCAGTGTTGCAGCACTTGTTCTGTGGATGGTGACCTCAATCCACTGCTGTGGATTGTCTCCTCACTATACACTCGTGCTCTGGATAGTAAGGAGATGCATATTTCAGAGTGAAATCTCAGGATTTGTAGCACGAATAGTTTGAAATGAGCACTTAGGAATAGTGAAAGCATGTTGGACAGTACATGCTCAGTAGTAGTGGCATGCCAGTTCCAAAGCATAGCCAAAATTGGTTGTGATACATATACTTAGGTGTGTGGGCTGACTAGAGTAAAATATGCTCTAGAGTGCAAGCTAATTACCTTTGTGTGGTACACATGATCTGATATCATGCTCATTAGAAGCAGGACATATGCTCAATGTCCAAGTTTAGTCATTGCCGTAGGCATAATTTAGATTGTGGTCTTTGTAGTTATGGCACAGGGGTTTGGAACATTGATCGGAAGTGGCATACGTGTGATAAAAACATCTGAGTTCATTAGTATTGAGGCACATATTTTAGAGGGCAAGCTCAGCAGTTTTGTCATGTCTACTCAAAAGTTCGGATTATGAAAGGCAGGATTTGTGCTTTGGAATACAAGCCCGATAGACACTGGAGGAATTCAGCAGACTACATGCTATGTCATTGTAGCCTGATGCTAAATGACACCGGCATAGTAGTTGTAAAATATAAATTCCAGTGTGCAAGCTCAGTAACTGTGGCATGTCTGCTCTGGAATACAGGCTCTGGATTGACCAGATGCATGTACTTCAGCATGGGCTCAGTGGTGTTAGATAATGTGCTTCAGGGTGCCAACTCACTAGTTGCAGCAAAAGTGAAGTAAAATGTGGTACAGTAGCAGAAAGAAACATGGTTCAGATGCAATCTGAGATGTTGAGGGACACATGTTACACAGGGTGATCCAGTAGTTTTGAGGCATGCTTGGTGTACACTGTTGGTTCAATGGTACTCAGAGATGTTATAGCAGGCAGACCCAATATTGGTAGGATGCCTGCCTTAGAGTACATGCTAGTGGTGGCAGAATACGAATTGTATATTTCAAGCTCAGTAGTTAGCCAACTCTGGAGTGCAAGTTGAGTAGTCATGGGACATGTTATCCACAGTCCAAGTTCAGTAGTTGCTTCATGTGATTTCTAGAACTCAGTCTCAGTAGTGGTGGAATGTATATTCCACAGTGCAAGAAGCATAACTACAGGTAGTTACCATACACACAGGATAACAAGTGACAGCACATATGCTTAGAGTGCATACTCAGTAATGAGTGATAAGTTCTCCAGAGTGCAAAGTCAGTAACTTTGGCACACCTATTATAGACTACTGTTTCACAGTGGTGGGATTTGTACTCCACAGTGAAAGTCCAGTAGTTGCAGCACCTGTGTTTTAGAGCACAGTCTCACTAGTGATAGAATGTGAGCTCCTGATTGCCATAAAATTGATCATCAATGCATAGTCTAGTGTATGGGCTGATTAGTTACAGCACAACTACTTAGGGTAAAGCTCAGTTATAATGGGTGCTAAAGAGTGAAGTTCAGTAATTGTAGCATGTGTACTTAAGAGCCAGGGCTCAGTAGAAGTGAGAATCGTGCTCCAAGGTGAAAAACAGTACTTGTCACACACATAATCTAGAGTGCAGGCTCATTTGTGGCATGACAGTTATAGTGTACAGAATCCATTGTGGCAGTAGGTGTGCTACAAAACATGGCTTCAGACATGATCCTGAGAACAAACTCAGTAATGACAGCACAGCTGATCTAAAGTTGGGCTGAGTGATAGTGAGGCCCATGCTCTAGAAGTCAAGGACATCATTTGGCATATGTTAGTTTTAAAGCACAGGTCCAGTAGTTGTGGAATATCTGCTGTAGAATGCAAGTCCAATGGGAGAAAGACACATGTTCAGAAAGCAACTGAGTAGTTTTAGCCTTCCTGCTGTAAATCACGTGCTGTGTAGTGGTGGCAAGTGTGCTCTAGAATGCAGGTCCAGTACTGACTGGATTCATCTTCCCACTTATCAGGTTAAGTAGTTTCAGACAGACTACTCTAAAATGCAAGCACACTAGTGCCAGGGTATCTGCTCCAGATCACAAGCTCAGTAGTTTTAGCACTAGTACTCTAGAACTTAGACTCTGTGGTGGTGGGATCAAGGCTCCAGAGTGTCGTCCCATTCATTGTGTCCCATTGCACTGGAGCACTGGCACAGGAATGGTCAGAAGTGTGCTCTAGATTGCAAGCTTAGGAGATGCAACATGTGTTCTCTATAGCATAATTTAGCTCAGTACTTGAAGCATATCTGATCTAGATCATGAATCTGTTGTTAATGGCCTATGTACTAAACTGTTGGTCCTATTATGGTGAGACACATGCTGAAGAGTACTCTAGCACACACATGTCACAATAAATGAACTTTCAATCAGGCAAAATTGTGCTGGCTAGGGGTTTCCAAGCAGGGAAAATAGAACATAAGTGTCGGGATTTTTTTTCTCTCTTCTATACACAAAAGTTTAAAAGAGCTTTCTTTTAAAATTCTGTGTTGCCATGATGACATCTGGTTCCACCTGAAACTAACTTTTCTAAAACGTGTTTTTCTTTTGGAAATGTTTTTCTTAAGCTTTGTTGATGAACTATGTATTTACCTTAGAATCTGCTTTCTTCAAGTCAGTTCTGCCTAAGACAGAACAGATAATGCCTCAGCAAATCAATATCTTTTACTCATGGATATGTTCTCTTAAGCTATGTTAATGAACTCAGTATTTGCTTGGAAATCTGCCTTTCTTCAAAATTCATGTCAGTTGTTTTATGGCCCAGGATGACTAACCTTCTGCCAATACTATCTTAAAATGCATGTTCTGGGTGAGGCGCCTGGTGCCACTCCCTCAGTTTTGAGGCCTTTCTTTTCTCTAATTAGCAGCTTGTTAATAGGTGTATAATTACTTGCTAAAAACTAGCAAGGGGGCACTTTTTCTGACCCCTTCTGATGTCTATGTTAGAAACTTTCTCCATCTCTTTAATAATTTAATACAACTTTATTACAAAAAAGTTCTGAGTGATCAAGCCTCATTACTGGCCCCAGATTGAATTCCTCTCTTTCAGAGGCCAAGAATCCTAGCATCATTCATGGCTCATAGCAGCAACCTTTCATTTGGGTACTTCAGAATTCCAGTTCCTAAGTTGTGAGGAAAACATTCCAGAGTGAAAGTTCAGATGATTTTTCATGTTTACCAAGAGCACAGGTTTAGGAGAGTCAGGACTTGTCCTTTGTAATCCAAGCAAAGAGACACTATACAGACAACAATGTTGTAGCACAGTGCTTATGGTCACAGGCATACTAACTGCATAACACAGGCTCCAGATTGCAAATTCAGTAGCATCAGCATTCCTGTTGCACAGGCCCCTTAGGGGCCAGATGCATGCACATAAGCATGCACTTAGTAATGGCGGTTCATGTGCTCCAGAATGCCAACTCATTAGTTGCAGTAAAAGTACCATAATCTGAGGTACAGTGGTTATAAGAAAAATTATTCAGAATGAAAATGCATAATTGTGTGGCATATGCTGAAGAGGGTGAGCTCAGCAGTTTTGATTAATGCATGCTGTTCACTTGGGCTCAGTAATACTCAGAGATGCTATACAAATCAAGCTCAGTTGTGGTATAATGCCTGCTCGAGAATCTGCTCAGTAGTGGCAGAATGTGAGCCTCATACACAAGCTCAGGAGTACAAGTTGAGTAGCGGTTGGACATGTGCTCCATGCTTCAAGTTCAGAAGTTGGAGAATGTGTTTTGTAGAGCTCAGTTTCAGCAGTGGTGGAATGCATGCTCCAGAGTTCAAAAACTGTAACTACAGATGCTTTCTCTAGACACATGGTCAAAAGTGGCCGCACCTGTGTTTAGCATTCAGATTCAGCAATGATATGATAGGTTCTCCAGAGTACAAGGTTAGTAGATTGGAAGCATCTGCTCTAGACTACTATTTCATTAGGGGTGGAATGTGTCATTCATAGTGGAAGCTCAGTAGTTGCAGCATCTGTGCTCTAAACCACAGTCTCATTAGTTATGGAATATGTGCTCCTGTGTGTGACAACAGTGGTTGTGAATGCATATTCTAATGCATGGGCTCAGTAGTTGCAGTACACTTGCTTACTGTGAAACTCACTCAAGGTGTGACATGTGCTGCAGTGTGTATCTCAGTAATTGCAGCATCTATATTTTAGTGTCAATATTCAGTAGTGGTGAGATGCATGATGCAGAGTGAAAATTAATACTTGTAGCACACATAGTCTGCAGTTTGGGCTTCCTCCCTGCATCTTCATAACTTTTAGAGCACAGCATCCATTGTGGCAGGAGGTGTGGTATTCAATGTGGGTTCAGGCATGCTCTGAAAATATCAGTGATTACGGCACAGTTGATCTAAATCAGGGTTTAAGTGTTTGCAAGATACAGGCTCCAGAAGTCAAGGAAAGTATTTGGGGGTATGTCAGTTTTAGAGCATAGGCTCAGTACTTGTGGAACATTTGTTGTAGAATGCAAGTTCAACGGTAGAAAGTCCCATGTTTCAGAATGCAACTAAGGAGTTTTAGCCATTCTGCTGTAGTGCATGGGCTACATAATTATGGGACCATGCTCTAGAATGTAGGCTCATTAGTGTCTGGATATATCTTTCCATGAATCAGTTGGGTGTTTTCAGACAGCCTGCTCTAAAGTGCAAGCACAATAGTGGCAGGAAGGGTGCTGTGCTACATACTGTAAATTCAGTAGTTTCAGCATTTGTACTCGAATTCAGACTCAGTAGTTGTCAGACACAGGTCCAGAGTGCCATCCTGCTAGCTTGCCATGTCTGCTCTAGACCACAGGCTGGTTAGTGATGGCAGCTATGCTGTAGAATGCAAGCTCAGGAGATGTGGCACATGTTCTTAAAGCACCAGCTCAGCACCTGAAGCATGCCTGAGGTGGTCCCAAGATGATAGACAAATAGTACAGGAAGACCATAAATACATTAAAAGATCATCTGCATGTGGAACAACTTCCACAAAACAACTTCTGAATGCTGACTGAGGACCCTCAATACACAGAAAGGCACACCAATATCTTCCTAATGAAGTAGGATGAAAGATAAACACAAACAGAGACAAAGGATTTACAGATGGAGACTCATCCTGCTGAGGAAATCATGAAGGAACAGTCTTTCCACATAATAGGAAACCCTCACAGGTGAGTCAGTAGGGAACTTTGGATTGTCAGAGGGCAGGACCACTGAAGGACAGAAAAGTTACCACAGAATTTGCACCCAAATCCAATTATCAGTGAAGAAACTGCTCACAACTCTTATTTCCCAACATCAAGTGTGAGATAGTTGTAGAGATGTGGGCAGCATCATCAGTCCTTAGAGTAAGGACCAGGATTAAAAACTCTGGGTAGACTCCAGAGTCCCCTCAAGGGGACTAATGTGACATAGCACCCAAACTTGTTGGAACACCAGAGAGACAAAGAAAAACAAAAGACCTTTTTTGAAGGAAAGCTTTAAAGCCATACTGTGACCCCTAGTACACTCATGAAACACAGGGTTACATCCTAGTGAATGCCAAAGGAGAGCAAGGCAAGTGCTGTTAGGCCCACTGTTGGAGGCAGAGAGGCAGATGTGTGGCAGCCAGAGGCAGAATGTGAGGACTTATGGTAATCTAGGCCCTAGAGACTGCATCTAACTCTAAATGTGAGCCGGCTGCCACTCACAAATCACTTCTTCCGGAGACCCTGCAGTGTTCACATCTGCCAGGAGTGTCACAGCCTCCAACCAGATCTCCTGAGATGCATGGACCACCTGGGGCTGTTCCACCCCATGGAACACCCAGGAACCTAAGTGGCTTGGACCTGGGATATTGATGAGACATATGGCCAATCTGGAACTGCGTGCTCCCAGCATCCCTGTGAGTTTAAGTGACTTGGACCTGGAAAGTGAAGGAGTTGCTCATATCAGTTAAAACAAACTTTAAAATAAAAACCATTATAAGATACAAAGAAAGACCCTACGTAATGATCAAGGGATCAATCCAAAAAGAAGATATAACAATTATATAAATATATATATGCACCCAACACAGAAGCACCTCAATACATAAGGAAAATGTTAACAACTCTTAAAGGGAAAATTGATAGTAACACAATAATACTGACAGACTTTAATACCCCACTCACACCAATGGACAGATAATCTAGACAGAAAATCAATCAGAACACCTAACTTTACATCCAAAACAAATAGAAACACACACACACACACACACACACACACAAAACAATTTGGTACAAAGAAATGAAGGAGATTACCAAAAAATCAATAAAACTAAAAGTATTTATTTGAGGAGATAAACAAAATAGACAAATGCTGTGCCAGACTATCCAATTAAAAAAGGGGAGTGGGGGGATTAGACTCAAATCAATAAAATTGGAAATGGAAATGAAGAAATTATAACCAAAAAAAAAAACCACACAGAAATTATAACAAACAACACAGAAATACAATAATAAGAGAATATATGGGGGTGGTCCTAATATGGCAGAGGAATAGGATGGGGAGACCACTTTCTCCCCAAAAATTCATCAAAAGATCATTTGAATGCTGAGGAACCTACACAAAACAACTTCTAAACCCTGGCAGAAGACATCAGGCACCCAGAAAGGCAGCCCAGTCTCTTCAGAATTGGGTAGGGCAAAATATAAAAGACAAAAACAGAGACAAAATATTTATGGATGGAGACTTGTTCTGGGGAGGGAGTCATGAAGGAAGAGAAGTTTCCACACAGTAGGAAACCCTCTCACATGTATGTCTGTGGAGAGTTTTGGAATCTCAGAGGGCAATATAACAAGGAGTGGGGTGAAGCTCACAGAATATGTGTCTAGCTGTAATGACCAGCAGAAAAATGGCCAGAATGCTTGTGTCTGCTACCAATGAGAAGGGGCTGGGCAAGGAGGCATGAGCTGCATCATCGGTCCTTAGGGTAAGGATTGGGTTGAATGCCCAGAGGGCAACCTGAGGGAACTAACGTGAGATAGCAATCCAATCCATGGGATTGTCAGAGAGGGGAAAAAGAAGAAGAATTTGCCCACTAAAGGCTCTAATCCCTGGCACAAAAAAGGAGAGTAAACCAGCTGCCTGACATATAGGGACCTCCCAAAGACAGAGAGGCAGGAGAGTGACAGCCAAAGCCGGAAGACAAGGGGCTGCTTCAATGTTGACCCCAAAGACTGCATCTTCCACCAAATTGTGAACAGGCTCCCAATTGCTAACCACATTTTCCTGGGATCCTGGATTATTTGACATCAGCCAGGAGAGCCACAGCCTGAGGTCAGCTCCTCAGAGGAGACACATGACACACTTGGGACTGTTTTCCCTCAGTGCACCTGGGAAAGTGAGCAGCTGGACCAGGCATGTGAATAAGATGCATGGCCCACATTGGACAGTGCGCTCACAGAGCACCCTGTCACCTGAGCTGCTCAAACCTGGGAAGGGCACAAAGTGTACAGCCCATCTAGATCTGTACCTCTGCAGAGCACCTGAGAACCTGAGAGACATAATCCTGGGAACTACATGAAAAGCAGGGCCCACTTGAGACCGTGACCACATAGAGCACCCTGGAGACTGAGCAGTGCGGATCTGGGAAGTACACTCAACTTGGGCTGTGGCAAACCCATTGTGGGCCATCCACTGTGAGCACTCCCTACACATGCCAGTGGTATTTGACGTATTCCTCCCTCCCCAAAACACAACTGAACAAGTGAGCCTAAGTAAGTGGCCAACTTTACTGTAAGGTAAGGGAGTTAGAGAAGGCGAGGTTCAGAAAAAAGAACAAGACTGGCACTTTACAGGAACAGATCACCTTTAATGAGGTGAGAAGGGGTAGCAGTGAGATTAGTGAGCGGCTGCGCTTACCCATGAAAAGAGTAAATATATATAGGCATATATGTAGATAGTTAATGTCTTAAGGGGGCCTGTTCTTCTGGAAAGGTGTTTGGAGTAGTTATCTCTGAAGCAGCTGGGGCAAGGAATTTTGGAGATTGGCCAGAGGCTGGACCAGAGGGGAGCTGGGCATTATCAACCTTAATGTCTATTTCTTCTTTGGGTGAGAGAGTTTTTTCTTTTGCATAAAATGGTGGGGAGGACCTGGAGGGGAGTTTTAACTCCAGGCTATTTTGACCCATGTAACTTTCCGTCATTTACTCCATTGTATCAGGGCAGAAATTAGACACTGAAGAGATTTGTGAACAGAAGCCAAAATAAACAATGGAGAAGGAACCGCTCTGAAAGTGAAAAGTGCAAGAGAGTAAAAGCCTTCATTTAATACTGGAGACTGTGTCTTTCACAGACACCTATAGAACCTGAGAACAAACACAAGCCAGAACAAGGAACTATCTGGCACTGAACTGACTTCATGCTGCCCACAACAGTTCCAAAGAAATTACCAGATATATTTTTACTATAACCACTTTTTAATTTACTAAAAGAGTTCAGTCAGTTCAGTTCAGTTGCTCAGTCGTGTCCAACTCTTTGCGACCCCATGAGTCGCAGCACGCCAGCCCTCCCTGTCCATCACCAACTCCCAGAGTTCACTCAGACTCACATCCATCGAGTCAGTGATGCCATCCAGCCATCTCATCCTCTGTCATCCCCTTCTCCTCCTGCCCCAACTCCCTCCCAGCATCAGAGTTTTTCCAATGAGTTAAATCTTTGCATGAGGTGGCCAAAGTACTGGAGTTTCAGCTTTAGCATCATAGTTCTATATTATGCCTTTTTTAAAAAAAAATTATTTTAATTGGAGGCTACTTACTCCACAATACTGTGGTGGCTTTTGCCCTATATCTACATGAATTGCCAAGTGTGTACATGTCTCCCACTATCCTGAAACAAACTTTATTTATTATAAAGTGTGTAGAAGGAAAGAAATCATAAAAGTCCTAGTATAAATAAATGAAAAAGAAAAGAAGACTACTGCAAAAATCACAAAGACTTAAAGTTGGTTCTTTGAGATGATAAATAAAATAGAAAAAATTAGCCAGACTCAAGGAAAAAATGGAAAAAGAATCAAATCAATAAATTAGAATTCAAAATGGAGAAATCACAACAGATGACATAGAAATACAAAAGATCATAGGAGACTACTATAAGCAATTATATGCCAATAAAATGGACAGGTTGGAAAAAAAAATGGAGAAATTCTTAGAAAAGTATAATTTTCCAAAACTGAACCAGGAAGACATAGAAAATATTAACAGACCCATCACAAGCATAGAAATCAAAGCTGTAAAAAAAAAAAAAAAAAAATCTTCCAACTAACAAAAGCCCAGGACCAAATAGTTTCACAGATGAATTTTATCAAAAATCTAAAGAAGAGCTAACATATATCCTGTGTATACTCTTCCAGAAAACTTCAGAGAAAGGTTAACTCCCAAACTCATTTTACATGGCCACCATCACTGTAATATTAAAACCAGACAAAGATGCCACAGAAATAGAAAACTACAAGCCAATATCAATGATGAACATAAATGCTAAAATCCTCAACAAAATTTCAGCAAACAGAATACAACAACATATTTCAAAGATCAGACACCATGGCCAAGTGGGCTTTATCCCAGGGATGCAAGGATTCTTCAACATTACAAATCTATCAATATGATACACCATATTAACAAATTGAAATATTAAAAACCATATGATTATCTCAATGGAGAAAGGAAAGCCTTTGACAAAATTCAACATCCACCTATGATATAAAAACCCTCCAGGCAGCAGGGAGAGAAGAAACATATTCCAATATAATAAAAACCATATACAACAAACCCACAGCAAACATTTTCCTCAATGGTGAAAAATTGAGTTTTTCCTCTAAAAAGAGTAATAAGGGTGTCCACTCGCATCGCTACTATTCATCATAGCTTTGGAAGTCCTAGTTACAGCCAACTGTGAAGAAAAATAAAGGAATAAAAGGATTCAGATTGGAAGAGAAGAAGTAAAACTCTCACGGTTTGCCGCAGACATGAATAATTACATAGAAAACCCTCAACACACCACCAGAAAATAACTAGAGCTAATCAATTAATATCTCAATGTTTCAGGATATAAAATTAACACACATAAAATCCTTGCACTCATATACACAAACAATGAGAAAACAGAAAATAATTTTAATTTATTTATTTTAATTGGAGGCTAATTACTTTACAATATTGTAGTGGTTTTTGCCATACATTGACATGAGTCAGCCATGGGTGCACATGCATTCCACATCTTGAGCTCCCCTCCCAACCCCCTCCTCATCCCATCCCTCTGCGTCATTCCAGTGCACCAACTCTGAGCATCTTGTCTCATGCATTGAACCTGGACTGGTGGTCTGTTTCACATATGGTAATATACATGTTTCAGTGTGATTTTCTAAAATCATCCCACCCTCATAGAAGGCCTGTGTGACTTCTGTGGGCCTTCTCCCACAGAGTCCAAAAGACTGTTCTATACATCTATGTCTATTTTGCTGTCTCACATATAGGGTTATCCTTACCATCTTTCTTAATTCCACATATGAGTTAATATACTGTACTGGTGTTTTTCTTTCTGGCTTACTTCACTCTGTATAATAGGCTCCAATTTCATCCAACTCATTAAAACTGACTCAAATGTATTCATTTCAGTTCAGTTGCTCAGTCATGTCCGACTTTTTGCGACCCCATCAATTGCAGCACGCCAGGCCTCCCTGTCCATCACCAATTCCCAGAGTTCACTCCGACTCACATCCATCGAGTCAGTGATGCCATCCAGCCATCGCATCCTCTGTCATCCTCTTCTCCTCCTGCCCCCACTCCCTCCCAGCATCAGAGTATTTTCCAATGAGTCAACCCTTCGCATGAGGTGGCCAAAGTACTGGAATTTCAGCTTTAGCATTATTCCTTCCAAAGAAATCCCAGGGCTGATCTCCTTAAATGGACTAGTTGGATCTCTGGCAGTCCAAGGGACTCTTAAGAGTCTTCTCCAACACCACAGTTCAAAAGCATTAATTCTTCAGCACTCAGCCTTCTTCACAGTCCAACTCACACATCCATACATGACCACAGGAAAAACCATAGCCTTGACTAGATGGACCTTTGTTGGCAAAGTAATGTCTCTGCTTTTGAATATGCTATCTAGGTTGGTCATAACTTTTCTTCCAAGGAGTAAGCGTCTTTTAATTTCATGGCTGCAGTCACCATCTGCAGTGATTTTGGAGCCCAGAAAAATAAAGTCTGACACTGTTTCCACTGTTTCTCCATCTGTTTCCCATGAAGTGATGGGACCAGATGCCATGATCTTCGTTTTCTAAATGTTGAGCTTTAAGCCAACTTTTTCACTCTCCTCTTTCACTTTCATCAAGATGCTTTTTAGTTCCTCTTCACTCTCTTCCATAAGGGTGGTGACATCTGCATATCTGAGGTTATTGATATTTCTCCTGGCAATCTTGATTCCAGCTTGTGCTTCTTCTAGCCCAGCGTTTCTCATGGTGTACTCTGCATAGAAGTTAAATAAGCAGGGTGACAATATAAAGCCTTGATGTATCCTTTTCCTATTTGGAACCAGTCTGTTGTTCCATGTCTTGTTCTAAGTGTTGCTTCCTGACCTGCATATAAGTTTCTCAAGAGGCAGGTCAGGTGGTCTAGCATTCCCATCTCTTGAGGAATTTTCCATAGTTTCTTGTGATCCACACAGCCAAAAGCTTTGGCATAGTCAATAAAGCAGAAATAGATGTTTTTCTGGAACTTTCTTGCTTTTTTGATGATCCAGCAGCTGTTGGCAATTTGATCTCTGGTTCCTCTGTCTTTTCTAAAATGGTTTGGCTGAGTAATATTCCATTGTGAATATGTACCACGTTTTTTAATCCATTCGGGTGCTAATGGACATCTAGTTTGTGTCCCTGTCCTGGCTATTATAAACAGTGCTGCAATTAACATTGGGGTACACGTGTCTCTTTGAATTTTGGTTTCCTTGGTGTGTATTACCAGCAGTTGGATTGCTGGGTCATATGGCAGTCCTATCCAGTTTTTTTTGTTTTTTTTTTTTTTAAGGAATCTCCACATGGTTCTCCATAGTGGCTGTACTCATTTGTATTCCCAACAACCGTATAGGAAGGTTCCTTTTTCTCCACACCCTTTCCAGAATTTATTGTTTGTAGACTTTTGAATAGCAGCCATTCTGACCGGCATGAAATGGTACCACATTGTGGTTTTGATTTGCATTTCTCTGATAAAGAGTGATGTTGAGCATCTTTTCATGTGTTTGTTAGCCATCTGTATGTATTCTCTGGAGAAATATCTGTTTAGTTCTTTGGCCCATTTTGTAATCAGGTCTCTTATTTTTCTGGAATTGAGCTGTAGGTGTTCCTTGTACGCTTTTGAGATTATTTCTTTGTCAATTGCTTCACTTGCTATTATTTTCTCCCATTCTGAAGGCTGCCTTTTCACCTTGTTTATAATTTTCTCCGTTTTGAAAAAGCTTTTAAGTTTAATTAGGTCCCATTTGTTTTAATTTTGCTTTTATTTCCATTATTCTGGGAGGTGACTCATAGAGGATGCTGCTGCAATTTATGTCAGAGAGTGTTTTGCCTATGTTTTCTTCTAGGAGTTTTATAGTTTACGGTCTTACTTGAAAAAACAGAAAATAAATTAAGGAAACAATCCCATTCACCATTCCAATGAAAATAATAAAATACTTAGAAATAAATTTACCTAAAGAAACAAAATACTTATACATATTAAACCATAAAACAGTGACAAAATAAGTCAAAGATAGCACAAATAGATGGAGAAATAAACCATGTTCATGAATTCGAAGAATTGATACACTGAACATGAGTATACTACTCAAAACAATCTGTAGATTGAACACAACCCCTATCAATCTACCAATGGTATTTTTCAGAGAACTGAAACAAATAATTTCACAATTTGTATGGAAACACAGAAAACCTCAAACAGCCAAAGAAATCTTAAGGAAAAGGAATGGAACTGGAGTATGAACGTTCTTGACTTCAGACAATACTACAAAGTTATAGTCATCAAGACTGTATGGTACTGGCACTAAGACAGAAATGTAGATCAATGGAAAAAATAGAAAACCCAAAGATAAATCCACACACCTATGGATAACTTATCTTTAATAAAGGAAGAAAAAGTATACAATGGAGAAAAGACAAACTCTAAGAAACGATGCTGGGAAAACTGGTCAACCACCTGTAAAAGAATAAGACTAGAACACTTTCAAACATCATAAATAAAAATGAACTCAAAATGGATTAAATATCTAAATGTAAAACCAGAAACATAAAATGATTGGAGGAAAACATAGGCAGAACCCTCTGACATAAATCATAGCAAGATCCTCTATGATCCACCTCCCATAGTAATGGAAATAAAAACAAAATTAAACAAAAAGATCCTGTTTAAATTTAAACCTTTTACACAATGAAGGAAACTATAAGCAGTGTTATAAAACAGCCTTGAGAATGTGAGAAAATAATAGCAAATGAAGAAACTGACAAAGAATTAATCTCCAATATATACAAGCAGCTCATGCAGCTCAATTCCAGAAGACTAAATGACCCAATTTAAAAAAATATGGGCTAAACAACTAAACAGGATTGTTTCCAAAGAAGACATATAGATGTCTAACAACCATGTAAAAGGATGTTCAACATCACTCATTATTGAGAAATGCAAATCAAAACCACAGTGACATGCTATCTCATGCTGGGGAGAATGGCTGCCATCAAAAAGTTTACAAACAATAAATGCTGGAGACGTTGTTCAGAAAAGGGAACCCTTTAAGCTGTTGGTAGTAATGCAAACTTGTACATCCATGGTGGAGAACAATGTGGAGATCCCTTTAAAAAGTAGAAATGGAACTTCCATATGACCCAATAATCCCCCTGCTGGACTAATACACCTTGGAAATCAGAATTGAAAGGGACACACATACATTAAAGTTGAATGCAGCACTGTTTACAATAACTAGGACATGTAAGCAACTTATATATCCATCAGCAGATGAATGTATAAAGTTGTTGGTACCTATGCCCAATATTCAGAAGTCAGAGTTCATTTCAGTCACTCAGGTGTGTCCGACTCTTTGTGACTCCATGGACCACAATACTCCACATTTCCCTCTCTATCGCCAACTCCCCAAGTTTACCCAAACTCATGTCCATTGAGTCCGTAATGCCATTCAACCATCTCACCCTCTGTCATCCCTTTCATTTCATGCCTTCAGTCTTTCCCAGCATCAGGTTTTTTTTTGTTGTTGTTGTTATTGTTGTTTCCAATGAATCAGTTCTTTATCAGGTGGCCACAATATTGGAGTTTCAGCTTCAGCATCAGTCCTTCCAAAGAATAATTAGGACTGATTTCCTCTAAGATGGACTGGTTTTATCTATTTTCAATCCAAGGGACTCTCAAGAGTCTTTTCAAACACCACAACTCAAAAACAAATTCTTTGGTGCTCAGCTTACTTTATAGTCCAACCCTCACATCCATAAATGACTACTGGAAAAACCATAGTGTTGATTAGATGGACCTTTGTTGGAAAAGTAGTGACTTTGCTTTTCAATACCCTGTTTAGTTTGGTCATAGCTTTCCTTCCAAAGAGCAAGTGTATTTTAATTTCATTGCTGTAGTCACTATCTACAGCAATTTGGGAGCCCAAGAGAATAAAGATTCTCACTGTTTCTATTGTTCCCGTGTTTACTTGCCATGAAGTGATGGAACAGGATGCCATGATCTCTGTTTTTTGAATGTTGAGATTTAAGCCAGGGTTTTTCACTGTCCTTTACTTTCATCAAGAGGGTCTTCAGTCCTTCCTTGCTTTCTGCCATAAGGCTGTTGTCATTTACATACCTGAGGTTATTGATATTTTTCCTGGCAATCTTGATTCCAGTTTGTGCTTCATCCTGCCTAGCATTTTGCATGATGTACTCTGCATATAAGTAAATAAACAGTGTGACACAGACTTGACATACTTTACTTTCACAGTTTGGAACTAGTCCACTATTCCATGTCTGGTTCTAACTGTTGCTTCTTGACCTGCATACAGATTTCTCAGGAAGCAGGTAATGTGATCTGGTATCCCTTTTCATTCAGAATTGTCCACATTTTATTGTGCTTGCACAATCAAAACTTTTGGTGTAGTCAATAAAACAGAGGTAGGTGTTTTTTGTGTACGTGAACTGTCCTGCTTTTTCTATGATCCAACAGATGTTAGCAATTTGATCCCTGGTTCCATTGTATTTTCTAAATCTAGTTTGAACACTTGGGAGTTCTAAGTTCTTGTACTATTGGAGCCTAGACTGAAGAATTTTGAGCATCACTTTGCTTGTGTGTGAGAAGAGTGCAATTGTGTGGTAGTTTAAATATTCTTTGGCATTGTCTTTTTGAGGATATTTGAAAAATAGAACCTCCTAAAAATGAAACAGGAGGAAATAGAGAATTTACACAGATGAGTCATGACTATGTAAATCAAACTTTAATATGAAGTCTTCCAACAGGAAAAGCCCATGACCAGAAGGCTTAAGAAGTAAATCCTAACCAAAAAAAAAAAAATTAGAGAAGAGATAACATCCATCCTATTCAAACTCTTCCACAAATTTTCAGAGAAAGAAAAACTCTAAAACGCATTCTAAATCACTACCATCACCCTGATAACAAAATGAGAAGAAGATACCATAGGAAAAAAATAAAAAGAAATGAAAAAGAAGAAAAACGGGTTGGTATCACTGAAGAACATATATGTAAAAATCTCCAACAAAATTTAGGCAAACAGAATGCAATAGCATATCAAAAGCATCATACATGATGATCAAGTAGGCTTTATCCCAGAAATGCAAGGATTCTTCAATAGTCACAAATCAATAAATGTGACGCATCATATCACCATATTGAATGATAAAAGCCATATGATCATTGACAAAATTCAGCACTGATTTATGGTAAAAACTCTCCAGAACGTATACATAGAAGAAAAATACCTCAACAAAATAAGACCATATATTAAAAACCCACAGGAATCATTATCCTCAAGGCAAAACACTTAAACCATTTCCTCTAAAATCTGGAAGAAGGAAAGAGCTCTAACTCTCACCACTACTATCCAGCTTAACTTTGGAAGTCCTAGCAGCAACAATAAGAGCAGAAAGAGAAATTAAAGAAATCCAAATTGAAAAAGAAGAATTAAAACTCATGCTGTTTGCAGATAACATAAAACTCTATGAAGAAAATCCTAAAGACACTATCAGAAAATGACTAGGACAGATCCATGAATATAGTAAAGTTGCAGAGTATAAAATTATTTTACAGAAATCTCTTGCATTCCTATACATTAAACAGGAAAAATCAGGAAGAGAAATTGAGGGGAAAAAATCACAGTCATTTTTGCAATGAAAATAATAAAATATGTAGGAATAAATTTACTTGAAGAGACAAAAGGACTATAAAAGAAAACATAAACATGATGAAATAAATCAAAGGTGACATAAATAGTTGTATAAATATACCGTGTTCTTGGATTAGAAAAATTAATATAGTGAAAAGGAGTATATTTCCCAAAGCAATCTATAGAGTCAATGCAACCTTTATTGAATTACCAAAGGTATTTTTCACAGAACTAGGACTGATATATCCACAATTTGTATAGAAATGCAGACTCTGAATAACCAAAGCAGTCTCCAGAAAGTAGAATTCAACTGAAGGAATCCACCTTTCTGACTCCAGACTATGCTACAAAGTTATAGTCATCAAGACAGCATAGTCCTGGCACAACAACAAAATTATAGATTGATGAAACAAAATAGAAATTCCAGGGATAAATCTACCCATCCATGGATACCTTATTTTTGACAAAGGAGGTGAAAATATATAATGGAGAAAAGACAGTCTCTTCAGCAAGTGGTGCTCAGGAAACTGGTCAACTATTTGTAAAAGAATGAAAGTAGAATGCTTTCTAAAACCATAAACGAAAATAAATTAAAAGTGGTTTAGCAACCTAAGTGTAAGACTAGAAACTGTAAAAGTCTTAAAGGAAAGCATAGGCCAAATATTCTCCGCATAAACCTCAGCAAGATCCTCTATTACCCACACTCCAGAGTGATGGAAAAAAACAATAAATGAGACCTAATTAACACCCCAGGGACGGCGGAGCCTGGTGGGCTGCCGTCTATGGGGTCGCACAGAGTTGGACACGACTGAAGTGACTTAGCCGCAGCAGCAGCAATTAAATTTTAAGCTTTTGGAGAATGATAAGCAAGGTGAAAAATCAGCCCTCAGAATGGGATAAAATTAATAGCAAATGGAGTATTACTCAGCCATTAAAAAGAATACATTTGAATCAGTTCTAATGAGATGGATGAAACTGGAACCTATTATACAGAGCGAAGTAAGCCAGAAAGAAAAACACCAATACAGTATACTAACGCATATATATGGAATTTAGAAAGATGGTAACAATAACTCTGTGTACGAGACAGCAAAAGAGACACCGATGTATAGATCAGTCTTATGGACTCTGTGGGAGAGGGAGAGGGCGGGGAGATTTGGGAGAATAGCATTTAAACATGTATAATATCATGTATGAAACGAGTCGCCAGTCCAGGTTCAATGCACGGTACTGGATGCTTGGGGTTGGTGCACTGGGATGACCCAGAGGGAGGGTAGGGAGGGAGGAGGGTGGAGGGCTCAGGATGGGGAACGCAGATATGCCCGTGGTGGATTCATTTCGATATTTGGCAAAACTAATACAATATTGTAAAGTTTAAAAATAAAATAAAATTTAAAAAAATTAATAGCAAATGAAACAACTGACAAAGAGTTGATCTCTAAAATATACAAACAGCTCATTAAACTCAATATCATAAAAGTGGATAGCCTAAATAAAAGGAGACAAAAGCCCTAAACAGACATTTCTTTAAAGAAGACGTCAGTCCAGTTCAGTCACTCAGTCCTGTCCGACTCCTTGCGACCTCATGAATCACAGCACGCCAGGCCTCCCTGTCCATTACCATCTCCCGGAGTTCACTCAAACTCCTGTCCATCGAGTCGGTGATGCCATCCAGCCATCTCATCCTCTGTTGTCCCCTTCTCCTCCTGCCCCCAGTCCCTCACAGCACCAGAGTCTTTTCCAATGAGTCAATTATTCGCATGAGTTGGCCAAAGTACTGGAGTTTCAGCTTTAGCATCGTTCCTTCCAAAGAACACCCAGGACTGATCTTTAGAATGGACTCCTTTAGTGTGGATCTCCTTGCAGTCCAAGGGACTCTCAAGAGTCTTCTTCAACACCACAGTTCAAAAGCATTAATTCTTCGGCACTCAGCTTTCTCCACAGTCCAATTCTCACATCCATACATGACCACTGGAAAAACCATAGCCTTGACTAGATGGACCTTTGTTGGCAAAGTAACGTCTCTGCTTTTGAATATGCTATCTAGGTTGGTCATAACTTTTCTTCCAAGGAGTAGGTGTCTTTTAATTCCATGGCTGAAGTCACCATCTGCAGTGATTTTGGAGCCCCCCAGAATAACGTGTGACACTGTTTCCACTGTTTCCCCATCTATTTCCCATGAAATGATGGGACCAGATTCTATGATCTTCATTTTCTGAATGTTGAATTTTAAGCCAACTTTTTCACTCTCCTCTTCCACCTGCATCAAGAGGCTTTTAGTTCCTCTTCACTCTCTTCCATAAGGGTGGTGACATCTGCATATCTGAGGTTATTGGTATATCTCCTGGCAATCTTGATTCCAGCTTGTGCTTCTTCTAGCCCAGCATTTGTCATGGTGTACTCTGCATAGAAGTTAAATAAGCAGGGTGACAGTGTACAGCCTTGACATATTCCTTTTCCTGTTTGGAACCAGCCTGTTGTTCCATGTCCAGTTCTAACTGTTGCTTCCTGACCTGCATATAGCTTTCTCAAGAGGCAGGTCAAGTGGTCTGGCATTCCCATCTTTTGTAGAATTTTCCACAGTTTCTTGTGATCCAACACAGTCAAAAGCTTTGGCATAATCAATAAAGCAGAAATAGATGTTTTTCTGGAACTCTTTTGCTTTTTTGATGATCCAGCAGATGTTGGCAATTTGATCTCTGGTTCCTTTGCCTTTTCTAAAACCAGCTTGAACATCTGGAAGTTCATGGTTCATGTATTGCTGAAGCCTGGCTTGGAGAATTTTGAGCATTACTTTACTAAAGTGTGAGATGAGTACAATTGTGCGGTAGTTTGAGCATTCTTTGGCATTGCCTTGACATACAGATGGCTAATAAACACATGACATATGATTAGCATCATTCATTATTAGAGAAATGAAAATCAAAATGGCAATGAGTTGTCATCTCACACTGTTCATAATGGCCATCAGCAGAAATTCTACAAGCAAGAAATTCTGGAGAGGGTGTGGAGAATAGGTAACCCTATTACATTCTTGGTGGTAACACAAACTGCCACAACTTGTATGCAGACAAGAACTGCTACAACCTGTATGCAGAAGAGTTTGGAGATTCCTTGAGAAACTTGGAATAGAACTGTCATATGACCCAGCAACCCCACTTCTTAGCATATACCCAGAGAGAATTAGAATTGAAAGAGACACATGTATCACACACACACACACACACACACACACACACACACACATATATATATATATATATGGAATATTACTCAGCTACAGAAAAGACATATATATGTGTCACTTTTAAGGAGGCAGTTCAACCTGCAGCCTATTATTCAGAGTGAAAAAAGTCAGAAAGAGGGAGGCAAATATTGTTTAATAATGCAGGTGTATTGGATTTAGGAAGTCAGTAACAATGATCCTACATGCAGACTAGTAAAGGAGATGCGCATATAAAGAACAGACTCTTAGACTCAGTGGGAGAATTCAAAGATAGGACGATTTGAGAAAGTAGCATTGAAACAGGTACATTACCATATATAAAAGAGATGACCAGTGCAAGTTCAATGCATGAAAGATGCACCCAACTCTGTCTGTGGAAGAACCCATAAGGATGGGGTAAAAAGGGAGGTTTGAGTTGTGTTCAGGTATGGGGGACATATGTTTTCATGTGGCTGGTTCATTTGATGTATATGTCAAAAACCATCACAGTAATGCTTAGTAATTCTTTACCAATTAAAATAAATGATTTTTTAACAACACATTAAAAAGATCATACACCATGACCAAGTGGGCTTTATCCCAGGGATGCAAGGATTCTTCAATATCCTCAAATCAATCAATGTAATACACCACATTAACAAATTGAAAAATAAAAACCATATGATTATCTCAATAGATGCAGAGAAAGCCTTTGACAAAATTCAACACCCATTTATGATAAAAACTCCAGAAAGCAGGAATAGAAGGAACATACCTCAACATAATAAAAGCTATATATGACAAACCCACAGCAAACATTATCCTCAATGGTGAAAAATTGAAAGCATTTCCTCTAAAGTCAGGAAAAGACAAGGGTGCCCACTTTCACCAT
Source organism: Bos mutus (assembly GCF_027580195.1). Classification (NCBI taxonomy): domain Eukaryota; kingdom Metazoa; phylum Chordata; class Mammalia; order Artiodactyla; family Bovidae; genus Bos; species Bos mutus. Next base: position 668,645 of record NW_027219175.1, read on the forward strand.
TACTATTCAACATAGTTTTGGAAGTTTTGGCCACAGCAATCAGAGCAGAAAAAGAAATAAAAGGAATCCAAATTGGAAAAGAAGAAGTAAAACTCTCAGTATTTGCAGATGACATGATCCTCTACATAGAAAACCCTAAAGATTCCACCAGAAAATTACTAGAACTAATCAATGATTATAGTAAAGTTGCAGGATATAAAATCAACACACAGAAATCCCTTGCATTCCTATACACTAATAATGAGAAAACAGAAAGAGAAATTAAGGAAACAATTCCATTCACCATTGCAACGAAAAGAATAAAATACTTAGGAATATATCTACCTAAAGAAACTGAAGACCTATATATAGAAAACTATAAAACACTGGTGAAAGAAATCAAAGAGGACACTAATAGATGGAGAAATATACCATGTTCATGGATTGGAAGAATCAATATAGTGAAAATGAGTATACTACCCAAAACAATTTATAGATTCAATGCAATCCCTATCAAGCTACCAACAGTTTCTTCACAGAGCTAGAACAAATAATTTCACAGTTCGTATGGAAATACAAAAATCCTTGAATAGCCAAAGCGATCTTGAGAAAGAAAAATGGAACTGGAGGAATCAACCTACCTGACTTCAGGCTCTACTACAAAGCCACAGTTATCCAGACAGTATGGTACTGGCACAAAGACAGAAATATAGATCAATGGAACAAAATAGAAAGCCCAGAGATAAATCCACGCACATATGGACACCTTATCTTTGACAAAGGAGGCAAGAATATACACTGGATTAAAGACAATCTGTTTAACAAGTGTTGCTGGGAAAACTGGTCAACCACTTGTAAAAGAATGAAACTAGAACACTTTCTAACACCATATACAAAAATAAACTCAAAATGAATTAAAGATCTCAACGTAAGACCAGAAACTATAAAACTCCTAGAGGAGAACACAGGCAAAACACTCTCTGACATACATCACAGCAGGATCCTCTATGACCCACCTCCCAGAATATTGGAAATAAAAGCAAAAATAAACAAATGGGACCTAATTAAACTTAAAAGCTTCTGCACAACAAAGGAAACTATTAGCAAGGTGAAAAGGCAGCCTTCAGAATGGGAGAAAATAATAGCAAATGAAGCAACTGACAAACAACTAATCTCAAAAATATACAAGCAACTCCTACAGCTCAACTCTAGAAAAATAAATGACCCAATCAAAAAATGGGCCAAAGATCTAAATAGACATTTCTCCAAAGAAGACATACAGATAGCTAACAAACACATGAAAAGATACTCAACATCACTCATTATCAGAGAAATGCAAATCAAAACCACTATGAGATACCATTTCACACCAGTCAGAATGGCTGCGATCCAAAAGTCTACAAATAATAAATGCTGGAGAGGGTGTGGAGAAAAGGGAACCCTCTTACACTGTTGGTGGGAATGCAAACTAGTACAGCCACTATGGAGAACAGTGTGGAGATGCCTTAAAAAACTGGAAATAGAACTGCCTTGTGATCCAGCAATCCCACTGCTGGGCATACACACTGAGGAAACCAGAAGGGAAAGAGACATGTGTACCCCAATGTTCATCGCAGCACTGTTTATAATAGCCAGGACATGGAAACAACCTAGATGTCCATCAGCAGATGAATGGATAAGAAAGCTGTGGTACATATACACAATGGAGTATTACTCAGCCGTTAAAAAGAATACATTTGAATCAGTTCTAATGAGGTGGATGAACCTGGAGCCTATTATACAGAGTGAAGTAAGCCAGAAGGACAAACACCAATACAGTGTACTAACGCATATATATGGAATTTAGAAAGATGGTAATGATAACCCTGTATACGAGACAGCAAAAGAGACACTGATGTATAGAACAGGCAATGGACTCTGTGGGAGAGGGAGAGGGTGGGAAGATTTGGGATTCAAATTTTCTAAATAAAAAAAAAAAGAGAAAAAAATAAAATAAATGATTTTTTAAAAGAAATATGAAGAAATGGGAAAAAAAGTGAGTTCAGAAATAGCAGGGACATGCTCCAGAATACAACCTCAAAAGTTGTTTCATACCTATTTAAGAAAGTGGTCTTAGGAAGGGTAAAACATGTGTGCTGGTATAGAAGCTGAAAGTCAAATAAGATAAGCTTGAGATTGCAACTATTTAGTTGTAGCATGACCTCAGTATAATAGTCTAAGTAGTGGAAGATTCATGTGGCAGAATGCAAGCTAGAAGATCAGCATTACTACTCTGGAGCATAGGCTCAGTAGGAGTCAAATGCATGCACTTGAGCATCCTCTCAAGAATGACAGTACATGTGTTTCAGAGTTAAGATAAATAGGTGCAGCAAAAGTGTTCTAAAATGTTGGCCAAATACTTGTAAAAAGGAAAGTTCAGAGTGGAAGCTCAGTATTTGTGGGACTAATGCTATAGACTTAGACTTAAATTGAAGAAAGTAGGGAAAACCACTAGATTATTAAGGTATGACCAAAATCAAATCCCTTATGATTATACAGTGGAAGTGACAAAAGATTTAAGGGATTAGATTTGATAGAGTGCCTGAAGAACTATGGATGGAGGTTCATGAAATTGTACAGGAGGCAGTGATCAAGACCATCCCCAAGAAGAGAAATGCAAAAAGGCAAAATGATTGTCTGAGGAGGACTTACAAATAATTAAGAAAAGAAGAGAAGCAAAAGGCAAAGGAGGAAAGGGAAGACATACTCATATGAATGCAGAGTACCAAAGAATAACAAGGAGAGATGAGAAAGCCTTCCTTTGTGACCAATGCAAAGAAATAGAGGAAAACAGTAGAATGGGAGAGATTAGAGATCTCTTCAAGAAAATTAAAGATACCAAGGGAACATTTCGTGCAAAGATGGACACAATAAAGTACAGAAATAGTATGGACCTAAGAGAAGCAAAGATATTAAGAAGAGGTAGCAAGAATCTATACAGAAAAGACTAAAGAACAATACAGAAAAGATCTTCATGATGCACATAATCATGATGATGTAATCACTCACCTAGAGCCAGACATCCTGGAATGTGATGTCAAGTGGGCCTTAGGAAGCATCAATACAAACAAATCTAGTAGAGATATGGAACTCCAGTTGAGCGACTTCAAATCCTAAAAGATAGTGCTGTGACAGTGCTGAACTCAATATGCCAGCAAATTTGGAAAACTCAGCTGTGGCAACAGGACTGAAAATATCAGTTGTTGCAGTATATATGTATTTTAGAGCCTGTTCTCTGTAGTGATGAAATGCATCCCACAAAATGTTAGACACAACTGAAGCAATCCTGTTTAAATAGGTGCAAGAATTTTTTTTTTTTTAACCTGTGGCAGCTTTTCCCCAGTGAGAGTTAACTGTGAAGGTGGAACGGCTGTTTGGCCTTCAGGGATCCTGGTGGTTCTAAGTGTGCAAGGTGAAGGGATACAGACTGACTACATCACAGGAGTTATGGCCCTATCAGAATCTTTTCTTGAGCTTCTTGTAGCTAGCGACCAGAAGGCCTCTTTGGCCAGTGTTTCTTCCTAGTTCCACCCATTCAGGCACTTAGAAATCTTCCTTGCCTAGGATCCTTCTCTGTTGTTTCATGTGTCAGCACATAGAGAGATCTCACTGCCTGGGGTCCTACTCTGTAGATCAGTGCATCAGGCACTTAAAGGAACACCCTGGGTGGTGTCCTACTCTCTTTTTCAGTGTGACAGGCATTTGATGGGCCAGCCTCTCTATTGTAATAACTGCTGATGCTAGCATATAGGGAGAAAGAGGCTATGGTAATTGCTCCATCCCCTATATGTGACTCAGCAATATCACCTTGCTTCCATGGATGCCTGGCTTTCCTCCACACATGTATCCTACCACAGTCTCCTCCCTCACACCCCCTCTCTCCATCTCTCCACAGTCTACAGCAGCCCTCACACTGGAGTTGCTCCAAAATCCCTAAACTCCAGCTCCCAGCCACTGTGCCTTTCAGGGGACACCTGTCCCTATCTGGGGTATGTACAGTTGCAGCAAAGACTGTCTGATTCTCATTCCATCTAGGTTTCCACACATCAGATGTTTCATTATCAGCTTTAAATGTTTATTCTATGATTCAAACAATCACCCCAATGTGGGATTGGACCCCTGTTTCAGTTCCTTCACCCAATGAGGGCAGATCCAGTCCTACTAACACTCCTGCTTTTTCTCCCCCAGTTCTTTCATTCTACCGAGTTTTTCATGGTTCTATATGTTCTTTTCCACCGGTAAGGTACTCCTGTCTGCTTTTAGCTGATGTTCTGATTATCCTTCTATGTCTAAAGGTGTATGCCTGATGGAGTACATGGAGAAATGTATTCCATATCCACCTACTGCCTCACTATCTTGTCCTCTCATCTCACGATGGTTTTAAAGCACAGAATCCACAGTGGCAGCAGGTGTGCTAGAAAATGTGAGTTCAGACATACTCCTGAGGGCAAGTTCAGTGACTTCAGCACAGCTGATCTAAAGCATGGACTTACTGTTGGCCAGACACATGCTTCACATGTTAAGAAAATTATTTATAGGGTGCCAATTCTAGAGCACAAGATCAGTAGTTGTATAACATTTGCTATAGAATGCAAGTTCAGTTGTGGAAAAAGGTATGCTCCACAATGCAACTGATGCACAATGTATAAAATGCACCATGTATAAAATGCTCCACAATTTTATACATCTTATGCTATAGCGCAGCTCAACAGTGGTGGGAACTTTGGTCTAGTGTGCATTCAACAGTGGCTGGATGCATGTTGCCTTTGCCAATGGGATAGCTTCAGACAGCCTGTTTTACAGTGCAAGCACCCTAGTGGCAGAATATGTTCTCCAGATTGCAAGCTAAGCATTTCAGTACTTCTATGTCAGAGCTCAGACACAGTAGTGATGTATGCAGGCTCTAAAGTGCCATCCTACTATTTGTGTCAAGTCTGCTCCAGAGCACAGTCTTAGAAATGGTGGAGAGAATCTTCCAAAGCACAATCTCAGGAGATGAAGCACATGTTCTCTAAAGCAAAGATTCAGTATTTGAAGCATGCCTGCTCTAGATCATGGGTCTGTATTAACAGGGGTATGTCTAAAGTGTTTCACTATTGAGATGCATGCTGAAGAGTTAAGCTCAGCAGATGCAACATGGCTGCACTGTGTGCTTCAGAGTGTTGTCTCAGGAGTTGCAGTGCACTTGCTCAAGAGTGCAGACTCAGTAATTGAGAGACATGTTCTCTTGAATGCTGGGTTTTTATTTTTGGGTGCATAACCAGAGATCAAATTCAGAAAGTGTGACACACCTGCTCTTCCACACAAGCTCAGTACTGCAAAGACAAGTCCTCAACAGTGCAAGCACAAGGGTTGTGGCATATGTTTGTTGTGACCCATAATCAATTGAGACAGGAAATATGAAGTATACACTAGGTCTGTAGTTGTGGCATGTCATACATAGATGTGAACACAGGTACACTACTCACAGCTTGCACAGTCTAGAGTGCTGGATAACTAGCAGCATAATGGCTGGTATAAAATGCTACTGGAGTAGCTGTTGCACACACTTCTAGAACAATACCTCAAGGAAGTGACTTTAATACTTCAGAATTCAAGGTCACTAGTGGTCATACAGTTGATCTAGAATGAGGGATCACTCATGGTTAGGATATATGCTTTGCAATGCAGCCTCCGTTGCCCTGGAATAGGCCCTCCAGAATGCAGCTTCAGTAATTGGAACACCTGGTCTAGAGTAATGGAAGAATAGTAGGGGAAAATATGCAACAGAGGTCAAGCCAAGTCATTGACAAATTCCAGCTACAGAGTGTGGGCTCACTAGTTTAAGCACACAGGCCATGGAGCAAGATTAGTAGTAGTGGAACTCACGCTCTACAAGGCAGGCTCAGCAGTGATAAAACAGTGTACCAGAGTGCAAAATCAGTAGCTGAAACATGAGTGTTTTGGAGCCTGGGCTTACAAGTGGCAAGACACATGCTTCAGAATACAAAATTAGTAATGGCCACACACATGCTGTAGACCACATGCTCACTAGCTGTGCCATGCCTACTTAGTGTATGGACTCAGAAGTGACAAGTGTGCTGTAGTACCAGGATTTATCCTGCTGGGATGAATGATTCAGTGTGCAGTTGTGTAGTTCAGGTATTCTTACTCCACAGCATAATCTCAGTAGTGTCAGGACGTTGGTTGTAGAAGGTCCACACAGTCATGGTGGGAGATATGCTTCTGGGTAAACCTTAGTAGAGCAAAACCCATGCCAAAGTGTGTGCACCCTGTAGTCATGAGATCTGCACTCCCTGTGTGCAACTAGAGCATGATCTCAGCAGAACCCAGATACCTGCGCTTGAGCTGATCCCCAGGAGAAGTATACTACATCCTCCAGTGTTCAAACTCACAATGTCTACAGGAGTGCTGGCTGAGTTGTGTCCAGAAGTAAACTTCAGAGTGAAAGTTCAATAATTGTTTAGGAACACCTGAACTACAGCACAGGTTGAGTAGGGGCCTGACTTGTCCATAAGGCAACAAGCTAATTATTGTGATATTTATGCTTTGGAGTGAAAGTTTAGTAGGTGATGCACTCTTGTTCAGGAAGGCAATTTCAGCAGTGCAGTGATGCAGGATCCAGAGTGTAATATACCAAAACTGTATGTGTACTTACAACAGGCATGTTTTAGGGACAGGCTCAGTAGTGGCAGGACACATTCTCAAGAACCCGGGTTCAGGAGTAATGGGATGTATGCTCTACTGTGCAGTCTCAGTGACAGCAGCACACGTGTTCTAAATCTTGTTAATTTCAATAGTGGCAGAAAGGGTGATCCCCACTGGAAACTAAGTAGTTCCAGCGAGCGTCCTCTAGATGGCAGTCTCAGTATTGACAAGTGCGTATTCCAGAGTGCAAGCTCAGTATTTGTTGCATGTGTGGCTTGAAATGGGAGAAGGAAATGGCAACCCACTCCAGTATTCTTGTCTGGAGAATCCCGTGGACGGAGGAGCCTGGTGGGCTGCTGTCCATATGTTCGCACGGAGTCAGACAAGACTGAAGCGACTTAGCATGCATGCATGCATGCATTGGAGAAAGAAGAGGCAACCCACTCCAGTATTCTTGCCTGGAGAATCCCAGGGATAGGAGAGCCTGGTGGGTTGCTGTCTATGCCGTCACACAGAGTCGGACACGACTGAAGTGACTTAGCAGCAGCAGTAGCAATGGTTTGAAATCAGGAGTAAGTAGTTGTGAAAAGCTTCTTGCATTTTCAGTCATTATGGCATGCCAGGTCCAGAGCGCAGGCACACTTGGTTGTAATACTCATGCTCTACAATTGTAATGTATGCTCCAGAGTGCAATCTAATTAGCATAACTGTCCTAATTCAATTCTCAGTAAGCGGAATACAAACTCGTGATTTCTTTATTTTATTTTTTAACTTTACAATATTGTATTGGTTTTGCCATATATCAAAATGAATCCGCCACAGGTATACATGTGTCCCTCACCCTGAACCCTCCTCCCTCCTCCCTCCCCATACCATCCCTCTGGGTCGTCCCAGCACACCAGCCCCAAGCATCCAGTATCTTGCATCGAACCTGGACTGGTGACTTGTTTCATATATCATATTGTACATGTTTCAATGCCATTCTCTCAAATCATCCCACCCTCTCCCTCTCCCACCGAGTCCAAAAGACTGTCTATACATTAGTGTCTGTTTTGTTGTCTCGTATACAGGGTTATTGTTACCATCTTTCTAAATTCCATATATATGTGTTAGTATACTACATTAGTGTTTTTCCTTCTGGCTTACTTCACTCTGTATGATAGGCTCCAGTTTCATCCACTTCATTAGAACTGATTCAAATGTGTTCTTTTTAATGGCTGAGTAATATACTCCATTGTGTATATGTACCACAGCTTTCTTATCCATTCATCTGATGATGGACATCTAGTTTGCTTCCATGTCCTGGCTATTAGAAACAGTGCTGTGATGAACGTTGGGGTACACGTGTCTCTTTCCCTTCTGGTTTCCTCAGTGTGTATGCCCAGCAGTGGGACTGCTGGATCATGAGGCAGTTCTATTTCCAGTTTTTAAAGGAATCTCCACACTGTTCTCCATAGTGGCTGTACTAGTTTGCATTCCCACCAATAGTGTAATAGGGTTCCCTTTTCTCCACACCCTCTCCAGCATTTATTATTTGTAGACTTTTGGATCGCAGCCATTCTGACTGGTGTGAAATGGTATCTCATAGTGGTTTTGATTTGCATTTCTCTGATAATGAGTGATGTTGAGCATCTTTTCATGTGTTTGTTAGCCATCTGTATGTCTTCTTTGGAGAAATGTCTATTTAGTTCTTTGGCCCATTTTTTGATTGTGTCATTTATTTTTCTGGAGTTGAGCTGTAGGAGTTGCTTGTATATTTTTGAGATTAGTTGTTTGTCGGTTGCTTCATTTGCTATTATTTTCTCCCATTCTGAAGGCTGCCTTTTCACCTTGCTAATAGTTTCCTTTGTTGTGCAGAAGCTTTTAAGTTTAATTAGGTCCCATTTGTTTATTTTTGCTTTTATTTCCAATATTCTGGGAGGTGGGTCATAGAGGATCCTGCTGTGATGCATGTCGGAGAGTGTTTTGCCTATGTTCTCCTCTAGGAGTTTTATAGTCTCTGGTCTTACGTTGAGATCTTTAATCCATTTTGAGTTTATTTTTGTATATGGTGTTAGAAAGTGTTCTAGTTTCATTCTTTTACAAGTGGTTGACCAGTTTTCCCAGCAACACTTGTTAAACAGATTGTCTTTAATCCAGTGTATATTCTTGCCTCCTTTGTCAAAGATAAGGTGTCCATATGTGCGTGGATTTATCTCTGGGCTTTCTATTTTGTTCCATTGATCTATATTTCTGTCTTTGTGCCAGTACCATACTGTCTGGATAACTGTGGCTTTGTAGTAGAGCCTGAAGTCAGGCAGGTTCATTCCTCCAGTTCCATTCTTCTTTCTCAAGATCGCTTTGGCTATTCGAGGTTTTTCCTATTTCCATACAAATTGTTAAATTATTTATTCTGGCTCTGTGAATACTCATTTTCACTATATTGATTCTTCAATCCATGAACAT